>NC_045958.1:96315038-96915038 GCF_010909765.2 Amblyraja radiata | reverse complement strand
GATCGCAGGCTCTGCGATGTTAAAGTCCCATAGGCCCCCCACGCTGGAGCTCTCAAAAGTCGGTCTCTAACAAAGACCGCCAACTCCTCGATGTTAGGCCGCAGTGCGGACGGAGATACGACACGGGAAAAAATCTCATCTCCGTCGAGGTAAGTGATTAGAAAAGGTTTCCCCCAAATCCCCCCACATAAAACCAGCTAAGGAACACTGAAAACATACATTTAACACACACTATTTAAACACAAAGAAGGAAAGGACAGACAGACTGTTAGCGAGGCAGCTATTGTTGGCGCCACCCGGTGATGAATTGTTGCTTAAGAATTCTTGGTAAATTGGTGCAGTGCATCTTTTAGAAGGCACAAACAGTGCATTGGTGTGGTGTGAGTGATGACTAGGATGGTGTGCCTATCTGCAGACTGCTGTGCCCTGATTTGATCAATGTCTGTCTTTGATGTTATTCACCCGATTCGTAATCCAGTTCTGGTTTCCACTATACCATCTGGTGGCGTGCGACTAGCAGTTCACAGTTTGATCTCGGACTCAGAGCCTACAACAGCTATGTAATGCTGTCTCTAAGGACCGGATGGGATGTATTCACCATTCTCTGCAGGTCCAGGCAATGGAGAGTGAAGCAGTTGCCATACCAGGCTGAGATGCATCCCTTCAGAATACTTTTTGTAAAGCTTCTGTAGAAGTTTGATAGGAACCTTATGGTGATGCTGAAACAGGGAATTATATTCAAATAAAGAAAGTCTTTAAAAAGCAGAGTATTTGCTCATCATGCTGTGACTCAATTTTCCACTTTCTTCTTCAACTTCATGAGCTCCAGCAAGGACAGATGCCAAGAAATTGGATTATGCAACATCATATTTATCACATCACATCAACATCACTCTCCATTGCACAAAATCCATGAGTTTCTTTTTGGAACATTTCATATGTTTTAGTTTGGAGATAGAGCATGGAAGCAGGCCCTTCGGCCCACCAAGTCCACGCCGGCCAGCAATTCCTGCACACAAGCACTATCCTACACACTAGGGACAATTTACAATGTGACTGAAGACAATTAACCAACAAATCTGCATGTTTTTGGAATGTGGGAGGAAACCGGAGCACCCGGAAAAAACCCATGTATTCATGGGGAGAATGTACAAACTCTGTACAGAGAGCACCGGTAGTCAAGATCGAAACAGGTCCCTGTAACTGTAAGACAGCAACTCTACCGCTGTGCCACCATGTTGCCTCTGATGTCTGATGCATTGGCATGTGGATAGTTCCTTCAATGCATATCTGATGTCACTTTGTGGAGTTCAGCCCATTCCTTTGATAAGGTCCAGCACAGGAGACTGGAGACTAAAATTAGAGCACATGGTTTTGGGGGTAGGGTGTTGACATGGATAGAAAATTGGTTGGCAGACCAGAAGCAAAGAGTAGGAGTGAACGGGTCCTTTTCAGAATGGCAGGCAGTGGCGAGTGGAGTGCCGCAAGGCTCGGTGTTGGGGCCGCAACTGTTTACCATATATATTAATGATTTGGAAGAGGGAATTAGGAGCAACACTAGCAAGTTTGCGGATGACACAAAGCTAGGTGGCAGTGTGAACTGTGAAGAGGATGTTAGGAGGTTGCAGGGTGACCTGGACAGGTTGAGTGAGTGGGCAGATGCGTGGCAGATGCAGTATAATATAGATAAATGTGAGGTTATCCACTTTGGTGGCAAAAACAAGGGGGCAGATTATTATCTCAATGGGGTTAGGTTAGGTAAGGGGGAGGTGCAGCAAGACCTGGGCGTCCTTGTACACCGGTCATTGAAAGTTGGCTTACAGGTAATAATAATAATAAATTTTATATTTAATGGGCGCCTTTCATACAAAATCTCAAGGACACCTTACATAGTAATCGGAATAAAAACATATAATCGGAGTAAAACAAGTAATTAAAGACATCACAATGACACAAATTAAAAACAGAATTCAATCCAAAAACAGAAAATCAAAAACACAGTGTGAAGAGAGAGCAGCGGCAACCAATTCGTGCCAGCGTCCACTCTCCCTTCACGGCAGCCATCTTGGACACAGACCTACAAGACTACAGTTAGACAAAAAAAGGTACAGCAGGCAGTGAAGAAAGCTAATGGAATGTTGGCCTTCATAACAAGAGGATTTCAGTATAGGAGTAAAGAGGTTCTTCTGCAGTTGTATAGGGCTCTGGTGAGACCACATCTGGAGTATTGTGTACAGTTTTGTTCTAATTTGAGGAAGGACATCCTTGTGATTGAGGCAGTGCAGCATAGGTTCACGAGATTGATCCCTGGGATGGCGGGACTGTCATATGAGGAAAGATTGAAAAGACTAGGCTTGTATTCACTGGAGTTTAGGATGAGGGGGCATCTTATAGAAACATATAAAATTATAAAAGGACTGGACAAGCTAGATGCAGGGGAAATGTTCCCAATGTGGGGCGCGTCCAGAACCAGGGGCCACAGTCTTAGAATAAAGGGGAGGTCATTTGAGGTGAGAAAAAGCTTTTTCACCCAGAGAGTTGTGAATTTGTGGATAAGAAGGGGGTGCATATGAGCAGGGTCTCCACTCTTGTAGCTCACATCAGATAGGATACAGGGTAAAATCATTGTCTGTGAACTTCAAGGAGAGTTTTAGCATTTTTTCTTTCCTTCCTCTTTTTGCTAATCCTCATGAAAACACAGTTTGTTCTCCCTTACATACACTTTGTGGTGAGCCTGATTAATACTTTGTAGCATTGTTTGTCTTAGTTTTATTGCATCTGACTTCCATCAAAGGTTTTATTTTCGCCCTTTCTCCTCTCCCACATTGTTTAAGCAACAACTAAACCTGTAAAAAAAAATTTGCTGTGTTTTGTTCCACTTCAGTCTCAGAGGAGACAAATATCCATGGCTTTCTGTTAATTAGAATATGACAAGGAAGCACAAGAGACCATAATTTGAGGAGCTTTTTACATCTTCTGGGAAAATCATGGGGTAGCAATTTACAAACATGAACTTTGTTTCAACTTGACCTGGTTGATATTTCTGTGACCAATAAGCTCACCACAAGCCATCAAACTAATTCGCAAGTTTCAGAAAAAGAAAATGAAAAACAACTGCAGGTTCTGGACATCTGTAATAAAAGCAGAACATGATGCAGTCACGGTAGTGCAGCGGTAGAGTTGCTGCCTTACAGTGAATGCAGCGCCGGAGACACGGGTTCGATCCGCCTACGTGTGCTGTCTGTAATGAGTTTGTACACTCTCCCTGTGACCCGCGTGGGTTTTCTCTGAGATCTTTGGTTTCCTCCCACACTCCAAAGATGTACAGGTTTGTAGGCTAATTGGCTTGGGAAATGTAAAAATGATCCCTTAATGGGTGTAGGATAGCGTTAATGTGTGGAGATCGCTGGTTGGCATGGACTCAGTGGGCCGAAGGGTCTGTTTCCGCACTGTATCCCTAAATGAAACAATCCGCTCTGGCTTCAGAAACCTTTGGCATATAGAATTCATTATTTTCAATTAATAATAAACGATTTATGAGTAAGATATCAAGACTAATTTAAATGGTACTCTTTGTCCTTTTAAATTTGCAAAGTGATTATATGATAACATGTGTAGGAAGGAACTGCGGATGTTGGTTTACACCAAAGACAGACCCAAAATACTGGAGTAACTCAACTGGACAGGCAGCATCTATGGATGGAAGGAATGGGTGAAATTTTGGATAAAGACCCTACTTCAGAGATCCTAAGATGCTGCCTGTCCTCATGTGTTAGTCCAGCATTTTATGTTTCCCATTCCTTCGTTATATCATAAAATTCTGCCCTTGACTATTTCACAAAGAAAACCCAATTTGTATACTTGAAGCTCTTGTTATACATAGTTAGGGAGAAACAAATAAGGCTCATTGGGTTAAATCTTGATGGGACTGGACAGTATGGTCATGTAATCTGGACTCAGTGGAGTTTTGACAATACAACATGCTTTATCGGGTTGTGAATCTGATAACCACAGTGGTTAACATGCTTTCCCTCCAGTCTACTGAGGATACCACAATTGCAGGCAAGTATCCTGCTATCCTGACCCTGGGTGCTCTCATCCCTGACTCTATGAAAGGCTGACTTTAATGAAAGGCTTCAAAGCTTGGGTGCATTTGGGATAAAATTGGAAAACTTGAGAAAAGTGAACTTTTCACCTTTCAATCTGATCAAGGGCCCTGGCAGCCCCACAGCAGAAGGGTCCATGTCGCGGGGCAGGAAACTGGAGGAATCCTGAGCTAATTCTGCTACCACCATCATCTATTGTAACGTGATGGCTCCCACTGATTGTCGCCTGATTGCCGCTTGCGTCCTTTTCAGGACAGACAATGACAGCGATGTCACCATTTGAAACATGGAAGTTGGACACGCAAGAAGAAGGGCCCCGGCCAGAAACGTTACTTATCCACGTCCTCCAGAGATGCTGCCTGGCCGGCTGAGTTACTCCAACCCTCAATGTTGCGTTTGCTGAGCCAGTTCCTTGTCATTCCAGTACAAATTTAAAGTTTTGCTTTTCTTGCCTTGTAATTTCCTTTGCTTCAAGTATTTAACAACTTTGCACTTAAAAAAAAATGCTGTCAATACATTACTGCAACAAAACTAAATTTGTTCTGAGGCTTCTTCACTTCGTGACAACTTTAAATTGATCACCTTACATCGCTGAGAACCAGAGCACTCTTCTTTCTGTCAACTTATAAGACCCATTATAAAAACATTTTAAACTATTAAATCTTCTCCAAACTATAGTCACTCTTGTGGATCTAATTCTAATTTTCCATGTCTCACAAATAGAGAGTCCTGTAAATCTGAGTCACATATGATTTAAGATGTGAAGCACAACATCTCAAACTCTACTGAAACACACACCAAATCTTACAAACCAATAGACCCAACCCCTTCAAAGGGCAGCCCTCAACTGCTCTAAGGGAGCCCTGGATGTGGTCACGAGCTCCATAAGTGAAGATGAGGAACAAGGAAAATGCGGTCATCAGATATAAACTGAAATCCTGAAATTCTGGAAGCATCCAGCAGGCCAGGCAGTGTCTGTGGAGAGAGAAAAAAGTTCAATGAGTCACATTTTTCACACAAAGAATGGTGGGTGTATGGAACAAGCTGCCAGAGGCGTTAGCTGAGGCATGGACTATCCCAACATTTAAGAAACCATTAAACAGGTACATGGATAGGAAAGGTTTGAATGGATATGGACCAAACGCGGGCAGGTGGGACTAGTGTAGTTGGGACATGTTGGCCGGTGTGGCAAGACGGGCTGAAGGGCCTGTTTCCAAATTGTATCACTCTATGACTATGACTCTCTAGTTGGTGATAGGATGGTTCAGTTGCCTGATAACAGCTGGGAAGAAACTGTCCCTGAATCTGGAGATTCGCATTTTCACACATCTGTATCTCTTGCCTGAAGGGAGAAAAGGGAGTCACCGGGGTGAGACTTGATTACGCTGGTGGTCTTGCCGAGACAGTGTGAAGTGTAGATGGAGTCAATGGAAGGGAGGTTAGTTAGTGCGATGGTCTGGCTACATCTACAACTCTCTGCAATTTCTTGCAGGCTTGGATGGAGATGTTCCCAAACCAAGCTGTGATGCAACCCGATAAAATGCTTTCTACAGTGCATCCGTAACAGCTGGTGAGGGTTGTTAGGGACTTTTCAAACTTCCTAAGCCTTCTAGAGGCATTGGTATGTTTTCTTGGCTATTGCTTCAATGTGCCTTGTCCAGGACAAGTTGCTGGTGATATTTACTCTTAAGAACTTGAAGCTTTCAACCATCTCTACTTCGGCACTGTCAATGTGTGTGTGTGAGATATTCACAATCTCCTTTGTCTTGCTGGCATTGAGGGAAATGGTGTTATAGACAATAGACAATAGGTGCAGGAGTAGGCCATTCGTCCTTTCAAGCCAGCACCGCCATTCAATGGGATCATAGCTGATCATCCCCAATCAGTACCCCGTTCCTGCCTTCTCCCCATATCCCCTGACTCCGCTATCTTTAAGAGCCCTCTCTAGCTCTCTCCTGAAAGTATCCAGATAACCGGCCTCCACCACTCTCTGAGGCAGAGAATTCCACAGACTCACAACTCTCTGTGTCAAAAAGTGTTGTCTTGGCACCAGGTGATGAGGTTCTCAATCTCCTGCCTGTACTCTGTCTCATCATTATTTGACATCCAACCCACTATGGTGGTGTCATCTGCAAATTTATAAATTGAGTAGGAAAGAATTTATAAATTGAGTTGGATTGGACGCATCCTTGCTGGGCATCAGTGTTGCGGATTATCGTCGATGATGATTTGTCACCTATCTTCACTGATTGTGGCCTGTTGATCAGGAAGTCGAGGACCCAGTTACATAGGGGAGTGCTGACTCCAAGTTCCCACAAGTTTGGCGATGAGCTTGGATGGGATAATGGTATTGAAAGCAGAGCTGTAGTCTATGAATAGAAGTCTGACATTGGTGTCTCTCTTATCCAGGTGTTCCAGGGATGAAGGTCAGGCCAGGGAGATGGCATCAGTCATGGACCTGCTATGGCAGTAGGCAAACTGCAGTGGATCAAGGTTGCTTGGTAGATGGATTTAATTCATTCCATAACCAGCCTCTTAAAGCACTTTGTGATGGTGGATGTCAAGGCCACTGGATGGTAGTCATTAAGGTCTTGCTTTTCTTCAACGGAATGAGGTGCCGGTGTGTTGAAGCAGGTGGATCTGTCAGAATGGAGTAGGGAGAGATTAAAGATGTCCTTGGACACTCCCACAAGTTGTTCTACGCAGTTTCTAAGTGAGTTTCCCACTTGTGTGGTCTATAGTGGTTCAACTAGAAGGTCCAGCATCATTATCAGGGGTTCTGAGGGCAAATATTAACAGGCAGTTAATGATAGTGTTATGACAAGAACATTCCATGAGTGAATATAAAAATATGGCATTGCCTACCAAGTACACACATTTAACACAATTAATAGACTATTATGTAAAGTATGACATTTAACGCATTATCCTCCAAGGATCCCATCCACAGATCGGAATGTAAGATGCACAATTAACCTTCAAAATTATTATATTTTTTAGTTTTTATGTCCAGTGGAACCCATTGTATTTCCGCCTTTAGAGCAACAGGATAGATCTTTATTACTGTTAATTATTCTTTATAGCCGATAAAGAATGAAAATGTTGATCCCTTTACATTCAGCCGCCCAGGTGGCCTATTTTCTATGCCTACTCTGTCGGCTTCAGGCTGCCTCCATTCAATAGTTTGGCCAATATATTTCCCTCACTGCACTGTCCTTGGCATAATCATATTTCCCAATTACCTGTGTGTTATTATTATGCCGAAAAGCGGTTATTTTTTCTGCAAACGTGACATAATAACATATTTGAAAGGTTAACTGGAAAATGCCTAATGCACGTAGGGAATGAGACGAGAGACTTCCTTCCTAATTTACAGCCATTAAATTCAGCATTCGACGTGACTAATTGCCCATTTTCAAGTTAATTTTATCCGTGGCAATTGCAACCACGGCCAGAAGCTCCTAATGCAAAATCTAGACATTCAAACAATAATTTCTTAAGAAATGTAAGCAGCTAAGGTAAATCAGTCATTTTTAACTACAGAATTGTTTAAATGGTTATTGTGCAAATGCAGTGAGCAACAAATGGTGAGGAGGGTAGGGGACATATAACTGGTTAACAGAAAATTATGGCAATAAAAAAAGAGAGAAAACAACAATCGAAATTAAGAGGCCAAGGATTTGCAATCATCAAATTTGTAATTTTATTTATATGTTTGTTATTACACAATATTTATCCCACAATGAACAGCACAGAGGGAAAATATTCAAACAGATAAACAGCAATAAAATCTGAGAATGTCATAAATACTCAGAAAGTCGAGCAGCATCTGTGGTGAGAGGAACAGAATGAATGTTTCAAGTTGCCATTTTTCACCAGTCTGAAATATTCACTCTCCCTCTCTCCAAACAGATGTTATTTGAACTGAAGGACATTTTCAGCACTCTCATTTTTTAAATTCTGATATTGCAACTTTATTGTTATTTTCGTTCCTGTTTGATTATCAACTAAATCATGGACTTAGAAGCTGATTGTCTATTTCATAAATATCCACTCTCAATATATATCTTTCAAGTCTGAAGGTACTTTGCAGGGAAATGAAATCAACCTTACTATATTTGTTTCTTCCTGTAATTTACTTGCCACGATATCTTCAAAGTGATCGTAAAATGCACCAAAGTTTGGAAAAGTAGTTGGGGTGGTGAACTTAAAGAAGGCAACTCAGAATTTTCAGAATGAATTAAATTAAAACATGTAAGACATGCCAGTGAAACTTTGTTATGATAACGATAAAGTACTACACACGACAAGAAGAAAACTGAGAGGGTATTAGAATTCCTAATAAACTAGAAGCTCCATATACCAAGCCAATGGAATCAACAAATTTGACAGTTCAAAGTTCAAAGTTCAAATAATTAAATACAGTTCAGAAGAAATTTAAGGCAGTCTGTAAAATGTTGTGCTCAGGAAATGGTTTAATTGTGGATTGAAATAATTTCAAGAGCAGATGAGGGGGGATAATAATAATAATAATAAATTTTATTTAATGGGCGCCTTTCAAACATCTCAAGGACACCTTACATAGTATATCGGAATAACATATAATCGGAATAAAACAAGTAATAAAGACATCACAGAGACACAAATTAAAAACAGGATTCAATCCAAAAACAGAAAATCAAAAACACAGTGTGAAGAGGGAGCAGCGGCAGCCAAAGCGCGCCAGCGTTCACTCTCTCTTCACGGCAGCCATCTTGGACACAGACCTACAAGACTACAATTAGACAAAAAAATCATCCCCCCACAGTGGGTAGCACTGTGGAGGAAGGCACAATGTCCAGTCCCCACCACATGTTCACCCCAAAGTCAGGCCTATTGAGGCCACCGCAATTGCCTCTACGGAGGCCCGATGTCCCTGGCCGTTCTCACCGGGTGGTCTTGCCCCGGCGTCGGGAGAGTCCTTTCGGCGGCTGGGCCACCTGGAACGGCCGCTTCCTGGTTGGAATGGGTGTCTTATATGGGTGTATAAAACCATGAGAGGAATAGATTAGGTAGATGCAGAGTCTCTTGCCCAGAATAGGTGAATCGAGGACCAGATGACATAGGTTTAAGTTGAAAACATTACATAGACTATATTATTCAAAAACTAAATTAAATAAAATCTTTCCCAATGTTTCACCAATCTGTGATAAATGTCTGTGTCAAGAAGCTACCATAGCGCATTCCTTTGTTTTTTGTACAAAAATCCAAAAATTCTGGCATGGAATATTTGATATTTTTTCAAAATTAATTAAAATAAAACTGGTACCAAAACCAGAATGGATCATTTTTGGGATATCGGAAGGTATCCCTGAATTAAACGTGTATCAGAAGAATTTACTCAATTACGGGCTAATAATGGGAAAAAAAGCTCATACTTAAATTCTGGAAAAATGCGCCCACACCAACAATAAAAATGTGGACATCAAATATGTTTGAAACATTACATCTGGAAGAGATGAGATTCCTCTTAGCAGGTAAAGCAAACCAATTCCAAAAGACGTGGTCTACGTTTATGGACCTATTACAAGCATGAGGTACAATAGTAATTTTAAAAATAAATAAATAAATAAATGGTATCAGGACCTGGCAATGGGAGGTAAAACAACAAAAACAGACTTGGTTGGTAGTCTTTCTGCGGAGTTTAATGTTATAATAGAGCGATTGTCCTTACTTTCTTTTTCTTTCTTTTCTAGGGTCTACTTTCTTACTTCACTTCCTTCTCTAACTTCTTTTCTAAGGGGCTTTCTTTTCCCAACACTCTCTTGCACTTCACGACTCTTGCGCACTTTCTTTACTTTCCTTACTTCTATCTTTTTCTTAAAGCTCAAAAAAAAATGAAGCGGTACAAAAAATGTATTAATATATATGTGTTGTGTATTATTGTAATTTACCGTACTTCTAATAAAAATAATTTAAAAAAAAAAAGGTTTAAGTTGAAGGGGAAAAGATTTAATAGGAATCTGAGGAGTAACTTTTTCACACAAGGGTGGTGGGTGTATGGAACAAGTAGCCAGATGAGGTAGCTGAGGCAGGGACTATCCCAGCATTTAAGAAACAGTTACATGGATAGGACAGGTTTGGAGGGATATGGACCAAACGTGGGCAGGTGGGACTAGTGTAGCTGGGACATGTTGGCCGGAGTGGGCAAGTTGGGTCGAAGGGCCTGTGTGCACCCTGTATCACTCTGTGACTCTATGACTCTTTCCCATGTAGTAATAGTGGACAACAATAACTCACAGAACATGTTCCCCATGCTAATCTTTGATCCATCTGGTGATTTGTTCAAGTAGTGTTCAGATCGTTGCCCATAGTTTGGTGGACATGTCAGATTCAGATTCAACTTTAATTATCATTGTCAGTGTACAGTACAGAGACAACGAAATGCAGTTGTCTCATTTACCATCTCTCCTGGTGAATGTAGTTATAATATGGTACATCTTTTTCCGATAACATCAAATTTATAAATATCTCACATATGATTACATCTGCCTTCCACCCGATCACAAAGTTTCCCATTTTTTTCGTCCCATTTCCTCTTGTTCCACCTTTGCATTTGTTTACAACTTAGTACATCTTTAGCTTTTCAGAGTCTTGATGGCATGGGTCATCAAGTTGAAAAATTAACTGCTTCTTTCAACACAGGTTCTGTCCAACCTGCTGTGTATTGCTAGCATTTCTCATTTTATTGTATCAATGTGTCAATTCTATGCTCAAGGGAATCCAACACAAGGTTCAGATCAAAACATAAACCTTACATTGCATTAATAGAGTCAGAGCGCCAGAGAGATGTTCAGCTTGAACACAGGCTATTCACCCCACTACATCGACGACACCGACCAATGGGCACCCATCCAAACTAATCCCACCTCCCAGCACATGGGCCATAGCTTTCTTTGCCTAACTATTCTATTGCCCACCTTGAGATTTCTTAAATGATGTCTGTAACGCCACTTCCAGCATTCTCTCTGACAATAGGGTGGCATGGTGGCATAGTGGTAGAGCTACTACCTTACAGCGCCTGAGACCCGGATTCGATCCTGACTATGGGTGCTTGTCAGTATGTTCTCCCCATGATCTATGTGGGTTCCCTCCAAGATCTTTGGTTTTCTCCCACACTCCAAAGACGTACAGGTTTGTAGGTTAATTGGCTTGGTGAAAATGTAAAAAAAACCTGTCCCTAGCATGTGTAGGATAGCGTTAATGTGCGGGGATCGTTGGTCATTGCGGACTTGGTGGGCCGAAGGCCTATTTCCGCGCTGTATCTCTAAATTAAACTAAACTACAGGTGTTCCAGGTACTCACCACTCTCTGGGTGATGAAGATCCCTTCAGATCCCTTCTAAATCTAATCCTAAATCTATGTCTACTTATTTTGTCCACCTCTAATGAACGGGAAATAATCCTTCTCCCTCTCTAAATCCTTTTCAAATAATTTATTAAACATGTAAATATGTCATCTCTATCTCACATGTAATTACATCTGCCTTCCACGTATGCACAAAGCTTCCCGTTTCTTCTTTTATCCACTTGTTCCATCTCTGCATGAGAGGTAGACAAAATAAGTGGACATAGATTTATAATAAGGGACAAAACTTACCGAATAGTGAAAGGCTTGGGTGTGGATGTGGATTTGGCGAGGATGTTTCCACGTGGAAGAGTGTAGGGCCAGAGGTCATAGCCTCAGAATTAAAGGATGTCCCTTTTAGGAAGATGAGGAGGAATATCTTCAGTCAGAGGGGATAATGAATCTGTGGAGTTCATTGCCACAGACTGCTGTGGAGGACAAGTCAATGGATATGTTTAAGGCCGAGATTGATAGATTCTTGTTTGGTACGGGTGTCAGAGTGAGATCAGCCATAATTGAATGAGGGAGTAGACATGATGCGCCGAATGGTCTAATTCTGCTCCTATCACCTTATGAACTTATGTAAAGAAGGAGCAAGATTATTTCCCCCTCATTAGATGCAGACAACATAAGTAGACTTATATTTAGGATGTGGGAGAAAAAGGGATCGCCATATAATTGTATATACCTCAGAATTTCATATTCCTCAATCATGTCCCTTCTTAATATCCTGCATACCAGGGAGAACAGGGCCCACTTCTTCAGTCTCTCCTTTTAACAGAAATGCTCTATTCCAAATAACATCCTAGTGAAGATAAGCATAAAATGCTAGAGTAACTCAGCGGGACAGGCAGCATCTCTGGAGAGAAGGAATGGGTAACGTTGTGGGTCGAGACGCGAAACGTCACCCATCCCATTCCTTCTCTCCAGAGATGCTGCCTGTCCCGCTGAGTTACTCCAGCATTTTGTGTCTACCCTCGATTTACTCCAGCATCTGCAGTTCCTTCTGAAACATCCCCGTGAATCTGCACTGCACCCCCTCCAGCACTGTCACATCCTTCCTCGGGTGTGATAGTTCTCTTAATAATAATAATATATTTTATTGTCATTGCGCATAAGTGCAACGAGATTTGGGTATGTAGCTTCCATCCGACATCATAACTTAAGTAACTACTAAAATTTAGGTTTAGATACCCCGAGAACATGGTTTGTACAAAGAACATTACAACAGTAAAATAGTCAAAACAGACTAAAGTGCAGACGTGTCTGTGCGACGTGACCATCCGAGGGAGACAGTCCGTGGGGGTGCCGGTTCAGAGCAGCTATAGCTCTGGGAAAGAAACTGTTCCTGAGTCTGGAGGTGCGGGCGTAGAAGGCCTTGTAACGCCTGCCGGAAGGAAGTAGTTTTGAACAGTCCATTACAAGGGTGTGAAGAGTCTTTGTGAATGCTGACGGCCTTCCTGAGGCACCGTGTGCGGTAGATGCCCTCCAAGGCTGGTAGCTGTGTCCCTAAAATCTTCTGCGCCCTGTGGACGACGCGCTGAAGAGCTCTCCTCTCCGCCTCCGTACAGCTGAGATACCACACAGAGATGACATACGGTAGTATGCTCTCTGTTGTGCAGCGGTAGAAGGTTGTCAGCAGCTGTTGGGGCAGACCGGTCCTTTTCAATGTTCTCAGAAAGAATAGTCGTTGCTGTGTCTTTTTGACCAGCGCAGCGGTGTTGGTGGACCATGTGAGGCCCTCTGAGATGTGAATGCCCAGAAACTTAAAGCTGGACACTCTCTCCACACTGTCCCCGTAGATGGAGATTGGGGCGTATTCCCCCTTCTGTGACCTCCTGAAGTCGATAATCAGTTGAGGCCTAACCAAAATAAAATGTTGTAGAATTGGAGCATCACCTCCCTGCTTTTCTATTCAATGTCCTGACTTATGAAGGCCAGGATCTCTATGCCTTCATAACCACATTATTTACTTGCACTGCCACCAAGGATCTATGGACTTTTATGGATTGAACATCTGCCATATATCGGCCCATTTCACCAACATGTCAATACCACTCTGTAATCTAAAACTACCCTCCACACTAGCCGCAACTCCGTCAATCTTTGTGCCATCTGTGGACTTGCCGTGATCATGCCTCCGGCAATTACATTCAATGCACTCATGTACATTACAAACGGCAAGAGTCCCAGCACCCATTCCCAAGGAACGTTACTAGTCACAAGGTCCAAGCACAAAAATATTCCTCTGGCATCATCCTCTGGATCTAAAAATGGCAATTTTTGCCAAATTGCCATGAACCCTTGCAACCTTGTAATCCTTGTAGGATTGTAACCGCTTAGAATTGCCTCCCATGTGAGACCCTGTCAAAGGCCTTACTAAAGTCCATGAGTAAAGTTTATTTTATGTTCTCCAGATATTTAATCGTCATTTGTTCCAACGACCTGGAATTCTACAAATGACAATGATGACATTATAAAGTTAGCTTGTGAGTGACACAAGGAATATGCATGAGATGAAAAAACAACACATAATAACGCTACACTATTTATAATGTGACACTGTTCATTATGCCCAACATATTTTAAGAAGGAACTTAAATGAAAACCTTGAATAAACAAGCTAATTGGACTTAAATAATTCACATTGTTAGTACAAATTGCTATAAATGATTAAAAAGAAACAACTTTTAAAAATAATTTAATAGCAACTGAGGTGCCAATACTTAAGCTAATGGTTGCTTTGGTCAGTATACATCATTGTTAACTGCTTAAAACATATATTAACATCATATTAGGCGCATGACAAGAATGCATAAAATATGACCTAATTGTTATGTTGTATAATTCTTTTTGAGAGATTATTATTTTATAGCTGAATGAACATGAATCTAATTAATCTGAAGAGTTAATGTGAATTAAAAATACCGGATAGAACAAAGGATAAAAAACAGATTTATGGAGAAGAGATTAAGTGGTTTGCAACTTTAGAGATAAGGTGCAGAAACAGGCCCTTTGACCCATCGAGTCTGCGCTGACCAGCAATTATCCTGTACACAAGCACTATCCTACACACTAGGGGCAATTTACAATTTTACCAAAGCCAACTAACGTACAAACCTGTACATCTTTGCAGTGTGGGAGGAAACTGGGGCACCCGGAGGAATAAAGATACACTCAAAATGCTGGAGTAACTCAGCGGGACAGGCAGCATCTCTGGAGAGAAGGAATGGGTGATGTTTCCGATCAAGACCCTACTTCAGACTAAAGAAGGGTTTCGACGTGAAACATCACCCATTCCTTCTATCCAGAGATGCCTCCTGTCCTGCTGAGTTACTCCAGCATTTTGTGTCTATCTCCGATTTAAACCACCATCTGTAGTTCCTTCCTGCACCTGGAGGAATCCTACACGGTCATGGAGAGAATGTATATTCTCAGTACAGACAGCAACCGTAGTCAGGATCGAATCCAGATCTCTGGTGCTGTGAGACAGCAACACTACCACTGGGCCACTGTCCGGCCCCATCCTGTGCCGGTTGCAACAGAAAGACAGGAATGTCCACCCCATGCAGAAACAAGTCTCAGAGCAATTTTGAGGAATCTTTCAGTCAGATAAAAGGGGATAACCTGTCAGATTCAATGCCATGCACTATAGTGCTTAGAACCACTTATAGGCAGATCGCCTTTACATTCTGCACTGACCCCTTTTTCTGCATCTTCCTTGGAGAAACCACATTTGGTTTTGCTGAGTTGTGTTGATTTATTGTCCTTCCTGGCACTGGACAACTTTTGAAGTCAACCCACCTTGGATCTTTCTGAGTCTTTGGAAACATGCTGGAGCTGTTTATTAGCAAGTTATTACAGGTCCCTAAATATAATTATTTACTCATGACAGCTATTTGCTGTTGATGATAAATATTCATTTAAGGGCTAATATAATGATCCATGGATATCTTTATTCGGTGCCAGGATAGGATTAAGTAAGAGATGTTTAGATTAGTTGTACCAGAAGTTTACATGTTCTATTTTCTGTTGCAGTGCTGATACTATGTGTTGCAATTCAGTCAATGAGGTGATTAAAATGACAACTTTAACCGCAAACGCTGACATGAAAATCTAGTACAAATCAAGAAGGGCAAGAAATCACAGTTAAAATTTAATTATTTTTAATTATTGAGATAAAAGTTGTGGCATAAACTAAAGAAGGAATGAAAAAAAAGTGTCTAATTCATCCAAGCAGATTAGCCTTCTCCTGACACTGTTCCTAAGAGAATAGATTTGTTCCAGAAAGCAACAACAAAAAAACAGATTTGTAATTGAACACACTGCCTTATTACCTCAGTGCCAGAACAAGAAAAAAAAGCAAGCAATTACTATAATTTCACTGAAAGCAACACTGAGTTCGTGCCGCTAACATGAACAGAAAAAATGAGTAGACATGGCCTTTGTTATTAATGGAATAATAAAGAAATATGAGACCGTTTGAAAGAACACATCATTCAAGAGTGGAAGACTTTGCTTTGTTCAGTAAAATTATTAAAATTAGATTTCATATAAATAAATAAATTTCACTATATATTATTCAAATCTAACGTCAGAAAGATTAACATGTTACTGAGAATACACATGACTTATTTATGGATATTTAATCAATGCACATGCATTCTCGGCCTTGCTTGATTAAATGGACTTTGTGAATAAGTTTTAAAGAGGTAAGAGAGAGTCGAGAATGGGATTGTGGTAGATGTAACATATCTAGATTTTCAAAAAGTCCTTTTAGTTCAGTTTAGAGATACGGCGTAGCAACAGACCCTTCCGCCCTCTGGGTGCGTAACGACCAGTGATCACCCCTGCACTAGTTTTATTCTGCACACTCGTAACAATTTACAGAAGCCAATTAACCTACAAACCTGCATATCTTTGGAATGTAGAGCAGCCAGAGACATCCCACGCAGTCACAGGGAGAAGTTACAATCTTTGTACAGTCAGGATCAAAGTCGGTTCTCTGGTGCTGTAAGGCAGCAACTCTACCGCTACGCCTCTGTGCCATCCTTTAATAAGGACACTATAGGGGACTATCACATAAGCCAAGATGCTGAATGAATTAAAAACAGAAAATGCTGGAAAAACCCTTATGATGAAGGTTCTTTAACTTGAAATATTATCTGTTTCTCTTTCCAGGGGTGTTGCATTTTCAGTTTTTATTTCATGTTTCCAGCATTTGCAATTGCTTTTGATTCTTAGCTAAATCGATTGCCAGCGGGTTCTGGTTAGGAATGGGATGGGGATATATGGGAGAGGGTTCCCGAATTACACCAGAAATGTGAATGTGTGTACATCCAGAAAATAATTAACCTGACTGGTGACTTGAGATATGGGACCTGAAAGGTGACCAAATAGAAGTCTTCAACATTATAAAAGATAAGGATAGAGAGAATATGGAGGGAATGTTTCCACGTGTGTGCAAAATCATAACTGGAGATGCTCATCTTAAGAGCTTCACCAAAAAAAGTCAGTGGGCACCTTGAGATCATAAGATCATAAGATATATAAACATGAATCAGGCTATTTGTCCCTTCAAGTCTGTTCCGCCATTCGATAATGGCTGATTTATTTTTCCCTTTCAATCCCATTCTACTGCCTTCAGCCCGTAACCTTTAATGCCCATACTAATCAAGAACCCATTAACCTCTTCTTTAAATATATCCAACGACTTGTCCTCCATATCAATCTGGGGCAATGAATCCCACAGGATCACCACCCTCTGGCTGAAGACATTCTTCCGCATCTCTGTTGTAAAAATATATCCTTTTATTCTAAGTCCCTCTGGGTCCTAGACTCTCACACTAGTCGAAACATTCTATCCCAAAGAGTGCTGAGAATGAGGAACTCCCTTACCACAGGGAGTGGTTGAGAAGAATAGTATGGATGTATTGAAGAGAAGGTTGGACAAGATGCGAAGGGTGAGGAGGATAGAGGCTCATGCAAAGGGAGTTACATAATGTATGAGATTGAAGTGGAGCATAAAGATTGTCACTGCCAGGCTAGGTCAAATGCCTCATTGATGCATATCCTGCTTAATCATTGTTCCATGAAGTAGCCACCAAATAATATTTGTGAAGAATTAATATCATGCCACCTGTGGCTCCTTCCAAAATGAAGATCACCTTATACAACCAACACAAGTCTCTGCGATCAAGAGCAACATGAACATAAAGTCACAGGTACTCCCTCGGACATTTGTTCCTTATTACAAAACATATTTCACAGGATCGGATAGAGGTTCTATAACTTTACCTAACCGAGCATACAGTGGAGCATCTTGGACAATACTTTCAGTGCTGAATCTCTGGAACTCTCTGCCACAGAGGGTAGTTGAGGCCAGTTCATTGGCTATATTTAAGAGGGAGTTAGATGTGGCCCTTGTGGCTAAAGGGATCAGGGGGTATGGAGAGAAGGCAGGTACGGGATACTGAGTTGGATGATCAGCCATGATCATATTGAATGGCGGTGCAGGCTCGAAGGGCCGAATGACCTACGCCTGCCCCTATTTTCTATGTATCTATGTATCTATACAGCTCACCCCCTCCATGACACACTGGTCAACCTGAGGAGCACCTTCAGCAACAGACTGGTTCCACCAAGATGCAGCACAGAATGTCACAGAAGATCCTTTTTACCCGTGGCTATCAAACTGTACAACTCCTCCCCCTTCTGCCATGCGGTGGACTGACACACCTGTGTCCCAGTTGGTTCAGCCTTAAACAAGAAGAGCAAGAATCTTGAAGGACATTCCCCCCCCCCCCCCCCCTTTAGCAGACGAGCAATATGGAACACTTATAGAACACAGCTGAACCCATTGAGATCACAGAGACATGGAGTCAGAAAGAGATGTTTGACATACAAAGAGGCCATTCAGCCCATCAAATCCATGCTTGCACTTTGCACATCAATCTGGATCATCAAACTCTCCAAACACAAAGGAATGAACATTGTTCAATGGGACGACAAAGGAATGAACAGTGATAGGCCTGGATGGAGTGGATGTGGAGAGGATGTTTCCACCAGTGGGAGAGTCTAGGACCAGAGGTCATCGCCTCAGAATTAAAGGATGTTCCTTTAGGAAGAAGATGAGGAGGAATTTCTTTAGTCAGAGGCTGGTGAATCTGTTGAATTATTTGCTGTGAAGGTTGAGAGGACTGTGGAGGCCAAGTCAATGGATATGTTTAAGGCAGAGATAGATAGATTCTTGATTAGTACAGGTGTCAGGGTTTATGGGGAGAAGGCAGGAGATGGGGTTAGGAGGGGGAGAGAGATCAGTCATGATTGAATGGCTTGGTGAGCCGAATGGCCAAATTCTGCTACTATCACTTAGGAACTTATAACCATGTGAACATGGGACATTTGATGTACAGATGTTGCTTTGGGTGGGGACCCTTCTACAGATTGATGGTACTGAGCGAAGATGCTGTCTGACCCACTCAATTCATTCAGCAGTTTGTTTTTTTGATCAGGAACCCAGCATCTGCCGTCTTTTGTGTCTCCCTGAGATATTATATGCTGAGCATGGATGACACTAGTTTACCTCTGCTCTCTCCTGCAGCAGGTTTTGCTCCCTGGCAAACGTTTAGACAATTTATGCAGAAGACGTAGGTGTGTTGTTTGAACTCTCCTAAAGCAGGACATAATATTTCAAAATTAACTGTGACCAGGGAACAGCTTTCCTGACTGCACTCCACATCAGAATGTGATGTGTGCCCAAGAGAGGTAAACGTAATGCAGCCCTAGTAAAATAGTATGTCTAATGGAGAAAAAAAAGCCATCTTCCCATGAAGAATTTTAATAGGAGGCAAACCATCAGGTGGCGCAGCAGTAGAATTGCTGCCTTACAACGCTTACAGTGCCGGAGACCCGGGTTCGATCCTGACTACAGGTGCTGTCTGTACAGAGTTTGTACGTTCTCCCCGTGACCGTGTGGGTTTTCCCCGAGATCTTCGGTTTCCCCCCCCCCGACTCCAAAGACGTGCAGGTTTGTAGGTTAATTGGCTTGGTATAAGTGTAAATTGTCCCTAGCGCGTGTAGGATAGTGTTGAAATGCAGGAATCGCTGGTCAGCGCGGACTCGGTGGGTCGAAGGGCCTGTTTCCGCGCTGTGTAACTAAGCTAAAATAAACTAAATTTGACTAAGTCGGCATTTCCTAACCTGGAGAAAAGAGACACTTACTTAATGTCTATTTCAAGGGAGTTTGGTGGCAGATGTGTTATTGAGCCCTACAGGGTTCCTGCGCTACTCATGAAGGAGGTAGTGATTAGCGTGTAGTCTGTAATTACTGATCGTCTACAAAAAAACAAAAAAGTGCTCTCGTTATTTTTCTCCTGAGTTGTTTGTATAAATTAACTCCAACAAATAATCTGTTTTATATTCATCATGGAGCTTTTTGAAACTGATCAATTCTGAATTAGTTCTCACTGCGCTACCTCTCTATCAAACCCATACATCTGACGCAAATTACATTTTTACAAATGACTGCAACAAGAATTACTGGAATCAGCACCCATAATGTTAAATATGCGCAGAGATAATTTGATTCAATTATTATTCCTGTCGCAAAGCAGGTCAGGCAGCTGCAACACTTACACCAGCGTTCATGAAAAGATACAAACATCCTGATGTTAGTGAAAATCAAAATCAAATTGCAGATGGTGGAAATCTGAAATAAAATCAGAGTGTATAGTTTTAAGGTGAAAGGGGCACAATTTAAAGGAGATATGCGGGTGTTTTTTACACAGAGGGTGATGGGTGCCAAGAACATGTTGCCAGGGATGGTGGTGGGGGCAGAAATGACGTGATATTGAGTGGCTTTTAGATAGGAACATGGATATACAGGGGATAGAGGGACATAGAACATGTGTGGGCAGAGGAGATTAGTTTAATTTGGCATCGTGTTCGGCATTGACAATAGTTGGACACTTGTTAGCCCTGTTCCTGTATTATTTAATGTTTAGTTTCAGTTTAGATATATAGCGCAGAAACGGGCCCCTCGGCCCACTGTGTCTGCACCGACCAGCGATCACCCTGTGTATTAGCACTATCCTACTCACGAGGGACAATTTACAAATTTTTTTTACCAAGCCAAGTAGCCTACAAACCTGTACATCTTTGGAGTGTGCGAAGACACTTGAGCACCTAGAGAAAACCCAAGCAAGTCACGGGGAGAGCGTACAAACTCCTCACAGATAGCACCCGTAGTCAGAATCGAACCCGAGTCAATGGCACTGTAAGGCAGTAACTCTACCGCTGCGCCACCATACCATCCCACTTCTAGAATTCTGGAAACATTCAGCAGGTCAGGCAGCATCTGTGCAAAGAGCCTGTTGTCAAGGTTGCAAGGCCATTTTTCAAGTCCACAGTCAAAAAGGCTCAACAGAGGATATATTTCTTGCGGCAGCTGAGAAAACACAATCTGTCACAGGCAATGATGGTCGAGTTTCGTACTTCCATCATAGAGTCTGTCCTCACCTTCTCCATCATGGTCTGGTTTGCATCAGCCACCAAGCATGACATCCGGAGGCTGCAGCGAATCGTTCGATCAGCCGAGAAGGTTATTGGCTGCAATCTTCCCTCCATTGACGAACTGTACACTGCAAGGGCCAGGAAGCGGGTATGATCATCTCTCACCCCTCTCACCCTAACCACAAACACTTTGAAGCACTTCCCTCTGGAAGGCGACTCCGGACTGTCAAAGCCGCTACAGCCAGTCATAAAAACAGCTTTGTTCCACGAGCAGTGGCTCTACTCAACAGCCAAAAGTCTGTAGCCTCCTTTTGCTCTGTTATTTTATTTAATTACTCACATGTGTACATTATGATGTTTTATTTTTAATTGTCTACTGTATATTGTGTTATTACTTGTGAGCAAAGCACCAAGGCAAATTCCTTGTATGTATACATACTTGCCTAATAAAATGTATTCTGTGAGGAAAGGGTTAATAGGGATAGTTGATTTAGACTAGAAATCCTGAGAAATAGCTGAGGTAGGATAATAGTGAGCTTCAGCACGGACACCCGACCGCACTTGGCTGGATAGTAACAGCAGAAGAACAGGTAGTGACATTTCAAGGTTGAGAATTAGAAGATAAGCAGTCCAGCAGAAACATTACGAGATCTGGGGGAAAGGGCAGGAACTACTCTGTATAGCACATGCTTAATAAGATACATGAATATTACGACAACACCCATCATGACAAAATGTCTCATTTAAATGCACATGCGATGTATGATGTGGGAGGTAGCCTGGACGTTGAAGGGCGTTACGGTACATTCTGGTGAGAATGTGAACCTCAGTGCTCTGATTGGAAGGAGCCAGAAGGGGAGGCTGATTCAGCCAAATGGTGCTGTATAAGTAGAGGATGGTTTCCTGGTCTCGGTGTGTCTCGGTTGGAGAGACACCCGGGGGCTGCAGACTCGTAAATAAAGGAGTTCCTTGTTTCCACGACTTTGTCTCTGGCATCGTGATTGTGAGCACTCACATTTGCATCTCACATATTCAATTATTCAATTATGCAGAGGTCCTCAGATCAAGACTGCTTAGTCAGCTCTGTGCACGTGACTTGCCACAGCATGGATCCAGTGGCCACATTCACGACCACAGTCCAGAACCAGGGGCCACAGTTTAAGAATAAGGAATAAGCCATTGAGAACGGAGATGAGGAAACACTTTTTGACACAGAGCGTTGTGAATTTGTGGAATTCTCTGCCTCAGAGGGCGGTGGAGGCCGGTTCTCTGGATACTTTCAAGAGAGAGCTAGATAGGGCTCTTGAAGCTAGCGGAGTCAGGGGATATGGGGAGAAGGCAGGAACGGGGTACTGATTGTGGATAATCAGCCATGATCACATTGAATGGTGGTGCTGGCTTGAAGGGCTGAATGACCTCCTCCAGCATCTATTGTCTATTGTCTATTGTCTATTGTCTATTGTCAGTCAATTTGATGTCACTTACACAAAGTTCTACAGTGCATAGGAGTCCTGCTCTCTTGCCCCCCTCAGTTTAGTCCGACCTGGTTATCCAACTTTGTCCAAGAGTTTCTTGGCACTGCCTCACTTAGTTAAGAATATCACCAGCAATTTTCTTGCCTCACATTCAGGTATGGAGGACCAGTCTGAAGAAGGGTCTGGGCCCGAAATGTTAGCTATTCCTTTGCTCCAGAGATCCTGCCTGACCCGCTGAGTTTTGTGTCCATTTGAGGTCCTGATCAAGTTATGTTACCGAGGGAAAACAGTTCTCCATTCTACAGATCATCCCAAACCCATGGTGGCACAGGTTCAGTGCTCTAGAGCAGTGGTTCCCAACTTTTTTTAGCTCATGGCCCCCTTGGGATCATTAATTTTTCTGTGGTCTCCCTGACATTATTAGCGGAAAAAAAGTGGCCCCCTTCATTGAACCTGTGAGATGCAAATGTGAGTGCTCACAATCACGATGTTAGAGACAAATTCAGAGAAACAAGTATATTTTATTAACAAGTCTGCAGAGTCGGGTGTCTCCTCTGTTTGAGACACACCGAAGGAAGGGAAGGTCCCTTTCTTTTATTCACATCATTTTACAATTGTCACACCTTTAATTCCTCCCCTTCAGGCTCCTTCCAATCAGAGCACTAAGGTGCACAATCTACAGGTACCTCCCTGGTGCCGCCCACATCATACATCGCATGTGCATTTAAATGAGACATCTTGTCATGCTGGGCGTTTTTGCAATATTCATTTATCTTATTAAGCAAGTGCAGTACAGAGTAGTTCATGCCCTTTCCCCCAGTTCCCATTATGTTCTTGCCTGACTGTGGTTATCTTCTGACTCTCATCCTTGAAATGTCACCATCTGTACTTGCTGCTATTATCTAGCTGAACGTGGTCGGGTGTACGTGCTGAGAGCTCATCATCACCCTTCCTGCTTATCTACTCTCAGCTATTCTCAGGCCTTAGTCTAAATCAATTATCCCTATTAACCCCTTCCTCACAAACCTGTGGCCCCTTAAACCCCGATTTTTTTCTGTGGCCCCCCTGAAATTAGCCATATGGTCCCAGGTTGGGAATCACTGCTCTAGACCACCAGCAATGACTTCATCAGTGAAAACTGGAAGGTTGAATTGAAGCACAACAATACTGGGAGAGAGGAAAGACTCAGCCAAAAACCAAATGGAGGAGGAAGATAGCCGTTATAAAATGAGGCAAGAAAGTAAGGAAGCCGAGCATTGTCAAAAAAAAATTTGGAATAGTGAGAGTCTGAAGAAAGGACTCGACCCGAAACGTTGCCCATTCCTTCCCTCCAGAGATGCTGCCTCACCCGCTGAGTTAAGGGCCTGTCCCACTTGGCGATTTTTTCGGCGACTGCTGGCATCATTGACTGACGTATCAGGTCACCGGCGTGATGCAGCGTGATGTTGCGCGATGACCTATGACGCGTGGTGTATTTTCAAGTGTCGCAACATTTTTTTTGTCGCCGCTGGATTTTGAAATGTACAAAATCTTTTGACAACACAGACATGACTCTGGCAGTCGGCAAAAAAATCGCCAAGTGAGAGGCCCTTTACTCCAGCATTTTGCGTCTACCTCAAAATTTGGACGACTTGGATTAACGAGGTCCAAAGCAAATTATTGGGGATAGGACAGCTGTGAACAAAAGTGAACTGAGGGGAAATAGAAAGAGCGAGCATTTGGACGTGGAGAAGGGATGTAGAGCTCCTCTGGGAATATTACCCAACAGCTACCATATAATCAACTTAATGGGAAACACATGGAAGCAAAATGTGCAACCACTGAATTCTCAATGATTTGCCGAGACCATTAGTAGTGTTTAAAACCTTTTATTTGGGCACAACAATTAAACAGCATCAGAGCAAAGCATTAAATTAGCTGCAGGCCTTAACTCAAAACTGAACATATCATAACTGACAAAACAAAAACTATGGAATTACATCATAAAACTAAAGACTGAACATAAGTAGCAGACAAAAGACACTTGACATTCAACTAACTATTTTCACACAGAACACACTGCTGAAAAACAGGTTTCCTTGTCTATATACAAACATAGAAAATAGGTACAGGAGTAGGCCATTCGGCCATTCAATATAATTATGGCTGATCATCCAAAATCAGTACCCTGTTCTGGCTTTTTCCCCATATTCCTTGATTCCCTTAGCTCTAAGAGCTAAATCTAAAGGGCCTGTCCCACTTACGTGTCTTTGGCACGCAAATTATGCAACCTCGTGGTCGTGTTGAGGCGCACGGGCATCGTATGGCCGCGAGGGTCCGGTTCCACTTAGAAGAGCGGAGGGGTATGTAGTTGTGCGCGATATCGCGCGGGGCGGCTCCAAAAATTTTGTAGTGAACAAAATCTTCGCGCGCCAACGACCTGTCGCGGAACTGACGGCCAAAGTGGGACAGGCCCAAGACCTTGGCGCGACGCAACGTCTCACCTTCAACAGCAGCAGAAGCAGGCAAAGATCGCCGAACTCGGCCTGGGGCTCACTGCCGTTGGGTTCCAGATCCGCACTCACTTCTACTCCCAGAGCGGGGCCAAGAAAATTGAAGATAGACACAAAATGCAGGAGTAACTCAGCGGGACCGGGGCTGGGTGACGTTTTGGGTCAAGACCCTTCTTTTCAGACTGAAGAAGAGTCTCGACACGAAACATCACCCATTGCTTCTCTCCGGAGATGCTGCTGATCCCGCTGTGTTACTCCAGCTTTGTGTCTATCTTCAAATGACGTCACGCACTCCAGACGGCTCTGCGTACGCATGTAATCGCGCCCGACCTTCGCGGGACCATCTCGGCTCAACGCGACCACGAGGTCGCGTAATTGGCGTGCCAAGGACACATAAGTGGGACAGACCCTTAACTCTCTTGAAAACATACAGTGAATTGGCCTCTACTGCCTTCTGTGCCAGAGAATTCCACAGACTCACAACTCTCTAGGTGAAAAAGTTTTTCGTCATCTCAGTCCTAAATGGCCTACCCCTTATTCTTAAACTGTGATCCCTGGTTCTGGACTGCCCTGACATTGGAAACATTTTTCCTGAATCTGCCCTGTCCAATCCTCTGAATTTCATATGTTTCTATAAGATCCTCTCTCATCCTTCTAAATTCCAGCGAATATAAGCACAGTCGACCCATACATCAATCCCGCCATCCCGGGAATTAACCTGCTGAATCTACGCTGCACTCCCTCAATAGCAATAATGTCCTGCCTCAAATTACGAGACTAAAATTGCACACAATACCCCAGGTGCGATCTCACCAGGGCCCTGTACATCTGCAGTAGAACCTCCTTACTCCTAAACTCAAATACTCTCGCAATTAAGGCCAACATTGGCTTTCTTCGCTGTCTGCTGTACCTACATGCTTACTTTCAGTGACTGATGTACAAGCACACCCAGGTCTCGTTGCACCTCCCCTTCTCCTAATCTGACACCATTCAGATAATAATCTGCCTTCCTGTTCGTGCCACCAAAGTGGATAACCTCACATTTATCCACATTATACTGCATCTGCCATGTTTCAGCCCACTCACCCAACCTATCTAATTCACCCTACAGCATCATAGCATCCTCCTCGCAGCTCACACTGCCACCCAGCTTTGTGTCATCCGCAAACTTAGAGATGTTACATTTAATTCCCTCGTCTAAATGGTTATAAATTATAAAGAAAGCACATCAACACCTCCACTTCCTGAGAAGTTTACGGAGATTTGGTATGTTAGAGAGGATTCTCTTCAACTTCTTCAAGTTTGTCATCTAATCATTGATGTAGATGACAAACAGCAAGGGGCCCAGTACCGAACCCTGATGCACACCACTAATCACAGGCCTCCTGTCTGAGAAGCAACCATCCATCATCACCCTCTGCTTCCTTTAATGAAGCCAATTTACTATCCATTCAGCTATCTCTCCTTGGATCTCATGCGATCTAACCTTCCAGAGCAGCCTTCCATGCAAAACCTTGTTGAACGCCCAGGGGGTCGTTTGTAGTCACTTTCGATGGACCAGAACAGTACTGACTGAGGAAGGATCCCGACCCGAAATGTCACCTCATCCATGTCACCCAGAGATGCTGCCTGGCCCGCTGAGATACTCCAGCACTTTGTGTTCAGCATAGAACAGCATAGCACTAGAACAGGTCAAGTCAAGTCAATTTTATTTCTATACCACATTTAAACAACTCTCGTTGACCAAAGTGCTTTACATCAGTGCAGGTACTAACGTGCTACAAACAGAGGTACATAGATCTAACAATACACACTTAAATACATGCATACCGCGCTCCCTAAGAGGACCTCAAGAAATGCTTGTGAGTAGAAATATGTTTTAAGTGTATACTTAAAAGAGTCGATGGAGGGGGCAGTTCTGATGGGAAGAGGGATGCTGTTCCATAGTCTAGGGGCTGCAACCGCAAAGACGCGGTCGCCCCTGACTTTATGCCTGGACCGCGGGATGGTCAGTAACTCCAAGTCGGCCGACCTGAGGGACCTGGAGGTAGTATGGTGGGTAAGCAGATTTTTGATGTAGGTGGGGGCAAGCCCATTATGGGCTTTGTATACATAAAGGAGGAGCTTGAAATTGATTCTGAACCGCACTGGGAGCCAGTGACATTAAAACACTCTTGACTCTCGATTAATATTTAAGTATATAGAGTGACCAGGATGTATATAGCTCCTTCATAAAGGCAGCACTGTGTCAACGAAAATACATTCTCAGGGCCTTACCAGTCACATTCACACCCAAGACAGTATGAAGAAAGTTTCAAATACGCTACAATTTCTGAAAGTAGAAAACATATTTTGGTTTTAGCCAAAAAAGGAGATATTCTTGTGTTGGAGTTTAAATGTTGTTTTGAATTTCTCACAATACTTTCACTGCACCACTTTTTATTAGACCTACTTTGGGGGGGGGGGCTATTAACTTATGTGCAGGAGTTGGTCTGTTTTTGCAGGCTTGCCAGATTTTCAAAGGTGTTGCATAAGAACTGCTGGAAGGTATCATTGGATTGGATTCAATTTATTGTCATTGCACTTTTCAGTGCAACAAAATGGTCTAGCCTGCAGTCATAACATCGAACAAATAACAAACACTCAGCACAGTTTAAAGTCCCAAAGTCATTGTCTCTTCCCTCCTTGCTCTCCCTCTGCACTGAGGCAATCCAAGCCTCCGATGTTGTGACCCCGCCGGGTGATGGTAAGTAAGTCCCGCGGCTGAATCCGAGCTCCGCAAATGGGCCGGTTCAAACTCCGCGGCCCGGGGCGGTCAAAGCTGCCGAAGCTGCCGCCCTCCAGTCCAGTGGACGCAGTTGTAGTTGCGGGAGCTCCGGAAAAACAGGTCACCACCTGTGACCAGCGAGCTCCCGATGATGTCGTCCACTGGCCCGCGGCCGAGGCTCCAAAGTCGGGTCGGAAGTTGGGTCGCACCGCAACCACAGCACCGAAGTCGGCCAGCCTCGCGTTGGTAAGTCCTGGCTCTGCCTCCGCAGCCTCGAGGTCGGTCGTAGTTGGAGGCCGCGAGCTCCGCGATAGGCCTCAGCGCAGACGGACATGGAGACGGGGGATACGGCATGAAAGGTCGCATCCCCCCCGAAGAAAGAGTCAAAAAACATTACACCCACCCCCCACACATACACAACTAAATAAACCGAAATAAACTGTAAAAACGGGACAAGAGAAAACAAAAAACAGAAAAGACAAACGGACTGCAGGCGAGCCGCAGCTGCAGGGCAGTGCCGCCACTAGCACCACCACTATCATGACTGGATAGTTATGGGAATGGCAACAGGCCAGGTACAAGAGGTTTTCCAGAGTCCCCCAAAATGTAGCAACTTTATTTGAAGCACAAGGAAGTATGAGATAAAAATTAAAAATAGCTGGAAGAACTCAGTAGGCAAAGGCATTTCTGGAGCAAAATTCTTAGGCCATGTTTCGAGTCCAAACACCTTCTGTCCATTTTCCTCCATCGTGGCTGCCTGACTTGCTGGATTTCTCTAGCAATTGTTTTATGCTCAAGATTCCAGCATGATACCATCTTTTGTGTCTCTGCAAATACTATTTTACTTCATTTTAATATTTTAATTGAAGGTAAATACCAGCACTTACCTTTTAGATTAAATTCAGGGAACCTTGTTCAAACGAATGGATAAAGCACCATGTGTGCCTGCCAGTGGTGGCCGAATGGTGTGGGACTGGTGAGGAAGTGTGTGTTTGTGATCCAACCAGCAAGCCCAGTGATGAAGCCCGAAGCTAGATGTGCCTCTAGCTCATTGCTGTCTTGCTCAGCACGATGCAATGGAACACTAGTCAGGTGTAAGTTGACCTATGCTCTCTGCCGTTCAAATCCCCCACCCAATGATGAGCGGCAAAATCCAACACAATGAATGTCCAATGGAAATTGTAGCAATGTAAATAAGATAGACACAAAAAGCTGGAGAAACTCAGCGGGTCAGACAGCATCTCGAGAAAAGGAATAGGTGGCGTTTTGGGTCGAGACCCTTCTTCAGACTATCTGTGGCTTTTATAGCAAAGAAGAAAACATATGAAGATATCAATGGATTGTTGAGCAGGGCACGATAGTGGAATCAATACAGAGAATTAGGGTAACAGTGAGGACCATACAGGAAGGTATACAGTAGCATAGTCATACAGCTGATAGAGTTGTTACCTCACAGCTTCAGATAAAGTAGGTAAAGGGCTGATGTATTTCTGTGCTTTTTGACTATGGCACTATCGAGGGTATCCAAGATTCAAGATTCAAGGAGTTTATTGTCACACCAGTTCGATACATGGTACAATCCTGTGTGAAAATCTTGTGCTGGAGGATTCCGTACAGTAAACTTGACATTAAATGATTTAATTATATTGCCTAGTCTGGGAATTTCAATGGTAAGGAAAGACTGGACAGGCATTAGTATTCATGTCCTCAGTACTAATATACCTGAAATATATCTCCGTCCAATAAATCGGAGGAGAGATTTATTTGTGGTAGATCAGGACCTATTTTGCTGAGCAGACTGATCAATAATTTAAAATAAGTGCTAGAACAAGTAGAGGATGGTTGAGGAAAATGTCTTTTATCACCATGAGAATTCTGTGGTGTGGAAGGAGGCTGAGGTAGAACTTCTAGTTACATTCACAGTTATCTGTTTGTCTATAAAGCCCTAAATGGGCTTGCTCCCCCCTATATCATAGACCTCCTTACCCCTTACTCTACCTCCAGGTTCCTCAGGTCGGCTGACTTGAGGCTCCTCGCTGTCCCACGATCTAAACTTAAGCTCAGGGGTGACTGTGCCTTTGCTGTTGTGACCCCTAGACTGTGGAACAGGATCCCCCTCCCTATCAGATCAATCAATCAATACAATACAATCAGTTTTATTCGTCACTTGCACATAAAGTGCAAGCGAAATGAATTTGTCAGCAGCGGTATAATGAAAAAGAACACACAAAAACACAATATAAATGTAACACAAACATCCACCACAGCATTCATCACTGTGGTGGAAGGCACAAAATTGTCCAGTCCTCCTCCATTTTCCCCCGTGGTCGGGACCTCAACCCTCCGCAGCCGCCGCTGCGGGCGTCCAGATGTGCAGACAAGATAAACAGTCCAGGTAAGTCCTGAATCGGTGCCACCCTACCGGAGACCGCGGCTTCAGGTTGGTGTAGGCCGCAGGCTGGCGGTCGAAGATTTAAAGTTCTGCCCCCCTTCATCGACTCTTTTAAGTCCAAGCTCAAAACTTATTTTTATTCACTAGCGGATGTGGCTGATCTTTGTTTTGTGTCTTTGAGCTGATTATTTGTACCTATGTGCTGTGTGCATTCCTGTGTATGTCTGTTTCTTTTTGTGGTTTTAGCTACCTGCTCTGGTCTGTGCGGCACTTTGGTCAACGTGGGTTGTTTTTAAATGTGCTTTATAGATAAATTTGATTTGATTTGATTGGATTTAATAAACACTTTTAATATACCAAAAGTGTAGTAAGGTACAAGTGTTCAGTGCAGGCACTGGGAAGTGGTATTCCATTGGGAATCAACTTCTTTCAGGTTCCACAGCCATGATGAGATGAATAGTTTCCCTTTGTGCTATAAATTGTAATGATTCTGTGGGGGTGGGGTATGGAGCAAGGTACCTTATTATGGCTGCATATTCTGACACAGAGAGTGTCAGATAATTATTCCTGCAGTATTGTAAGGTTTCTACTGTGTAAAAGGTAATTACAGAATTATGTAATAACACATATTTTAAACGGCAGAATCCAATGCCAGTTGTCTGCTTTTACTTCAAAAATACACCTTCTCTTTAACTATAGACATTAGAAGGATTTTCATTTCTTGAGACCTGTCGCCTGGGCTGACTTTAATACTTTAACATGTGCATCAAAGAGACAGGTCTCTATCGCAGTGATGGTGTCAGCATTTTGCATGTAATTAGCTTGAATGTCACCTACCCACCCCTTCAGCACATAAAACTGGGCAAACTGAAATCTGCAAATTCATATAATTAATCAACTTACTGTGAACTTCCTTTGTATTCGTGCATCTTTATACTTTAATGGTGATTCGCAAGGATTATGTTTATATCAAGATAAAAATTATTCGCTGTATCTCCATTAACAAGAAGTGTGAATTGGTGGGTTAATTGGCTGCTGTAAGTCACCCCCAGTTAATTCGTGAGTGGTAGAATCAAGGGTGGGATTGAAGAAAATACAAGGAAAATAATGAAGGACTAATGGAAATGGGGGTCAATGGGACTTGATGGGATGAAGATAGATTTGGCATTGACACTATCTCAATGACGGATAAAGGAATTAACTTAACCACTCACAACATGCTAACTTTAATCTCTCTCTCCAAAAATTCTGCTCATCTGCAGAGTATTCCCATCATATTCTGCTTTAATTTCCAATTTCCAGCATCTACTTTGGGACCAACTTGGTGATGCTTCACTTGGATTCCTCCAGGGCAATTTGTCTTCAAACCCACAGGGAAGAGAGAGTTATACATCATGGGCACATGCCCTTCAGACCAACTTGCCCACGCTGACCAACATGCCCCATCTACACTAGTCACACCAGCCTGCGTTTGGCTCACAGTCCTTTAAACCTTTACTATCCATGTAACTGTCCAAATGTTTTTTATATGTTGTGATAGTACCTGCCTCAACTACCTCCTCTGGCAGCTTGTTCCATACACCCACCACGCTTCGTGTGAAAAAGGTGCCCCTCAAGTTCCTATTAAACCTACCCCTCTCACCTGAAACACATGTCCGCTGGTTCTTTTCCCCTATTTCGGTCAAAAGCTCTATGCTTTTATCATAATCATAATAGTACTTTATTGGGCAAGTATGTTTTGCAAGATACAAGGAATTTGATTTACCATACAGCCATACCAATAAAGAGCAACAAGACACCCAAATACATTTTAACATGAACATCCACCTCAGTGACTCCCCACATTCCTCACTGTGATGGAAGGCAAAAAAAAGTTCAATCTTCTTCCCTTCGTTGTTCGAACCTTCCGCTGACGGGATGATCTTGGCTCCCGTAGCCGGCTGTCGGGCCCTCCACGTCGGAGCGATCAAGCTCCCACATCGGGGGGGTTCTCAGCTCCCCCGCGCCGGGCAATCAGACCCCAGGCCGGGGCTGGTCGAACCTCCTGCGACTTGGAGCTTCCGACATCAGTCTCTACCCGAGACTGCGAGCTCCTCGATGTTGAAATCCGCAGGCCACGGTTGGAGCGTCGATCCCAGGCAAAGGCTCGCAGACTCCGATGGTAAGTCCATGGCCCGCGGTGGGGCTCAAAGTCAGTCTCAAGCAAGGCCTCCAGCTCCATGATGTTAGGCCACAAAGCGACCGGAGATAGGATCTGGAAAAGAATCGCATAAGAGATTGAAAAAAAGCTTCCTACCTCAATACAATACAATCTTCACCCAAAAAACTATATGATTTGAATTCTTGAAGTGAGTCGAGAGTGATTACATTGATATTAAAGCAGCACTAAGTGGGAAATCAATGGGAACCACTTTACAGACCAGAGTGGCAGGAAGGCAGGAGTGCTTGTTTAACAAGGAATGCTAGTTAAAGACCAATAACATCAGCCTGGGGCACTTACAGCAACAGTATTGTGGAACAAAACATCTTTAGCTGTTTCCTTAAGGTTCTTGCCTTTGTCGCAAGTCTGGGACCAGAGGTGATCTCCTCAGAATTAAAGGACATTCCTTTAGGAAGAAGATGAGGTCGAATTTAAATAGTCAGAGGGTGGTGAATTTGTGGAATCCATTGCCACAGAAGGCTGTGGAGGCCGTCAATTGATATTTTTAAGGCAGAGATAGATAGATTCCTGATTATTATGGGTATCAGGGGTTATGGGGATAAGGCAGGAACATGGGGTTGTGAGGGAGAGACAGATCAGCTACGATTGAATGGCGGAGTAGACTTGATGGGCCGAATGGACAAATACTGCTCCTATCACATAAACCTGTGAACAAGAAAATTAAGAAGTTTGGTGATGTTTGTATGATGTTCCAATTCTTTTTGCATTTGAAGTAATGAAACAGCCCACAGCAACAGGCAGCATATAACGAACAACATTCATAAACAATTTAAAATTCAAGCCAGACAAAAAATATCTCGATCAAGACACTAACCACGTCTACATAATATTCAACAGAATACCTTTGCATAATCATTCACTGCCCATATCATAAGGTCATAAGATCATAAGGAATAGGAATAGAATTAGGCCATTCGGCCCAACAAGTCTACTCCGCCATTCAATCGTGGCTGATCTATCTCTCCCTTCTAACCCCATTCTCCTGCCTTCTCATCATAACCTCTGACACCCGTACTAATCAATATCATGGGTTTCACACTGACCAAATTATCTGGACTAGCCAAACAAATACCAAGGCTACCAGAGCAGATTAAGGGCTGCCCAGGAGCAAATTACCTCACAAAACACTTTTTTTTAAACAATCTTCAAGGCATATCAAGAGTGAGGGGGAATTTGTCCATTGGTCTGGATGCATGCAGCTTCATTGACATGAAAGAAATGCAGCACCATGCAGCCCAGTTGATGGACGCCATATCCACTGCCATACATATTCATTCCTGTTGGTAAACCACTTGCCTAACGCTAACTCGCCACCACTTATTTCAACCCCCCCATTGCCTATAATATATATGTGATATCTGTCTGACAGTCACTAGTGGAAGCACAAGAAGTTGCTTGGAGTGCAGCAGGATGAGGGATGATATCATCTTACAGAGGTGTACAAGATCATGAGGGTAATGGATGCAGTAAAAGTACAGAGTCCCTTGCCCAGAGTAGGGGGCATCGAGAACCAGTGGACCTAGGTTTAAGGTGAGGGGGGAAAGTTATAATGGGAACCTGACGGATAACCTTTTTACACAAAGGCTGGTGGGTATACAGAATGAGCTGCCAGAGGAGGTAGTTGAGCCAGGTACTATCATAATGCTTTAGAGACATTTGGACAGGTACATGGGTGGGATAGGTTTAGAGGGCTATGAGCCTAGTGCCTGCAGGTGGGACTAGTGTGGATGGCACGTTGGTCAGAGTGGGCCAGTTGAACCAAGGGGCCTGTTTCCATGTTGTGTGACTTTTTGACAGTTCCTCAACAAAATATAATACTGAAAGCCCACCAGAAATGTTATTTCCCAGCAATGGGAGTCCTTGATATAAGGCTATGAGGGTTTGCTTGGAACCTCAGTGTTCTATTTCATCGCTCAAGACTGTTCTACCACAGAAGAGACACTAATGCTGGAGTAACTCAAAAGGGCAGGCAGCATCCCCATGAACATGGATAGATGGCGTTTTGGGTCGAGGCCCACCTTCAAACTGAAGAAGGGTCCCTATCTGAAAACGTCACCTATCCATGTTCTCCAGTTAGTGGTTTTGCAGATAGTGAAGATGGTTGTGAACAATTGCAGCAGGATCTGGATCGATTGGCCAGGTGGTCTGAGGAATGGTTGATGGAATTTAATACAGAGAAGTGTGAGGTTTTGCATTTGGGACGTCAAACAAGGGCAGGACCTACATAGTAAATGTTAGGCTTCTGGGTAGTGTTGTAGAGCAGAGGGATCTAGGAGTACAGGTGCATGGTTCCTTGAAGTTCGAATCGCAGGTAGATATGGTGGTCAAAAAGGCTTTTGGTACTTTGGCCTTCATCAGTCAGAGTATTGAGTATAGAAGTTGAGAGGTCATGTCGCAGTTGGTGAAATCCATTTAGAATATTGTGTTCAGTTCTGGGCACCATGTTATAGGAAAGATATTGTCAAGCTTGAAAGGGTTCAGAAACCATTTACGAGGATGTTACCAGGACTAGAGGGTGTGAGCTATAGGGAGAGGTTGAGTAGTCTGGGTCTCTATTCCATGGAGTGCAGGAAGACGAGGGGAGATCTTATAGAGGTGTACAAAATCATTAGAGGAATAGATTGGATTGATGCACAGAGTCTTTGTCCAGAGTAGGGTAATCGAGGACCAGAGTGCATAGGTTCAAGGTGAAGGGGAAAAGATTTAATAGGAACCCGAGGGGTAACTTTTTCGCACAAAGGGTGGTGGGTGTATGGAACAAGCTGCCAGAGGAGGTAGTTGAGGTTGGGACTATCCCATTGTTTAAGAAACTGTTGGACAGGTACATGGACAGGACAGGTTTGGAGGGATATGGACCAAGCACGGGCAAGTGGGACTGGGGTAGATGGGACATTGTTGGACGGTATGGGTGAGTTGGGCCACAGGTCCTGTTTCCACACTGTATCACTCTATGACTCTATGACCCGTTGAGCTACTCCAGCATTTTGTTCCTTTCCTTGGTAAACCAGCAACTGCAGTTTCTTGTTTCTGCTGTTCTAGCTCTGTCTCCTCAATATTGCATATTCATATCCCATTCTCATCCTACTCCCTATGCCATTCCCCATTCATCCATTTCCTATGTGTATCACTCTACACATAATTCCTGACCCTAAACAATTAGTGTTTAAATACCATCATGGCCTTACACATTCCCTATCATCTTCTCCCGCAGGTTGGGCCAGGTTTCAGGGTAGCTGATATGTAATAAAAGTCCATGATAGGACCTGGAAAACATGGATCACTTTCACACATTGGGAGTTAATTCTCAATGGAGATAGATTCAATGAAGATGTGGAATCATTTTCATAAATTTCACTGACTGTATCCTCCAGGAGGGTGCTGGGTGGCATAGTGGTGTAGTTATGGGCTGCATGGTGACACAGCAGTAGAGTTGATCCCTTACAGTGCCAGAAACCCGGGTTCAATCCTGATCTTGGGTGCTGTCTGTACGGAGTTTGTACGTTCTCCCTGTGACTGCATTGGTTTCCTCTAGGAGCTCCAGTTTCCTCCCACACTCCGAAGACATGCAGGGTTGAAGGTTTGTGGGCTTCTGTAAATTGGCCCTGGTGTGTAAGATAGAACTAGTGTACAGGTGATTGCTGGTCGGCGTGGATTCGATGGGTCAAATGGCCTGTTTCCATGATGCATCTCCTCTAAATTAAATTGAACTCAGAAATTAAACAAATTTCAGTCAAATGCGAGTCAGCAGATGAAATCATCCTCAAACAGGGTATGTGAACCAACATTGTCTTCCTGTTTCAGGACAATATCCTATATATGCTATAATAGCCTGGCAGCTTCTTCCATACACCCACCGCCCCTTGTGTGAAAAACCATCCTTCGTGTTTTCGCCCACATCCCTAAGACATGAGGTCTCGTTAAGCTAGTTAACAACTGCAGGTCGTAGGTAGGTGTCTTTCACCTACCATTAGCTGTCATGCCTCTAACTAAAGCTCCTGGTGATGGAATTCCCTCCTTCATCCCTCTGAGTCTCTTCCTTCAGCATGACAAAACCCCTTGGCTGCCATCCCTACTCCTTTCACATTTGACGGCATCGAATTTTATCTATGATGCTCCTGTCAAACGTTGTATAATGTCTGACGATTAAAGATACCAAAGCAAGTTATTTATCACAGAGTAATTTCCAGCAAACCTGGGAGAGGATTGTCAATAGTCTTCTGGAAATATGCTAACAATGACTTATGGGGGTGGAATATTTAACGTGCGTCTGAGAGAACTTTCTGAGCCAGCAGACAGAATGTCCTTCTCGAGAAGGGGCAGCACAGAATGAATGAATGAATGAATGAATGAATGAATGAATGAATGAATGAATACTTTATTGTCACATGTGACAAGTCACAGTGAAATTCTTTGGTTGCATACCCAAGGTATGTAAATAGTCACCATAAAGGGTGCTGACAAAGTTACAAAGTTTAGTTTAATTTAATTTAGAGATACAGCGCAGAAACAGACCCGTCAGCCCACTGGGTCCGCACCGACCAGCGATCGCCACATATTAACACTATCCTGCACACACTCGGGACAATTTCTACATTTACCAAGCCAATTTACCTGCATACCTGTACATCTTTGAAGTGTGGGAGGAAACCGAAGATCTCGTAGAAAACCCACGCGGTAATGGGGAGAACGTACAAACTCCGTACAGACAACACCCGTCGGGATTCGACCCGGGTCTCAGGCACTACTAGCGCTGTAAGGCAGCAACTCTACCGCTGCGCCACCGTACCAAACTAGTATCCGCGCCAGGTCCACCTTTGCCCCCCTCCCTCATGGCGAGCTCCCCCCATCCCGGGTCCTCCTTTGTTCCTGGAGCTAATCTTTCGGAATGCAACCAGACATGTAGTGGGAGCATCAGTGGGGGAGCAATTTAGAGACAGTGACAGTGATAATCATGAAAGTTTCAAGGCAGTTTAGAAAAAGGAGAAGGGTGGACAGGAGCCTGAGATCCTGAACTGGGCGAAGGCTGAGCTTGATGTATTAATATAGGACCTGGGCAAAAGTGGAGCTGGAGCAGCTAATTACACTCAAATCATGCTATCAGTGGGAGCCAAAATAAAATAGTAAGAGTTTAGCAAACGTATTCTCACAAGTGAACATGTGACCTTTACCAAGGGCCATTCAGCTAAATAACGATTAGGACTAAAATTTTAGTTTCAAATATGGGGAGTCAGATTCAAATGATATGTGCCATCTCCTCCAACAAAATTGCAGGCAGACCACTGCATTACCTCGACTTAACCAAACATCGTTTTTTCAACTTTCAATTCAATCCATCTGAAACCATTTATCCTACTTTATGCTTCTGGGTGTGTTTAAATTAGTTAAAATGGACCCCGAACATTCATCTGCACAATTATAAAATGGTTAAAAGAAAAGGTAAATACATTAGCCCACATTTCCAATGGTGCCTCCTTTGAAAGGAAAGTGTGTTCTAACTCTGGCCCATGTTCCTTGCACATGCAGTCCTCTTGCTGGCTGGTAAGTTTAGCAGAATCCTGTTTGTGATCTGAAATCTAAAGGGGCTGTCCCACTTGCGTGACCTAATCCGCGAGTTCTGGCGAGTTTACCCTCGACTCATACTCGCAGCATGGTTGACACAAGGCCGTAGGAGGTCTTTGTAACTTTCCTTCATGCTCGAGGGTAGTCCCCGTGTACTCGAGGCCTCAGCTAGGTCGGAGCATGTTTTTCAACATGTTGAAAAATGCCCACAAGTAAAAAAAGGCCGCCATGGAAAAAATGGATACTTTTTTTACTCATAAGTTTAGTCGTAGTAGGTCGGCATGTTAGTCGTAGGTAATCGAGGGTAGTCAAGGGTAGTCGAAGGTAGTCGAAGGTAGTCAAAGATAGTCTTCATCATAGTCGAAGGGAGGTCGAAGGGAGGTCAAAGGAGATCGAAGGAGGTCCTCTTCACTCTCCACTATTCAGTGTCCAATTTTCCCGAAGCTAGTCGTAGCTAGTCGAAGCTAGTCTTCAACATAGTCGAAGGAGGTCGAAGGAGGTCATCTACATAATCGAAGGAGGTCTTCAACACAACATTATTTCAAACTCTCCTAAACTCTTCTAAACTCGCCAATTAGGTCGCCTAATGGGACAGTCCCTTAACTTCCCAGGTTAGTAAAGCCCATTGTACAGCCCTGGAGACTTATAAAGGAAGAGCTGGCTATCAATCCAGATATTTAGAAAATTAGGAGATAACTTTGCTTACACATCTTAAAGGTGCCATAATTTGAACACTATGAACTGACAACTGGAATATAGACTGTGCAGAGTATTCCCTTTGCCCTAATATTCGGCAGGTTTCCAATCCAAATGTATACCTCTTGTGTAACATCCGCAGCATGCACCCAGATTCCTGATTGATCAAAGATCATATACATATCAAACAAAACAACCTCCCCCCCCCCACTGACTTCATCTACACTTCATGCTGCCTCAGAAAAGCAGCTGTCATGATCAAGGATCTCTCACACTCTAGTCATTTGCTCATCTCTCCTCTTCTGTCGGGCAGAAAATACAAGTTCTTGAAAGCACGTACCACCAGATTCAAGATGGACACAAAATGCTGGAGCAACCCAGCAGGACAGTCAGCATCTCTGGATAGGAATGGATGACATTTCGGGGTTCTTCAAGGGCTCGACCTGAAACGTCACCCATTCCTTCTCTCCAAACATGCTGCCTATTCCACTGAGTTGCTCCAGCATTTTGTGTCAATCTTCAGTGAAAAACCAGCAGCTGCAGTTCCTTCCTGCACATGTTGTCTGCTCCACTAGATTCAAGGGCGGCTTCTTCCCACTGTGATCAGACTCTCATATGCTTCAGATAAATTCCAATCTTCCAACCTACCTTGTTGCAGCCCTTGCACTCCTTTTTATCCGCACATTGTATGTAACTGTAGTACTGTAGCCTGCACTCAGTCTGTTATCTCTTTTGAACTCCTGGATATCACACAAAATATATTTTTTTACTGTATCTCAGTACACGTGACAATAATAACAAACCAATACTTCAATATACTGACACATTCAATCTCTTGAGGAATTGCATCTCGTGAAACTGCCGAATATTAAGTTTAGCTTCCACATATCATGTGATATAAATCTAGAGTATCTGTGACAGCACAGTTCCTTGGCTCAGCTGGTCTAGACTCACTATGTTCGACCATATTTCATCCTTTTGCATTTTAAAGATGTTAATCTGCACGCAATTTAGCCAGTCATCTAAAAACAAACACCAAATTCCATATGAATGTGGATGAACAGAAGATGTAGGTTTTCATTTTTCTTCATTCCTCTGCTCTCCATGAATGTAAAAAATAGGTGCACATTATAATCCCTCTATTTATATTCTTGAATGACAGCTTACTATTCCAACCCTCCCACCCCACCCCTACCCCCGCTTCATATAATTCATCTGGCCTTGTACAATGACTTTGAAGATCACCCATAGTCTTCATGTTAAAAGGAATATTAAAGCCTTTATTTTGACTTAAATTCATTTTCATGGCAGTTTAGTAAAACTCACAAAAGTACATAAAAAAAGAGAATACAATTTACTTGAAGAGGTTGCAAAAGCAAAATAAAAGCTATAGGATAAATGACTAAGCCATAATCAAACACAAACATGGTTGATTACTTCGTAATGATTAAAGGCATATCACTGCTTAATTTTCTGTTGATCACGTCGTTTAGTATATGGATACCTGTAAATGTGACATGGAAGAAAGTCATATAACAGCGTCACAAAATATATATCTACATAGCAGACAGAAAAACATCTTAACAAAATATTAGTGGCGGAACGCTGGCGCAGCAGTAGAGTTGCTGCCTTACAGCACTTGCTATCTGTACAGAGTTTGTACAGTCTTCCCATGACCTGCGTGGGTTTTCACCAAGATCTTCGGTTTCCTCCCACACTCCAAAGACAAACAGGTATGTGGGTTAATTGGCTTGGTGTATGTGCAAATTGTCACTAGTGTGTGTAGGATAGTGTTAATGTGCGGGGATTGCTGGTCGGCACGGACTCTGTGGGCTGAAGGGCCGGTTTCCTCGCTGTATCACTAAAACTAAAACCTAAAGCTAAAAACTAAAACCATTAGTCACAGATTTAGTTAATGAAAACCGTCCAAATCCTTACATGAAGGGCTTTTTTATTCACTAAGGGTCTGTAGGGAACAAACAAGCAGGAAAATAAATATATTCTCACAGAAGATTTAAAATTGCAGGTTTTTATCTTACAGTGAGTACAGGGTTATTTATCCTCTCGAATTTATCTCCCAATGCCAAAGCACCATGAATGTAAAAGCTTCATGCATATTTATCCGAGAACAACGCCTTTAGTAAATTTTTAAAAATTGTGCAAATAATGAGTTGTGAGGCTGAGAAAAGAACTGGGTTCTTACAAAAGCTTGTGAAACGAAGTGTACATTAATGCAATTCCAACTGCTTTGCAAGATGTTCAAAATTTGTGACAACTTGGAAAGCCTGCAACTATTTTTTACCTTTATTCCTTCCTCTAGGGAAAAAAGGATATTATTGCAGATTGAATAACCTTAGTCAATGTTTTGGTTTTCATCAACTGACCCCTGGCAGCTATTTATCTCCATTGCCTGGAGGAGTCAGTTGCTATGAGATACTATTTAAAAATCAACATACAATGAAACTTTTAAAAAAAGATGCTAAAATCAGGATTAGTTAGAATTCATTTGCAATAATAGTTTCTTCCCAGCTGTTATCAGGCAACTGAACCATCCTACTACAATCAAAGAGCAGTCCTGTAATACTATGTACCTCATTGGGGACCCTCGGACTATCTTCGATCGAGTTTACTGGCTTTACCTTGCACTAAACGTTATTCCCATATCATGTATCTGTACACTGTGGATGGCTCCATTTCTACTGGCTGGTCAGCACGCAACAAATGCTTTTCACTGTACCTCAGAACACGTGACAATAAACCAAACTGAACTGAATTAACGGTGCTACAGCCTGTTTGCCACCATTAAGGACAGACATTAAATTCTGGCAAATAAAGAAGAAAAAAATGAATAGAAACCACATGCGGTTTAGTGTAGCTTAGCGACACAGCAAGGAAACAGGCCCTTTGGCCTACCGAGTCCACACCGACCATCAATTACCCATTCACACTAGTTCTATGTTATCCCACTTTCTCAAAGACTCTCTACACTCTTGAGATGATTTAACAGAGGGCAATAAACCTACCAACACACATGTCTTTGGGATGTGAGAGGAAACCGGAGCACCTAAGTAGGAGCCTTACCATTGTACCCCAAGTCAATGTGTCCCTGTGATGTGGAGCTCTGCTTCCGTCGCCTTTGGCTCTGGGCCTTTATCTATGGAAAGGAATCCTCACCTTGCAGTGATGTCCTTTCCCCCGGCTCCAAAATTCTCCCTCCTCTTCGACCGCAACACCCCTGCCCCCTCCCCCATCCTGTCAACCTCCCCCCCCCCCCCACACACACCTCCATCCTGTCAACCTCCTACCCCCTGTGGACCTTTTGTTTTCCAAATGCCATCCTTACATTAGCCATGTTGACCCCTCTGCTCCATTCACCCACTTCAATCTCCCTCCCTCTCCCCTCCCACCGAATAATGCACAGCTCTCCACTCACTTATCAACCATCCCAACAATGTCATTAAACCCACCAACAAGGGAGGTGCTGGTGTTGCTTGGCGGGCTGACCTTTACCATGCTGAGGCCAGATGCCAGCACTTGGACACCTCCTCATACCTACCCCTTGACCATGACCCCACAGCCCAACACCAGGCCGAGTCTGAAGAAGGGTCCCAAGCCGAAACATCACCTATCCATGTTCTGCAGAGAAGCTGCCTGGCCCGCTGAGTTACTCCAGCACTCTGTGTCCAATAAACCTTGTTTCTTTCTGAATTGCTAGTTCACTCTGCATAATAGTTTATGGAGATTTCCGTAAACGCACCCCCAGATCCCACTGGCTAACAACACCTCACCATTTAAATAAAAACTCCATATTTATATATTTTTCAACCTAAGTGAATGGCTTTTGAAGTGGACTGAGGACATCAATGTTTCCCTGAATTTGCAGCACATTATTTTAATTTCTCAGATAAACGGTCTTTCCAAGAAGTAATAACTTCAAAGGATGAATTTATGTTCCTCCATATTCTACTTCCTCTGGCTTGAACAGTAGTACTTTGTTGTGTCTCCATCTCCATCCCCACATTTCCATTTAACAAACACCTGAAAGGTTTGTGCAGAATACAAGGCTTGTTCTGAAATGCCACTTGCCAGCTCTCAGCTCTTGGCGGTACAGTGGCGCAGCGGTAGGATTGCTGCCTTACAGTAGCAATGTTACAACATTTTGAGATTTTAAAAATCAAGTCTGTAATTTATCCCATCAGATAAAGCATAAAAATAAGTTTAATTTGACACCTAATTCACTTTCATATCTCAAGTATTTAAAAGGTTATGGCCATTTTCATACTGGGAAATGAGCAACTTGTTCCCTATTGATTTTCTATGGACATAACAAAAAAGCTGTGATCGTGAACAGTCAAAAGCCCATAACTTTCTTAAAAATTAAGAGAACTGAATGAAATTTTCAGTTATCATAGATTGAAGCATTCTGAAACAAATATAAAATAATCTTACTTGGATGACCTGAAATTAAAGCATATAATTAGTTAGTTACCTAATTGTAGCTAATTTCAGACTTAAATTACTAGATCTAAACATCTATCCATTTCTTAATAAATGATTAACATTTTTAAATAGCCTAAATGTCCAAATAATATTCACAAATAATTCACAATAAAACATGATTTTTAAATCTCATTTACATTAATTTATAGGCCAAATGGAAGGAATTTAGTGTTTAATTGCTGTAAATAAATGTCCATTTAAATCAGCTTTCCAGTGGGTCCCCGTGGAACGCGCTGGTTTAGAACGTTCACATTGCGGTAGATTTGTGCCTCAAATGCCGAGAAAAATACTGCGGGATATAATGGGCCCAAATTGAGCTACTCGCAATATTAAACTTTGTATAAAGGGATCTTTAGAAGCCCTTTTTAATGTAAAAATATACAGCATACCTTCTGTGGTTTGCTTTATGAGACCCTGCGGTTGCTGGCGGTCGCGGGTTTAGAGATTGATTTTTAAACTACTATAACTATTATTCAAGGCCTTTAAGCCTAATAATAGCTTTTGCGACGGGGTCTTTCAGCGATTTTTCGTTAATAATTAACTAGGCTGAACATTTTCGATTTGAACAGCCTAGAGAAAATCGCGTTTTAAACCCGCCCCCTCTAAACGGCGCCAAAATCGCGCACACCCGCAGCGACAGATTTTCAACGACACTTCAGGTAGGCTTTGCAACATACCTACTTACAGCGCCAGAGACACTGGTTCGATCCTTATTACAGGTGCTGTCTGTACGAAGTTTGGACATTCTTGCTGTGACCGGCATGGGTTTTCTCCAGGATCTCCGGTTTCTTCCCACACCCCAATGGCGTACAGGTTTGTAGGCTAATTGGCTTGGTAAAATTGCAAATTGTCCCTCGTGTGTGTAGGATAGTGTTAGTGTGTGCTGGTCGGCGTGGACTCAGTTGGCCACAGGGCCAGTTTCCACACTGTATCTCTAAACTAATCAATCCTCTTGGTCTCTGCCGCATCAGTGTCTGTGTCGGTTGAATTTGTATATAAATACTAGACCAAGTGCAGACCCGTTGGGTCTGAACCCCCAACGTGCGGTTGTGTGGGGGGGGGGAGGGGGGGGATAAAGAGTGAGGGCAGAGAGAGAGGGGCAGAGGCAGAGAGAGAGACAGTGACACAGAGAGAGGGGCAAGAGGGATAGGGGGGGTGGAGAGGAGGATAAGAGGGAGGGTGGGTGAGGGGGAAAAGGTGGGGGAGGAGGGGAGGAGAGAGAGAGAGGGTGAGAGTGAGGGGGAGAGAGAGGGGGTGCTGAGAGGGGGGTGAGATGGGGAGCAGGGATGGGGAGGGTGGAGGGAAGAGGGTAGGGGGTGTGGAGGGGAGGGGGTTTAGAGGAGGGAGGGAGGGTGGGGGAGGGGATGGAGGGGAGGAGGGGAGGAGGGGAGAGAGGGGGGGATGAGGGGAGAGAGGGTGGAGGAGGGAGAGAGGGGGAGAGAGGGGGAGAGAGGGGAAAGAGGGGGAGAGAGGGGAAAGAGGGGGAGAGAGGGGAAAGAGGGGGAGAGAGAGGGTGTGCTGAAAGGGGAGGGGGAGAGGTGGGGAGCAGGGATGGGGAGGGAGGGTGGAGGGAAGGGGGTAGGGGTGTGTGGAGGGGAGGGGGTTTAGGGGAGGAATGGTGGGGAGGGGATGGAGGGGAGGGGGGGAGAAAAAGAGGGGAGAGAGAGAGGGGAGAGGGGGGGAAGGGGGGGAGAGGAGGGGGGTAGAGGAGAGGAGAGGGAGGAGAGGGGGGAGAGGAGAGGGGGGGAGAGGAGAGGGGGGGGAGAGTAGAGGGGGAGAGGAGGGGTGAGGAGGGGAGAGGAGGGGAGGGGGGGAGAGGAGGGGGGAGAGGAGAGGGGGAGAGGAGGGGGGGGGAGAGGAGAGGAAAGGGGGGGAGAGGAAGAGGGGGGGGAGAGGAGGGGGGAGAGGAGAGGGGGGGATGAGAGGGGGGGAGAGGAGAGGGGGGAGGAGGAGAGGGGGGAGAGGAGAGGGGGGGAGAGGAAAGGGGGGGAGAACCTAAAAAACATTTTAGAACCAAAAAAGACACATTCTGCAAGCATTGTAGAACCAAAAGAGACACTTTTTGCAAACATTTTAGAACCAATAAACACTTTTGGCAAACATTTTAGAACCAATAGACACATTCTGCAAGCGTTTTAGAACCACTAAGGACACTAACATTTGAGTAGACATGTGTTCAGTGTTATTCACAGCTCAGAGAAATGTGACCCTCTGCCTTCCTCCAGCTTGCAGACACTGATTGAGGCACACCACTTCATTGTTTTATAGTCCCTCCCCCCTGCCGTCAGCAGGGGCAGCAGAGAGAAAGGGGAATTTTGTAAAATCATTAATATCTCTGTCATTTTTCATCGACGAGAAAAATCCTCGGCACACATATGGCGGAGGGGGGCTCTGAGCAAGGTGGCCAAAAATGACGGCCATAGGTGGCGGCGTTCTCTCGGAAATCGCAGCACAGATGGCCAAAACCGGTCAAGAACAGACTTTTAGTAATATAGATTAAGTGGCACAAAGACTTATGCTGTGATGAAATCAGTCATGGATGATCGTCGCATCTTTTCTACCCAGATTCCTATCACTATAAAATCGAGAATAAGATTTTAAAGTGTATGATAAATTACAAGTAAAACTATACTTTACCTGAATAGCTTTTAGGTATCTTTACTTTCCACGACCACATTTTTTTTTCAAAGTTACCAGAGGTCATTTTCTCTTCTGTGATTCATGTCCATTGCCTTTTTGTTTAGCTTTAAAAAAAATCATGCTTTTGCTCAATATTGCTCGAGGTCTTGTTGATAGAGAGTTATGTGAAAAGCCGTCAAAGATGGGAATGAAAATACCATCACGGAGTAAATGAATGATCCCCTATGGAATATAATGCAGGGAATTTATTCTGCTATTTAAATCCAACGGATCTGTGCCAAGTGTTTACAAATCCCAAGTATAGTTTATTTTTCATGAAAACTGCCGAAAGAATGTGGAGAACATGGAAACTCCATTTGCTAACTTTGCATAATAAGTAATTTATTAAATAAATGCACTCTGTAACATGGATCAGTTTCGCCAAAATTGCTTTCCAATGCTGACAAATGAGAAATATTGCAGACTCAAGAGACTGAAGATGCTGGAATCTGGAGCAAAATAGCTTACTGTGGGGGAAACTAATGGGTCAGGCCACATCTGGGAAGGCAAAGCGATAGTTAATGTTTTGCAGGATGGGGCAGAGTCTTACGGAAAAGGGAAACAAACCATTGAAGAAGGACAAAGTAAAAGAGGGAAGCTGAGTTTCTTTAGGCTGAAGAAGGGTTCCGTCCATTCCCTCCACAGATGCTGCCTGATCCATTGAGTTCCTCCAGCACTTTGTGTTTTGCTCAAGATTCCAGCATCTACAATTTCTTGTCTCCTGAGTTTCTTTAAACAGTCTTATCAAAAACAAGAATGTAGATCAGTATTCTAATGCAAGATCATCAGGTGTGGCACAGTAGCGCAGCAGTAGTGTTGCTGCCCTGCTGCATAAGAGACCTGGGTTCGATCCTGACTTTGGGTGCTGTCTTTCTGGAGTTTGCACCTTCTCCCTGTGGCTGCTTCGTTTTTGCCGGGAGCTCTGATTTCCTCCCATATTCCAAAGATGTGTAGGTTTGTGGATTAATTAGTTTCTGTAAAACATTCCCCATTTGTGTAGGATAGAACTAGTGTGAAAGTGTCATCGCTGGTTTGTGATGGATTCATTAGGCCAAAGGGCCTGTTTCCATGCTCTATCTCCAAAACTAAAACGAAACCGAACCTGAAATGTTATTGGTATTCCATGCTCAATGGGTGCTTCCTGACCTGTTGAGCTTTTCTGCATTCAATGCTTTTATTGCAGATTGTTTTGCCCAACCAAATTCATTTAATTCCTTGAAGACAATGATCAAATATTCTTATTAAATACCAGATAATACAACCGTTGAGTAGTCTCACCTCTCAATTTTTAATCTTGGCCCCTTAATTTGCACTAACTGACAGCAGAAAATATGTGCATCAAATAAATATTCAGTTAGTTAGGCAGCATCTGAGGATAGAGAAACAAATTTAATGTTTCAGTTGAATTATCAGTACTAGGAGTGGAATCTGAAACCACTTACCCACCCTCAGTCCATAGTGTAATGTTATCAAGACTTTCCTTGAAAGTAACGTTACAGGTAGACAGGGTGGTCAAAAAGCCTTCAGCACTTTGGCATTCATCAGTTAGGCTGTTGACTATAGAAGTTGGGAGGTGATGTTACAGTTATATAACAGGTTGATGAGGTCACATTTATATAATTGTGTTCAGTTTTGGTCACCATGTTATAGGAAAAATGTTGTCAAGCTGGAAAGGGTGCAGAGAAGATTTATGAGGATGCTGCCAAGACTCAAAGGCCTGAGCTATCGGGAGAAGTTGAGTAGGCTCAGACTTGATTCACTGGAGCACAAGAGGAGTGATCTTGTAGAGATGCACAAAATTATTAGAGGAATAGATCGGGAAAATGTATTTTGCTCAGAGCAGGGAAATCAAGAACCAGAGGTTTTTAAATAAAGGGTGGTGTATGGAACGCTGCTGGAGGAGGTAATTGAGTCAGGTACAATCGCAACATTTAAGAATCATTTAGACAGGTACATGGATAGGATAGGTTTAGATATGGGCCAAACAAAGGCAGGTAGGACTAGTATAGATGGGGCATGATGGTCGGCATGGGCAATCTGAGCCAAAGAGCCGGTTTCCATGCTGTTTGACTTCATGACTATGACTCTAAGATCTGATGGGCTATGGTACCTTGATGACAAGAGATATTGAGGCTCTGCCAAGAAAAAGATCAAGGCAAAAATGTCAGGTATGGTAGCTGGGATCAAGTGAATCCCTTGAAGATTATACAGGTATAGGATTATGCTTTAGGGAAATCATGAGGGCAAAAGGGGACATGCGATAGTTTGGGTAATTAAGGTAAAGGTGAATCTACAGAGATTCAATACGTACATTATGGGCGAAGCAGGCTGAGGGGTGGTAGAGGTTTATAAACTCATAAGGGGCATAGATAAAATGAATAGCTGGTGAGGCAGCATCTATGGAGCGAAGGAAATAGGCGACGTTTCGGGTCGAGATCCTTCTTCAACCTTGAGTTTCTCCAGCATTTTTGTCTACCTTTGATTTTCCAGCATCTGCAGTTCCTTCTTAAACAAGTGAACAGCTGCAATCTTTTTCCTGGGATAGGGAGTTCTAAAACTAGAGGGCATAGGTTTAAGCTAAGAAGGGAAGATTGAAAGGACACCTGAGAGGCAACATTTTTCACACAGGGGGCTGTGTGCATGGCACGAGCTGCCAGAGAAAGTGGTAGTAGCAAGTACAATTACGATATTTAAAAGACACTTAGAAGTGATCCATAGATAGGAAAGATTTGGAGGGATATGGGCCAGGTGCAGGCAGGTTCTATCAGCTTGGATGGCAAATTTAATTGGCACGAATGATTGGGTTCGAAGGGCCCGTTTCCATGCTTGTACTGTTCTTTGACTGCAGCTTTTTCACCTATGCATTTGATGTCAGCGATGGTTCACTGGGCAACATAGTTCGTTTTCAACCACAGGACTATGATTCAAATCCCGCTTCAAGTTCCTAAGTACTCAATCTAAATTGACATGAATGCATTACTGAGGATGTGCCACTTTGCTGGAGGTACTATGTTTTGAATGAGGGCTTAAACTGAGGTCCCATCTGCTGCTTCTTGATTGGTGTGGAAGTTCCTCGGGTGTTATGAGAATCCTTGGCATCTTAAATACCATTTGTCCCTGCAACAACATTACAAAATAACTTAGAACCTCTGACTTGTGTGAGGTGGTGGCGGTCAGGTACCGTAACAATTCAACATAAGACAACTTACCTGTAACTTCTATTTAATACCTGCATAATACCTGCAAATTCCCAAATTATCCATCTGTGGTCTTCATAGTTATTTCCAGTTGGTTGCATGGATGTTGGGTGGCTATTTAACAAACATCCAAGGAGAGTAGTTGTTTAAGACATTGCATATTTCACTTACCTTTTTAGGATATTGTTAGCTACATCAGGAATGGCAACCTCTACCAGTTCTGTTTGCCTCAGCTAAGCATGCCTCAAGAAATTCAAATCATTCAATCTTTAGTTCCCGATGACAGTGATTTTCTGAGCCTTTGTATTAATATTTTGTAAGATTCTCTTTGCCACTGATGTTAAATATCAGATATACTCTCACATAATGGCTTCCCAAACAAAAGAAAAAAGATCACAAAAGAACTGTGAGATGCCCTTGTCTGCTTTTAAGTTCACAGAATAGAAAATATCAGGTTCTCAGGTGTCACTGTTAAGTAACATTATTTTCCTCATTTTTGTTATTTTATATCTAATCATTTTGATGGATCTTAATCCCTGATTCAATGTTAGAGTTTGCAGGTATCCAGCATATTGTGGCAGGGACGTGAAGGAGTCCAGCCAAAAATTAATCGGACATGAGTTGTGTGTACTAGACGTGTTTATTCTCTCCAATAGAGCTCCCTACTCCACCAAGGTCACGGGCATTTGGTCAGCCTTAAATACCAACTCAGGTACCGACCCCGTGACTAGCGCCTCCCACACCAAGACGCCCCCCTCTAGAGCCAATGGGTCGTTGTGCCCTTAGCTTGCCGCCACAATATGCTTCATCTTCATTGAAAGTAATGGTCCAAAATATTTACTCAACCTTTCCTTAGTTCATCTGGCTGATTTTTGGTTTGCAATTGGCCCACACTGTTGCTAACCACCATCTTTATACCAAGATATTTGTAAGAATTGTGTGTGTACTGATGACATCCTAAACAACTTTCTGTTGCTACCTCCCAGTAGATTTCACTAAAAAAGACACAAAGCACTAGTGTAACTCCGAGGGTCAGGCAGCATCTCTAGAGGACATGGATAGGCAACGTTTCAGGCCCCAACCAAAACATTACCTATTCACATACTCCAGAGATGGAGCCTGACCCATTGAGTTACTCCATCAATTTGTGTTTTTTTCTGCAAACCAGCACGCGCAGTACTTTGTGTCTCCTGTAGTTCTGACTAGTCTGTTGCTTTCGTTCATCGTTGCATCTCACTCCAACACCAGGATGTGTGCTGGTCTTTGTCTTTTATGTGTTTTTTTGTTTCTTTAGTTTAATATTGTTCGTTGTCTGTTTAGTCATCCGTGGCTTCTCGTTGGCAAACAGAGTTCTTAATCAGTTTCTTCACCCAAGGGGCACGTATCACACTGAATTATTTTTCCAACACCTCCTACTGAACTTCTGTCATTTCATCTATTTGCAGATTGGCTTGTTTTCCCACCAGACTCACCAATAACTAGAAACTTGGCGGCTGATATTTGTTTAAGTACAGCTCACCCAACTCAATTATGTCAAAATCACTGTTAAATAAGGTTTGAATTCACAGAGAAAACTATTAATGTACAGAATACAATCTCAAAGAATACTGATCGTGTCTGGAAACATAAATGTAGATGGTATCAAGGCAACAATATAAAGCTGGCTGACTTCAATTTATCTTATGACGACATTAACATATGTTGAGCATTTGACGGCACTTGGACCTGCACTTGCTGGAGCTTAGAAGAATGAGGGGGAACCTCATTGTAACATACAGAATGGTGAAAGGCTTGGATAGAGTGGATGTGGAGAGGATTTTTCCACTAGTGGGAGAATGTCAGACAAGAGGTCATAGGCTCAGAATTAAAGGACGTTCTTTTAGGAAGGAGACGAGGAGAGATTTATTTCGTCAGTGGGCGGCGAATCTGTGGAATCCATTGCCTCAGAAGGCTGTGGAGGCCGTCAATGGATATATTTAAGGCAGAGATAGATAGATTCTTGATTAGTATGGATGTCTGAGGTTATGGGGAGAATGCAGGAGAATGAGGAGGGAGAGATCGATCAGCCATGATTGAATGGCAGAGTAGACTTGATGGGCCAAATGGCCTAATTCTGCTCCTATTTCTTTGATCTTCATTCTCAGCTGTCTTGGGCTGGAGTACTTGGGCATTTTCACCCATCACCAGCTAAAACTCTTGTTAACTTAACAACCAATACCATTGTTAATTCTATCATTGAATAAAGCTTAATTATCTAACTGGATTTGTTTTGGCTTCAAATCTCACTGATTAGGATTAACAGAATTTTTAATTGGCATTTGTCATGCTTATTTCCTTGCACACAAACTCTGAACTGTAATTAAATCCAAATATCCGGTCCTGCAGCTTTGCTTGCAGTGTTACAATTTGATTCATCCTAAAGCGATTTCATCTGTAGCTAGCAGACTCACTAAGGCCAAAAGTATAGTTCAGATAATTGCAAATTTTGATAATTCACATGCCATTTACACACCATCTTCATGACAGGATATCAAGCAGGGGCAGAGGTGGACAACTCAGTCCCTCTACCTTCCTCATGGTTGAACGCATTGTAACCTCAACACCACACACCCATGATAAATTTCAACCTCTTAGTGTCTCACAGCTCCACAGACCTTGACTCAACAGTGATTATAGTGAAGTTTGCATGTCTGCCATTCCTTCCCACATCCCAAGGATGTGTTTGTAAGTTAATTAGCTACTCTGAATTACTCGCTTCATGTAGGCATATGGCAAAAGAATGAAAGATGATAAGATGGGCGTGCACGGATAAATCATTTGTAATGCTCAAGGGAGATAAGAGACAGGGAATGGAGTCAATGTATTTGCTCTACAGGGAGGCTGTTTGTTTCCATTGAGCTGAATGGTCTACTTTGTGATAACTAGGTTACTCCATATACCTCCACCTTAAAAATATCCTAAGACTCTAAAATGTTCTTCCACTAATGGCGGGAGGAGCAAAAACACCACAACCCACTGAGAGAAAAAAACCTTCAAGAAATGTTAACATTCTGTTAGATTTCCAAATTCTTCATTGAATCTACATTCTGGCCTATAAATCATGCACCAGATCTATTTGTATCTCATAAATCTGCAATCTTTCACCATTCGGAGAATATATTGTTTTATATTAATTTTCTATTGCCACATTGGACAAGGTCATATTTTCGCAACTCATCCTGTGAACTCCATCTGGCCCTCACTTAAACATATCTGTGTCCTTTCGAAGCTGCCTATTTCCATTCACAACATACTTTCCTACCTATTTTTGTGTCAGTGGTAAAGTTAGCTGCTAACGGCAGAATTGCTTTGTCCAATTTATTTATATGTTCTAAAAAGTTGAGAGCCTAGCACTGATCCTAGTGTCACATCACCTGTTAGATCACGCCAAGCAGAAAAATACCTATTTATCCTTCCATTTGGTTTCCTGTTAGCCAGTCAAATCTCTGTTTACGCTAGTGAATCATAGATGTGACACTTCATCAAATGCTAAGTATAGTACTTTGACTGGTCTCCCTTTCACCTACAGTACTTCCTACTTATTCAAAGCACTCCAATACATTGTTGAAACTTGATTTCCTTTTCACGAAACCATGCTGACTTTTCTTGGTTACCTGCAATTGTGCTCATTGTCCTGCCTTAATGTTCCTTACAATAACATCTAACATCTTCCTTATAACTGATTGTAAGTGAACTGACCTGGAATGTCTTGCTTTCTGTCTCCCACTCTTTTTTTTAGAAGAAGAGCTCTGTGTGATCCTAAACTTAACTCCTCGGCTCTCATTCTAATTCTTTCAATAACTCTAGGGCGCACGGCAGCGCAACGGTGGAGTTGCTGTCTTACAGCACCAGAGATCCTGACTATGGGAGCTGACCGTGCGGAGCTTGTACGTTCCCTGCATGACCTGCGTAGGTTTTCCCCGGGAGCTCTGGTTTCCTCCCACACTCCAAAGGCGCACAGGTTTATAGGTCAATTGGTTTGGTGAAAAAAAATAAAAATTGTTCGTAATGTGTGGAGGATAGTGTTAAAGTGCGGAGATCGCTGGTCGGCGTGGACTCTGTGGGCTGAAGAGACATTTTCAGTGCTGCATCTCTAAAGTAAACTAAACAATGAAAATAATGTATTCATCCAAAACCATCTGAAACAAATTCCAGAATATATATATTTATTTTGTTTTTAAGTTGCTTAGAGAAACAAACATATGACATTTTTGAAACAAAGAACTGGAGGTGCTGCTTCATAACAAAGATAGACACCGTGTGCTGAGATCAGGTCAGGCAGCAGCTTTGGAGAAAAAAGATGGCTGATGTTTCGGGTCAGGATATTTCTTCAGACTCTTCATATGAAATTGTTTATCTGTCATGTGAAATATATCTACCATATGAAAGTGTTACTATCTGCATTGTTGGGAAAGCACATAACAGATGCTGGAAAGCTAAATTTAATAAAGTGATGGTAAACCTATAGCCTTAACTGTTTCTCTTCCGACAGATGCTGCCTGACCTGCTGAGTATTTCCTGTGTTATTTGTTTATCTTTTAGATTTCCAACACCCGGAGTCTTGTTTTTGATTTTCACTTTCCGGATGAGAATGGGGCTGGATTACATTGGACTTGCACACATTGGGGTCACCACTACCACACTGTGCAAGCTCTGTGACTGTGTTTGTATTCTGAGCCCTGGGCCCTGCAGCTGGGACAAGGTGAGGGCAGACAACAAGCAAGAACCCAGACTTCGACAAACCACACCTGAACCTCAGCAAGACTAGTGTAGCTGGGACATGTTGGCTGGTGTGGGCAAGTTGGGCCGAAGGGCAAGTTGGGCCGAAGGGCCTGTTTCCACACTGTATCACTCTAAGATTCTCTGACACCAAGATCTCCCTCATGGTCTTCAGACAGCTTATACTGCCTGAGGACATGACACTCTTTCCAAATGACTCTGTTTCCATGGCCCCGAATGTTTCTGATAAATGGGAACATTTAGAAACGATTGTACAAGACATTGATGAGGCCACACTTGAAGTATTATATTCAATGTTTGTCACCCTGTTATAGGAATGATGGTGTCAAGGAGGAATGGGTGCAGAGAAGATTTACAGGGATGTTGCCATGACTTGAGGGCCTGAGCAATAGGGAGAGGTTGAGCAGGCTAGGAATGTATACTTTGCAGCACAGTGGGATAAGGATTGATCTTATAGAAGTGTATAAGATGATGAGAAAAATAGATCAGGTAAACACACAGAGTCTTTTACCCAGAATAGGGGAATCAAGAACCAGAGGACATAGGTTTAAGGTGAGAGGGGAAAGATTTAATAGGAAACTGAAGAACAACTTTGTGGTAGGTTATACAGAGCGAGGTGCCGGAGGAGGTAGTTGATGCAGGTAATATTGTAAAGTTTAAAAAACATTTGGACAGGTACATGGATAGGATAAGTTGAGAGGGATGTGGGCAAATGCAGGCAGGTGGGGCGTGAAGACAGGGCATGTTGGTTGGCGTGGGCTAGTTGGGCGGAGGGGCCTGTTTCCACGCTTTATGACATTATGACTCTAATTACAAAAATACAAATAGTTAAAAAAATTAACTATTTATTTAAAAAAACATTACCTGCTCACATGAGCTCCCCTCCCCATCATACACTACCCTCCCTTTAATTGGAGCTGTATCATCACCCCTTCATCGCCATTGGGTCGAAATCCTAGAAAACCTGGAGCCCTGGAACTAGATCCTAGAAAACCCATGGAATCCAACAAGATCATGGAGCGCTTCATCAGAGGGTCTGCGGTGGTTTAAGGAAGCAACCCAGCACCACCTCAAAAATAGTGGGGTGCAATAAATACTGGCCTTGGTGGCGACTCTCACATCCTGAAATATGAATAAATAATGAAAAGATTAAAAATAATAAATTTGCTTCAAACACAATTAACCGCCGTGAATTAATTAATTAAAACAGTATTAATTATTAGATTTACTTTTCTAATTAATCCGCTGAATTGTGCGGATTAAATTAATCAATTTAAATTAAATCCAGTGATGCCATTAAAACTAATCTGTTTGTGGACAAGGCTGCGGACGCCAAGTTGAAGGGCAAAAATCAAAGTGCATTTGGACCCTTAAGTCAGGGGTCGGCAACCTCCTTTGCATAGGGGCCAGGACCCATGTTTGTGAGCGGATGACGGGCCACATCTATCGCCATAATTAATAAATGGAGGTAATAATAACAATACATACTAACTAAATTAGTAATATGTAATAATACATACTAATATAATACATAAATTAGTAATAATACATTCTAATAATATAGTTTTCACGTGTTTTTCAATTAGTTTTCTGCAGTTTCCAATCGCCTGCGTGCCCCGGGACTGGCTGCTGTTCCCAGATCCCTCGCGTCCCCGGGACTAGCTCCAGTTCCCAGGTCGCCTGCGAGGCTTAAGTCAATACATTGCAGAGGTGGAGGTGGCACAATGGCGCTGCTGTCTGAGAGCTGCAGATTTACAGCTCCAGCAACTCAAATTCTATCCTGACCTCCGACGCTGTCTATGTGAAGTTTGCACGATCTGCCTGTAAGCGTTTGGATTTCCTCCAAAGTTACGAATCTCCGATCAAATTCCATCCGAGCACTATTCAATTTTAATCACGTCCACAGAATTGCATCATATTATTGCATCTAAACACCCAAGATGGTGCACGTGCATCTACTTAGATGCAGATGATATCCCTTATGGTATCCCTTATGGTATCCCTAAAGTGAGGACTGGGACATATGAAGATACATTGAAGACATCCTACTTTATTTTGACTTTGCATGTGCACTTATGGTAAAAGTCAGTTCAAATAATATATCTATGTCTATCTTTTGTGAGATGTAAAATACAGCCCTGTTGCCAACTATTCAATGCTGAGTTCCTGTTTCAAAGTAATTAGATACTTTCAGTGAAAGATAATTACAGGGCAAAGCTGCATGCTGAGGGTGTCTTGGTAAGCTCACACAGTGAAGTTGTTTGAGTGTACAATAATCCAGGTGGATATATCTGAATTGAAATTTGAGAATACAGGTCCACCACCGATTTTCCGGCACCCTTAGTTCATGAGCCTTCCTGGAGTATCCATTTTGCTGGGCCAACAGAGGCCAACACGGCCTCCGGGAGAAATCCAATGGTACTGGAACGTTCCGCCTCGGCTGTCGAGGGGCCGAGATACCAGCCCGCAAACACGGTGTCGGATGTCAGCTATGGGAATGGATCTGCTGTCTCCGGCCAGTCCGGAGTTCAAGAGTCCTGGCCGCTGGGGGCAAATTCAACCCGCTGTCCGGATCGGAAATCCCAATGTGGTCGAGATCGGCCACCTCACCCAGTCTAAGCACCACATTTTCAGTGGGGACTTCAGGGGGGGGGATTTCGAGTGAGCTCTTGCAATTTTGTCCGGATTAAAGGAGGTGCAGACCACCAGTTGGTGGAATATCTGTGTGGTGGGCCTGTATTTTGGGAGTATTATATTTCATGTTAACTATTCTATTTGGAAAGTAGGGAAGCATAACAAACCTGCTCTCTTGAGAAGAGGAGGATTCCCGGGTGTGTAATCAATTTGCACTTGCTGAAGGTAATTCAAGATCAGAGTCTGGGCTGTAACAATCACAAAGTTGGAGCTGGGGAAAGGAAAACCATTGAGAGGACTATGTATTTATTTTCTTACAAGCTGGAATCTTAGTTACATTTATTGCATGTTATTGTTGCTACGCTCCTGATTCAGGGTTGCCTGATCTGGTTGTATTAATACTTGGAGTTTGATCAAATTACATTCTGATTGCATGAATTTCAATTCCATTCCAACCATTTCAATGGTTCGATGGTGCTTTATTTCAATGGTGCTTTATTTATCACATGGGCAACTACACAGTTACATTTTTTTTGCATACATTACGCATGCTGGCGCCGCCATTATTGGTGCCATTATTCAAAGTCCACTGTCCTGTCGGCCTGTGCGCTCGATGTACTGGAGTAGATCCTGTGAACTGACATCCGCCATCTCTGTGTCCCAGAGGCACCTCCTGCAGCTGACATTGAAGGTGATGGAGGCATTACCCTGGCTCGCTCTCCTACCGGCCAACTCCTAGCGCCTGATGTCTTCATCTTCCTCCTGGAATCCGGAGTCTGAAGGCCATCTGACAAGCCTTCAGGTGGTTTAGTTTAGTTTAGAGATACAGCGCGGAAACAGGCCTATCGGCCCACCGGGTCCGCGCCGACCAGCGATCCCTGCACATTAACACTATCCTACACCCACTCGGGACAATTTTTACATTTATCCAGCCAATTAACCTACAAACCTGTAAGCCTTTGGAGTGTGGGAGGAAACCGAAGTTCTCGGAGAAAACCCACGCAGGTGACGGTGTTTAGTCGGACTGCGTTGCGTGGGTCTCAAAAGGAAGCACGAAGTCCAGTGTTTTGAGAGGCACCTTTTATTATGTTCCTCCCGGTTGTAGGGAAGACCAAACAAGAGAAAGATGGCACCCAAACCCCTGCCTTTAAACCCTCTGGCTAAGGGCCGCCTCCGGACTGAACCACTCCCGTGCCGAGGGGTTCAACAGTATGATGGCACGACCCTTGGGAGCTGCCACAGGGCCAACCCCCCCCCAGAATCAGAGGCACGAAACGCACCGGCGGGCGCACGACCCGGCCGGCCCGCGTGCGGAAGTTAGCCGCTCGTGGGGCTGGCGGAGGCATAGGTGGAGGGACAGGACGAGGGACCGGCGGGAGGACAGGTGGAGTGACAGGCGGAGGGAGCCGTGAAGGGGGGCGCCCTCGAGGCCGAGGTTGGGCAACCAGCACCGGCTGGTCAATGTCCAGGTGTTCCGGCTTCAAACGGTCAATCGACACGGCCTCCGGCCGGCCCCCCATGTCCAGGACAAAAGTCGACTTCCCGTGTTCCAGCACCCGGAACGGGCCCTCGAACGGCCTCTGGAGTGGCGTCCGGTGGGCATCATGGCGCAGGAAGACGTACGGGCAGTCCCTGAGGGCTGATGGCATGTGTGGGCAAAATGCCCCATGGCGGGACGTCGGGATGGGTGCGAGCCTGCCAACTCGCTCGCGAAGGCGCTTTAGGGTGGATGAGGGCATTCCCTGCTGCCCCGACGCCGACGGCACGAACTCCCCGGGCACCGTGAGTGGCGACCCGTACACGAGCTCCGCCGATGATGAGGCCAGGTCCTCTTTGGGAGCAGTCCGGATGCCCAGCATGACCCACGGCAACTCGTCCATCCAGTCCGGGCCGGAGAGTCGTGCCTTCAGTGCTGCCTTTAGCTGCCGGTGGAACCTCTCCACCAGACCGTTAGCTTGCGGGTGGTAAGCCGTGGTGTGGTGCAGCCGCACACCCAGCAAGCGAGCCATGGCTGACCACAGCTCGGAGGTGAATTGTGGCCCCCGGTCTGAGGAGATGTGCGCCGGCACCCCAAAGCGAGCAATCCAGTGCACGGACAACGCACAAGCACACCTAGCCGTTGAAGTATCGGCCAGCGGAATGGCCTCCGGCCACCGCGTGAAGCGGTCCACCATTGTAAGAAGGTGGGTGATGCCCCGGGACGGCGGGAGAGGTCCTACAATGTCTACGTGGAGATGGTCGAATCGCCGGTGAGGTAGACCAAACACCTGGAGAGGCGCACGGACATGGCGCTGGATTTTTGCCGTCTGGCACGGAATGCAGGTGCGAGCCCAATGGCCAACCTGCTTGCGCAGACCGTGCCACATGAAACGAGCGGCCACTAGTGCCGTTGTCGCCCGGATTGATGGGTGAGACAGTCTGTGGATCACCTCGAACACCCTCCGGCGCCAGGTGGCAGGGACGATGGGGCGCGGCTGACCGGACGACACATCGCACAGGATTGTCACTCCCCCAGGACCGAGAGGGACATCCTCAAGGCGGAGGCCGGAGATGGCAGTCCAGTAGGCGGGCACCTCATCGTCCGTGAGCTGTGCCTCTGCCAGAGCAGAATAGTCAATTCCGGGCGCCACCTCGAACACGGCGTTGATAGCGGGGAGGGACAATGCGTCGGCCACCCGGTTCTCTTTCCCCTCGATGTAGCGGATAGATGTTGTATACTCGAACAACAGGCACGGCGTGTGCCCATCCAGTAGAGCCACCATCTCCTTTAGGAGGCTAGATGGCCGTCGGTCGCCTAGGCCCTCCATATGCAGCATCCTACCAGCACGCTCCATCCTGCTTAGGCCATAAATCTGGAGCAGGAGCTTCTTATGGCCGAGATACTTATCAGTGTCCGGGGGGGCTGCGAGGAAGTCCGTGACCTCTTCAACCGTGTCCTGGTCGAGGGCCCCCACCAGGTAATAGAAGCGGGTGGCATCGACCGTGATGCCCCGCAGGTTGAACTGGGCCTCCGCCTGCTGGAACCAGATGAGCGGCCGGGTGGTCCAGAAGTTGGGCAGTTTCGCGGAGACTGCGTCCAGAGACAGGGCCGGGCCGGCCTGTGAGGAGGTAGGGCTTTCTCTTCTCTCCATCATGACGCCAATGGAGCGTCGGGGGTCACCAATGTAGTGCGTGGGTCTCAAAAGGAAGCACGAAGTCCAGTATTTTGAGAGGCACCTTTTATTATCTTCCTCCCGGTTGTAGGGAAGACCAAACAAGAGAAGATGGCACCCAAACCCCTGCCTTTAAACCCTCTGGCTAAGGGCCGCTTCCGGACTGAACCGCTCCCGTGCCGAGGGGTTCGACAGTATGATGGCACGACCCTTGGGAGCCGCCACAGTTCATTATAAATTATTTGCAACTCACTGACATCACACTGATAATTAATAGTGATTCTGCAAATAATCAGATTCCCTTCATAATTCACTCAATGATACACAAACTATGTTATTGTATCTCCCTTATTCACATTCTATGATACTGGCAATAGTCGATAATTTAACATGTCAACATTGATGCTTTACTTATGTTACAACATGTTGAGCCATCGAACAACCTTGCCATTCCTTTCCCTTAAGAAGCCTCTTGCAGGAACTTCTTCACCAAATCATATTGCAACACCTGGCTATTAATAAAGCAATCCTTAAGGGGATGACTAGTTTAAGGAACAATTATTTTCCAGAAGCTGCTGTTTAATAGAATGCATATGTCCCAATTGGATGCAAAGCTCTAATGAAATTCTTTGTTGTTATCCTAAACTTTAATGCTATTCAACTGTAACTCTGACAGAGGTTGTTCATTGGTAAATTACAGAGATTATTTGGGCCATAGATAGACATAAAAAAGCTGTGGTAACTCAGCAGATTGTTTAAGAAGGGTCTCGGCCCAAAACGTCACCTATGCCTTTGCTCCATAGATGCTGCCTCACCCGCTGAGTTTCTCCAGCATTTTTGTCTACCTGTGATAACTCAGCAGGTCATACAGCATCTCTGGGGAAAAGGAATAGGTGATGTTTTGGGTCGAGACATCTTCCTTCGACCATTCATGATAATTCTAAACAAGGGTCTCGAGTTGAAACGTCATCCATTCCTTCTCTCCACAGATACTGCCTGTCCCGCTGAGTTACTACAGCTTTTTGTGTCTATCTTCGGTGTAAACCAGCATCTGCAGTTCCTTCCTACGTATGATAATTCATTTCTCCAGCTGAATCCGTATGGACAAGTTGGGCCAAAGAGATGAGGAAACATTTTTTCACACAGAGAGTTGTGAATCTGTGGAATTCTCTGCCACAGTAGGCAGTGGAGGCCAATTCACTGGAATTATTCAAGAGAGAGTTAGATATAGCTCTTAGGGCTCATGGAATCAAGGGATATGGAGACAAAGCAAGAACGGGGTACTGATTTTAGATCAGCCATGATCATATTGAATGGAGGTGCTGGCTCGAAGGGTCGAATGGCCTACTCCTGCACCTATTTTCTATTTTTCAAAGGGCCTGTCACTGTGCTGTATGCCCCTCCGACATCTCCTTTAGAGATCTACATATGGCAGTGAAAGGTATGGAAAGGGACAGAACTTCCTGGAGTCAGATCCCAGATTTGGTGTTCTTTCCTTGTTAAACAGTTGAAAAAAAATGCATAAAAGAAAAACAGAGGAAAAGGGCAACTTTTTGAGTTCTCTGTAAAAGCAGGTTTAAAAACTCAGCTTTTAAAACTGTCCAGCTTTATTATTAGCATTCTGAAATAAATGGATATCAAACATACAAGTTATGTTGTTTGGGATGAAGTTGGATGTAAAAATGAGAGTTCTCAAAAGCAATTTGCAAAATTAATGCTGCTTTTAGTGGAGACCAAACACTTAAATGGGTGACCAAGTAGAATATAAAGGGTTATAAGAGGGTGATTATTTCACGCTGAGTGAGTTGGGAACAAATGTAAGATAAATACATGGAACAACATCAATCAAAATAAAACAAATGAAGCTGAAAAAATAATTATTGTTCTGTAAGATTTATCTATAAAGCTGAATTCAGAAATCTTTTCGAAGGAAGATAAACAATTTATTTGAAAAAAAAGCCCCACTGGGTAGCACAGTGGCAAAGTAGTAGAGTTGTTGCCTTACACCGCCAGAGAACCATATTCAATGCTGTCTCTACTGAGTTTGTATGTTCTCCTTGTGACCACCTGGGTTTTCTCTGGCTGCTCCTATTTCTTCCCACACTCCAAAGACATACAGGTTCATAGGTTAATTGGCTTTGGTAAAATTGAAAATTGTCCCATGTGTGTAGGATAGAGCTAATGAATGGGGTGATCGCTGGTTGGTGCAGTCTCGGTAGGCCTGTGTCTCGAAAGAGAAATGTGAATGGGATATTAGGTAAAGGAGAGTTTAGTAAGCTCAGACGGAATAAATATTGGAACAAGCTTGATGGGCCAAGTGGACTACAACTGTGCAACAATATTTTTCAAATCTCTCAAGGAACTACTGTGTAATCTGTGACAATTAAATGAATCTGCAAGGACATTTATCAGATATTAGTAGAATTGATTTATGTAGTTTAAAAATGAGTACAAACGAGTAATCACCTCACCAGGAGTTTTATTGTTATGATGGAAGAGCATTCAAGCTAAATGGGTCGAATGACTAGCACCGCTGTGTCACAATTGGAAAATTGGATTTAGTGCGCACAGGAGAGATGAGTTCATTAGCAATCGAGTCAGAACTCCACCATCTCTGTTATCTCCTTCTCAATCGTATCTGAAACATCAAAACCCGGGAACATTGAATTGCCAGTCCTGTCCCTCTTGTAATCAAGACTCTGTAATGTCTACAACATCCATGCACCGATCCTGGCTCGAAGTCCATCTGCTTTACCCTAATACCCCTTGGATTGAAATAAGCACACTACAGCCCATCAGTTTCGCCATATTCATCAACCTGTCCCTGCTTGTCTTTCCTTTGAGACTTGCTGCTCATAACCTGTACCTTCTCATCACTCCCTCCACTTGTTGACCTGCTGTTCTGGTACCCATTCCTTTGCCACTCTAATGTAAAGTTTCCTTAGCCCCCCCCCCCCCCCCCGCAAGGATATTGGTCTCACTCCAGTTCAAATACAGTCTGCTCACTTGTATAGGTCCCACCTGCCCTACATAGGAGCCCAGTGAATCACACTTCTATAGGCCTCCCTCCCACACTGATTCCTTCGCTATGCATTGAACTGCACTATCTTTCTATTTCTTGCCTCACTAGCACATGGCATGGGTAGCAGTCCCAAGATTACAACCTAGGAGGTCCTGAGAGGATCTGCATCTCAGCACACTTGGACCATAATACCATGACAAAGGATCAAAATTTGGCCATTCTGCCCATCAAGTCTACTCCGTTAATCAGGTCTGTTTTTATAATCAACAATGTAAGATCTCAATCCTGCGGCTTTGAAAGACATCTCCATCCTGCGGCTTTGATTTAAAGATAGAATTCAGCATGGCCGCATCCATTGATGTGACCTACAAAGGGAAAATGCGCACCGTCCAGTGCCAGAGCAGTTATACTTATGATTTGTTTGAAACACACAGGTTTGATATATTTTAATTGAATTTACTGCCATGCCTACAAACTGCGGGGAGACGGGAGATGAAATCTTTGAATGTGGACGGATGTGCACATCAGATTGTTGGGAGACAGAGCTCAGGGTTCGCCTCCTGAGCTGCTTTGGTGCCCAGGCGTGAGTTGAGGTGGAGGGAGGGGGGTCAGGTTAAACTCACCCATTTGACAGAGGCAGAGGATTGCGAGGATCCAGCGAGACTCGGACTGCATGGCCACCACGCCGCCGCCTTGCTCCAACAACTTGTTGGATGTGGAGAGCCGAGACTGCCCCGCTGGAGGTCAACTTCCCCCTGCCCTCCGTCGCCGCTCCCAGCCAGTTGGGAGGAGCTGTGCATGGAGCCCACCACCGGAGTCGTGTATGACTGCCTGGGCAGCCTGAGGGTGGCAGATGCACCCTGCCCGTGGAGTGGCCGCGGAGAGACTGTGGGGGGAGTACCTCACTCTGACTGTGATAGGGATAGACAGAGGCGCGCACACACACACACACACACACACAGTGTGGAGTTCCTCTGACTGACTGAATCTCTGTGTGTGGGTGTGAGGGGTGGGACGGAGAGAGAGAGAGAGACATACACACAAGCAGCGTGGAGTACCTTTAACTGTGTGTGTGGGAGAGAGAGGCAGACATACACACACAACGGGCAGTGTGTACCTCAGTCTGCGTGTGTGTGTAGGGGAGAGAGAGACACAGAGACAGTGTGGACTTCTGACTATGTAGGAAGGAGAGAGGGGGAGAGAGACAGAGAGAGAGAGAGAGAGAGGCACAGAGGCAGTGTGGTGTACTTCAGCGTGACTGTGGGGGAGATAAAGAGCGCACAGGACCTCGGTCTATCTGTGTGTGTGGGAGGGAAGAGAGACTAAGCAGAATACATCGGTCTTATTGTGTGTGGGGGGAGAAAGAGAGAGGTGGGGGGGAGAAAGAGAGTGGTGGGGGGGAGAAAGAGAAATGGGGGGAGACGTATATACACACACAAAGCAGAGTTTTACTGTGTATGTGGGAGACACAGAAGGACTGAGCACAGTACCTCGGTCTTACTGTGCGTGGGAGAGAGGGAGAAAGAGACGTACACTCACAGAGGCAGAGTCTCTCAGCCTGTGTGAGAGGGAGGGAGGGAGAGAGAGAGACACACACACAAGGTGGATGTGAAATCTCACCTGCCTGTTTCAGTGACAGGCACCCACCGCCAGTGAATGAAGACACCCCCATCTGACCCTCTCCACTCCCTCCACTCTCCACCCTCTCTCCTCCACCCCCCCCTCCCTCCCCCCACACCTTTCCCTCTCAACAGTCCCGTCCCAACCCCCTGGGAAACTGAAGGGAGCGACAATCAACTGCCACGGATACAAATAATATAATACACAAGAAAGGGCAGATGCTGGTTGACAAAAAGTGTACACACAGAGCTATAGTTACACAAATACGCAGCAGAAATTTGGAAATGTCATCCCGTCGCCCATTCCTTCTCTCCAGAGATGCTGCCTACCCGGTGAGTTAAAGAGTTCCCACGGTAGACTCACGAGACACTAAGGTAAACGCACGGGCCACTACGTTCTTAAAACAAGTTTAAATGTTTCAATTTTTAACTTCAGCAGTACATTTTACTCGTGGAAAACTTTAAACATGTTTGAATTTTTCCAAGAGTTAACAAGTTTCACCAGTACCTGCCGTTAGCGCCACGAGTCGCTAAGTTGCGTCCACGAGTTCCGACGTTCCCGCTACGTTAATTGTACGTTGTTACCACGAGTTAAATTTGTTTTAAACTCGGGGTACCTCGTGGGTCAACTCGCACCGTGAGACAGGGGTTTAAGTTAACTGCCTTCTGTGAACTGATGCATGGGAGAAAAGCTTATGAAGAAAATTAGTGTGATAGGGTCATGGAGTGATACAGAGTGGAAACAGGCCCTTCGGCCCAACTTGCCCACCGACCAACATCTTCCAGCTACACTAGTCTTGCTGAGGTTCTGGTGCGCGGCGCCAAAGTGTGGGTTCCTGCTTGTAGTCCCAGATACACTAGTCTCACCTGCCTGCATTTGATCCATATCCCACCAAACCTATCCTATCCATGTACCTGTCTAACTGTTTCTTAGAATGCTACCTCTCCCGCTGAGTTACTCCAGCACTTTATGTCGATCTTCAGTGGAATGGAACCGATGGAAGAGCCGGTGAAGACTCGATAGGCTGAATAGCCGACTTCTGCATTGCAAGGTGCATAATAACATGATGCATGTCAGTGAGAACTAGGCTGAATACAGAGGGGAGCGGAAGAAAAATGGGTTGATCAGAGGGAGAAAATATCAAGAAGCCCAATAGTCCTCTGTGGCCAAGTGAAATGTCAGTGATTAATAAAAGGACGGGGCAAATTAGGAGACAGGAAGGTGATCAATGTATTAGGTGAAGGTCTTGGCTGGAATAATAAATGAGTATTTTATTCAGTTTTAACTCAGGATGGAGATGCTGCCAACATTTCAGCAGAAGGTGTAATGGAGAGAATAAACAGAGTGAAACTGTGAAAGGAAGATTACTTTTTCAGAAGGATGGTCCCTAGATTGCTGAAGAAACCTTGGTGGAAAATTGCAGAGTGCCTTTCCATAATCTTTTACTGGTTCTGCAGTAGTGAAATATTGGAAAATTACAACATAGACTGCAGGCTGGTCAGCCTAACCCCAGTAGTCATAGTACTTTTGAAAATGACAATCATGGAAGAAAATTAATAGCATTTTGAGAAGTTAGAGTTATAAAGGAGAGGAAGCAAGGACTTAGAAATCCATTTGTACTTAGTTTAGATTTTTAGTTTAGTTTAGTTTAGAGATGCAGCGCAGAAACAGGCCCTTTGGCCCACCGGGTCCATGCCGACCAGCGGTCCCCAAACACCAACACTATCCTAACACTAGAGATAATTTACAATTTTTGCTGAAGCCAATTAACCTGCAAGCCTGTCCATCTTTGGACAGTGGGAGGTAACCGGAGCACCTGGTAAAAACCCACACAGTCACGGGGAGAACGTACAAGCTCTGTACAGACAGCACCCGTAGTCAGGATCGTGAACCTGGGTCTCTGGCGCTGTAATGGGCCTGTCCCACTTAGGCGATTTTTCAGGCGACTGCCAAGACTGTCAAGTTGCCGGCAGTCGCCTGAAAAACCGGCAACTGGAATGGCGACTGTCAGAGTGAAACACACACACACACATACACATCGCTTCCTTCACCAGCCCGTTATGCAGGCGGAGACAGGGCAAGCGGGGGGAGCGCTGTCTGAGTGAAATTCACACCGTGCGAAGCCTAGGTGATACAGACACACACCGCGATGAACAGGAAGGTTGGCGCTGTAATTAAAACGGTGAAAGCACAATGAACGGGAAGGGTCACGTAAGTCCTTTAAAAGGGGGGGGGGGAGAGTGGGGAGAATGGGGAAAAGGGGGGAGAAGGAGTGGAGACAACTTTTAAGAAGCCAGACTGAGAAGCTCGGCGGACATTTAACATTACCGGTCGGTTATCCTTGGTTCTGAAAACCACTGCTTCCATTTTTTTCCCCAATGAGCCAACGAAATTCACCGGTCAGCACCGGCTACAACCTATGAGAACCTACGAGAACCTTTGACCTCCTGGCAACTCACTAGGACCTCCTGGCGACCCACCTACGGCACGAGAATTCTCGCTACTCTCCATGGCGGCTTCATTCTGATCGACGCTAATTCTTCAACATGTTGGAAAATTCACGGCGACCATAATGAGGCCGCGACTAGTTCCCAGAATGCGGGAACTCCTCACGACCTTGATGGCGACTCCCCGGCAACTACCCGCGAACATGTGGTGACCGCAGAGTCTCCTGTAGTGGCCTAAAAAGTCGCCTAAATGAGACAGACCCATGAGGCTGCAACTCTACCGTTGCGCCACCGTGCACTTCTGATGAAGATTTTCCAAACCTTGGTGTCATCTAAAAATTTACAAACCAAGTCATTTACATGTATCACAAACTGCAGGGGTCCCAGCACAGATCCCTGCGGAACTCCACTGGTCACGGACCTCCAGCCTGAATATTGTCCTTCCACCACAAGTGTTTAGTCCACTTCCTGCAGGTGTAGCCCTCAGTAGCAATGGAGGTACCTCTGACTGGAAAGCCCCCTGACCTCCAATATCCTACGATCTTGATGCATGCTGGGAATGGAGAGATATGGATTATGTGCAGGCAGATACAATTTGGTCTTGGCATCATTTATGGCACAGACACACTGGGCCAAATGGCCTGTTCCTGTGCTCTACTGATCTATGTTCCATGTTCTATGGATGTGCGAGTTAACAATTTAAAATTTGCGTATGATCCAAAATGGGAAAGGGGTTTAACAATGGGAAGGATAGTAATAAACTCCAAAAGGCCATGGACAGGGTGGCTAAATGGTTCCCAAAATCATTTAAAAACATTTGAATGCAGAGAAGAGTAAAATCAAACATTAAGCTATTTTTCGAGGATGTTGCCAGGACTAGAGTGTGTGAGCTATAGGGAGAGGTTGAGTAGACTGGGTCTCTTGGAGCACAGGAGGATGAGGGGTGATCTTATAGAGGTGTATAAAATCATGAGAGGAATAGATCAGGTAGACATACAGAGTCTCTTGCCCAGATTCAGGTAATCGAGGACCAGTGGATATAGGTTCAAGGTGAAGGGGTAAGATTTAATAGAAATCTGGGGGGGTAACATTTTAACACAAAGGGTGGTGGGTGTATGGAACAAGCTGCCAGAGGAGGTAGTTCAGGCTGAGACTATCCCAACATTTAAGAAACAGTTAGACAAGTACATGGAAAGGATAGGTTTGGAGGGATTTGGTCCAAGAGCAGGCAGGTGGGACTAGTGTAGCTGCGACATGTTGGCCGGTGTGGGCAAGTTGGGCCGAACGGCCTGTTTCCACACTGTTATACTCTATGACTCTGTGTCTCTACTTAACAGCTGCACTACAGCACTACATTCTGGCCTGTAAGCCAAACTTATGAATTCTCCAAGTGCACTTTCGATATCTACATGTGCATTTTACTTCGGAGTCACGCGAGTGACTACGTGAAGAAGGCCGTTCAGCCGCACGTGCGTCATTACGTCAGACGCATTGGTGCAGGCGACCGTTGGGGAGCAGGAGCTCCTGCAACGCGGTAAGTTTAAACTCAAGGTAAGCTTGTTTCTTACCTGTTTTATTCCCTGCAGGAACCTTTTGTTCCAGAGGCTTTCTGCCGGAGGATTCGCGAGGCCCGACGAGGGAACCAGCTATGGGCTGTGGGGAAACCCCGGTTCTTGCCGCCAAGAGCGGGTAGCTGGAGAATGTCGGGTGTCATGGAAGACGGTCGCTGACGAGGGTCAGTGGCTTCCAGGCGCTCCGGGTGCTGGGAGGGTTCCCTCCGATAGGCACATATTGTATTGTATTGTATTGTATTCAAATTTATTGTCATTGTCTCAATTAGAGACAACAAAATGAATTTTCCTTACAGGCAGTATCATAAAAATAAATAAATAATAAATAATAAAACATATTAAAAATAAAATTGAATTAAAAAAAGAAAAGCACAAACACAGAAAGTCCACGACACAACATAACACAGTGGCACCAAGGTGAGGAAGGCACCATAGTCCAGCCAGCGGCTCTCCTCAGCGGCCCGGACCTCCTGATCAGCCGCCTCCCGCAGCCGGAGTCCGCAGCTCCCGAGTCCGCAGGCCGAGCCGGGCGGAGTCGCAGGATCCCGCGTTGTTGATCAGCGCCTCCCGCAGTGGGAGCTCCGCAAACCGCAGCTCCATGATGTCGGTGCAGCAGGTCCAGCACTCCGGGCTCCAGACGGCGATCCCCGGTAAGGCATCGCCAGCCCCGCGATGTTACAGCGCTGTCCTGCCGCTGCTGGAGCTCTGGTCGATCCCGGCAGGAAAGGCCGCGCCAATCCAGTAGGTAGGCCGCTGGGGGGTTGAGGACGCGACTCGAATAATAGTCGCGTCCTCTCCAGGAAGCGACCGAAGGATGGTATCCCCCTTACCGTGCCCTCTTCCCCCACATAAAGACATTTAAAAAAACATAAATAACACACATTTACATAACTAATAGACGCTGGGGTTCCCAGGGAGGGGACCTCTGGTAGGCCGGGTGCCGGGAGGGGGTTTCCCCTCCGACAATAAAATTTATGCGGGTGTGTCTCGAGGAAGGGGACTTCCAGTAGGCCTGGAGGGCTTCCCCCCAAGATGAATATGAATACTGGGGTTTCCTGGGGAGGGGACCTCCAGTAGACCAGGAGTCGGGAGGGGTTTTCCCTCCGACAATATGGAGAGATTTCCCTCCGATATGAATGTTAATCCTGGGGTTCCCGTGAAGGAGACCTCCAGTAGACCAGGAGTCGGGATATAAATATATATGCTGGGTGTCGGGAGGTTTTTCCCCGATATACATATAGAGGCTGGGGTTCCCGGGTAGGGGAATCCAGTAATTATGCAGTTTTCAGACCGCAGGGGTCCCCAGGAAAGGGGTTAAATGGACCGGAACGGTCAGCCCTGGTGCCGGTAGGGTTTTCCCTCCGGTAATATATAAGGGTGCTGGGATTCCCGGGGGAGGGAAATCCACCAACTATGCGGTGCCCAGACCGCGGAGGACCCCTAGATATGGGGTAAATCGACCCAAGTGGTCAGTCCTGGGGCCGGGAGGGTTCCTTCCGGGGGAAAAAATTAATAATGTGGAATTGCCAGGATGGAGCCTTATTGAGAGGAGGCTCAAGATAGATACACCCTAACATCAGGAGATATGGCAGTGTTGGGCAGATGGGGAGCCCTTGTCAGCAGCGCCTTGTAACAGGGCTGCATAATGGGGATGCAGAATCTATGGCAGTGCCGGCCTATTGCTCTAGGTCGTGTCAGCAGCGCCTTGTATAGGGCTGTTTAAATGTATGGCAACAGCACCTGTAGAAGGGCTGCAATGATGTCTCCCTCATGGAGGAGGTGAGCTTACCGGGGCATTTTCTGACCCTGAAGGGTGGGCCTGTTGGAGAGGCCATGCCAGCAGCGCCTTGTAGTAGGGCTGCTTAATGTCTCCCTTATGGAAGAGGAGAACATGCTGGGTCAGTGTAAATCTGATACCGAGGCTGAGGGTATAGCATGGAGCATACATCAAGGGGAGAAGGGCACATGTCGGAGGTACGATTCCTGGCAGCAAGGTTGCCATCCCAACACAATGCAGAGAACACCACTATCAGGGTACGTTAGAGCCACCCGCCGAATCTTCTATTCAGGTAAGACCTATTCCACAGGCAAAACCTGAAGGACGAAGCATAAACTGTTGGACCAATTAGGCCAACGACGAGTAAGGATTCATAGTTTAGGGGAAAACGCACCCCATGGATTCAACAGCAGGAAGCGGTTCACTGAAGCTGGTAGCAGCATTAAAGCTGACCAGAGTTACTCTACAACTAAGTGACTGAGAACAAGTTGGTAAGATTTACAATTGGTTGGGCAATACACAAATAACTGAGGCATTGTCTTCTACTCAGAGGCATTTTAACCAGATAACTGGACAATACTAGTATTCCAAGAAGGTTGGAATTCGGCCAGAAGAGTGTTGAGCCAGGTCCAGTATTTTAGCCAGGTTGCCTTCGAGACATGCTCGGAGTTATGGGGAATTGTCTTTCAAGGCAAGGTCAGAATTATGGCAAGAGTTGTCTTGGGACATGTGAGAATTATCTGAACCGGGCCTGAATTGCTGTCAGGGCAGACTCGAAATGATGGCAGGTGTGGCCTGTTCATTATGAAAGAAGATTAGATTAGAATAGATTAGATTTCCTTTATTGTCATTCAGACCTTTCGGTCTGAACGAAATCCTGTTGCCTGCAGCCATACATGTAATAATAACAACACACAATAAACACAAATTAACATCCACCACAGTGAGTTCACCAAACACCTCCTCACTGTGATGGAGGCAAAAGTCTTAGAGTTACTGTCTCTTCCCTCCTCTTCTCCCTCTGCGCCGAGGCGATACCTCACCGGGCGATGGTATCAGTCCCGCGGTTCAAGCTCCGTGGCCCGGGGGTGGTCAAAGCTGCCGCCCTCCAGTCCAGCGGACGCAGCTGTTGCAACGAGAGCTCCGGAAAACAGGCACCAGCCTGTGACCTGCGAGCTCCCGACGATGTCATCCACTGGCCCGCGGCCGAGCCCCGGATCCAGGTCGCCGCCGCCAGAACGCCGCCTCAGCCACCGGAGCACCGTCTCCGCCCCGCACCGGGCCGCCCACACGGCAGCGTCTCAGCCCCGCACCGGGCTGCCCCCACAGGAGCGCCTTCCTGCCGGGAGCCGGTCCGCCGCTAGCCAGGCCAGGGTGATCAAACTGATTTCATAGGGTTTTCCATGTACAATGATCATCAGAGATATTTGAAGGCATTGTTATGATGCGGCAATTTAAACAGTATGATAACAATAAATCATTCAAAGGACTACTCAGAGTTCAAAAACACTTGTGATGTATTGTCTGGATTATATTTTGATGCTGTATTCGGCAAAAATCCACTCAGTCTGAAGCTAATTGAGGAATGGTATCTCCTATCCAGTAAATTAGGTTGTTATCAAATGGATAGTTGGCCTGTGACTTCGCCCTGGGCAACAGATTGGAATCAATACAAAACCTGGAACAGCCTTGTGGTTATAAAGGAGTTCCTATTCATTAGACTAACTGGCAATGTAATAGATGTGATGCAGCTGTGCAAGTGGGAGAACTGACAGCATGCTTAATGACAAACAATAAGGGTCATGAAGGTAATTGATAATACAACTTGCTATTGCCAGCTGAAGCTAATAAAGCCACTATGATGGACAAACAGTATTCAGCATTGCTCCAGTAGTTGATCAATAAATGTCATTATATTGCAAAAAAGATGCTATGGCTTAAGGTGGGAACATGTGAATGTCATCTCTAGTTGGAGGTGCAGGAGATTTGCAATGAGTTATTAACTCTTCAGTATTGGTACCAACTATCTATAGACCCTAAGTGCATTTATGAGTTAAAGAGTGATTGAGTGAATATGCATAGGTGCATGCTCAACTTCATGTTGATACACTACGATGGGGCATATGATAAGCACGAGGGTGCAATCAGGGAAAAGATCCTGTAAAAGGTACATTATCTAATTTTCCACTGGAGTATCATTAAGTACAGATCAATGACAACACAGAATGGGTGTTGCTCATGTTATATTTTAAATGGTACAGATTCTGAGTTATTGCAGTTCATTTAAATGGTCTTTGACAATATTGAATTATAGGGTCATTAACTGTGCTAAGGGGCTTTCCATCAGACTTACTGCAGCTAACGAGGTCCAAGTTGTTGGGTTCACCTCGGATATCGAGTTGGTAAAGGATATCTGTTACATAGGTTTCCCAGGACAAGTACAATGCAGTATGGGAGATTGACATTGTGTAACACTATTTTAACCAGGGGGTTCCAGCTACATTCTTAGTTTTGATCGTACCTCATTAGGTAGTTATCCTTCTGGCGCTGGTTAGTGCAACAGGTCACTCGCTACATTATTGTGACAGGAGAGGATGATTACATCTGCAAACATATGCATATTATTTTATGCTATAATTAATTTAAGCAGAGCAGTAGGGGTGTCAGGTCTCGAAATAGCTCTAGACATACCCAGAGACCTTTCGTTATGTGGGGACACAAATATACAACAATACGTCAAGGTCACCAAGAGCCTTTGAGACTCTGAGCTAACTATGATTGTTAGTTACAAAAGACGTTATAAGAACCTATCTGCTTAGATCTTGTCAGGTGTTAAAATGGCGTTGAGGTATGCAGGAGTAGATACTGATACGGATCTCGCTCCACCAGGGCTGCTATAACAGCAGCAGCAAGGGTTAATTACGTTCCGCTGGACCACATCCACACAGAGATGTGACTATTGTATTGCTTATTTAACAGCATCAGCATGTTTAAATCTATGTCATGACTGTATGCATTATGAATGTTTTCCCTCATTTGTCAATGAGGCAGTTGTGGTTGTGTAGACTTGTTTCTCACGGCATGAAATCACAGAGCTTTGAAATCTTCACGTAATCACTCACGTGACTCCGAAGTAAAATAGTAAGATTAAATGAGAATTTACCAGTTTGAAGTTTGATCTTTATTTTATGAGGAGTTACGATGAGGGAATACGTGCCCTCCGCTCCCAGCCCTCATTAAGATCATCTGGTAGTTCTAGTCTTCTTTCATCTTACTATCATACTTCAGTCGCTATTATTATCTGTGATTTCACACCACTGCTTTGAAGATTGACGCACGTGCGGCTGAACGGCCTTCTTCACGTATTCCCTCATCGTAACTCCTCATAAAATAAATATCAAACTTCAAACTGGTAAGTTCTCGTTTAATCTTACTAATATATAGCAAAGCTGCCCCTTTTAACTCTTGCACTCTATTTTTACATTTTTTAATTATAATGTTTTTTTATTTGTCTGGCGTATGTTGTGTTTTTACAATGTGAGAGCATAACACCGTCACATTCCTTGTATGTGTACATACTTGGCCGATAAATCGGTTCTGCTTCTGATTCTATTTCTGATTCTGATTCTGACTGAAAGAATAAGCAGAGCCAAAATGGATTTAATGACACTATTCTAAAAGTTGTGCAGGTACATAAATCTTTAAAAGTGCCAGGGCATGATGAGAGAGCAGTCAGTAAATCATTAATAATCCTGTGTTTCATAAACAGACACGGAGCATGAAAGCAGAAACATCATGTTCCAGTCTTTATGAGACACTGTTTTGGCCACATTTGGAGCAGATCATCTAGTTCTGGTCACCATGTTTTAAGAAGAATGTGAAGGGGGTCAAAATAATTCTAGCAACAGGAGATGTCAGCTGCAACGTGAGACTGGAAAGACTGCAGTTGATGACCTTGGAATACAGGTTGAAGAGTGAATTGTTGGAGGTGTACATCATCGTACTTGGTTTAGTGGGGGGCAAATAGAAAGAAGCTGTTCCATTAATGGATGCTTTCAGAACTGGGGGCACAAAAGAACGACACAATGGGGCAGCCAGAGTGCTTCTGCCTTGCGGGTTCGATCGTGACCGCGGGTGCTGTCTGTATGGAGTTTGTACGTTCTCCCCCTGACTGCGTGGGTTTCCTCCAGGTGCTCCGGTTTCCTCCCACACTCCAAAGACGTGTTAATTAGCTATTGTAAATTGTCCCCAGTATGCAGTACAGTGCTAGTGCACAGGGTGATGGCTGTTTGGCACGGGCCTGTTTCCGTGCTGTATCTCTGAGATCTAAAAAATCTTTAAAAAACTTGGTGATGGGCCAAAAATACAGGAGGATGTGAGGAAAAGTGTATGGACGGGTCGAGATCCTTCTTCAGATTTGAAACGTCACCTGTCTATGTTCTCCAGAGATGCTGCCTGACCCGCTGAGTAACTCCAGCATTTTCTGCCCGTTTGTGTATAAACCCGCATTTACAGTTCTCTGCTTCTAACAATAAAGTGAGAACTGAAAAAGAGAATGGTCCATTTATCTAATACAAGCATGTAAAACTGTTTGGGCCCCAAACTGGAGTAAAAATACAAAGTGCTTGATGAATTCAATGGGTTGGGCATTAACTGTGGAGATAATGTTTCGGGACTGCACCCTTCTTCAGATACGGCTTTCAGATTCTTCAGACTTTGTCCCGACCCAGAATGTTGTCTGCTCAGTTCCCTCCACAGATGCTGCCTGACCCACTGACTTGGTTTAGCATTTTGTTTTGTGCCTAAGATTCCAGCATCTGTAGTTTCTTGTGTCTCCCAAATAGCGTGTCCACCAGGTCTGTGGAGTACTTGAAACACATCGGTCACGTTAATGGGACAGGCAATAATTTACTATGTCAACACTGGGATGCATGCCTTGAATTTCGAAGAAATGCATTCGGTCTTGTTTTATTTTTTCTCAACGTGGCCAGATGGTACCTCTGCATTCCAGGTTCATTAAGCTCTGCGAGGGTGGACAGCTGCAGGACCAAAGCATTAGCGACAGCTGCCTGGGAATCGTGCGCATGTGCAGAGGGATCTCATTGCGGAGCACTCCAGCTGCACATTATTGGAATGTAAGCTCTTCTGGTGGATCAACGACTGTTAGTGATCAGCGAAAATGCCTGTGTCACAACTTGTGTGCAAGTTAATGATGCCTTGTGGGAAAGGTCCCGGATCATGCTCATCCTATCTGTGTGTACATTAGATATCACTTAATGCAACTGACAGCCTCAGAAACCATGCCAGCAGCCCATCTGTGCATCGCCAATTGGGTTGCATGGTGGCGCAGCAGTAGAGTTGCTGCCTTACAGCGCCAGAGACCCGAGTCATCCTGACTACGGGCGCCGTCTGTACTGACTATGTACATTCTCCCCGTGACCGTCCCCGGGTGCTCCAATTCCCTCCCATATCACAAAGATGTACAGCTAGAGTTCTAGAGAGCTAGAGTGCAGGGTGATTGGTCGGTGGGGCTGCTGACTTTGGCATCCTGGGGCTGTGGTCTGCAGAGCATCTAGCCATGGGCAGGGCGTGGACTTACCATCCGGAGCCTGGGGTCCCTTGCCGCGGATCGCCGGAGAAGAGCTCCGACTGCAAGCCTGCGGTCTATAACATCCTGAAGCCTCGGTCTCCAGAAGGAAAGTGTCAATTCGGGCACTCCAAGCTGCGCAGTGTGTTTGACTGTCCCGACGTCGGTGTTTTGATCATCCCGACAAGAGGGCCTGTACATCGGGCCATCCGTAACGGCGACTACGGAGGGTTCATGGCCCCGACCACGGATGAACAAAGGAGGAGGACTGACTGAACATTGTTGCCTTCCACCACAGTGAAGAATGCTGTGGTGGATGTTTGTGTTAAATTCTATTGTGTATTGTGTGTTCTTTTTTTAAGTGTATCGCTGCTGGCAAATTCATTTCACTGCACCTTTGGATGCATGTGACGAATAAAATTGACTTTGACTTTGACTAGTCAGTGTGGACTCGGTGGGCCAATGGGCTTGTTTCCACGCTGTATCTTGAAACTAAACTAAACCACAGGCAGCAGAAGGGTGGGCTGGTGACATTGGCAACCCCTATGGCTGTAAGTCAATGTCTCCCCAGGTGATGTGGTGTTCTAATCCTCCTCAGATGCTGGTGTTTTGAAATGTTAGGAATTTCAACATTTACCAAGATGCCAGTAGAAACTTTGCACCAGGAATTACCTCCTGGAATTTGCTAAGTCTTCTCCCTTTTTTGCTGTGAGGAGTCACAAATTATAACCAACCGTGACCAATAGATTATTGGTATTCATGTAACAAGAAATATTGGAAGAACTCAGCTAGTCGTGCAGTATCTGTGGAAAGAGAAGCCAGTTAACATTTTTGGTCGGGGACCCTTCCTCAGAACTAGTATTGGATGGTGAAGATGGCGTGAATACAAGATCTGATATAGCAAACGTCGAAAGCGCTGACCAAATCTGCAATGAGTATGCAACACCAAAGTGTGGACAAGATCTTCAAAGTGTAGTGTGCTACCACATACCAAGTACCACGTTGGTCCCCCTCAATGGCTATGAAAAGTGAGCGGAAAAAATTAATGCATATTTCCAAAATCACTTTTAGCCTCAGTTGTATGTAAATATCTGAGATATTTACCTTGATTTAACTGGCTTGTTAATAGAAGACTGGGAACCTAACGAGATAAAGATAAAATGGTGTAAACCAGCATCTGCAGTTCCTCCCTACACAAAGGTAAAATAAGAAACCTATAAAATAAGAAACTGATTTCAGCATTCTTCAGTCAAGTAGACAACAGTCATGTGTAAGCCAAGGGCTGCAGTGAAACTTGGAAGTTGCTGCATTCAATTTCACCACATCTGAATTCTCATCCACTACCAAATCCGTATAATCCTACTGATTAAATTCTAGCCCTAAATTAACTTTATCATATTCTCAAATGAATAATGTTCACTTATCTCCAAAACTGAAAACTTATGAAATAAATTCAAACCATTCTCAGCACTTTTTACTATAGAGTACAGTGAAAATAGTTGTACTTGAGCCAGAATATTCAAAACCCATGTTTATTAATGCAGACTGATATAGATTTATGGGCATAGTCCAATGTTACTTGTGAAACTGTTGAGCATGAATCTGGACCAATTGTTTGCCAAGCCTTCTGTTGCTGGCAATATTTTCAATAACCATCGAAAGAAAACTTAGTTTTGCCCTGCATGAAAAACTTCCCCTGACTTTTATTTTACTAGAAGGTCATAGCTCTACAATTATCTGAATATTCTGGTTCAATTTCTTCTACCATCTGAGATATTAAGCTCTGATCAATTTAAAAAAAAATTCTTCTGTTATTCTTCTGTTTTACAAGTCAACGTACAGAGATAAAATAAGCACAAAAGAATAAAATTGCTTAGATAAACAATCTAATGAGAGGATACGATACGATAGAGATATATTTCTCACAGGATGGAAATTGGTCTGCTAACAGTCATGAAAACACAAGATACATGAAACATGATGTTTACATGATGAGTGGAAAGGATTGGGGATGTGAAAAGAGTGGGGACGGGGGAGGCAGGGGGGGGGGGGGGAGGGGAGTAAGTCTACCCCACGACATAAGGGGGAGGGGTTATACAGTTTGATGGCCACAGTGAAGAAGGATCTCCTGTGGCGTTCTGTGCTGCATCTTGGTGGAACCAGCCTGTTGCTGAAGGTGCTCCTTCAATGCAGTCAATATCTGAAATAAAAAACACCTTGATGGTAAGGGCAGTTCTTCATAATTTCAGAGGCATGAGTAGTCTCTAGAAGGTTAACAATTGCCTACCAGATAGCCCAATCTATCAAAGGCACAACCCTCCCCACAATCAGAAGCATTTTCATGAGGCGCTGCCTCAAAAACATATTATCTCAGACCGGTCTATCATCTAGGATTCCCATCATTCCAGTCATGTCCTTTTCTCGCTGTTACCATCAGGCAGGAGCTACACACACATCAGCAGGTTCAGATACAGCTACTTTCCTACAACCATCACCTTCTTGAACCAATCTACAAAACCCTAATCCTACCTCAGCAATGGAAAACTGCAGACCACCTCTTATAATGCCATGGACTTGCCATAATGCCAATGCCAATCCATACTGTGTCAAGGGTTCTGGGGAGAAAGCAGGAGAATGGGGTTTGGAGGGAGAGATAGATCAGCCATGATTGAATGGCAGAATAGACTTGATGGGTCATATGCCCTAATTCTGCTCCTGTCACTTATTATGACCTACTGTAACTGATAGAATAATTTTCCAACATTGCAAATAAATGTATTAGTATAAAAAGACAATTAGAAAATATTGTATTTTACACTAATATATTGTTTTTGCAATATTTCCTTTGTCTGCCTTGTATAATTTATCAGTAATTTATCTATAATTTAAGTTTTTTGTGTGTTGTCTGAGTCTATTTGCCTGTGATGTTGCTGCAAGTAAGACTTTCCTTGCACCTGCACCTTATTGCATTTGTGGATTTGACAATAAACTTGACTAAGATGAGGAAATGATAGCAGAGAATGAGCTATTTAAACAGTATTCCCAATAGCTATAGTGCTCAATACATCCCTGAATTTAAAGGGTAGCACTTTGGAGAAGAAAGTTGGTTGGTCTGTAAAACAGAGGCAGGAATTGGTTATCATCAATCTTTGCCATGCAATATCAATAGCTGTTTCACCTTCGATGGGGAAGGGACAAAAACATCTCACCAAGCAAACAAAAAATTGTCAATGAAAGTAGTAGCAAAGAAGGATTAAGGCACAATATCTTAATAATGTGTCAAGGGTTATGGGGATAAGCGAGGAGAATGGGGTTAGGAGGGAGAGATATGGTTGTATGGTGGAGTAGAATTGATGGACCTAATTCTGCTGCTATCACTTATGACCTTATGGCCTACTGTAACTGATAGAAGAATTTTCCAATATTGTGGAGCTTGACAATGTTTAATGCAAATGGAGAACAGTATCATTTATTTCCATTACAGATACTGAGCAGTTTTTCAGGGGCATCCTCATAAGAGTCACTGAATTTACCCCAATCCTCTCTATGGGAAAAATCCTGCTTTGTGCACCTGATAAACAAGAACCGATTGGTAAATCCCTTTGAAAATTTCACAGAACCATTACAATTGCTAAAAAAGGAGATCCAGAGCACCTTAACATTCTGATTTTCTTTACAGGAATTAATACATGAAATGGTGTGAATTTCTTTGAGTCGACCATAGTTTAAAGTCAAAACAAAAAAAGGGATAGACACAAAATACTGGTGTAACTCAGCAGGTCAGGCAGCATCTCTGGATAAAAGGAATAGGTGGTGTTTCGGGTCGAGACCCTTCTTCAGACCTGGTCACCTGTTACTTTTTCTCCAGAGATGCTGCCTGTTCCGCTGAGTTACTCCAGAATTGTGTGTCTATCTTCTAGATGTAAACCAACATCTGCAGATCCTTCCTAGATGAAAAAGGGATAACCTGGTTGAAGTATTTCTGGTTGCATAAGGTGGGATTGCTTCTTCCTGGCAGACCAGGGATGCTAGGCTGATCCTCCATCAATTCAACCAGTTGAAAAATGTCCATGGTTTCTGGGTGCTTTGCTTTTCCTGATCTTTCGGTTGTTTTCTGAGTGTTACAGATTATACAATCATCCTGGGCCTCTTTCATTGTCAGAGTGTGGCCCAGTGCAAATTGGAGGTACTGCACCTCATATTTTGCTTGGGTAGATTACACCCCAGCGGTATGAACATTGACTTCTCTAATTTCAGGTGGCCCTTACACTCTCTCTCTTTATCCCCTCCCCCTTCCCAGTCCTCCCACTAGGTCCCACTGTCTCCGCCTACTTTCTTTCTTTGTCCTTCCCCCTCCCTTGACAGGCCCATTAGTTTTAGTTTTAGTTTTTAGTTTTAGATATACAGCATGGAACAGCCCTTTTGAACCGCCTAGTCTGCACTGACCAGCGATTACCCATACACAAGTTCCATCCCACACAATAGGGACAATTTACAGAAGCCAAATAACATAGAAACATAGAAACATAGAAAATAGGTGCAGGTGTAGGCCATTCGGCACTTTGAGCCTGCACCGCCATTCGATATGATGATGGCTGATCATCCTGCAAGCCTGCACGTCTTTGGAGTGTGGGTAGAAACCAGAGCACGCGGAGAAAACCCACGGGGTCACAGGGAGAATCAACAACTCCAATCAGTCAGCACCGGAAGTCAGGATTGAACCCGGGTCTCGGGCGCTGCAAGACAGTAACTCTACCTCTGTGTCACTGTGCTACCTATTCTCTCCAGTAATAGATTGATTATTCTCTCCAGTATCCACTGTAAGGCTGAAAGGAGTATTTGCTATCAATTTCCTGAATGTGACATACTCTTCCTTTTCCAAAGAAAAGCCTCAACATCTTTGTGTAGTCTGAAGAAGGGTCCTGACCCGAAACATTTCCTACAAGATACAAGATACAAGATATATTTATTTGTCACATGTGCCAGAAATGTGATCACCATACATCCATACAATAAAATAAAGAACACACCATACGATAGAGTTCAACATAAAACATCCCCACACAGCTGAATCAAAAGTTTCCCACTGTGAGGGAAGGCATCAAAGTCAGTCTCTTCCTCAATGTTCACCCGTGGTCAGGGCCTCTGGAGCCCTCCACAGTCGCCGCTACGGGCAGCCTGCCGCTCAGGCCCGCTCGCCAGGATGTTGGAACTCCGACGTCAGAACGGGAGGCCAACCTCAGCGGCTTGGACATCCAAAACGGCCGCTCCCCACCGGAGTCCGCAGCTACCAGGCCGCGCCGGGCGGAGATTCAACATTGGCGGTCCTCAGCAAAGGGCCCTAGGGACTCCGCGATGTCAGTCAGTGCCGCCCGCGTTGGGAACTCCGTGAAGCACAGCTCCATGATGCCGATGCTGCAGGCCCAACGATCGGGAGCTCCAAACGATGATCCAGGAAGGCATCGCCCACTCCGCGGTGAATCTAGCGCCACGTCGCCGCTGTTGTAGCTCTGGTCTGGTCCCCAGTCTAAGGTAGGAAAGGCTGCACCGATCCAGCTGGTAGGGGGGCGGGCAGGCGAGGACGCGACTCGGAGAAATAGTTGCATCCTCGCCAGGAGGTGACTGGGAAACGGTTTCCCCCTTACCCTACCCCCTCCCCCACATAAAAACTAAAGAAACCTCCAAAACAAACTATTTAGACAAACTAAAAGAAAAAAAACGAAGGGAAAAAACAGACAGGCTGTAGGCAGAGGCGCCTTCAATGCAGTGCCCCCTGATGTATCCATGTTCTCCAGATATGCTGCCTGCCCCAATGAGTTACTCCAGCGCTTTGCATCCCTTTTCGTAAATCAGCATCTGCGGCTCCTGGTTTCTTCGTTATCTTTCATTATCCAAGGTTAGGTTTGCCGGGCACAGTGTTGCCAAGAAACATTAATTATTCTCAGTGTACTGTGGATCAAGTGGGCGGCGCAGTGGTAGAGTTGGTGCCTCACAGCATTTACAGCGCTGGAGACCCGAGTTCAATTCCGACCATGGGTGCTGTCTGTACGGAGTTTGCACGTTCTCCCCGTGATCTGCGTGGGTTTTCTCCAAGATTCTCGGTTTCCTCCCACACTCCAAAGACGTGCAGGTTTGTAGGTAAATTAACTTGGTGTAAGTGTAAATTGTCCCTAGTGTGTGCAGGGTAGTGTTAATGTGTGGGGATCGCTGGTCGGTGCGGACTTGTTGGGCTGAAGGGCCCGTGTCCGCGCTGTATCTTTAAACTAAACAAAACTAAACTAAAGTGAATCCCATGTCCATGCACTCTGCAGTGCCAAACGATATGTCATAAATGCTCATGCCATTCGGCCCTTCGAGCCTGCACCGCCATTCGATATGATCATGGCTGATCATCCAACTCAGTATCCCATCCCTGCCTTCTCTCCATACCCCCTGATCCCTTTAGCCACAAGGGCCACATCTAACTCCCTCTTAAATATAGCCAATGAACTGGCCTCAACTACCTTCTGTGGCAGAGAATTCCACAGATTCACCACTCTCTGTGTAAAAAATGATTTTCTCATCTTGGTCCTAAAAGACTTCCCTCTTATCCTTAAACTGTGACCCCTAGTTCTGGACTTCCCCAACATCGGGAATAATCTTCCTGCATCTAGCCTGTCCAACCCCTTAAGAATTTTGTAAGTTTCTATAAGATCCCCCCTCAATCTTCTAAATTCTAGCGTGTACAAGCTGAGTCTATCCAGTCTTTCTTCATATGAAAGTCCTGCCATTCCAGGAATCATGGGGCTTTTTCACGGGGCGAGTTGACGCAAGATGTCACCAGAGTGAAGAGGTCGTGGTCCACCACGAGTCTCGCACGATATAACGGGGGTAGATAAAGAGTTCCCACGGTACTCGGCATTTCTGTTATTTGTGCGAGTGACTTGTTCGTTTCCCGAGCTTTCGCGTTAAATCTTGAATGAACATCGTGAACTACACGTGACACAAATTATGTAACTTTTTTTTTCACACACTATATATATCCTCCCTTGGTTGAATTGGCTCATTTGGAGACATATTTCACTGTGTTTGTGGGAGACACAGATGGACTGAGCACAGTACCTCGGTCTTACTGTGTGTGGGAGAGGGGGAGAAAGAGACGTACACTCACAGAGGCAGAGTCTCTCAGCCTGTGTAAGAGGGAGGGAGAGTGAGAGAGAGGCACACACAAGGTGGATGTGAAATCTCACCTGCCTGTTTCAGTGACAGACACCCGCCGCCAGTAAATGAAGACACCCCCATCTGTCTCCCCCTCCTCTCCCTCGACTCCCCCACCTTTCCCTCCCAACTCCAGTCCCGTCCCGACCCCCTGGGAAACTGAATAGAGCAACAATATAGATATAGAAACTGAAACGATATAGAAACTGAATAGCGCAACATGGCAAAAACATCTCTGACACGCTTTACCCCCTTTCTTTGAGATTTTCTGGGAGCCATCTCTGCAAGTGTTCCTGTTAAAAAGATTATCCAACAATGACAATTAGGTGGGACGTCCTTGAAGGACACATGTTCCCTTGTCGATATTGAGACCACCTTCTGTCCCCTCTGTCCAGCTTCCGGGTTTACCGTTCGCAGGAGTTCCCACGCGCTATATCTCTAAAATCTGAAGTTAGGTAATGTCTAAAGGAACTGCAGATGCTGGTTAATGCTGGTTAATACGCACAGAAGGACACAAAATGTTGGTGTAACTCAGCAGGTAAGTCAGATCTGGGAAGAAAAACATAAAAAGCTGGAGTAAGTCAGCGGGTCAGGCAGCATCTCTGGAGAAAAAGAATAGGTGACGATTCGAATCGGAGCCCTTCTTCAGACAGCCTAATCGGAATTGAGTCTGAAGATGTGTCTCGTCCCGAAACATCAGCTTTTTTTCTCCAGAGATGCCGCTTGACTCGCTGAGTTACTCCAGCTTTTTGTGTCTGTCTTCGGTTTAAACCAGCATGTGCAGTTCACTCCTTACACGGGTCTCTGTACAACATTGATTGGTAGCGTTCCGGACCCCTGGACCCGAGGACTCCGACCTGTATCTCTCAAAGAAGTACATGTGAAAAATTTCTCACGGACCATAAAAATGCGTAACCTTTCAGTAAAGTCCCTTTTAAAGTCCCTTTTAAAGATTATAGTTATTTTCTTGAATCTCATTAACATAACTCATGAATAAGTTGATGTCCATATGCGGATGCAAATCTTTATTTTATTTATTTTTTAAATTCAATCCCACAGAAGATAATTTTTACTCACCTTCTGTCCCCTCTGTCCAGCTTCCGGGTTCACCGTTCGCAGGAGTTCCCACGGTACCCGCAAGAGTTATTACGGATATCGCACTGGCCACTACGTCCATATAATGTTGCAATGCTCAACCACAAGTGTACAAGTCAATCTTGGAGAAATTCAAACTTTCTTGAATTTTCTCCCGAGTGACCAAGTTACACGATGACCTGCCGTTAGCGCTACGGTGGTCCACGGTGGTCCACGAATGCCGTACTGTTATCGCACGAGGTTCCCACGATGTTAAACTCCGGTTAACTCTTGCGTCAAGTCGCCCCGTGAAAAGGCCGCTTCAGTCTGGTGAACCTTCTTTGTACTCCCTCTATGGCAAGATAGAGGGAGTACAAATAGAATCCCTCTATTGTCTTTCCTCAGATTAGGAGACCAAAACTGTACGCAATACTCCAGGTGTGGTCTCACCAAGACCCTGTACAACTGCAGTAGAACCTCCCTGCTCTTATACTCAAATCCTTTTGCTATGAATGCTAACATACCATTTGCTTTCTTCACTGCCTGCTGCACCTGCATGCATACTTTCAATGACTGGTGTACCATGACACCAGGTCTCGTTGCAGCTCCCCTTTTCCTAATCGGCCACCAGAACACATATGTTCTGTGTTCTCTCAATGTTTGCTGATGAGAGCAAATTGAACAATTCAAATGAATTTTGCAAAGTAGTCTTTCGTAGCCTGATGCATGGTTTTAACTCTAAATCGCAGAATAACATTTGGTGGCAATGTCACTCTGGTATGTGGAGGAAGTGGGGCACAAATATTCACGGTGGTGCAGCGGTAGAGTTGCTGCCTTATAACGCCAGGGACCCAAGTTCGATCCTGTCTGCGGGTGCTGTCTATGCAGAGTTTGTACATTCTCCCTGTGACCGAGTGGGTTTTCTCCTGGATCTCCGGTTTCCTCCCACACTCCAAAGACATACAGGTTTGTAGGTTAATTGGCTTGGTATATTTTAAATTGTCCCTGGTGTGTGTGTAGGATAGTGTTAAGGGCCTGTCCCACTTGGCGAATTTTTCGGCGACTGCCAGTGTCATATCAGTGTCGCCAAAAGATTTTGAACATTTCAAAATCTACCTACGCCAAAAATAAATGTTGCGACGCTGGAAAAAACACCGCGTGTCATATGTCATCATGCCGCGTCACGCCGCATCGCGCCGCGTAATTTTTGGTAACCTAATACATCAGTCAATGATGCCGGCAGTCGCCGAAAAAATTGCCAAGTGTGACAGTCCCTTTAATGTTCCACTGACTCCGCCTGATCAGATAAACATGATCATCTTTACCTAATAAATATCTGTCCATCTTCTCATTGATCTAGACTTCCCAGACAGCGCAGGAATGACTATTCAGCACTGAATCTCTGCTCTACAAACCGCTGACCTTTTAACTCAATGCTACTTTCCTGTACTAATGCCCTATCCCTTGAATCAATTAATATCCAGATGGCAATTAATCTCTGCCTTGCATGTTCCAACTGAACCTCCGCAGCCCTTGGGCAGAAAGCACCAAAGGTTCAGCACTCACTGGTGAAGGAATTCCTCCTCATTCCTGTCCTGATTGGCTGACTCCTTATTTTGATATTGTGAACCTTGACTTTAGACACCCCAGGTAGTAGAAAGATCATTTCCGCATCTACCGTCAAGTCTTAATCTGAGGAAAGACATTCTTGCCATAGAGGGAGTACAGAGAAGGTTTACCAGACTGATTCCTGGGATGGCAGGACTTTCATATGAAGAAAGACTGGATAGACTCGGCTTGTACACGCTAGAATTTAGAAGATTGAGGGGGGATCTTATAGAAACTTACAAAATTCTTAAGGGGTTGGACAGGCTAGATGCAGGAGGATTATTCCCGATGTTGGGGAAGTCCAGAACTAGGGGTCACAGTTTAAGGATAAGAGAGAAGTCTTTTAGGACCGAGATGAGAAAATCATTTTTTACACAGAGAGTGGTGAATCTGTGGAATTTTATTTCGGAGTCACGTGAGTGACTACGTGAAGAACCCCGCCAGGATGCATGCGTGTCATATCGCTACAAGCATTGCAACAAGTCACAGCAAGGGGGATCGACGTTCCCCTGGCGGCAAAATTTGAAAGCCAGGAACAGCAGGTAAGGAGACTCTGCATTCCTTCCACTTACCTTTTAGGTGGAGACATGGACCGGATCCATGAAGGCTGCGGGAGAGCTGGCGGGGGAGAACCGCGGAGTTGCGGACAGCCAGCAGAAACAGCAGCAGCCAACGGCACGGGAATCTTCTGAATTGGAGTCAGCCCGACTTCGCTCCCGCTACGGCGAAATCAACTTCTCGGCCGGGCGGGAAAGCGAAGAGAAAGACCCCACGAATGCCGGACTCAGATGAGTCGGACTTTGAGGAGCCGCGAGCGGCCAGTGCCCGTGAGCACCGGGGCCGGTTCGAGCGGACGGGGCAGTACGAGCAGCCGGGAGCGGCTAGTGCCCGAGAGCACTGGAGCCGGTTTGACCGGCTGCATGACGAGGAGCAGCCGCGAGCGGCCAGTGCCCGTGAGCACGGGGGCCGGTTAGAGCGGTTGCTCCAGGAGATCCTCCAAAGTGGCAGACTCCGGGAGAGGGAGGCTAGCCACAGTGGGCACCCAATAAGCCCCACAGCGGTACCCCTTGCGGGGCTGCATAGCGTCTCCTCCTCGTCAGAGGAGAACACGGAGGATCTGTTCTGGGTAGACTCTGAACGGGTCACAGAACCACAATACCCAGTAGCCCTGGGGTGAAAGAAGGCATGCTGGATATGGTGAACCAATTCTTCCAGCCAGACCTAACCGGGGAAGACCTGGAGCCCAAAATTGCAGCTAGTGTGGACTATTTGTCTGGTAACAAATACAGACAAAGGCTATGTCTGACGCCATTGCACGGCATTTACCCCCAGGTAACTGCAAGGCATTGCAAGTGCCTAGTGTTAACCAGTGTATCTGGAGACATATGGGGACAGGTATCCGCAATACTGATCTCAAAATCCAAAACGTGCTCAAGGTATTGACGGCGGGAAGTCAATAACGGCAGCAGGCGGGGTGGAACGACGTTCTCCCGTAGCGACAATTTTAACCTGGACCTGCAGGTAAGAGCTGTGGTCTTTTTATGTTTTTACCATGCTGATTGCAGGTGGAGAAACCAACGGGCTGCGACAAAGCTGGTGGGCTAGATGGGATCAGCTGTGCCCAATGTCGCCTCCACACAGGCCATATCCACTCCACGGAAGGGCAGTAAGGACAAAGCTGGAGAAGGAGGACCGCGGAGCAGCGGTCAGCCAGCAGCAGCCAGCGGCACTCGGATCACCCATAGTGGGATCAGCTGTGCCCAATGTCGCCTCCGCACCGGCCAGATCCACGCGGCCGGGCGGAAAGGCTAGACACAAAACAAACAAGGTCGTGGACTCAGAGGAGTCCGACTTTGAACAACCGCGGGCGGCCAGCGCCCGAGAGCGCTGGAGCGGGATGGAGCGGTGTATGGAGCTTTGCTCCAACGTGACAGACTCGGGGAGATGGAGTCGGGTCACTGTGGGCCGTATGATCAACCCACAGCAGTACCTCTTGAAGGGCTGCACAGTGCTTCTACCTCATCAGAGGGGAGCACTGTGGGTCAGTTCTGGGCTGACCTGGAAGAGGGGTCCGCAGAAGGAAAGACAAGTGTGCAGGGGGTGCAGGAACAAGAGAACCTGCGGGGACCTCCAACGCCAACCAAACCGAAAACCCAGACCCAGCGCGACAACAGCAGCGAAGAACCTACAAAAAGTAAACCTGCCACTGGTAACTATGGAGGTAGGTGGGTCTGGTTCCCTACAATATACAGGGAGCACGGAGATTGGGTGGAGATTACACTCTTTTTCTGAATGCATGGAGCATGATAACAACCGATACTTACATCTTAAGCAGTATCCAGGGAAATACAATAGAGTTTATACACAAGTACAGCCCTCCAGTTCAACATATACTGAACCGAATGTTCGTGCCTTCTGATAAAGGAAAATCAAAAGCGCAAGCTGAACTGAAGCGGCTTTACATAAAAGGTGTAATTGAGAAAACTCAACACGAACCATTAGAATTCGTGTCCAATATATTTATCAAAAACAAAAAAGATGATGGTTATCGCATCATCATAGATCTGACTAAATAGATACCTTTGTTACTGCTTAACAATTAATTCCCAAAGGTTACTTCAATGGCCAGCATCGATTTAAAAGATGCTTACTATTCAGTGCCTATACGAGGTGACCACAGATGTTACTTAAAATTCAACTGGATGGGACAACTCTGACAGTATAAAGCACTGCCAAATGGGTTCTCATCAGCCCCAGGCTGTTTCACAAAAAATTTTGAAACCAGCCCTAGCGTTTCTACGAAAATGTACACACATGGTCATGGCATATTTAGATGACATACTCATTGTGGGCAAAACTTTGGAATTGGCCAAACAAGCTGTCACAGCCACAAAAAAGTTATTTGGAAAACTGGGATTCATTTTCATCCAGTTAAATCTAAACTAACGCCTTCCACTACTATGGACTATCTGGGGTTTCACCATTGACTCAGTTCACATGTCGGTGACTCTGCCTAAGGGAAAGGCTAGAGATTTAATAGAGGCTTGCAATAACCTCACTGACATCAGCAAACCATCCATCAGATTGGCAGCAAAAGTAATTGGCATAATGATGGCTGCCTTTCCAGCCACACAATTTGGACCTCTACATTACCAAAACTTACAGAGAGCAAAATACAAGCACTCTAAATTATGCAGGTCACTTTGACCGATCTGTGAAACTACCAATCAAGCTAAAATGGAACTAAAATGGTGGATAGATAACATCTGGCTTTCTTCCAATCCAATCATTGTCAGTAACCCTTCCATGGTACTACAAACTGATGCCAGTGCACTTGGGTGGGGAGCCACCAATACCAATACCACCGTGGTAGCATACATTGACCACAGGGTGGAAACAAATCGACATCATGTGACAATCTGGCTATACAATTTGGAAAAGGTGTATCCAGAGAGATAGTTGGATATCAGCCACTTACCTACCAGGAAGACTAAATTCAGTGGCAGACATCAGGTCAGGCAAATTTAATGAAAACACCAAATGGATGTTGAATAAAATAGTATTTGCCGATATCACAGCAAATATGGAACACCAGATATCGATTTATTCGCATCCAGACTTAACCACCAGTTATCAAATTATGTTTCATGGGAACCAGACCCTGGGGCAGCGGCGACAGATGCATTTTCGCTGCATTGGGGGGGGGGGGGGGGGGGGGGGGGGAATCGTTTATTTACGCATTCCCTCCTTTTCCTGCCTCATCAGTCGGGTATTAAGGAAATACAACACGACTCTGCATCTGGTATTGGTAGTACCCGATTGACCTACACAACCATGGTTCCCAGTGGTATCAAACATGGTATCAGAGACATGAACATCCCGTCTGTTCTGGAATATCTGGCAGGCCTCCACTATGATGAGGGGCTCAGTTACAATGCCATCAACTGCGCCAGAAGTGCCCTATCGACTTACCTATGGCAGGGGACAGAGCATTACACAGTTGGGACTCACCCACTGGTACAAAACTTATGAGGGGAATTTTTAATAATATCCCCAAGAACCAGATACTCCCAAATATGGGATGTAAGAATAATCCTGAAGATGCTCAGGAATTGGTCTCCAGCAACAGTTCTGTCCCTACACAGACTGACATTAAAACAGTCATGCTAATGGTATTGGTCACGGCACAGAGGATACAGTCACTGCAAAAACTAGACTGGACAACATGACTTCCTCAACAGAAAATATTACGTTTCATATTTATGAGTTAGTAGGCGGAACAGAAAGGGATCAGCAGGCCTCAATATACAATTAGGTCATACCCAACAGATGACCATCTGTGTTTGGTAAGACATCTGTCGTTATACATGGAGAAAACTAATATCCTAAGAGGCAATGAAAGGCACATTTTGGTCAGCCACTAGCAACCACACCAAGAGTGATGGTCCAGACCATCTCAAGATGGCTGAAACAGGTGCTAACGCAGGCTGGGGTGGATACTAATATTTTAAAATCTCTTTCCACCAGGGCTCCAGCTACATCGGCAGCAATACAGTTGGATGTACCAATGGACCAAATCCTCAAGGCAGCAGGATGGTCTGGAGGGGAAAACATTCCAATTATTTTATAATTAACCAGTAATGAAACCTGGAACGTTTGCAGAAACAATTTTAAGTTCTGTAAATTAATTTAAACCCATGAAAAGGAGTTATAAATTTGTGTTAACAAATTTTATGATTTCAATGTCGAATTCATGTCCAAATTATGTTAACACAATTCCTCCTACAGTCAAGGCAGACGTGATGCATGGACTCGTTTCCACGGCATGAAATCACAGAGCTTTAAAATCTTCACGTAGTCACTCACGTGACTCCGAAATAAAATAGTAAGATTAAACGAGAACTTACCAGTTTGGAGTTTGATCTGTATTTTATGAGGAGTTACGATGAGGGATTACGTGCCCTCCGCTCCCACCCTGATCATATACTTAACTGGTACTCTTCTCTAATCTTACTATGTTTAGTCATTACAGTTATCTGTGATTTCACACCGCTGCTTTGAAGAATGACACGCATGCGTCCTGGCGGGGTTCTTCACGTAATCCCTCATCGTAACTCCTCATAAAATACAGATCAAACTTCAAACTGGTAAGTTCTCGTTTAATCTTACTATTCTCTGCCACAGAAGGTAGTTGAGGCCAGTTCATTGGCTATATTTAAGAGGGAGTTAGATGTGGCCTTTGTGGCTAAAGGGATCAGGGGGTATGGAGAGAAGGAAGGGATGGGATACTGAGTTGGATGATCAGCCATGATTATATTCAATGGCGATGCAGGCTCGAAGGGCCGAATGGCCTACTCCTGCACCTATTTTCTATGTTTCTATGTAAGAAATCGGTATGTGCCGGTGAGATCACCCTTCCCTTACTGAGACTCATGTGGATATAGAGTCACAGAGTCATACAGTGTGGAAACCCAACTTGCCCACACCGGCCAATAATGTCCCAGCTACACTAGTCCCACATGCCTGCGCTTGGTCCATATCCCTCCAAACCTGTCCTATCTAACTGTTTCTTAAACGATGGGATAGTCCCAGCCTCAACTACCTCCCCTGGCAGCTTGTTCCATACACCCACCACCCTCTGTGTGAAAACATTACCCCTCGGATTCCTATTAAATCTTTTCCCCTTCACCTTGAACCTATGTCCTCTGGTCCTCGATTCCCCTGCTCTGGGCAAAATTATCTGTGCATATTGTCATGGAGGCATAGAGTCATACAGCACGGAAACAGGCCATTTGGCCCAGCTCATCCATGCCGACCACTTTGCCTCCTCTAAACTAGTCCCATTTTATCCACGTTTAGCCCAAATCCCTAACCTTTCCTATCCATATACTTGTCCAAGAGTTTTATAAATGCTGTTACTGTACCTTCCTTTTCTACCTCTTCTGGTAGCTTGTTCCATGTACCTACCATCCTCTGTGGGATAAAGTTGCCCTTCATATACCTATTATATTTTTCCCCTCTCATCTTAAGTACTTGGCCAATCTGTTTCATCTTTCCGCCTGGAAAAAAATCCTGCATCCCAGGAATTATTTTGCAAGGGATGCTGAGTGTGGGATAAATGCTGCAAGGAGTCGGGCTATTTACTGATGATGTCAAGCAGGGTTTCAAGTTACCATTTCAGATTCAGATTCAGATCAGATTCAACTTTATTGTCATTGTGCAGTGTACAGTACAGAGACAACGAAATGCAGTAGATAACGAAATTCATCCGAGCAATGGATTCTCCCTCACTATTACAGCGGCAAGACCACTTAGTTTATGTGCTTAAATTTCTGCGATGAGGCTTGTGTTCACAGGCTCCTGACTCAGAGGCAGGAGAGATGCAACTGAATCAAACTTGACATTTCAATCAGGATAAAAGCCAAGAGCTCAACAAAATCACTCAGGAGCATGCATGCTACAAAATATGTGGCGCATTCATCTGTGCTGTAAATGTGCAGGTGGAGAGATTACTTATCCTGCAAACATTGCAAGGCAAGGTCATTACACAGATATCCCTAAGTCAAGGAGTTCTGCACAAATATCCAACGAAACAGGATATTTTCCTGCATCTTGTGTTGGTTTTCTACTTTTGATCGACTATTGTGAGCACAACCTTTTTGCTGTTTGCACAACACAGTTCAGGAAATGGAGACACAGGGAACGGCAGATTTTTTTTAGTTTGGAGATACAGCACGGAAACAGGCCCTTAGGCCCACCGAGTCCTCACCGACCAGTGATCCCTGTACACTGCCCTATCCTACATGCTTAAGACAATTCACAATCTTCTTTTAAATCAAGGATAAAATCATCTACAAATCTGTACATCTTTGGAGTGTGGCAGGAAACCAGAGCACCTGGGGAAAACCCACGCGGTCACGGAGAGAATGTACAAACTCCATACATCAGCACCTATAGTCAGGATTGAACCCGGGTCTCTTGTGCCATGAAGCAGTAACTCTACCGCTGTGCCACCATGACACCCATTCTTTTAACCATTTTATAATTGTGCAAATTGCGAGAATTGTGAGCAAATCACGGTGTTGGAGTGACTCAGCGGGTCAGGCAGCATCTGTGGAGGGAATGGATAGGTGACATTTTGGGTCAGGACCCTTCGACAGACAGATCTGTCTGCAGAACGCTCCCAACCCGAAATGGTGCTTATCTATTCCCTTCACAGTTTGTGCCTGATGCACTTAAGTTCATCCAATATTTGCAATTTCATTTAGCTTAGTTTGGAGATACAGCATGAAAAGAGGATCTTTGGCTTACTGAGTTCATGCCGAGCATTAATCACCCTTCGCACTAGTACGAAGGCACGGCAGGTACTTTAAAATTTTGACCGCCGGCCTGCGGCCTACACCAGCCTGTAGCCGCGGTCTCTGGTTGGGAAGAGCCGATCCTGGACTCACCTTGACTTTGACTTTGTCCCTTACCATCTGGACGCCCGCAGCAACGGCTGGGGAGGGTGGTGGTCCCGACCACGGGGGAAAATGGAGGAGGACTGGCCAAGCTCTGTGCCTTCCACCACAGTGATGAATGCTGTGGTGGATGTTTGTGTAAAATTGTTATTGTGGTTGTGTTCTTTATTACTGTACCGCTGCTGGCAACCCAAATACCACCGACCTTGGTTGTGTGGCAATTAAATTATTTCAATTCAATTTCAATTCTATGTTATTCTACTTTCCCTACACATTACAGACAATTCACAGAGGCTAATTAACCTACAAACCCATCATCATTGGGATGTAGGAGGAAGCCCAGAGGAGACACACGCAGTCACAGGAAGAACGTAAAACACTTCGAGCAGACAGCACCCGAGGTCAGGATCGAACCCGTGTCTCTGGCATTGTGAGGGAGTAACTCTGCCAGCTGTGCCACTCTGCCACCCAGGTTGTCCAACCAGGTACTTTGATTGTGGTTCAGTAACTCCTGTGTCAGGTACACACATTGGCCGGATGCCGAGAAGGCAGCAGATGATGCCAACCCTTGTGCATGGCAGGTTTAGCACCTGACCTGTCAAACTTTAGCATCAGGCCTCGGCAGCATAGTGGCACAGCGGTAGAGTTGCTGCCTTACAGTGCTACAGCGCCAGAGATCCGGGTTCGATCCTGGCTAGGGTGCTTGACTGTTTGAAGTTTGTACGTTCTCCCCGTGACCTGTGCGGGTTTTCTCCAAATGTACAAACTTTACATTTCTTTTCTCCCTACACTCCAAAGATGTACAGGTTTGTAGTTTAATTGGCTTTGTACAAATGTAAAATTTATCCCGAGTGCAGGATCATATTAATGTGTGGGGATCGCTGGTCGGTGCGAACACTTTCCACTCTGTATCTCTAAACTAAACTAATCTAAACTAAACTAAACTGTGATGGCCCAGTGTTAATTGCACATGTGAAGTCTGTTCTTTATGGGCAGGGGAGTTGTTTATTGGCACTGGAGAGAAGGAACAGATGCCATTTTGGGTAAAGACCCTTCTTCAGATAACAGATCTCAACACGAAACGTCATCCATTCCTTCTCTCCATAGATGCTGCCTGTCATGGAGTCATAGTCCTAGAATGATACAGTGTGGAAACAGGCTCTTCGGCCCAACTCGCCCACACCGGCCAACCTGTTCCAGCTGCACTAGTCCCACTTGCGTGCGCTTGGTCCACATCCCTCCAAACCTGTCCTATCCATGTACCTGTCTAATTGTTTCTTAAATGATGGGATAGTCCCAGCCTCAACCACCTCCTCTGGCAGCTTGTTCCATACACCCACCACCCTTTGCGTGAAAAAGTTACCCCTCGGATTCCTATTAAATCTTTTTCCCTTCACCTTGAACCTATGTCCTCTGGTCCGCGATTCCCCTACTCTGGGAAAAAGATCTACCTGATCTATTCCTCTCATGATTTTGTATACCTCTATAAGATCACCCCTCATCGCCCTGTGCTCCATGGAATAGAGACCCAGCCTACTCAACCTTCCCCTATAGCTCACACCTCTAATCCTGGCACCATCCACGTAAATCTTTTCTAAAGCCTGTGAAGCTTGACAATACTTTTCCTATAACATGGTGCCCAGAACTTTACACAATATTCTAAATGCGGTCTCACCAATGTCTTATACAACTGCAACCTGACCTCCCAACTTCTATACTCAATACTCTGACTGATGAAGGCCAAAGTGCCAAAAGCCTTTTTGACCACCTTATCTACCTGCGACTCGAGTGTCAAGAAACCATGCTCCTATATCCCTCTGCTCTACAACACTACCCAGAGCCCTACCATTTACTGTGTAGGTCCTGCCCTTGTTCGACATCCCAAAATGCAACACCTCATACTTCTCTGTATTAAATTCCATCAACCATTCCTCCGCCCACCTGGCCAATCGATGCAGATCCCACTGAGTTACTCCAGCTTTTGGTGTCTATCTTTGAGGCTTTGGTGATGGCTGCACTGAGTCACACACAATAGGGATTGTGAAGAGAAGGCAGTAGTAGAGACTGATCTGCCGAAGGAGAGAGAGAACCCGCAACATGAGACCTTACTCATGATGAATATGCAAGGAACAGTAGCCATCTGAACCTATATGAAGGGGGAGATTTAATTATATTTAATAGCAACCGGACAGTTAATGTTTTTTGCTCAATGAGTGGCAGGTGTATGGAACGAGCTGCCGGATGAGGTAGTTGAGGCTGGGACTATTGCAAGATTTAAAAAACATTTAGACAGATACATGGACAGGGTAGGTTTGGAGGGATATGAACCTAAGAGCCCATTTCAATTACTCTATGACCCTATGATCCAGAAAAAAAATCTATGAGAATGATCTCTGGGATGAAAGACTAGAGTTACAACGATAAACAAAGCAAAGGGGTGATTTGACAATGGTTTACAAAACAATGTGCCTGGCCAGAGTAGATAGAAGGAGACTGATTCCTTTGTTTAGTTTAAACATACAGTGTGGAAACAGGCCCTTCGTCCCACCTGGTCCATGCTGACCATCGATCTCCCGTTCTAACTAGTTTCATGTTAGCCCAGTTTCGCATCCTGCACACACGGGGCAATTTACAGAAGCCAACTCAAACCCGCACATCTTTGGGATTTGGAAGAAAGCCAGAGAACCCAGAGGAAACCCATGTAGTCACAGGGAGAAGACTGTGATAGAGCAGCTCTACCACTGCATGGAGGGATCAAGAACGAGGTCAAAAATAAAAGAGAAGAGAATTCATAGAGATTCACACACTGCTTCAGAATCAAGGACTATTTACACCCTGGCTATTCTGTCTTCTCCTCTCCCTCCTCGGCAGAACATACAGAAGCTTGAAAGCACATACCACTAGATTTAGAAACACCTTCTGAATGGCCTTCTCATAAAACAAAGGTGTACCTTGTTGTGGCCTGTCCCACTTACGCGACTTTTTTGGCGACTGCCGGCACCCCTCGTAGGTCGTTACCAGTCGCTGCAAATTTTCAACATGTTGAAAATCCAGTGGCGACCAGAACAAGGTACAAATCTTTGGGCGACTACTCACGACCATACAGGCGTCACCCCGCGACATGTCGTACCGTCTTTCTGGTCGCCGCTGAATGTTCAACATGTTGAACATTTTCGCCGACCTGCAACGACCTATGACGGGTACCGGTAGTCACCGAAAAAGTCACGTAAGTGGGACAGGCCCATTACACTTTCTTTATATCCGCGCTTTCCCTGTCGCTGAAATGCTACAATGCTGTAAAACTACATTCTGCACTTTGGTATTTTCCTCTTTGCACTACTTGTTGCACTTGTGAATGGCTTGAGTGTACTTATGTGTAATATGATTTGTCCGAATAGCACACAAAGCTTTTCATGGTATCTCGGTAAACGTGACAAGAATAAACCATGCCAAACGTTTTTAGAAAAATCTGAAGTGCACTGTCTGCTGATGTGGTGGAAACAGGTCCCACTGCGGCCTTCAATGGACAAATACGTGAAGGAAAGCTTGCAAGGTGGAAGAGAACGAGACAAGGCGTGGGACAAGTTTGTTCGCCCTGGTAGATACTAGGGTGGAAATGATGGGCTGAATGACCTCTTCTGTGCTGTAAGCATTTCCGAGACCCTATAATTCTTTGAAACCATTCACCAGTGTGAGAGGCTCTATGAAAAGGAGATTTGCAAGAACTATTACCATGCAGTACAGGCAACAATCTCAGGGGATGGACATCACCAGTAATGCCAGTCTCTCTGAATACCTCTGAGCTGAAGATGCAATTATCATTCGAGTACATTGGTCGGTCTGGAGTCAGGTGGCGGCGCGGCTCTGGCTGCAGCGGCTCTCCGGCAGTCTTGTTTGTTTTGTGTTTTTTGGGTTGTTTATTTTCGTTTTGGTTAGTCTAGTTTTGGTTTTTAGTTTCTGTTTTTGGGGGGGGGGGGGGTTGAAACGGGGCTTGCTGTCTCTCCCTGCGGGGGAATGCAACTTTTTTGTCGTATTCCCCTTCTCTGCCTCCGTCTGCGCTGAGGCCTAATGGCGGAGCTGGCGACCTCGAGGCTCAGGAGGCAGAGCCCGCCAGGACTCGCACTGAGCTCGCTCTCGTGAGGACGGCCCGGCTCGGGGCTGGAACAGAGCTTCCGTGAGGGGCTGTGACGCTCCCGTGAGGACGGCCGGCCCGAGGAAGGAACGGTGCTCCCGTCGGAGTGGCCGAGCTCGGGGAGGTACTGCGTTCCCAGCCCGAGGGAGGAGCGGCGCCCAGTCGGGGCGGCCCAGCCCGAGGGAGGAGCGGCGCCCGGTCGGGGCGGCCCAGCCCGAGGGAGGAGCGGTGCCCAGTCGGGGCGGCCCAGCCCGAGGGAGGAGCGGCGCCCAGTCGGGGCGGCCCAGCCCGAGGTTGAGACGGTAACGGTACTCACGTGAGGTCCATCCGGCTCAGGGCTGGAACGATGCTCCGGTGGCTGGGATGGTGTTCTGGCGGTGGTGGCCTGAGTCCGGGGTTTGGCCGCGGGCCAGCGGCTGCGTCAGCAGGACTGGTGGGCGGCAGCTTCGACCACCCCGGGCCGCGGTGTTTGAGCCGCGGGACAGTTGTAACATCGCCCGGGGGGTATCGCCTCAGCGCAGAGGGAGAAGAGGAGGGAAGAGACTGGAGACCTAAGACTTTTGCCTCCATCACAGTGAGGAGATGTTGGGTGGACTCACTGTGGTGGATGTTAATATGTTAATATGTGTTTATTGTTGTGTTTTATTGTATTGTATTGTATGTATGACTGCTTCAATTTCGTTCAGACTTCGGTCTGAATGACAATAAAAGGTAATCTAATCTAATCTAATCTAATCTAAGGTATAGTCGGCAGACTGGATCAGGACTTCCGATTTCCTTTTCTTAAGGACATTATTGAACCAGGGTTTTTTTTTTGCAATCTAGTTCACATTACTGAAAGCAGGGAAATGTGCCAAGGCCCACAGACCCAGACTGATGGGTTTATGATACTTTTTCCCAGCAGGAGAACTGTTCGCTTTTTCCAACTGTTCGCTTTTTCCTCCAGTTTAAATTCCATTTGGAATATTTTGGAGAACCAAGAAACCAAGAACCAAGAACTATCTCTCAGTGGAGGCAGTTATAAAGTTGAAAAAAACGTAAATAATTAATAATAATTTAAATTAGTAATAAAGATTTAAAAATTAAAAAAACAATAAATTCACTTAAAGCACAGTTAACTGATGCAAATTAATTGGAACATTAATATTTATTATAATCAATTAAACAAAAGCTTTCATCCACTTACCTTCAATGAAATGCAGGGGCTGCACACAGAGGAACGGGGCACACAGGATGGGCTAGTATCAGCAACTGTTAAGCTGAGGACCCAGAATGGCACACCCAGTAGAGGCGCTGTCTCACAGCATCAGAAACCCAGGCTCATTCCTAACCCCGGGTGCTGTCCATGAGAAATGTGCACGTTCTCCCAGTGACCCAGAGTGGCTCCTAAAGGTGCTCAGCTCTCCTCTCACATTCCAAAGACAACCACAAACACAATAAATTGCCCCGAGTTTGTAGATGTGCAGTAGAATCTGGGAGAGTGGATGAGAAAGTGGGGAGAAAGAAAGGGATTAATGTAGGATTAGTGTACATGGTTGTTGATGGTTGGAGCCGACACAGTGGGCGGCAGGGCTTGTTTCCACGCTGTATTCTCTTTGCCACTATGACGCAGGTGCAGAGTGTATCTAGATCTTCAGAATGTCCTTCATCTGAATGGTGAGTCTTGGGTATAATGTGCAAGCACACTAGCCTGGATTATGTGACACGAGCATTGCCAACTGGCAGTCCTCACTGGCTGGCTGTCGGCATGGACTGAGCCCTGATTAATGCGGTAATCAATTCACTAACAACAAATTGCCACATTGGCAACACCCTCATTGAAATAATGCAAAATTGAAAACGTCACTATAAACTCTCCCCTAAACCAGATCCCCTACTCTCCCTGACACTGGGTCATCTAATCTCCCTGAAACCAAATCCCTTAATCTTCCTAAAACCCAATCATCTACTTCCCCTGAACCAGCTCATCCACTCTCCTGAAACCGAATCATCCGTTCTCCCTGACACTGGAGCATCCACTGTCCCTGATACTGGATCATTCAAGACTCAAGATTCAAGAGAGTTTATTGTCATGTGTCCCAGATAGGAAAATGAAATTCTTGTTTTGCTTCAGCACAACAGAATATAGAAGGCACTGTCCCTTGACACTGGATCATCCACCGTCCCTGAAGCTATATTTCCAGTCTTCAGTAACTCTGCTAAGAACTCTATTCTGCACTCGGCATCTTTCTCTTCGCTCTACCTGTCGTACTTGGTTTGGCCTTGATTATATGTATGTTGAGTAGCGTCTGATTTTACTTCGGAGTCACGTGAGTGATTCCGTGAAGAACCCGTTCAGCACGCATGCGCGGCATTACGTCCAGCAGAGCAACAGCGGCAAGCGGGAGTCAGGCGCTCCCGCTATGAAGGTGATAGAACGGACCGTCAGGTAAGCTGACGTTGGATTTTTCTTTTACAGGGAGCCTTCTGCTGTCCGGCAGAGAAGAAAGGCTCTGCAACAAACCTGTCCCCCGCTCGACTACACGGAGGAGCCTTCCATCTGGGGGCGGGGGGGGGGGGGCAGCAACATAGCAGACCTGTCCCCGCTCGACTCCACGGAGGAGCATTTTCCAGCTCGCGGGGGCAGCAACAAGGCGGTAGGACCGCTTACCCGGCGCTCCGCTACCCCGACACCGCGTCCGAGCCCAGCCCGCTAGCGCCTGAGCAGCGGGCTGGATGTACAAGCCAAGGAAGAGGCGTTCCGGCCGGTGGCTCCGACTTATCGGACGGGGACGTCTCTCCACCCAGGCGGGGGAGAGACAGCCGCCTGAGTCGCATGGAGCGGCTCTTGGAGCAGGAGCACCAGCGAGGTGCACCCCAGGAGGGGCGCTCTCGCAGAGGGAGGTCAGGCACTCCCTCCACAGTGCCTTGTGCACTGTCCATTGCTTCCTCCTTTCCAGAGGATAGCTTTGGTGACCAGGACTGGGCTGTTCAAGAACAGAGGCAATGGCTGAAGATCTCGGGAGTATGCAAGGGGTGCAGGAACAGGAAGAGCTGCTAGATGTGGTGGACAGCTACGAGGAAACCCCACGTGCAGGAGGCCGTTAAAAGCCTGACGACAGCCATCACATCGTTTTTTCTCCCCGTTCCATGGACAAATACGGAGATGACCACAACCTTCGTAAACAAGTCATAAAACCTGCCATAAATCCTACATTGCGGGGTTGTGCATACCCCAGCCACTGAGCCAGACCACTGCTCTTTGGGGAAAAAACCTCACAAAGCATATGAAGGACATGCAAGAGGTTTTACAAAACTTTCGGCTCATGAGGGCAGGGCCGGGACGAGTAACCAAAAACAGTAATTCCTACGCAGCAGCTCCCCATCGCGTCCATCAGTCAACATCTACCATATCGGACTGATGAAAGCTCGGGGTCCGCATCTATCACCGAAAGTCTCTTTAGACCAGGGCCCAGAGCGGACCCCATGGAAAATGTGCCACCCCCCAACGTCACCGCCACGTCAGACGACGTGCAATACTCGTTGGACCGGCAGGAAACATCGGGCCAGGACATCGGGCCGCCCGGGGCGGCGACTGCGGGTGCTAGGAAGGCCTCGACCACGAGTGAACATCTGGGAAGAACGGAGGGGAGGCTGGGTGGACTATGGTGCCTTCCTCACCTTGGTGCCACTGTGTTATGTTGTGTCGTGGACTTTCAGTGTTTGTGCTTTTTTTAAAATTCTATTTTATTTTTAATATGTTTTATTATTTATTATTATTTATTTATTTTTATTTTTATGATACTGCCTGTAAGGGAAATTCATTTTGTTGTCTCTAACTGAGACAATGACAATAAATTTGAATACAATACAATACAATACAATACAACACAAAACAGAAGAATACCCATAACCATGGAGGTAGGTGGGTCTGGTTCCTACCAGTATATAGAGTAATACTAACACATGGGAGTCTATCACGAGTGATCAGTATATACTCAATGGCATTAGTGAATACAATTCATACTAGAAAAATTGCCACCAGGTCATCATTCATCCCAGAGGGTATTTTTCCTCTCTCCGTTAAAGAAACAAGAGGGACAAGCTGAACTGGTGAGACTAATTTCAAATGGTGTCATGGGAAAACCTGAACCCTTGCAATTCGTATCAAATACCTAAACCCAAAAAAGATGGTGGATGTCGCATCATCATTGACTTAACTTCACTAAATATGTTTGTTAAGTATATACATTTCAAAATGGAACCGGTTGTTACTGCCAAACAACTAAATTCCAAAGGATACTTCATGGCAAGCATTCATCTTAAAGATGTTTACTATTTAGTACCATTCACAAGGATCATCGCAGATACCTGAAATTTACCTGGATGGGGCAGCTATAGTAGTTTAAAGCATTACCCAATGGGCTCACATCAGCCCAAGAGTGTCACCCAGACACTAAAACCAGCTCTGGCAATATTCAGAAGACAAAAACATATTGTCATGGCATATCTTGATGATATCCTAAATGGTAGGCAAGACCATGAATTTGACTATGTTAGCTGTTCAGCTACCAAACAGTTATTCGAAACCCTGGGGTTGTCTTACATCCAGATAAATCTAAGTTGAAGCCATCCTCTATCATGGACTACTTGGGCTTCACAATTAATTCAGTCTACATGACTGTAACATTGCCAAGAGACAACATAGTTGAATTGGCACAATCGTACAACAATTTAATGGTCAACAAACTACGAACTACTCGACAAGTAACAGAGTAATTGGGAAAATGGTAGCAGCATTTCCGGCTACATAATTCGGACCTTTGTACCAAAAACGACATACAGGTCATTATGATCGTTTCATGAAGTTACCCACTGAAGTAATATCAGAACTACAGTGGCGGGCAAAAAACGTTTGACATAGTTTCAGCCTATTATCATCACTAACCCTACGTCAGTTATCCAAACAGATGCCAGTGCTCAAGACTGGGGAGCGACTAACTCTATATCCAGCACAAGTAGTAGATGGACTAACCCAGAATCATCGTTACCACTTACACTGGGCATTAATTATCTAGAGATGTTTGGGTGACTTTTTATGGTTTAAAAGCATATGCATAAATATGCATCACTTTCATGTACGGTTATAAATAGATAATACTACGGTGGTGGCCTACATTAACCATATTGGCGGCATAAAATCGGTATCATGCGACAAGTTGGTCAATACAATTTGGCAATGGTGTGTCCAAAGACATATTTGGCTATCAGTAACTTACCTGCCAGGTAAGCTAAATACAGTGGCAGACACCAGGTCACGTAAATTTAATGACAACATCGAATGGATGTTAAAACCCCCAAAATATATATTTTTTTTCACAAAAGTTATCAAGCAATATGGCACGCCAGATATCGATTTATTTGCATCAAGGCTAAATCACCAGGTACCTATGTATGTCGCTTGGGAACCAGACCCTGAGGCAGCAGCGGTTGATGCGTTCGCGCTGGATTGGGGAAATTTTTCTTCTATGCATATCCTCCCTTCTGCCTCATCAGTCGGGAACTACGCACAGTACAAATGGACTCTGCTTCAGGTATTTTGATAGTATCCGACTGGCCTACACAGCCATGGTTCCCAATACTCCATGACATGGTTGTTGAAACTCCGATGGTATTCCCCAGTGACCCAGAGTTATTAACACCCAGTGTTGGGCACAAGCTACCCATGCCATGAGAAAATCAAACTCCTGGGTTGCAGATGCTGCACAAACCACTTCTGGGACTGGGATTATCATAACAAACCATCGACACCATGTCAGCATCCCTCCGAACATCCACTAAAAAACAGCACTTGTCCAGCATCAAAAAATGGGAGAAGTACTGCTTGGATACAGGGACCACCTACTCAACTGCTACAGTTACCAATGTACTGGAATTCCTGGCGAACCTTCACCACGATGAAGAACTCAGCTACAGAGCCATCAATACAGCTAGAATTGCCCTGCCTGTCTATTTAAAACCAGCTCCAGGACAACAGGCCATGGGGTCCCACCAGCTGGTGGTCAAACTAATGAAGGGTATTTACAACTCTAAACCCCTAGACCAAGGTACACCCATATATGGGATGTCAGTGTGGTCCTGACATACCTCAGGGGATGCCAACCAGCCAGATCCCTCGACCTGAAACCATCTATGCTCAAAACACCCATGTTGATGGCACTTGTAGCTGCACAGAGGGTCCAGTCACTACACCTATTGCGACTGGACACCATGCTCACAGCTCCAGACCAGATCTCTGTCGTTATCCAGGGAATGATCAAACAGAGCAGACCAGGAACACCTAATCCAGCCGTGGAATTCCGGGCTTACCCACCAGAAACACGGTTATGTGCCATGACCCTATTATCCTACATAGACACAACCAAAATATTCGAGGGAAATGAAAAGCCTTGTGGGTCAGTCATAAAAAACCTTATGGTCGGGTGACGAGCCATTTCGAGATGGCTCAAGCAGGTGCTAAGAGCTGCTGGGATAAAAACTAACATGTACAAAGTTCATTCCACCAGAGCAGCATCCACGTCGACGGCTAAAAGAATGGACGTGCCTATAAAGCACATCCTGGCTACAGCAGGATGGTGGGGGGAAAGACCGTTCAGAAATTTTATAATAAGCCGTTGGCAAAACCTGTTTTATTTGCAGGAAAGATTTTACAGACTGCAAATATTTAATTTAAGCCCAGGGGAACAATTTAATTTCTTTGTTGTTAATGTTAAAAAATACCATTGTGTTTTTCTACAAACAGGTTCATTGGTTGATTACGATAACGCACTTCCTCCCTCAAAGACTTCGGCAGTGATGTAGTAATACCTGTTACACGGTTTGAAATCACAGAGCTTTGAAATCTTCACGGAATCACTCACGTGACTCCGAAGTAAAATAGTAAGATTAAAGCCATGGGAGTGGCTTCACTGCCTTGCAGCTGCGGCTCGCCTGCAGTCCGTTTGTCTTTTCTGTTTTTTGTTTTCTTTTGTCCTGTTTTTGCGGTTTGTTTCGGTTTGTTTGTTTGTGTGTGTGGGGGGGGGGTGGCGGTGGTGTGTTTTTTGGCTCTTCCTTCGGGGGGATGCGACTTTTCCTGCCGTATCCCCGTCTCCGTGTCCGTCTGCGCTGAGGCCTATCGCGGAGCTGGCGGCCTCCAACTGCGACCGACCTGGAGGCTGTGGAGCAGAGCCAGGACTTACCAACATGAGCCTGGCCGACTTCGGGGCTGTGGTTGTGGTGCGGCACAACTTCCGACCTGACTTCGGAGGCTCGGCCGCGGGCCAGTGGGCCAGTGGACGAAATCATCGGGAGCTCGAGTTCTGTTTTCCAGAGCTCCCGCAACTACAGCTGCGTCCGCTGGACTGGAGGACGGCAGCTTCGGCAGCTTCGACCGCCCCGGGCCGCGGAGTTTGAACCGGCCCGTTTGCGGAGCTCGGATTCAGCCTGCGGGACTTACCTACCATCACCCGGCGGGGTCATAATATCGGAGGCTTGGATTGCCTCAGCGCAGAGGGAGAGCAAGGAGGGAAGAGACAATGACTTTGGGACTTTAAACTGTGTTGAGTGTTTGTTATTTATTCTATGTTATGACTGCAGGCTAAACCATATTGTTTGTTTTGTTTTTGTTTTTGTTTTTGTCTTTTGTTTTTACCTTGTTTGGGATGTGTTTACCTTGTGTGGGACTAAAGATGGAAATTAGCTACTGGCTACAATCTTGCATATTACATGCAAATGTTTATTAATATGCACTGTCCCCAATAAAATCAATTCAATTCAATTCAATTCAAACGAGAACTTACCAGTTTGAAGTTTGATCTGTATTTTATGAGGAGTTACGATGAGGGATTACGTGCCCTCCGCTCCCACCCTCAATAATATGGGTCAAATTCATAAACTGATGTCTCCTTATCTTTACTATGTTTACTTCAATAACTGTGTCTATCTGTGATTCCACACCACTGCTTTGAAGTATGTCGCGCATGCGTGCTGAACGGGTTCTTCACGTAATCCCTCATCGTAACTCCTCATAAAATACAGATCAAACTTCAAACTGGTATGTTCTCGTTTAATCTTACTATTTGATTGGATAGCAGCAAAGCAACACTATTCACTGCACCTTTGGTTCATGTGACAATAATAAACCTAAACCTAAACCAACTGGTCTGAAGAAATATCGACTATTGTTGCTGAAGCAACATCATCCCATTTTATAAGGAATAGAAGTAGAATTAGGCCATTCGGCCCATCAAGTCAACTCCGCCATTCAATCATGGCGGATCTATCTCTCCCTCCTAACCCCATTCTCCTGCCTTCTGCCCATAACCTCTGACACACATACTAATCAAGAAACTATCTATCTCTGCCTTAAAAATATCCACTGACTTAGCCTCCACAACCTTCTGAAGCAAAGAATTCCACAGATTCACCACCCTCTGACTAAAGAAATTTCCCCTCATCTCCTTTATAAAAGAACTTCAGCCAACTTCACAGAAAGCGATATTCTTGTAACATATCTTCATACTTCTTTGAATGTTGCTATTTTGTATTGAGATGTACAAACTGTTTCTGGTTCCCAAATTATCTTTGGCATATTTGCTGGCAATTGTCATGTTTTTGCGTCTTATAGTTACTGCTAAGAAATTCAAAATAAAATATTTTAAATTAAAACTTAGCGATAAAAAGAAAGCTTGCCTCGGACATTAACAATTTATTATCTGGTGACTCTAATCTATTATAAAGGGCAGAAAATAATTTGGAAAATGGATCTGAATGCCTGCAATGTCAGTGATTGATGATAATGTATATGGGAGAAACCTAACTCTGCAAGTTTGAGAAACTTGTACAATTTATCAGGTTTTTCCTTCACTAAATCCTTTCAATTTTCTTTGCGTTGAAATACCCCATGTCATATCTGATGCTTCCAGTTCAAGCCATAGTCGTCAGAAACAGAGAGTATCATTTTAAATGGTAGTGAAGTGCATCTTATTTTGGCTGTCTTTGGGAATCTTGCCAGGTAGCAATGTTTGTCTGAGAGCTCTGGAATCTATTGAACATTGCTGAGAAGATCATTAGAGGCAGGAAGCTGAAAACAAAACGCATCTCGATGGGGTAAAGTTTCTACGTTGAGGGAACTCATTCTGGAGGAAATTTCATTATCTCAAACTTGAACTGCCACTTACATTGAAAGTTAGATGTAGTCGAGAAATGTGTTGGCATTGCAAGATGAAAACATTCTGATGGTTTGACAATCAGTCATAATTCGTACGTAGAAATGTGGACGGGATAGATTGAAGACTCACTCAATTATAATGACCTTCCATTTATCGTTAGATTAGGTTTCAGTTAAAGGTCAGCCGTTCAGTTCAGTGACACTGAGAGAATCACTCTAAGTCTTCTCCAATTTGGGTGTGAAAATGTTTTAATGCATATGTTCAGGCCCGTTCTTTGGTTCCTTCTTTGACGTTCAGCATGTTATAGTAGATCTACCGGCGGCAGCTTCTCAAGACTGCTCTGCTTTGGGAAAGTTAACTCCAAAGATGCCCAGAGGTGATTAATGCCACAGGGTTCGATGTTACAATTTTGACTTTCCAAGTCACAAATCCCAGCATTTTTTGGTTTCCCTGATCAAGAGGTTCCTCTGGCCATCCCCACACATTGCTGAGATGGACAAATAGCATGTCAATGGTACTGCTGAGTCCATTCTGACCCAGCTGATGGAATTGTGCACATAAAGCCTTCTTGACTAGACCAGTCCTGAGCGAGATGTAATTACATTTATGGTGTTCCGGTATATCTGACGTGGAGACTTGAATCGCAGCAATTCTCTGTAAAGATCCTTTGAAGCCATTTCATTAGACTGAAGGATTACTCTGGATATGCTGAGAAATCCTCAAAGGCATAGCTAATGCTCATTAAATCATTTCTGCCTTGCAGTTTGTTGAATTGGGCAGAGGGAGAGAAACTACTTTAAGGGAAAGAAAGATTCCATCCTGATATCTTCAAGTTAGGTCAAGTCAAGTTTGCTGTCATAGGCACAAGTCGGTGAGGTTGAGGTACAGTGAAAATCTTGCTTGAAGCAGTAGCACTTGCAAATCATACATTTTACGTAAATTATACATAAAAGTGCAGACGAATTCCTCGCCACTGCTGCAGAGGAATGGTTTTTTGCTCAGTGAAGGTTGGACAACTGTCTTGTAAACAAGGCCAACAGGACAATGGCACCATCTTACTACAGCTTTGACTGTGGTCAATGATACTGCATTTCACGGAGGAGGCGCTGTCCTGAACGGCTGCCTGTCCTGCAGCTGTCTGTTTTCTTCCCTTCTTTTTTTATTATTTTTAGTTAGTTAAGTGTACAGTCAGGGGGTCTAAATCTTTTATGTGTGGGGGGTGGTGGGGGGGAAGGGGGAAACTGTTTTTCTAAGTCCCTACCTGGTCGGAGGGGTTGCCTTCCTCCGAGCAGCGTCCTCGACCTGTCCTCGCGGCCTACCAGCGGGTCCTGGAGCGACGTTTCCCTGAGGGGACCTGGCCAGAACATCGGCGTTGGCGGCGGCGCAGAACATCGGCTTTGGCAGCGGCGCAGAACATCGGCTTTGGCGGCGGCGCAGCGCTGGAGCGCTGTCGTGGAGCGGGCGATGCCTTTCCTGGGTCGCCGCGCTGGGACTCCAGTATGCTTGGTACCGCCGAGGAAAACATCGTGGAGCCGCGGTTCTGCGGAGCGGCCAGCTGCGACGTTGAACCTACATCTCGCCGAGATCATCAGTGTGCGGAGCTCCGTCTGGCGTGGTCTGTTGGCTTGGAAGCCGCAGGCTCCGGTGGGAAGGCGGCCGTTCCTGGCACCCCAAGCCGCTGGGTGTTCTCCCGACGCCGGAATACCATCATCCGGCGAGAACATCGGGCGCCGTGGCGGCGACTGTGGAGGCCTCAATAGGCCCGACTTCCGACTTTGGGTGGACAAGAGGATGGGGACTGGACTTTGTGCCTTCCCCCACAGTGGGAATCACTGTGGGGGGATGTTTTTATGTTTTGGTGTTGAATTTCTTCATGAATACTGTGTTGTATTTTTATTAGTGTGCTGCAAGGACATCAGAATTTCCCCTGAATAAGGGGATTAATAAAGTCTATCAATCAATCAATCAATCAATGGACTCGCTGACGTTTCGGGTCGAGACCCATCTTCAAACCCCTTTCTGGAATACAATAGAGGATGATCTCAGAATCGTCCAAGTATTGAGGCCCTGCTTGAGCATATAAATTGTTGTCTTCCCAATATTCTACTTGAGACAGAGGCATCCGGAGAGGACCCGGCAGCTTAGTGGAGTGGTCAGTGCAGAAGTCGATGGGGGCACCGACCGACAAACGAGGACGGATACGTGGAAGTGAGGACCCCCCTGCTGAGGGAAGGAGCAACGGGGGACCCGGCATGGGGGGCACCACCCTGAGGGAGGGGGAAGGGGTGGAGAACTAAGGGTGAACTGGTAAGGTATGAAAGCAGAGAATTGTACTGTGACTGGTCACATGTGACAATAAAGTATTCAATTCGATTCAATATGGTGGGCTAAGCTGATTCCCAAAGGATGGATGATATGTGGAGGCTACCTTGTTGGATAACATTGACCGTAATCAACTTTAACCACCTGAATGTTTCTGTGTGGATGATCCGGGGGAGTCAAAAGTTTAGGACTACAGTGAGACACAAAATGCTGGAGTAACTCAGCATCTCTGGAGAAAATGAACAGGTGACGTTTCGGGTCTGAAGAAGGGTTACGACCCGAAATGTCATCTATTCCTTTTCTCCAGAGATGTTACCTGACCCGCTGAGTTACTCCAGTTTTTTGTGGCCATCCAGCCACAAACCGGCATCTGCAGTTCTTCCCTACACAATAGAACTACAGTGAATTCTACTTCCATAGGCTATGATTCTTGAGCACTGCCCACAAGAGTTGACGGAGCTTGGTCTCCAGGTCCTTTTAGAAGATCAGTCTCAGCACATCTTGCTTCCTGATAAGGTAGACATAGAATAATTGCTCGTGTGTGATATCAAGAAGTGGCTGAGAGCATTGGCTTCGGCAAAGCTGTGGGACCGGACAACAATCCAGATGTTGTACTGAAGACATTCTAGGTAAACAGCAACGCACGTTACTACTGTTTCCGTCTGACAATGTGAAAGTTGCTCATGTATTTTCTGTCCATAGAAACAACAAATTCAATAAAGTTAATTACTCGCCTATCAGTCCACTCTCAATTAGCGAAGTGAAAGATGGTGCCACTGACAGCGTCATTAATCCACTCTAACTGACAATTGACTTGCTTATCAATGCTCAGGAACACTCATATTTTGGTCCAAACCTGAATTCCAGAGGTGTAGCCAAGGTGACGGTGCCCAGTTTCAACACAGGACTTGAACAAGTCTCACTTCTTATTCTTAGGCCCCCTTCTGTCATGGTTGACCATGGGTGCCTCCAGGGTGCTATTCCCTACATGGAGGACGCCTGTGCGTGACTTTGTTTAACGTGGGGAGACTGGTGCACAGACAGCCACCCCACGGTCCTTGACAGATCTGGGTCAGGATCCATTGGCATGGAGTCCAAGACGATCGGAGACCCTTTTCTGCTGCAGCCTTCATCCGCCTTCCCAGCCGTTGTGACGCATCACTAAAGTCAGCCATCGTCCTCCGCCTGTTCCACCGTTGAGGTCTTTGTTGGATTGCTCTTTGTCAGAGACCTTCCCTTCGACCTTGGTGGCCCTAACAGGAGCATGGCTCCAGACGGCATCGCTCTCAGGATCTCAGCACCACACCAGCTTCTCCACCATGACAAGGTGACAATGCATGGAGAAGAATGAACGAGTATTGCATTTTATATTATTGTCACATATATCGAGATACAGTACGAGGTGAATCTGTGGAATTCTTTGCCACAGAAGGCCGTGGAGGCCAAGTCAGTGGATATATTTAAGGCAAAAAATAGATAGATTCTTGATTAGTACGGGTGTCGGGGTAATGGGGAGAAGGCAGGAGAATGGGGTTAGGAAGAAGAGATAGATCAGCCTTGATTGAATGGTGGCAGGGCCGGATTTACATATAAGCTTCACAACCTTAAGCTTAGGGCCTCGAGATCTAAGGGGGCCTCGGCATGGCCGGATTTACCTATAAGCTGAAGTCTAGGGCCACAAAATCTAGGGGGCCTCCAGCCAAGGTGTTTTTTTCCCAGAGTAAAAAAAATCCAGAGAAAAATAAAATTGGAGCGCTATCAGCGTTGTTGTGTATTCGGATGCTTTGAACAGTCTTGAAATAAGGCTCGGACACGGGAGGAATCATACAAGCTTCTTTACTGCAGGACGCCACCTTGAGTCTCCCCGTGCATATGCGTACTTGCACAAGATATCACAAGACACTAATTACATATGCTAATTATTACATACCTAACACTCCTCCCCCTTTAACTTGGAGGCAGGTAACATCACTTCTATTACATACATAATACTCCTCCCCATTTAACTTGGAGGCAGGTAATACCTTTTCTATTACATACACCGCACTCCTCCCCTTTTAAGTCCATTTCACCTGTACGGTATATGCTCTTTTCCTACCCATCATTGAATAATACACTGTTACACAATGGTATTATACTTAAACCAAATACATTAACCCTTGCTTTATGAGTTATCATTTTCTGGTTCATGTATTTGTTTTGTTTTCCTCTTTGTAGGTGGGATCTGACCCATGGCTGCAAGTTTTCGTTTTCTATCAGTTTCCTCTGCTGTTCAGTTTCCCTTCTCTGCTTATTTATCTGCTCTTGTTGTTTCATGAGATTCTGCAATGCATAACCCTTTGTCCATTGCTCAGTGAAGGAGACTCCATGCTGGACTATACTGAAGTGTCCTAATTGCAATCGGTCCTGCCTACTTTTGTCTTGACCGACCAGCCTCTCTTCTTTAGACTTTTCTATTAGCAGCTTTCTACTCATTGTCACACATTTATTCAATCTTTCCTTGCATCGTTCAAGCCTTTTCTGTTATTCATCTACTTGTCTTCTTAAGTCACCTTTCTGGTTCTTTATCAAGAAGTAGGATCTATATTGTCTTTGCAATACAACACTGGCTTTCCTATATTGTTTAAGCCTTTTGTATCGTTTAAACCTTTTCTGTTGTTTATCTATTTGTCCACTTAAGTCACATCTCTGGTTCTTCATCGAGTAAGATCTATATTGTCTTTTCACTAGAACACTGGCTTTGATTTGTGCTCTACTTAGTTTTCTTGCTTTATAAGCATGGTACTGAGACTGCACTACAATTGTTGTATCTTTCCGTTTGAGGAAGTCTTTCCTATACCGTTTAAGCTTTTTGTATCGTTTCAGCTTTTTCTGTTATGCCTCTATTTGTCTTTTTAAATCTTTCCAATACCAACTCCTATGGAGTACTGACTGCACTCTTACAGTAGCTGTCTTTTGCTTAACCCACTGCCTAACCATCATACTCTTGTAGGCAGCCTGAATGGTAATAGTTGCATCCCTCATTGATTGATATTGCACAAACTGGGAATGCCCTATTTTGCATGCTTTGTACCATCTCTGGATCGAAATGACTGCTTGACGCACCGCTTTGTAGCGTACCCGTAATTGGTAACCACGGTATGCTGCTTGCAGAGTGACTACAGCCGCATTTTGCATCAAGAAATGCTTTCTTGTAATGCACCTTATGAATGATTTAATACGGCGTGCTGCCTTGATTTTCTCAGCCAATACTCTGGCTTTGATCCCGCGGTATAAAGCCTGAATACACACCACTGATTTTCTCAAACTATTATACTGTCTCACTTGGACATTTCTTATCTGGCAAGCTCTGTATCGTTGCTGTACCGCAATGGCAGACCAGCGTAGTTTCTTAAAACACTGACGCTGTTTATGCATCTGATAATAAGTCTGTATGACCTTGGCAGATTTGTGCATGCACCGCAATTGCTTTTGAACAAGCATTCCTCGGTAGGCTGCCTGAAGCAGTACAACACTGCTGCGTACCTTCATGGAAGTGGCGGCGCTGTTAACAGCTGCGGCTCGCCTGCAGTCCGTCTGTCTTTACTTTTTTCTGTTGTTTTTTCTGTCTTGTTTTGGTTAAGTTTTAGTTTGTTGGGTTGTGTTAGAGGGGGTGAAACATGTTCTCTGTCTCTTCCTTCGGGGGAATGCGACTTTTTCGTGTCGTATCCCCCTTCTCTGCCTCCGTCTGCGCTGAGGCCTAATGGCGGAGCTGGTGGCCTCCAACCTGCGACCGACCCCGAGGCTCCGGAGGCAGAGCCAGCCAGGACTTATCAATGAGAGGCTGGCCGTCTTTGGGGCTAAGGCAGCGGTGGCCCGACTTGCTGGTGCGGCTTTCTGGCTTTCGGCGGCGACCTGGAGCTGATGCAGCGGGGCTCGGAGCTGAGACTGCGGGACCCGGAGCTGGGGCAGCGGCCTGGAGCTGGGGCGGCTGCCCGGAGCTGGGGCAGCGGCCCGGAGCGGAGACTGCGGGACCCAGAGCTGGGGCGGCGGCCCGGAGCGGAGACTGCGGGACCCGGAGCTGGGGAGGCGACCCGGAGCGGAGACTGCGGGACCCGGAGCTGGGGCAGCGGCCTGGAGCGGGGGCGGCGGCCCGGAGCTGGGGTGGCGGCCCGGAGCTGATGCTGTGGCGGGCCGTCTCGGAGCGGAGACGGCGTTCCGGCTTTCGGCGGCGGCAACATCACCACGGAGGTCCGCTGGACTGGAGGACAACTTCTTCGGCCTGGATCAATCGCCTCAGCACGGGGGGAGAACAAGGAGGGAAGAGACGGAGACTAAGACTTTGCCTCCATCACAGTAAGCATGTGCTTGGTGAACTCACTGTGGTGGATGTTTAATTTGTGTTTATTGTATGTTTTGTTATTATTGATTCTGTGTATGACTGCAGGCAACATAATTTCGTTCAGACCGGAAGGTCTGAATGACAATAAAGGAATCTAATCTAATCTAATGTAAGTTTTGCGATCACTTACCATTTGAAGGTGTGCCCTATAATGGGTTTGCACTATTATAGCTGCCCTTCTCATTGCCTTGTGTTGACGGTATACTCTCTGCATTCTAAATGCTGCTTGTATTACCGTTGCTGCCTTCTGTTTGTTCCGGTTCTCTCTCCGTACCTTCATACCCCTGAATGCAGCTTGAATAGCTAGGGTTGCTCTTTGGATGGCAATTTCCCTTTGCCTTTTACTTCTTTTCCTTTGCCTTTTCCCTTTGGCCTTTTCACTCTGCACTTGACCTTCGTCACTTGGTACTTGCCTTGTGTCCCTTTGCACTTGACTTTGGTCCCTTTGCACTTGACCTTGGTCCTTTTGCACTTGACCTTGGTCCTTTTGCTCTTGACCTTTGTCCTTTTGCACTTGACCTTTGTCCTTTTGCACTTGACCTGTCCTTTTGCACGACCTTGGTCCCTTTGCACTTGACCTTTGTCCTTTTTCACTTGACCTTTGTCCTTTTGCACTTGACCTTTGTCCTTTTGCACTTGACCTGTCCTTTTGCACGACCTTGGTCCATTTGCACTAGACCTTTGTCCTTTTGCACTTGACCTTTGTCCTTTTGCACTTGACCTTTGTCCTTTTGCACTTGACCTTTGTCCTTTGAGGGACTCCCTGCCCTCTTTAGTTCAGGCTCCTTGCCTCTGGATGCCCTTGGAGGTTTTGGCGAGAAATGAGCCATTAATACCTCCTTACACTCCTCGTACGTTTTATCCGTGGGCGCTGCTGGCAGCAGTAACGTACGGAAGGTGTGATAATTCTATCTTCCTAAGCCTAATATGAACCATGCTCTCTTCTTCTCCTTTGTAGTGATATCATTGGAAATGAACGAAGCCTCCAAGACTTCAGTCTATTTCTCAAAATTGCACCCAGAATCTAATTGGGGCCATTTTCCTATCCATTGAATAGCCATGCTACCTGTTGCTATCCAGGTGCCCTATTCCGGTGCTCCTGTACAGACAAAACACTAATTACCTCAAGATAAGAAAACACATATCTCCTGTAGAGACAAAACACTGACGTCTGCCCTGGACTTAATCCTTTTACATTCTAAGATATTATCCAGCTCACTGTCTATTACTTAATCTTATAATAATAGATATATACTATTAACCCACATTTCCTGTTAATAGCAACTAGAACATTTTAAACATATTCTTCCTATGCACACATTTACTATTCATAACAGTCCAATGCATTACACATCCAACAGTCCTGCTTTTGCTGTGACAATGCATTACATTCACATTTTATTGTGAAGGATTTCACTGCTTCAGCTTGCGGCCTGTAGACTCTGGTTCATCCTTGACCTCCACTGCTGCTTTAGCTGGCTCCCCCCCGGGCTTCACTGTTCCTTTTAAACACCGCTGGCCACTCTGGACCTCCGATGCTGCTGCTGGCTCAGCTGTTGCAGTGCCTTTCTGCTGCTGGTCCCCGCTGCTCCAAGCGTCGGGACTGTGCCTCACACGTGGTCGGCTTTCTCCATTCTCGGCCGTCCCTTGCGACCGGGCTTTCACGGTTCTCGGCTTCTCTCCACTTGTCTCGCGGGCCTGACCGCTTTTCTGCTCACGATCGGGCTGACTCTGCTCCCGACCGGGCTTTCTTTACTTTCTCCCCCCACCGGGCTGACTGTTCCCGGTTGGGCTGAAGCCTCAGCCTCTGTCGGTGGCTCTCTGGACCTGTCCGTGGCCTACACGGTACAAGGCCCTCACCCAATGTTGGTGGCTGCTACTGGGGCTGGCCGTGGGCTACACGGTCCTCTTTTGTCGGTGGCTTTCCCAGACCTCTCCGTGGCCTTCACGGTACTAGGCCCCCACCCGATGTCTGTGGTTGCTGCTTGGGCTTGGCTGTGGGCTGCACAGCCCTGGATACATTCCAGGTAAGCTGACACCATGCTCGGTGTCCCTTACTGCCCCTGCTTGTTTTCCTAGCTCTTCCCTGTGCTATTGCTTCCCGTTCCTACCTTTTTTCTTTTTGGCGCCAATTCAAAACCATTTGGCTTGGTGCTGTTCCACTTTGTTTCCAAATACTACTTCTATTTTTAAACTTGTTTTCGAATCTTCTTGCTGGCCTTGTTCTTATCTTCGTTCTTTTATCCTCGTCGCCAATTGTTGTGTATTCGGATGCTTTGAACAGTCTTGAAATAAGGCTCGGACATGGGAGGAATCATACAAGCTTCTTTACTGCAGGACGCCACCTTGAGTCTTCCCGTGCACATGCGTACTTGCACGAGATATCACAAGACACTAATTACATATGCTAATTATCACATACCTAACAAGCGTTTCCATTTTGACGGAAATTACCCGAAATTCCGGTTCCGGGCCGCTGGAGGTTTTGGGGGAAGCCGGTGATGCAGTAGCGACACAAAATGACACTGTCTCTCCGCGCGTGCGCATTGAGCCCGGGTGGGTTCAGATCTCCATTTGCACTCCACACAATCATCTCGATGCCTCGTGTCTACCAATCCTCGATCCTAGATGTCTACTCCAGGTAAGTATTGGAATATTGCGTAGCGGGAGTGCCCGTTTCTCCGGGCCGGAGGGGTGGGGCTGCGGTGTCTGTGGCATGGAGTCGGAGCCTCGCTTCGTGGGACGGAGAGAGAGGGGGAGGGAGGGAGAGAGAGGGGAGGATGTGAGAGGGGGAAAGGGGGGGTTGAGACAGAGGGGGGAGAGAGAGGGAGGGGAGGGGGAGAGAGAGAGAGGGGGGGAGAGAGATGGGGAGGGAGAGAGAGGTCGAGATAGGGGGAGGGGGAGGGAGGAGAGGGAAAGGGGGATTATCTTTAGTGAGATTGCAAAGTTAAGGTAGGTTTTAGAGCAATTATATTTTCTCCTCCATATGAATAACATCAAACAATTGGAACTGCTTTATTTTCCTTGATAACAATACTGAAAAATATGTATTCCATAGTTTGCGACTTTCATTTTCCATCATATTTTTAATGTGTACACATTCACACAGTCGAACAGTAACAGGCAATCAAATCAACACACAAAACATTTTCTAAAAAAAGGTTTTATTTACTGCAGTATTTTATTTGCCGTGTTTGCATGCTCCTTTATAACATTTTACTTAACATTTTACAGTACAACTTGATTAGTAAAAAAAGGACAGATTCAATTCTTGATTTAAAAAAAATGTATACAACAATGACCCACTCATTGACTCAACCAAAATTATTTCTGAAATATTGGTCATAAATTAGGTGCAAAAATGCTCCAAAATAAGGCTCAGAATGCACCGGAGAGCATCTAAACCCCAGAGCTTCCAGGGCCCTGGACCCCGCCCGCAAGGGTCTTTCAGCTTTGCGCTTGTGATATGCGCTGCGTGCACTTATTTCACATAATATTTTTGTAATCCTTCCCTGCCACCCCCCTTTTTGAAAAGCTTCTTAAGCGGCTGGTGTATAATTTTTTTGACTGTCATAGGCCTTTCTTACATATGTTGTCACAACGCACTGTAGTCTCTAAAATCTCAGTAATTTTCCTTGCCCTCCATTTCAGAATAATAGTGTTTTAAGCCGATAAATCGACACTAGCACTGGCAATAAATAAAAAGCGCAGCTTTCCAGCCCTTATCTCATTGGCCACACTCGGCTGCACAGGGGAAAGAGTGGGGAGGGAGAGTGGAGGGGAAGGGGGAGAGAAGTGGAAGAGCGGGGAGGGAGGAGGAGAGGGGTAGCGGGAGTGATGGAAGAGGGACAGAGGGATAGGGGGAAGGGGGTGGGGGGAGAGAGGGAAGGGGGGTGGGTAGAGAGGGAAGGGGGGTGGGGGAGAGAGGGATGGGAGAGGGGTGAGGAGAGTGGGATGAGAGAGTGGGAGAGAAGTGGTAGAGTGGGGAGGGAGGGAGGGTAGAGGGAGTTAGCGGGAGTTGTAGAAGAGGGACAGGGGACGTGGTGGAAGAGAGACAGAGGGGTAGGGGAAGGGGTGGGGGAGAGAGGGGAAGGGAGCGGAAGAGAGAGGGGTGGGGTTGGGAGAGGCGTGGGGTAAGGGGATAGAAGTGGAAGAGTGGGAAGGGAGGGGTAGGGGGAGTGGTGAAAGACAGAGGGGTAGGGGTAAGGGGGTGGTGGTAGAGAGGGATGGGGGTGGGGGAGAGAGGGATGGGTGGGAGAGGGAGAGGGGTGAAGAGAGGGAAACATAGAAACATAGAAATTAAGTGCAGGGGTAGGCCATTCGGCCCTTCTAGCCTGCACCACCATTCAATGTGATCATGGCTGATCATCCAACTCAGTATCCTGTACCTGCCTTCTCTCCATACCCCCTGATCCCTTTAGCCACAAGGGCCACATCTAACTCCCTCTTAAATATAGCCAATGAACTGACCTCAACTACCTTCTGTGGCAGAGAATTCCAGAGATTCACCACTCTCTGTGTGAAAAATGTTTTTCTCATCTCTGTCCTAAAGGATTTCCCCCTTATCCTTAAACTGTGACCCCTTGTTCTGGTCTTCCCCAACATCCGGAACAATCTTCCTGCATCTAGCCTGTCCAACCCCTTAAGAATTTTGTAAGTTTCTATAAGATACCCCCTCAATCTTCTAAAATCTAGCGAGTACAAGCCGAGTCTATCCAGTCTTTCTTCATATGAAAATCCAAACATTCCAGGAATCAGTCTGGTGAACCTTCTCTGTACTCCCTCTATGGCAACAATGTATTTGAGCATTGGGCATTGTGACATCACACAATGGAACGTACACCAGGGGCTGGGGCTCCTGCAAAGGCATATGTAAATGGATCCATTCCGATTGGACATATGTGAACATCGGGCATTGTGACATCACACAATGGAACGTTCACCAGGGGCTGGGGCTGGTGCTGCTTCTATGGGTGAGAAGCCAGTTTATTTTTGAAATATTGGGGGGGGGGGGGGGGGAAGGATTTGATTAAAAACGTGTACTTAAACACGACGAAATGTAATGAGGAGTGGATACTTAGAAAGAAAAGTGAAATCTCTACCGAAATGGAAAAGATGTCGGCGATTCTGCGTCTGGTTTCGGAGTTGCAGTGAATCAAAGGAAGAAATGCAGTCGGAAGCCGTACATGTAAATGGATCCATTCCGATTTGACATCTGCGAGCATTGGGCATTGCGATTGGACATCTGCGAGCATTGGGCATTGTGACATCACACGATGGAAACGAATCAAAAGGCAGAAAGGCAGCCGGACGGCAGCCGGACGGATAGCACGAGAGTTTTATATATTAACTAGACCAAGTGCAGACCCGTTGGGTCTGTTTCCCTAACGGCGTTTGCGGGGGGGGAGAGGGGGGGGGCTGCGGCATCACACTCACATTAACCACCCCCCAAACACACAGGTGGGGGGAGGGGAGGTGAGAAGAGGGGAGGGAGGGGAGAGGAGGAGGAGGAAACGGGACAGATTTGGGAGGGAAAGGAGAGCGGGGTAGGAGGTGAGAGAGGGGGATGGGGAGAGAGACGTGGGGAGGGGGGGATGGGGAGGGAGGGGAGGATGGAGGGAGGGGGCGAGGGGTGGGGGGAGAGAGGGGAAGGAGTGGGGAGAGAGGAGGGGGAAGGGGGGAGAGAAGAGGAAGAGTGGGGAGGGAGGAGGAGAGGGGTAGGGGGAGTGATGGAAGAGGGACAGAGGGGTAGGGGGAAGGGGCGGGGGGAGAGAGGGAAGGGGGTGGGGTAGAGAGGGAAGGGGGGTGGGGGAGAGAGGGAAGGGGGTGGGGGAGGGATGAGGAGAGGGAGAGGGGGAAAGGAGTGGGGAGGGAGGGAGGGAGGGGTAGAGGGGTAGCGGGAGTGGTGGAAGAGGGACGGGGGAGTGGTGGAAGAGGAACAGAGGGGTAGGGAAAGTGGTGGGGGTGAGAGGGGAAGGGAAGGAAAGAGAGAGGGGTGAAGGAGGAAGAGGGGTTGGGTAAGAGGAGAGAAGTGGAAGAGTGGGGAGGGAGGGGTAGGGGGAGTGGTGGAAGAGGGACAGAGCGGTATGGGGAAAGGGGGCGGGGGAAGAGAGGGAAGGGGGTGGGGTAGAGAGGGAAGGGGGGTGGGGGAGAGAGGGATGGGTGGGAGAGGGAGAGGGGTGAAGAGAGGGAAACATAGAATTTAAGTGCAGGAGTAGGCCATTCGGCCCTACGAGCCTGCACCACCATTGAATATGATCATGGCTGATCATCCAACTCAGTATCCTGTACCTGCCTTCTCTCCATACCCCCTGATCCCTTTAGCCACAAGGGCCAGATCTAACTACCTCTTAAATATAGCCAATGAACTGGCCTCAACTACCTTCTGTGCCAGTGAATTCCAGAGATTCACCACTCTCTGTGTGAAAAATGTTTTTCTCATCTTGGTCCTAAAAGATTTCTCCCTTATCCTTAAACTGTGACCCCTTGTTCTGGACTTCCCCAACATCTGGAACAAACTTCCTGCATCTAGCCTGTCCAACCCCTTAAGAATTTTGTAAGTTTCTATAAGATACCCCCTCAATCTTCTAAAATCTAGCGAGTACAAGCCGAGTCTATCCAGTCTTTCTTCATATGAAAGTCCTGACATCCTAGGAATCAGTCTGGTGAACCTTCTCTGTACTCCCACTATGGCAACAATGTCTTTGAGCATTGGGCATTGTGACATCACACAATGGATCGTTCACCAGGGGCTGGTGCTGGGGCTGGGGCTGATTCTATGGGTGAGAAGCCAGTATTTTTTGAAATATTGGTGGGGGGTGGGGGGGGGGGGGGGGCGGCGGCATCACACTCACATTAACCACCCCCCAAACACACAGGTGGGGGGAGGGGGGGGAGGAGGGGGGGGGAGGGGAGGAGGAGGAGGAAACGGGACAGATTTGGGAGAGAAAGGAGAGCGGGGGTAGGGGGTGAGAGAGGGGGATGGGGAGAGAGATGTGGGGGAGGGGGGGATGGGGAGGGAGGGGAAGAGGGAGGGAGGGAGGGAGAGGGGTGGGGGGAGAGAGGGGAAAGAGTGGGGAGGGAGAGTGGAGGGGGTGGGGGGAGAGAAGTGGAAGAGTGGGTAGGAGGAGGAGAGGGGTAGGCGGAGTGATGGAAGACGGACAGAGGGATAGGGGAAGGGGGCGGGGGAGAGAGGGAAGGGGGTGGGGGAGAGAGGGATGGGAGAGGGAGAGGGGTGAGGAGAGGGAGGGGGAGGAGAGAAGGGGGAGGGAAGTGGTAGAGTGGGGAGGGAGGGAGGGAGGGAGGGGTAGAGGGGTAGCAGGAGTGGTGGAAGAGGGACGGGGAGTGGTGGAAGAGGAACAGAGGGGTAAGAGGAAGGGGTAGGGGAGAGAGGGAAAGGGAGGGGAAGAGAGAGGGGTGGGGGAGGGAGAGGGGTGGGGTAAGGGGAGAGAAGTGGAAGAGTGGGGAGGGAGGGGTAGGGGGAGTGGTGGAAGAGGGACAGAGGGGTAGGGGAAGGGGGCGGGGGGAGAGAGGGAAGGGGGTGAGGTAGCGAGGGAGGGGGGTGGGGGAGAGAGGGATGGGTGGGAGAGGGAGAGGGGTGAAGAGAGGGAAACATAGAAACATAGAAATTAAGTGCAGGAGTAGGCCATTCGGCCCTTTGAGCCTGCACCACCATTCAATATGATCATGTCTGATCATCCAACTCAGTATCCTGTACCTGCCTTCTCTCCATACCCCTTGATCCCTTTAGCCACAAGGGCCACATCTAACTCCATCTTAAGTTCCGATTGGACATATGTGAACATTGGGCATTGTGACATCACACGATGGAACGTTCACCAGGGGCTGGTGCTGGTGCTGCTTCTATGGGCGAGAAGCCAGGGGGGGGGAAGGATTTGATTAAAAACGTGTACTTAAACACTACAAAATGTAATGAGGAGCGGATACTTAGAAAGAAAAGTGAAATCTCTACCGAAATGGAAAAGATGTCGGCGATTCTGCGTCTGGTTTCGGAGTTGCAGGGAATCAAAGGAAGAAAAACGGTCGGCAGCCATACATGTAAATGATCCATTCTGATTGGACATCTGCGAGCATTGGGCATTGTGATTGGACATCTGCGAGCATTGGGCATTGTGACATCACACGATGGAAACGAATCAAAAGGCAGAAAGGCAGCCGGACGGACCGCAGGCGACAGGCACAGACTTTTGTATAATAGATAGATAGATAGATGTCTATACCTGTTCTTCGATCCCATAATCATGTCATTACATTTCCAAGGCAACATTCTGTGAAACTTGGATTACTTCGTACTCGTGATCACAAGGTTCCATGGAATTAGAAACCATGAGGGATATGGCATTGAGGTAAAGATGAATTGAATGGAAACTCCAATCTCTGGTTTCCAATGCTAGAAAGGAGAATCAGAATGGAACGTCACTGCTCGACTGAAAATATCCCATTATCCAATTATTAATTTCAATGAAAAGAAATGTCAAGGGTGCCACAAATAAAGCACATTGATTTCCAATCTGTACATGTCTCTTGAGCAAAATTCCAGGTCACAATTCTTTCACACAATCTGGGCCCCATGCCGAGTAAGACCAATCTTGAAAAAATAAACTTTCACAAAATGCTTGATTTTGGGATGAAAAATGCTGAAAGTAATGGAGTCATTTCCTTAATTCCAAGCTCTAAAATTACCCTCATCGTGTTTAACAATCAATTTAAAATTAATTGGTGCATTAGTTGATCAAAGTTTATCAATCTATTTCCAAGACCCATATTTTACATCACATACTATGCAACTTAAGCATATCTATTTAAAATTTATTTTCAGCTTACTGCCCCCCCCCCTACAATCAGTCTGAAGAAGGGTCTCAACCCAAAACGTCACCTATCTATGTTCTTCAGAGATGCTGCCTGATCTGCTGAGCTACTCCAGCACTTTGTGTCCTTTTGTGTATTAACGAGCATCTGCAGTCCTGGTTTCTAAGTTTCAACATTTTAGGAGTTTGGTCCTTTCTCACTGTGAAACAGAATTGCTTGCAACTCCAAAACACTGTGTAAACCAGCTGGAACGTCTTCAGCCAAGCCTGTGTGACAAAACTCTGAGTACATTGAGAATACAGAGTTTGAAGTCAAATCCCTTTTACCCTGTACATGTCGAGGAGAAGCTGATGTTTGTCTCAAATTGGTGGCATTTGAAACATCTACATTTAATGTAACAAATAGCAGATATACCTGACACTTTAAAAATAGAACTAAAACTCAAGTGCTGTACAGCAAACTAACATTGTAATGCACAACGTATGTGTTCAAATCTAAAAATAGGGATGTGCTTATGAATTCTCCAAGATTCTTCCTACTAAATATTCATAGTTTTTATACAGAACTGTCTTCTTGGTACGTATTTTTCCTTATTTTCTAATTGCAATGACGTATCTTGAATATATTGACCACAAATTGCTCATTTTAACAAAAATTGTTGTGATATTCAGTTTAGGGTTTGCAGGAAAAACATTTTGTATGAGTGAATGAGCTTGCAATCTCAACGCTCTGCCAACGCTCTCTTTGTATGTTTTATCGCCAATACTATTGAAGATATGACAGCACTTAACCTGTTGATCAATAGTTTAATTATAGCACAGTGAAAGTTCTCTGAGATTCTCAATTCTTCCAACAATGAGAGCAGCTTCTTGCCACCAACCTTGCCTCATCCCACATCATTTGTACACCTCTCCCTTTTTTGCTATCTCTGCTTTGCGAGAAACCCCAGTCTTTCTACGTGTATCCATCTAAATAAGTTTGTCATCCCCAGAACCATTCAGGTAAAGCATTCCTGCATCACATGGAAGGCGTTCAGATCCTAATGTGTGCTCAACAGCAGGATGATACAATCAACAGGATATAAAATGCTACAACCTCCAAATAAGCCTCTACTGTACATATGTTGCTGTTTAGTATGGTATTTACAGAGTACTATGTTTACATATCTTTTGTGCTGCTGCAAGTCAAAATTTAATTGTTCTGTTTTGGGACATATGACAATAAAACAATCTTGACTCTTGACTCTTAAATCTCTGATCGATGGAGAGAGTCCAGAGGAGGTTTACGAGAATGATCCCCGGGATGATTGGGGTAGCATACGAGCATTTGAAGGCACTGGGCCTGTACTCGCTATACTTTAGAAGGATGAGAGGAGACCTCATTGAAACTTACCAAATAGTGAAAGGCCTGGATAGTGTAAATGTGGAGCGGATGCTTCCACTTGTGGGAGAGTCTTGGACTAGAGGCCATTGCCCCAGAATAAAAGGATGTACCTTTAGAAAGGAGATGAGGAAGAATTTCTTGAGTCAAATAGTGGTGCATCTGTGCAATTCATTACCAGTGGCATCCCTATTGGCCTAAAGAAAGGTCTGGGACATTTGGAGATACATTGAAGATGTCCTACACTATTTTGACTTTGCATGTACACTTCTGATGAAAGTCAGTTCAATTAAAATATGTGACAATAAAATACTCTTGACTTTTGATAACGGACTGTCCAGACTGCAACCAGCAATCCTGAGCCTGCCCGTTATGTTTTACTGCCTCGCTTTCTTCCTGCGAAAACATCACCTCCCATTATTACATTAAATGTCAATGGCCGTGTGTTCACCCATTCCAGCCATGTCTTGAAATCGATTTTGGTCTTTTTAACTTTTCAATATATTTCCAAGAATGAACAACAATGAGCAACATTTGAAATTATCTCCTGTACCAAAATGCAAGTCATTAACTTATTATTAATAAAAAACAATATTTCAAGTATCAACCGTGAGGAATAACCATTGCCTCAATTTAGTATAGCCCGGAAACAACTCACCGACACTATGTAGACACAAGGGACAGCAGATGCTGGTTTACAAAAACAGACCACAAAGTTCTCGAGGAACAGCAGGCAAGGCAGTATCCCTGGAGCTCATAAATAGGCAATGTTTTGAGTTATAGAGAGTAATACAGCACAGAAGCAGGTCCCTCGGCCTAACTAGCCCATGCCAACCAAGATTCCCCATATATACTAGTCCCATCTGTCCACATTTGGCCCATAGCCCTACAAACCTTTCCTATTCATATACCTGTGCAAATGTCTTTTAAATCTTGTTATAGTACCTGCTTCAGCTGTCTCCTTTGGCAGCTCATTCCATATACCCACCTCTGTGTGACATTTTTGCCCCTCAGGTTCCTATTAAATTTATCCGTGCTCACCTTAAACCTCGAATAGTAAAAAAAAAACTGCCGAAGCAACTCAGTAGCCCAGGCAGGAGATGTGGAAGGAATGGACAGACAATGTTTTGGGTCTGTCCATTCCCTCCACAGATGTTGCCTGACCTGCTGAGTTCCTCCAGCAGACAAGATGTGTAGGAAAGTACTGTGGATGCTGGTGAAAATCAAAGATAGACACAAAATGCAGGAGTGACTCAGCGAGCCAGGCAGCATCTCTGGAGAGAAAGAATGGGTGATGTTTCTGAAGAAGGGTCTTGACCCAAAACGTCGCCCATTCTTTCCCTCCACAGAAGCTGCCTGTCCTGCTGAGTTACTCCAGCATTTTGTGTCTATCTGAGTTCCTCCAGCAGTTTGTTTCTTTGCACGAGTTCCTAGCCATCTACAGTTTCTTGTGCTGGGCTCTTTTAGCACCTACCTTATTGTGACTGTGCAGATCATTTAGTACCTCAGTTATCATTTCTTCCTCCAAGAGTGGGTCATCTTTTTGATTCATAATTTGCCATTGTGTTTTTTCTCATATCCCTTTGGACTCATGGAAGACTTTTGCATTTGTTTCATGTTAGCCAGCAATATACACTTATATTCTCTTTACCTTACTAATTTCCCTTCTCACTTCCCTTACAGGTTTTATATAATTAGCCTGGTTCTCACTTGCATTATCAGCATGACAGTTATCATGTGCTGCCTGGGGGATATAGATCTGGTAAAATTATTAGTATTATTTCATACAGTGACAGAGTTTCACTGAAATGTGTCATTCTGTCCTACAGTTGAAGCTCCATGAGAGAAACTCGCAATTCCATCCCCATCTGGCAGTTGTCACTGTGAGGAGAAAATAGTAGGCATGTCATATGTCACGTTATTATTCAAAGTTTAACAAAACAAGTTCACATAGACATACTGTATAACACAATGTAGCTGAAGTTCACTGGTTTACATTGTAACACCTGCCTCTGAACTGATTGGTGCAAAACATCTATTCATAGAAACATAAAAACATTGAAAAATAGGTATAGGAACAGGCCATTCGGCCCTTCGAGCCAGCACCGCCATTCAATATGATCATGGCTGATCATCTAAAATCAGTACCCCGTTCCTGCTTTTTCCCCTTATCCCTTGATTCCTTTAGCCCTAAGCGCTAAATCCAACTCTCTCTTGAAAATATCCAGTGAATTGACCTCCACTGCCTTCTGTGGCAGAGAATTCCACAGATTCACAACTCTCTGGGTGAAAATGTTTTTCCTCATCTCAGTCTTAAATGGCCTACCCCTTATTCTTAAACTGTGACCCCTGGTTCTGGACTCCCCCAACATTAGGGACATTTTTCCTGCATCTAGCCTGTCCAATCCCTTAAGAATGGTATATGTTTCTATAGGATGCCCTCTCATCCTTCTAAATTCCAGTCAATACAAGCCCAGTCGACCCATTCTTTCATCATATGTCAGTCCCGCCGTCCTGGGAATTAATCTGGTGAACCTATGCTGTACTCCCTCTATAGCAATAATGTCCTTCCTCAAATTAGGAGACCAAAATTGCACACAATACTCCAGTTGTGGTCTCATCAGGACCCTGTACAACTGCAGTAGGACCGCTTTAGATCGCTCCATAGATGCTGCCTCACCCACTGAGTTTCTCCAGCATTTTAGTCTACCTTCGATTTTTCCAGCAACTGCAGTTCTTTCTTAAACCAAACGTAATTATTTTAAGTTGTTCAACGCTGCATGCTCTACATTAATGATTTGGGTGCAAATGTAATTAACATTATGAGTGGATTTGCAAATGACAGCAACATTGGTGGTATAGTAGAGAGAGAAGATGGGTAACTATGTCTACAACAAGACCTTGATTAGTTGGGAAGATAGGCCAAGTGTGAGGTCGTGTACCCTGTGTGCCCAGTTCTCCACTCTACCCTTTCTGTATCCAGGACTGTGAGGCCTAAGCCCAGCTTCAAAGCCTCCTTTAAATTTTCCAATGATACCACTGTTGCTGGACAAATAATGGGTTATGATGAGTCAGTGTACAGGAGGGAGAGCGTTAATCCAAATTGAGTGGTTTGCTCTCTTGCTCTCTTGCTCAACAATCTTGCTCTCAACAGTGGCAAGATCAAAGACCTGATTGGCGACCAGGAATGGAATGCCAAGGGTCTATGAACTTGTCTTGGACATTGGTGGTGAGGCAGTGGAGAGAATCAAAAGCTTCCAGTTCCTTAATGTGCACACCTCTGAAAATCTGACCTAGGCCCAGCACATTGATGCGAGTATAAAATAAAGTGAGTGAACCATAACAGATGATAACCCCCACTTAAACAAACAACCCACGTAAAGTCACATTTCTTTCAGTCTTTCAACTTTCTTTCATCGGACTTTATTGGACTTCAAATGTTATATCTTTGCACTAAATGTCATTCCTTTTATCCTTTATCCTTGCACTGTGAACAGCTTGACTGTATTCATGCAGTCTTTTTATTTGACTGGATGGCATGCAACCAAAAACTTTTCACTGTAGATCAAATGCAGATAAATGGGACTAGTGCTCTACTCAATAATCAAAAGTCTGTAGCCTCCTTTTGCTCTGTTATTTTATTTCATTCACATGTTTAAACCATAATGTTGTATTATTAAGGTTTAATGTTTTATATGCCATTCTTAATTGTTACTCTGTGTTGTGTTGTCACTTGCGAGTGGAGCACCAAGGCAAATTCCTTGTATGTGTACATACTTGGCCAATAAACCTATTCATTCATTCATTCATTAGATGGAACATGTTGGTCGGCGTGGGCAAGTTGGGCCAAAGGGTCTGTTTCCACACTGTATCACTCTATGACTCTAATTTGATTGAGTGCCAGTGAGAGGAAGAAACAGCTAAAAGTACTGGATATAACAAAGATGATGTGATCCTTCAGTAACCTTCAGCCACAGACTGGTTCCACCAAAATGCAGTACAGAATGTCACAGGAGACCCTTTTTTCCCTGTGGCTATCAAACTGTACAACTCCTCCCACTTCTGTCATGGGGTAGACGGATTCCCCTTCCCCACTCCCTAATCTTTGCTTTTCCCCAATCCTTTCCACTCATCACTTTAATTTCATGTTTCATATATCGTGTGTTTTATGTCTGTAGGCAGATCAATTTCCCTCCTGGGATAAATAAACTTCTTTGTATTGTATCGTATCATATCGTATCAGACAACACACTGGCTACTATTGCAGATCTTATCATGCTTCCAGCCAATTGTTCTGGTTAAATTATCAAACTGGCATTTAGCTGGCGATGTAAAAAAATCCCCCCGCATATGCCCCGCCCACAATCAGTTGACAATCCAGTTAATGACCTCTCAATCTTCTGTTAATTATCAACAAGGTGAAGGAAATTGTTAGCAAATGGGGTGGAGGGTCAAGGGTTATGGGGAGAAGGCCGGAGAATGGGGTTGAGAGGGAAAGTTTTAGGTCAGCCATGATTGAATGGCGGAGTAGACTTGATGGGCCAGATGGCCTATTTCTGCTCTTATCACTTATGAAAGCTGAATTCCAGAGCTAATGCAAGAGTGTCTGCCATTGATAGCAAAGTAGCTTTTGATTGAGTGTCATGAGCCCTGGTGAAATTGAAATCAATGGGAATCAAAGAGAAATTGTCTCAATTGCTTGAATGTAACATTTAGTTTTAACCTGGGCCATTGATATTCAAACATAAGGGGTTTGGTGGCCATTCATTAAGCACAGGTCTCCAATATCTATGACCATTTCCTAACAAATTACAATGGCAAGTACTTGAAATGGGAGCTGAAACGTTGATGGGATATTTTGTAATCATCTGCTCGTCCTGCTGTTTCTTTGTCCATTATGTCAGACCAAAAGATGGCTAATTGGTGGTAAGGCTGAATGCTTGGCTGCTCAAACCTGTCTAATGTTCTTGCACAGGAGGAGATCATGAATATAATGAGAGAAATGTAAGAAGAGAGAATAGGTTCTGCGAAAAAGGATCACAAAATCCTCATTCAATGATTTCACCTTGTAAATTTGAAAGAAAAACTGCAATGTTGGAAATCTTGAAATAAATAGAGGGCAGCACAGTGGGGGTGCAGCGGTAGGCCTGCTGCCTTACAGCGCCAGAAACGAAACCCAGATTCAATCTTGACCTCAGGTGCTAACTGCATTGATTTCTCCTACTTCAAACAACCCTTGGGCCCTCACCCCCTCATCTTCACCATGGATGTCCGGTCACTCTACACCTCCATCCCCCACCAGGATGGCCTCGGAGCCCTCCGGTTCTTCCTCGACCAGAGGAGCAACCTATACCCAGCCACTGACACTCTCCTCCGCTTAGCGGAGTTGGTCCTCACCCTCAACAACTTTACATTTGACTCCTCCCATTTCCTCCAAACACAAGGCGTAGCTATGGGCACACGCATGGGCCCCAGCTACGCCTGCCTCTTTGTCGGGTACGTTGAACAATCCTTGTTCGAGACGTACCAGGGCCCCATCCCCGACCTCTGCCTCCGTTACATTGACGACTGCTTTGGGGCCACCTCCTGCACCTACACACAACTGACTGACTTCATCCACTTCACCACCAACTTCCATCCGGCACTCCAATACACCTGGACGATTTCCGACACTTCCCTACCATTCCTTGACCTCGCCATCTCCATCGCAGGGGACAGACTCCTGACCGACATACATTACAAACCCACTGACTCACATGGCTATCTGGACTACACGTCTTCCCACCCTGCCCCCTGTAAAGACCCCATCCCCTACTCCCAATTCCTCCGCCTACGCCGCATCTGTTCCCAGGATGAGACATTCCATACCAGGGCATCGGAAATGTCCTCGTTCTTCAGGGAACGGGGATTCCCCTCCGCTACCATAGATGAGGCTCACACCAGGGTCTCATCCATACCCCGTAACACTGCTCTCTCTCCCCATCCCCGCACTCGCAACAAGGGCAGCGTCCCTCTGGTCCTCACCTTTCACCCCACCAGCCGGCAAATACAACACATAATCCTCCGCCATTTCCGCCACCTCCAACGTGACCCCACCACTCGCCACATCTTCCCATCTCCCCCCATGTCTGCCTTCCGCAAAGACCGCTCCCTCCGCAACTCCCTCGTTAATTCTTCCCTTCCCTCCCGCACCACCCCCTCCCCGGGCACTTTCCGTTGCAACCGCAAGAAATGCAACACCTGTCCCTTCACCTCCCCCCTCGACTCCATTCAAGGACCCAAGCAGTCGTTCCAGGTGCGACAAAGGTTCACCTGTATCTCCTCCAACCTTATCTACTGCATCCGCTGCTCTAGATGTCAGCTGATTTACATCGGGGAGACTAAGCGTAGGTTGGGCGATCGTTTCGCCGAACACCTCCGCTCAGTCCGCAATAACCTACCTGAACTCCCGGTGGCTCAGCACTTCAACTCCCCCTCCCATTCCCAATCCGACCTCTCTGTCCTGGGTCTCCTCCATTGCCAGAGTGAGCAACAGCGGAAATTGGAGGAACAGCACCTCATATTCCGTCTGGGGACCTTGCGTCCGGATGGCATTAAATTGAATTCTCCCAATTTTGCTAGCCCTTGCTGTCTCCTCCCCTTCCTTAACCCTCTAGCTGTCTCCTCCCACCCTCCCATCCGCCCGCCCTCGGGCTCCTCCTCCTCCTCCCCTTTTCCTTCCTTCTCCCCCCCCCCCACCCCCCATCAGTCTGAAGAAGGGTTTCGGCCCGAAACGTCGCCCATTTCCTTCGCTCTATAGATGCTGCTGCACCCGCTGAGTTTCCCCAGCAATTTTGTGTACCTTGGTTTCTCTCTCTCTGTCCCTTCCCCACCCTAGTTCTCTTACTAGTTTCACTGTCCTCCTGATTCATTTTACCATTTGTATGCCTCGTTGTCACCTTCCCCTCAGCCAACAATGAAGCACTGTACATTTCCTTGATCATCGACTGCTTTGATCTGTCCTTTGCACACCTTACTTGCTCTTTGTTCCCTCCCATCTCTCCGAGGGGAGTTCTGCAACACCCTCTCTCACTGCTCGTCCTATGTGATTCTGAACCTTTTCATACCTCTAGTTTCCCTCTCCCTTGACTCTTGGTCTGAACAAGGGACTCGACAGCAAACATCATCCATTCCTTCTCTCCAGAGATGCTGCCTGTCCCGCTGAGTTACTCCAGCATTTTTTTGCCCATCTCCAAGCGATGGACTTGGCAATTTATCATCATTCCTTCCCAGTGCTGGATTCACAAACAAATAATAATGGATGATCCTTTACATAGTTCATTTATCAGCACCTTGCTCCTTCTAAGCATTGTATTTTATACGCTTGCCTAACACCATGTGTGCAGACTTAAGGGGTGCCCGGCCGGGGAGAGATGGGAGGGTGGGGGGAGCTTGAGCTTGCGTTTGTAAAATGGCGGCAGTGACTCCAAGCTGTTGCGATTGCCACAGACACTTTTCAACGTCATGTTCGTTCCCCATCAGATTTTAAGCCAAAAAATTATCTGGTGCCGAACTCACATGAAGCCGAAAAGATAAATAAGTATGAAACACTTTAAAAAATCTATATTTGCTGCAAGAATTGTTGTACCTTGTTACATTTTGAAATAGTTAAATTGTTGTACCTTGTACATCTCCGGGGACGGGATTGGTCCGACACCGTGTCAGTCATCGACAAAGATCAGAGTTTGATCCAGAACCCCGTGACGTCCATCACATCACTGCCTCTGTGGCAATCGCAGCAGCTTGGAGTCACGGCCACCATTTTACAAACGCAACCTCAAGCTCCTCCCCAACTTCCCATCTCCCCCCCGGCCAATGATGTGATGGACGGTGGGGTCTGAAACAATCGCTGACAAGGTTTCGGACAAATCCCGTCCCGGAGACGTCATGTCCGTTCTGTGGCTTTTCAATGTCATGTCTGTTCTGTGTCTTGTTTTCGCGGCATGTTGTCCATTAAGGTTCGTATCCTTTCGGTGTGGTGTCCGTTCGGTATCCTGGCTTCCACTTCTTGGCTTCGGCTTCTCGTCCTTCGACGTCCCGTCCGTACACGAACTTAAGAACATTAAAAGCATAGATGTGAAGTGGGCTCAGTAACAGATAACAGAGGTTTGTGGCACTGATTTATGGAACTGAAGGAAAGTAAACAGTGATGTTCCACAAATATTGGCAATATTTCTGAATTTCCCTGAGGGGATCAATAAAGTATTTATTATTATTATTATTATTATTATTAATACTTTTGCTGATTTTTATTCATGCTAGAGACCTGGAGGTGCAAGCATCAGCTTTCCAATTTTAAATACTGCGCAGCTCAATGTCATCGATATACTTTTAAAACTCTGTGTGTGTGTGTATGTCATTTTGATTTTGCCTTTGATTCGTTACTCCGCAAAAACCAGATGCAAAAACGCTGAGATTTTTACCATTTCGCTAGCAATTTTACTTTTACAGTCGCAAATCCACTCCTCATTAAATTTAGTAATTTTTCTGTTCACATTTTTAATAAAAATCCTTCACTCCCCCCCTCCCCCCCCCCCACCACTCAGTCATTTTTTCCCCTCCCGCTGGCCACCTTCTCATCGCGGGCCCCGCGCGACCATAACGACTGCTGCCGCCCGGCTCTCCTCCACTTCCCCCCCCCGGCCCGGCTCTGTCACGCTGGCCGAAGCCACAGATCGGCTGGTCCCCCGCTACTTTTCGGCATCCTCGCTGGCGGCCTGTAGGCTCACTCAGGATCACGCCCGCCCGCCCACTCTACTCTCTGAGGGGTGGTTAGTGTGTGTATGTGTATGAGAGGTTGGTTAGGGTGTGTGTGACGCCTCAGGCCGCCCCCTCCCCTCGCAACCGTGCGTTGCGGGAACAGACCCAACGGGTCTGCACTTGGTCTAGTCCATATATTTAAATTTGCAGATGACACTGAGCTTGGTAATAATTCTAATTTGGAAGAGGAGAATTAACAGCAGGATTTCTATATATCGCTGGTGAAATGGACAGGTGCATGGCAGATGAAGTTTAATGTTCCTTCTCAGCTGTTATCAGGCAACTGAATCATCCTCCCACAACCAGAGAGCAGTGCTGAACTTCTATCCAACTCTTTGGTGACCCTCAGATGATCCTTGATCAGGCTTTGCTGGGTTCACATTGCACTAAACATTATTCCCTTATCATGTATTTATACGCTGTAAATGGCTTAATTGGAATCACGTATTGTCTTTCTGCTGACTGGTTAGCACGCAACAAAAGCTTTTCACCATACCTCGGTACACGTGACAATAAATTAAACTAATCTAATTAATGCAGTATGGAAATTAATAATTAGAGACTTGTTAACTATGAATGATTTTACTGTAAAACATCAAAAATACAAATTCTTGTTTCTGCTAAAATAATTTCACTCAGACAATATTTAGTTCTATTAATGCATCTCTTATGTTTCATTATGGAAGAAAATGGTCTGGCACTTTTGGATTTTTTAAGTCTTTGAGGAATAGGCTCAATGGATTTCAATAAAAGACTAAGTAGCATTTAACATACATGATCTGTTTGCTTCTTCCCAAATCACATTTTAAATGATCTGAAAATGCATATACCCAAAACATTGTGATGTTTAATTTGCAGCTATCTCTCAGTCGCTTATATTATTTAAATCTCTGCCACAGCTCCCACTGCTAAATGATGCATTCAGTCTGATTTGAATTGAATACATTATTGCAACCACTGTGCACCATCCTTTGGTTCTCATGTGGTATTAAAGAGAGAAAACAGCCTTGATGAAAATTCCAAGTTGAGACGTTTTTCACACCCAAGTGATTAAGACAAACAACGTGAGATTTTCTGTCTGGCCAAAAAAATCAGAGCAGCTTAAAAACCAAAGCAAGATTCATATTCACGGCATATGAAATCAGCTAGTCTAATTATGCTCTCTGGCTATTATTAAATGTATTATTATAGGGCAGTTAATATGAGGGATGTCCCCATTGTGGAGTGGGAAGATGAAGAGAATTGCTGTACAATTTGAAGGCATGAAAGGGCCCTCTGACTGTTTTAGCAGCACAGCTTCAATTTGCTCAGCACAGCCACAAGATCTGCAGATGAGCTGACAGATTCAATTGCGTAATTCTCTAAGTGGCATCCGCTACAATTGATACAAACACGGCTGCTCAGCAACCCCTTCCAACCTCTGAATGGACTCTGCCTTAATGGTGCTCCCTGGTTTCCTTGAAGAGCTCTCAGATGTCTTCAGGCTTGGTCTCTCAACACGTGTGAGCTCTTTACGATGAAGCCAGTGGTGTAGCCATGAGAAAGAAGCACGGTCACATATACTGCTGGCTAAGATCAAGATATACTGGGATGGAATGGCTTTCCTGTTGACATATCCAATGGCTTTGACAAGGACCTACACAAGGACTCATATCATCTATCTGCCTGTCATTGATTATTTTAGGTTAGTTCAGTGTGGAAACAGGCCATTCGGCCCACCGAGTCCCTGCCAACCAGGGATCCCCGCATATTAACACTCTCCTACACACACTAGGCACAATTTTCACATTTACCAAGCTAATTTACCTACATACCTGTACGTCTTTGGAGTGTTGAAGGAAACCGAAGATCTCGGAGAAAGCACGCGCAGGTCACGGGGAGAACGTACAAACTCTGTACAGACAGCACCCGTAGTCGGGATCGAACCCGGTTCTCCAGCGCTGCAAGCGCTGCAAGTCAGCAACTCTACCGCTGCGCCATCGTGCTACCCTGTTATTCTACCTTGTCAGACGGCTGCCTGTTCTTCATGAATTAGCAGATAAACTTGTTTACTTGACAAAAGAGATATATTGATGACATGTATAATGCAGCTGATTGCTGTGACCTGGTCTCAGCCTTTGCAGCCATTAAAATAAGGGTTCTGTGATTGAGGTGGAAAATAAAGGTTCCGAGCCAAAACGTCACCCATCCTTTCTCTCCAGAGATGCTGCCTGACCCGCTGAGTTACTCCAGCACTTTGTGTGTATCTTCAGACCAAATTTCAACATGGACTGAACACATAGTGGTCCTTGTTGATGTACCAACTCCAATTGTACTCTACACTGTCATTGAAGAAAATGTAGGAAGGACGAAGGAGTACCTTATCCATGCATCCTGGATCGCATTTGCAGTGCCAAGCCTGTGTGAAACCCAAGGGCCCATCTCTTCAATGGCCATGAAGAATGTATCAAGACCAAAGAGGCATTTGGTGGTCGACAGGAAGGGGTACTTTGAAGAACTTATCAACTGTGACTATCCTTACTGTCCTTAACGCAAAGGTCCTTGACTCCATCCCACAGCAGATACAGTCCAATCCCGCCATCATCCCTAGATTCATCAGAAGTTGAAAATGTCAACTGGCCCCATGAGCAAGCCATCCCTGATGAAAATTTTGCAGAGATGGATTTCAGAAGAAAATTCACAGCCACTTCTGGAAGCATAAAACATGCCAGGGACCTGAGAGATCCTGTAAATATGGTCAACTTCCAGGCAGGCCAAGAACCTATTAGTCACTGTAGTATGTCCAGGAAAATCACCAGCGAGGTTTTCCTCAGAGTACTCCTCACTGTGGTGAAGACCTGCTCCCTGAATCGCCATGTGGATTCTATCCAGCATAAGGCGTGGAGAGACAGCTCCAAGAAAAATGCAGGGAAGATCATCAACCACAATAAATGGAGACCTTACAAATCTTGTTGTCATTCAAGAAGGACTGTGAAGCATTCTTCTCAAATCTGGCGTCCTCAGAATGATCACTTGCATTCTATATCAGCTGCATAATGCATGCAAGCCATGATCTACGCAGGCATATCTGTAGCAGATCCAATCTCAGGCGTTCTGGTCAAGCAAGGCTTTGATATCTTCTCAATCTTTATCCACGACAATATGACATCTCACCTCCAACAAGCTTCCTGCTGGACTAGAGCAAATCTACAGAAAGAATGCAAAACTATTTAACTTACTTTAATTCCTGGAATTAAGGTAATTCCAATCCTAATCAAGCTCTGGCGCACGTGATGTTTCCATTTTCTGCACATTCAGAGACATCATCAATTTATTCAATGAAGCAAAGGCACCTTGCACTAAATGACGATAAATCAAAGACATCTACTGCTCTACCAATCTGTCTCCGCTACACAACAACTTCCACCCCACAACAATAGAACTCGACAATGAAACCTGGAGTCTGTTCCATATCTTGGGAGTCATAGCAAAGGCAAACATCAGTGATAAAATTCATCATTGCTCCCAGTGTATTCATGCAATCTTTGACGAATGTCTGTGGAAAATAATACTAGTAGAAGAAGGCCTCAAATGCCACACAACTCATGGTCTTCCTGGCAGCAATGACTCATATCACCCCCAACCCAGCCTCCGATATGAATGAGATAAACCGAAAGCAAACAGGCACTTCAAAACACGACTTAGATGCCACCAAATCTTCCAAATGCAGAGGCAGGATAAATGATCCAATATCAGCCACCACTCGCAGGATAACGTCCTCAGAATTGAAGAGCTGATCACACCATTTGCATGTCCAGCATCAGATGCCAACACAAAGTTGGTATTTACCCGGAATTCAGCTTCTCTTCACCCATTCAATTGGCAGAAATTACCCCATGCAAATTGAGGGCACCACAGTAGATATCAAAAAATAGTTGAAGAAAGAGGTTGTCCATGGTCCTGTTATTAGTCTTGCAGCTGCACCTTACCCATCAAGCCTCTTGCATTAAAATAAATGCAATTCAATCCAACAGCTCTTCCTCACTCTCTGCCATGCTCCTGCCTATTCAGTCCACCAAACTTTCTTTCATCACCCATACCGATTACCAGCTTCTCATCTGTCTCAGTCCTGCATTGGATTATGCCCCTCTACCAATCCTGTTTAAACTCACCTGTTCCCTGCAAAACTCCCTGGTCAACTCGTCCCTCCCACCCAAACCAACCCCTCCCCAGGTACTTTCCCCTGCAACCGCAGGAGATGCAACACTTGTCCCTTTACCTCCCTGCTCGACTCCATCCAAGGACCCAAACAGTCTTTCCAGGAGAAGTAGAGGTTCACTTGCACCTCCTCAAACCGCATCTACTGTATCCGCTGTTCCAGGTGTCAACTTCTCTACATCGGTGAGACCAAGCGCAGGCTCAGCGATCGTTTCGCTGAACACCTCCGCTCAGTCCATCTTAACTTACCTGATCTCCCGGTTGCTCAGCATTTCAACTCCCACTCTCATTCCCAATCTGACCTTTCTGCCCTGGGCCTCCTCCATTGTCAGTGTGAGGCCCAGCGCAAATTGGAGGAACAGCACCTCATATTTTGCTTGGGTAGTTTACAACCCAGTGGTATGAACATTGACTTCTCTGACTTCAAATAGCCCTTGCTTTCTCTCTCCATCCCCTCCCCTTCCCAGTTCTCCCACTCGTCTTATTGTCTCTGACTACATTCTATATTTGTCCCACCCACTCCCCTGATATCAGTCTAAAGGAGGGAAACCTCACCCATTCCTTCTCTCCAGAGATACTGCCTGCCTGTTACTCCAGCATTTTGTATCTACCTTCAATTTAAACCCACCCGTGTAGCATCAGCCTGCCACAATATTGGAGATAGGCACAAAGTACTGGATAAACTGAACAGGTCAGGCAGCATCTCTGGAGAAATGGGCGGCAAGGGTGATATTTCTGGTTAGAAATTAGAGGTTAGAAATGACCTTGAGAGATTAGAAAGAATCAATTTAGAAAGAATCAAAGGGATGATAGAAAACAGAGGTCAATGATGGCCTTTGAGTGTGCAAGGGAGCTGTATGAAGTTTGGTTAATAAGGTTGCTGACCTAAAACTGCAATTAGCCCCTGGTAATATGATGTAATGGAGAAAAACACAATCATGGAGTAAAACAAGATTGTTTACAAGCAACTGTGGGGTAATTCAGAAAAAAATTGAATTGCAGCATCAACTGAGGAAAATATTACAATTCTGAAAATAATGAGAATGTTCTTGTCGGATCAAAGACAGAATATGTTTGGAGCTTGAGATACAGTGAAGGTACTCTGACATTATTGGTGAATGTAGTGGACCAGATGGATGATTTGGGGCTGATTAGTAAAGCAGTTTCCAAGAGTTGTATAAAATGATAGTGGTGATAATAAGTGTGTTCACCTCAACGCTGAAAGGGGTGATTATGTTAAGGTCTGACAATACTCAGAATTTCTGAAGTACACTCAGGAGAATTTCCCTGATAGATTATGTTTTCTGCTCAAAGAGGATGGAGGTTGAATCCAGCCTGGGGAAAGAAAGGAGTCGGGGATAATGTCAAGAACAATGATCATAAGGCTTCGATTAATTGAGGACAAGGAACAAAGTGATAGTTCACTTGGGGGAAGGTTAATTTCAACAAGTTTAGCAAAAGGCAAATCGGTCTCATTGACTGGCAGGCAGAAACATAATGGAACGTTAGGAAGCCTTCTGGTGGAGACAGAATTATGTGGTGACGAGAAGGTTGTGAATTTGTGAAATTCTCAAATCCAGAGTGGTTTCATTGCTCATGAGTATAATCAAAAGTAAGAATGTTGAACATAAAGGCAGTCAAGGGATAGAGGATTCAATGGTAAAGTGGATAATGTAACATTTGGTTCCTGAAAAGTGACTGATGAAGCAAATTTTAAAAGCTGTAGAATCTATTATCGCTTCTGTGAAGTTTTTTACATTTTAATCTGTTTGCACTGTAATTTCTTACAGTCTTTCAGCTGATTTCCAACGATTCGCACACTAATATTCTTTGTTAAATGTTAGTGTGAATTTCATTTGCAGTCTTTTGACCTTTTAACACATTCTGAAAATGTCCCTGGCATTTTACTGGCTTGGTAGGTGCTTTCTTAAATCAAATTGAAAAGTCAATGGCCTTTGCAATTTTTACCATTTGTCAATCTGGTGAAATTGATTTGTTTTCAATCTAATTACAGAATTTGAATTTAGAAAGGGGCCTGTAAAATCAATAATTCAGCATTAAGTCTGTGTTCCAAGCAATAGAATTTGATCATGGATTTATTAAAAAAACAACGAAATGCACTGTGCACTAGCAATGACGTCTGGATTTTTGATCCAAACGCTTTGTCCAAACTCATGAGACCCACAGGGTCAATGGAATGATGTCAAGCAGAATGAATCACTTGATTAACATCACGTGGGTTAATTTTCACCACAACTCCTGATCATCTCTTTGAGCGATTAGCACAGTAGCGCAGTGGTAGAATTGCTGCCATACAATGCCAGACCCGGGTTTGATCCTGACTAGAGGAGGTGTACGTATGGAGTTTGTACATTTGTAACCGGCATGGGTTTCATCCATGTGCTCCAGTTTCCTGACACACTCCAAAGACGTGCAGGTTTGTGAGCTAATTGGCTTCAGTAAAAAAAAGGTCAATTGTCACTAGTGTGTAGGATAGTGTTGTGCAGCGATCACTGGTTGGCGAGGACAGGGTGGGCTGAAGAGCCTGTTTCCACACTGTTTCTCTGAGCTAAACTAAACTAAACTAAATCTCTCATCATTGTCCAGCACCAATTTCCCAACTCCAACAAAAAACCTTCAAGTCCTTTCCAATGTTTTATATATCTTGCGTTCTGCTAACTAAATGGATCGATGATAGAAAAAAATGCTGGAGAAACTCAGGGGGTGAGGCAGCATCTATGGAGCGAAGGAAATAGGCAACGGTTCGAATCGAGACCCTTCTTCAGACTGATGTGAGGGTGGGAGGGGGGGGGCAGGAAGAAGAAAGTAAGAGGTGGAGACAGTGGGCTGAGGGAGAGCTGAGAAAGGGAGGGGAGAGCAGGGACTACCTGAAATTAGAGGTCAATGTTCATACCGCTGGGGTGTAAACTGCCCAAGCGAAATATGAAGTGCTGCTCCTCCAATTTATGGTGGTCCTCACTCTGGCCATGGAGGAGGCCCAGGACAGAAAGATTGGATTTGGAATGGGAGGGGGAGTTGCAGTGCTGAGCCACCGGGAGATCAGGTAGGTTAATGGATTGATCAGATCAGAATCAATAACATAGAGATTTATGATTTACATATTGTTTGAAAATCAATTTCTAGTTATACTGAGGGAAACTAGTCAGTTTATTGTAGTGAATTAATAAAAAAATTCAATAGCTTTGAAAACATGTCCAATAGATTTCATGTGCCAAGGAGAGTCATCCCAGATTGTGTTTAAGGCTGCTACCAAGGATAGTGAGCAAATAATCTGTGTGTTAGTTATTATGGATGGGTTGACTTCAAGCAAGATTTTTTTATTCCAATGGAATAGATCGCAACAATTTAAATTGAACAGTAGATAGACTCTGCTTCAAATCTGGCAAACTTTTAGGGCAGAATTGGTCAATTTCAGGGAAATTCTAATAATCGGATCAAGTGCAGGATGCTTAAGATCACAAAAATAAGTCAAAGATGTGTGAGGAGTGTTTAAAGGCTCTGGGCGTGTACTCGCTGGAGTTTAGAAGGGTGATGGGGGACCTCATTGAAGCCTATGGCATAATAAAGGGCCTAAATAGAGTGGATGTAGATAGAATGTTTCCAGCAGTGGGAGAATCTAGGACCAGAGGGCACAGCCTCAGAATAAAAGGACGTACCTTTAAAATGGAGATGAGGAGGAATTTATTTAGCCAGCGGGAAGTGAATCTGTGGAATTCAGTGCCATAGGCAGCTGTGGAGGCGTCATTGAGTATTTTTTAAATGAAATTGATAGTTTCTTGATTAGTTAGGGCATTAAAGGTTACAGGGAGCAGGCAAGAGAATGGGAGTGAGGGTGAAATACGGATCAGCCATGATCGAATGGCGGAGTGGACTCGCTGGACTGAATGGCTTTATTCTGCTTCTATGTCTTGTGATCTTATGATCTTGTAAAAGAACAACTGGCCCTATAGTTACAGTGAAAAGATATCTGTGTGACAAAACTAGATCGACTGAAGTAACTATTCAGGTCATTTGAGCAACATGTATAAAGCCTGGCTGATGTTTTTGAAACAATAATCCAGTAAGTAGATTCATTGCCATCCAAAAGATTGTGCAGACAAATCAGATGGAATTTATATAACTAATACATGATGTTCATATATTATGAATTATATATTATATAGTGTATAATAGAATATGTTTTATTATATTGTTTAGTTTATATTATATAGTTTTATGATCCCAATCTCACATAAAACATTGAATTCAAAAGGGCTCCGATAATAAACGATCGCATGTCTGCCGATTCATGTATCCACACAGTGCTTTTTTTTGTAGAGAAAAAGGTGTCCGTATGCACGTCAATTAAAATTTAAGCTACATTTATCTACAATTCCATCGATATAACCCCCCTTACTAAAAGTCCAAAATCAACACATGTTTAAAACTAAACATATTATTAAAATAATATACAATTATACACTAAATATGTTTAAATCTAGTATTTATCTTTTTAGGGGTTCTATTACACCATATCACATGACCACACAAAATAAGCATTGCATCTAAGATAGACACAAAAAGCTGGAGTAATCTCTGGTACAGGCAGCATCTCTGGAGAGAAGGAATGGGTGACGTTTCGGGTCGAGACCCTTCTCCAGACTAGTCAGGGGAAAGAGAAACGAGAGGTATAGATAGTGATGTGGAGAGATATCGACCAAAAATGTCACCCATTCCTTCTCTCCAGAGATGCTGCCTGTCCCGCTGAGTTACTCCAGTATTTTGTGCCTATCTTCAGTTTAAACCAGAATTTGCAGTTCCTTCCGAAGCATTGTACCTACATGTGGTAAAATAAGCAAGAAGCATTAGCAATACAATGAGACTGAATACATTACAGTTTGTTGGTCCCCTGCCACATATATTACCTAATATCTTTGAATTTTATGATGGGTTGGTCTGCTTTGGAAAATGATTGATATTCCTTGGACTTCTTACAGTTTAGTTTAGTTTATTATTGTCGCGTGTACCGAGATACAGTGAAATGCTTTTGTTGATGTGCTAACCAGTCAAAACAAGGACTATACATGATTTCATCCACAGTGCACTGATAAAAGATAAAGGGTACAACATTCCGTGCAAGAGATAGCATTGAAGTCTGATATTGTCCAATTAAAGATAGGTCCATTGAGGTAGCTGGGAGGTCAGGACTGTACTCCAGCTGATGAGAGGATGGTTCAGTTGCCTGATAACAGCTGGGAAGAAACAGTCCCTGAATCTGGAGTGTGCATTTTCAAACTTCTGTACCTCTTGCCTGATGGGAGAGGGGAGAAGAGGGAATGACGTGGGCGAGACTGATCTTTGGTTTTGCTGGTGGCCTTGTCTAGACAGCGTGAAGTGTAGATGGAGTCAATGGAAAGGAGGTTGGTTTGTGTGATGATCTGGGCTACATCCATTTGTTTCATGATTTTCAGAAGATTACCTACTTTGTGGCTACAATGCCATGTACATTTTAATGGATGTGCTGGATATTCTATGCCCTTTCTTTTTCTCTGATTAATATAACAGTACCTGAATTAATCTCCTGAAAAGTGTCATGAGCTCAGTTTACACTTCACACTTTGTGATCCATCCTCTGATGTTCATTGGAATTAGTACAAGATCAGACTTAGCTTTATCAAGTTCTTTTTTTTTTGTGTCCAGCACGTATTATAGTAGCTTTCTACAGAAAGGAGCATAATGCATTGTCCTGCTTCACATGTGATTAATGATACACCAATCTAAGACCCATCCATCCATCCATTTTCACACAGTTCATTGAGGATTCATACTTGCTTTAGATAATGAAAATGATCTTTCCTCTTCTATCACCGTGCTGGAGGCTTTCCTAAGCAGACAGTCTACAGAAATGAATAGTGCTTGAAATGCAATTAAGTTGGCAACACACAGGAACTAATGGAAGAGACTCTATTCGGAAACCTATAGCATAAAGGACATTTGATTATTTGATCTTTTTTGATAGAAAACAGCTGGAGCCTGTTCCCCCCACCATCTACCCAATGGCATGTCACAAACTTAACAATGTATACGCACAGAAAGCCTAACACACAATCGATGGAAATTTAATAGCTCCATGGTTACCATAAGTGGATAATATTTCCCTTCTCAGTAAGGAATGATGGTGTCACCTCATTACTCTTGAGGGACTCATTGTGCTGGGACCATTAAATACAACGTAAGATGATCCCAGTAATAAAGGTATTAACGCCTGTACCATACATGTCATGCGTTATATTAGTTGTCAATGATTATTATTGTTTTAACGATACATTATTTTAAAGATTGTGCCATGTGACTGACTTCTCACTGGCGTACAACACAACCTGGATTAGTTTAGTTTAGATTAAAGATACAGTGCGGAAACTGGCCATTTGGCCTGCCTAGTCTGCGCTGATCAGCGATCCCCCACATTAACACTATCCTACACACACTAGGGACAATTTACAATTCTACCAGGCCAATTAACCTACAAACCTGTACGTCTTTGGATTGTGGGAGAAAGCAAAGCTCCCAGGGAAAACCCACGTAGGTCACGGGGAGAACGTACAAACTCTGTACAGACAGCACCTGTAGTCAGGATCTAACGCGTGTCTCTGGCGCTCTACTGCTGCGTCACTGTGCCGTGGTGAGGAAGTTGTATTAAAAAAAAGCTGCAGCAAGAAAATAATACCCTGCTACTGTCAGCTTTGCCTGTTACTTAGAAAAGTAGTTTGAATATGAAGAAACAATGAACTGCAGATGCTGGTTTAAACCAAAGAAACACACAAATAGCAGGAGTAGCTCAGCAACTCAGGCAGCATCTCTTGAGAAAAAGGTTGGGTGACAATTCAGGTCGGAAGAAACATAGAAACATAGAAAATAGGTGCAGGAGTAGGCCATTCGTCCCTTCGAGCCTGCACCGCCATTCAATATGATCATGGCTGATCATCCAAGAAGGGTCATGACCCGAAATGTCACTGATTCTTTTCTCCAGAGATGCTGCCTGACCCGCTGAATTAAACCAGCATTTTGTGTCTGTCTTTAACTTGAATTTGAGATATTTTGCAGTTTATTATGGAGAAATACAGTGTAGCCCTGTGTAACTTCATATTAGTTTTTCTTATTAAGAGATTTATATAAGTTTTGCTGTGAATATGTGTTCTGCATTTGATTTGTTGTTAATGAGTTAGATCATTTTTCCTGTGTGGTGATTGGTTTGGGGGCGGGAGCTGGGAATTGTGGGTAATCGAAGTCCAGGAGAGAGAGAGAAGAAGTCCAGAAGAAGACAGAAGAAGCCTAGGCTAACTGCTACCCCTTCAGCTCGGAGGGGTGGATTAAAGACTGTCGCTGTTTGGACTTTGTGATTACGAGGAGAGTGAGAGCAGCGGTTAGCTGAGCCCTGGAGACAACGAGGGAGAAGGAAGATTTCTGCCACATGGGGTCCTCTCTGGTCAGCCAACTCCCCGCCATCTTGTGAGCTTCTGCACTGTGCACTTGTCGGCTTCCACTGTATTTGGCCGCGACGCTCTCCAGCTTCGACCAGGCCTGCAACGTGGGGTTATTCTTGTTTTGTTTTTAATGTTGCCGGCTTGTGTGAGTGAGTGTGTGGGCCCACATAGTAATTAATACTTAAAGGTACTATAAAATATTGATTTATTGAGTGTTGTTTTTTTTTGAATATCTGTGTGAGAAACACCAGCAAAACACCATATTTTTGGTTATTGATATTTTATTTTGTATTTCCCTGACCAACATATCATTTATTTTAATTAATAGAATAAATGTGAAGGTAATTCATTGGAACATAGGTGTCAGTTGATTTATTTTAACTGTTTCTACAGTAGGGTATACCATTTAATATTGAAATTAAAGGTGCCCTATTGTCCAAATTAAGAGAGTGCATAAATACTTAAATTAAGGGTTAACTAACACCTATAAGGGAATTAAAGTTTACGAACCTGGGGCGCAGCTCATGTAGAGGGCAAAGAAGCGCTACACAAAATGGAGGCATCGCTGAGATTGATTCCCATTTCATTTACTGTTAGTTTTTGCCTTTAAGAAGAGTTTATGTTTCCCGACTTTCGTATTAAAGTGCCTATAGCAGTTGTAGTATAATGGCTACTCAAGCAGACTCTCAGTTAGCAGCTAAGCTTCATAGCTGGTGTAGTGAAGCACGCTTAGACCCAAACCATGCTTTTGTCCTGTTTGACGTGCCGACTAATACTGACCAAGCAGACATTGAAGAGACTGTTCAGACAGTAAAGGCACTTGGGAGAGTAAAGGTACGGGACGTCCAAAGTGACATTCAGACTGGCAGCAACCTGGTACTCTGTGAATGCCGTGAAGTTGTACAGCCAGATCGCATTCCCCCCCAACTGCAGCCAGTGCAGGGAGGCTCAGAATGGAAAATGTTCCTCTTCAATGAACCTGTGAGCCCAGCTGAAGATTTTTTAGCTAAGCTAAACAAACTAATGACTGATGAAGGAAAATCAGTAAATGATGTTCAAGCCATGCTGACTACAGAGACTTCACAAGGAAGCTCCCCAGAGTCCATCATCCGAGCAGTGGGAGACCTGTTGGGAAAAACGATGAGACCTACCAGTGAGAACAATGCATTTCGACGTCTGCGGATGTTCTCTGGAAACCTTCCCACACCGCCAGGAGAGGAGAGCCTTGACCATTGGCTCGAACAAGCCTATCTAATGATTGAAGAATGTGACTGCTCTGAACGTGAGAAACGAAAGAGAATAGTCGAGAGCTTAAAGGGGCCAGCCCTGGAAATAATTCAGGCTGTACGACTAAACGACCCAGATGCTAGCCCTGACTGCTATGTAAAGGCCTTGGAAAGTGCCTTTGGCACGCCTGTGTCAGGAGAAGACTTATATTTTGCCTTCAGGAGCCTTCACCAACAGTCTGGTGAAAAGCTCTCTGACTTTTTAAGGAGGCTGGAACGCTCGTTGATCAAAGTAGTGCAAAAAGGAGGCCTTCTCAGCCACAGAGCCGATCATGCTCGAATTCACCAACTCATTAGAGGTGCTACTGACTCTGATATGATGCTGTTACAGCTGAGATTGAGAGAAAGAAAAGAGAAACCTCCTACCTTCTTAAAGCTCCTAAATGAGATTCGTGAAGAGGAGGAATATGAGACAGCTCGACGAAAATTAACTACAACAGCAAGACAAGTACAAGTCAGAGACCAAGCCTATACCAAAGCTACAGAAGACCAAAAGTTGAAGGCAGAGATTCAAGAGCTTCGTGCAGAGCTTGGTGAGCTAAGGGAAAAGCAGCTAGACACACACACTGAGCCAAAATTCAAACCCACCAAGAAAACTATAGACACTGAAAAAGAAAACGAAGTTCAAATGTTGAGGCAACAGGTGCTGCAGCTACAACATCAGCTAACTGTGATGTCTGTATCTCACAGTCCTGTGACTGCAGACCCTAAAAAGAGGGATGGGAAGGCCAGACCCAGCCCAGCAGCTAAACCACATATGCCAAAGACTCACAGAGAGCTTCTTCTGTTACAGAGGCGGAGAAAATGGTCATATTGCCACACACTGCACAGCCCCAGAGAACAGCCCAAAAGTAATCCAAAAATTACTCGGTGCTCTGCGCAAAAGTAAGGAAGATAAAGCGTCACACAAAAGGTTTGCTGAGTCGAAGCAGGTTGGTCCAGTCTACACACAGCAGCCTCGTAACCTGCCACAAGGACTGGTTGGCCCATCCATGATGGCTGATGTGAAAATTGATGGTCAACCGTGTAGAGCCATTTTAGACAGCGGCTCCAGAGTCATTATCATCTTTGAGAGTTGGCACACCAGATTCCTTCCCAATGTGCCCATTCACCCACTCAAAGACCTTGCCATATGGGGACTGAGTGACACTAGCTATCCATATACAGGCTATGTGGCAGTTGAGCTGGGACTGCCTCCTAATTCCAAGGGAGTTGAAGAAATAGTTCCCGTGGTGGCTCTAATATGCCCTGATTCGTCAAGTCCTGACCCAGTTCCTGTTGTCATTGGCACTAATACAACAAAATTGCGCTCCCTGCTGTACCAATGTGAGGAACTCAAAGGCAACGATGAGGTTCACTCTCTGAGAATAAAACACTGTTCGTTCTGAACAATCCCCATCACCTTGTAATCCACCAATGGATGTGGTCGGCCAAGTGAAATGGCAGGGCCCTGGAACTCTAAGAATTCCACCTGGAGGAGCACACTATGCTGTCTGTGAAGTGGAGAAGCAGCAACCTATGGATAAAAGCATCCTAATGGTGGAGGCTGATGAAAGTACCAACCTTCCTGCTGGTGTGCTGGTTCCACCAGTAGTCCTGCCACCCTCAGCTATGGATACCAATGGCTTCACACTCATGCTGAGAAATGAATCTCAAAAATAAACTGCTCTTCCTGCGGGTACAGTGCTAGCCCAAGTGTACCTGGTTGACTCTGTCATTGAGCAAAAGAAGTCTCCGAAAACAATGTCAATTGATCCTGAGCTCTTCAATTTTGGGGATTCACCCATTCCCGAAGCATGGAGAGCTAAGTTAGCCAACAAGTTGTCAGAGAGAGCTGATGTATTCTCATTAGAGGAATGGGATGTGGGTCTAGCGAGAGGTGTGACACACCACATAAGACTCAGAGACTCTAGACCATTCAGAGAGAGATCCCGCAGAATCGCACCTGCAGACATTGAGGATGTTCGGCGCCATCTCCAAGAACTGCTGGCAGCCGGAATAATGAAAGAATCCCGAAGTCCGTATGCCTCTCCCATTGTCATAGTGAGGAAGAGGAATGGCAAAGTGAGAATGTGCATTGACTATCGTCTGCTGAACTCCAGAACCATCCCAGACCAGTACACCATGCCGCGCAAAGATGATGCACTTGATTGTCTGACTGGCAGTAAATGGTTCTCTGTGCTGGATTTGAAAAGCGGATATTACCAAGTGGAAATGTCTGAGGCAGACAAAGAAAAGACAGCCTTTATTTGCCCTCTTGGTTTTTTCCAGTTTGAGCGGATGCCCCAAGGCATCACAGGTGCTCCTGCAACCTTTCAAAGATTGATGGAGAAGGCTGTAGGAGACATGAACCTGATCCAAGTTCTTGTGTATCTTGATGATATCATAGTGTTTGGAAAAACACTAGAGGAACGTCTCCTTAAAGTTTTGGATCGGCTGGAGGAATGTGGACTCAAGATCTCCATTGACAAATGCCAATTCTGTCTACCAAAATTGAAATTCCTGGGGCACATTGTCTCCGCCGCCGGCGTCGCAACCGACCGGGAGAAAGTTAGTGCCGTCACCAATTGGAAGAAACCCATTGACCTAGAGTCCCTGAGGTCGATTCTAGGATTTTGTGGGTATTACGGCGGTTCATTACTACTCTGCCACTGTCCGCCCTCTCACAGACCTAACTAAAGGGTACCCTCCAGCTCAACGCAAAAACAAAGCCACCTTCAAGGACAAGAAAGACTACTTTAAAGTCTCAGAGCCGTTCAGCGACCGTTGGACCTCAGCTTGTGATGACGCCTTTTACACCATCATCCACAAGCTCACGCATGCTCCTGTGTTGGCTTTCGCGGACCCGACAAGGCCCTACATATTGCATGTAGACGCAAACCTGAATGGCCTGGGAGCTGTATTGAATCAAGAGCATCCTGAAGGACTCCGTCCAGTTGCTTTCGCCAGTCGCAAGCTCAGCCAGTCAGAGCGGAACTATCCCATCCACCAGCTAGAATTTCTAGCTTTGAAGTGGGCGGTAGTCGATAAGTTCCATGATTATTTGTATCGCACCAAATTCACTGTGAGAACGGATAATAATCCGCTCACGTATGTCTTAACCACTGCCAGGCTTAACGCCACAGGCCACAGGTGGCTAGCTGCCCTCTCCACCTATGACTTCAACGTTCAGTATAAGCCTGGTCGTGAAAACATTGATGCGGACTTGCTTTCCAGAAATCATCAGGAGACAGAGGATGGATGGGTGGATGTTCCTACTTCTGGGATGAAAGCTCTCTGCCGATGAATCGCTGCATGTGGTCCCGGCGAAAGCACCACTAGATGTGTCGACCAACTAGGTGCTTCCCCCGATGCTATTCCTGCTGTTTATTCCTACCTCACTCAAGTGGAGGGAAATGAGCTTGAGCAGTTGAGCCGTAAAGAACTGATAGAGGCCCAGAGATTAGACCCTGTCATCAGTGTGGTAATGTCTCAAGTGAAGCTAGGCAAATGTGACCCAGCTCCTAAACATCCAAATGCTGATGTCGCCTTGCTGCAGCGAGAAAGTTCCAAGCTTCGGATAAAGTGTGACCTCCTGTACAGAGTCATTAAGAGACCCTCTGGAAGAGAGGTGAGTCAGCTTATCTTACCTGCTCAGTACAAATCAATGGTTCTGAAGTCCATGCACGACGACATTGGTCACCTCGGCATTGAAAGAACCACAGAGCTTGTCAGAAACCGATTTTACGGGCCCAAAATGGCCTCTGAGATTGCAACCTACATCCAGAACTGTGGGAGATGTGTGGCCCGGAAGTCCCTTCCACACAGAGCTGCCCCTATGCAACAGATCACGAGTAATGGACCGTTGGACTTGGTCTGCATGGGTTTCCTTTCTATTGAGCCCGACTCCAAAGACATTGCCAATGTGCTGGTCATCACAGATCATTACACAAGGTATGCTCAGGCATTCCCGACCAAAGATCAAAAGGCCCTCACCGTGGCTAAAGTCCTCTTTGAAAAGTTCTTTGTTCACTACGGACTGCCAGCCCGCATCCACTCAGATCAGGGTCGCGACTGAGGGCAAAATTATCAAAGAGCTCCTGACCATGCTGGGCATTCGCAAGTTGAGAACCTTTCCGTACCACCCTCAGGGAGACCTCCAACCTGAGAGATTCAATCGTACTCTCCTGTCCATGCTTGGCACCCTTGATCCAGCTCTAAAGCCCAAATGGAGCCAATGTATAAGCCAGCTAGTGCATGCTTATAACAGCACCCGAAATGATGCAACAGGGTACTCACCCTACTTTTTAATGTTCAGGAGAGAGGCGCGGCTACCAGTGGATCTTTGTTTTGGCATTGGTTGGGAGGAAGAGGATGGTCTTAAGCATCACCAATATGTGGCCAAAATGAAAAAAGAGTTGCGGGATGCTTACCAGCTAGCAGCTGAAGCAGCTTCCAAAAACCATGAACGGAACAAAAGACTCTATGATGCAAGAGTGAGAAATCAGACACTGCAAGAAGGAGACCGTGTGCTGGTTCGCAATCTTGGCATCACTGGAAAACACAAGCTACAGGACAGATGGAACCCCTTGCCCTATGTGGTGATAGCACAGTTGCCCAATCTTCCGGTGTATCGTGTGAAACCAGAGAGAGGAACAGGCATAGTGAAAACAATGCACAGAGATCACTTGCTTCCCATTGGTTACTTGGTAAGACTGCCTACTCCTGCAGAGAGGAAAACACAACCAAAGAAACCAGTAACCAGAGCACAGAAAGTAAAGTGTCAAGCCCAGAACCCAGAACACGTGAGTCAAGAGCTACCGACTTCAGGGTCTGAAGAGGAGAGTAAATACTACTTACCCCAGCTAAAGCTCTGTCTATGTCCGCAAGCCCAAAACCCAGAACATGTGAGTCAAGAGGACCAGACTTCAGAGTCTGAAGAGGAGAGTAATTACTACTTACCCCAGCTAAAACTCTGTCTACGTCCGCAAACCCAAGGCCTGGAGGCTGAACACAGACATGGTCCGGTCATGATAGATACAGCTATCAGCGTCTGTTCCAATGATCATGACTCACCTGAAGAGGAGGACCAAGTGGATGAACTGCCAGTAGCAACAGAAGATCTGGAAGAACCCTTACAGCCACACCAAGACTCTGTGGTGGACACAGAGCTGAGGGAGGGAGACGTCCCTACCCCTAGCACCTCGGCTGTGGTTGCTGAATCCTCCCAGACACCCTGTGCCAAACGGCTTGTGAAACCTGTCCTACGCCTCAGTTATGACAAACTTGGACAGCCGACTGACAGACCTGTGACGATAGTTTATAGAGGCCTGATTATTCAAATATGCTGTGACACAGAGACCACAGACACTAGTGAACCAAGATTAACGTTAAGTTCAGAATCCATCTAAAGAGCCCAAGTAAGCAGATGTGTTTAATGCACAGTAGGTTAGCCTGATAGGGACATCAGACGTTTAGCAGGGGGAGGGTGTAGCCCTGTGTAACTTCATATTAGTTTTTCTTATTAAGAGATTTATATAGGTTTTGCTGTGAATATGTGTTCTGCATTGAATTTGTTGTTAATGAGTTAGATCATTTTTCCTGTGTGGTGATTGGTTTGGGGGCGGGAGCTGGGAATTGTGGGTAATCGAAGTCCAGGAGAGAGAGAGTAGAAGTCCAGAAGAAGACAGAAGAAGCCTAGGCTAACTGCTACCCCTTCAGCTCGGAGGGGTGGATTAAAGACTGTCGCTGTTTGGACTTTGTGATTACGAGGAGAGTGACAGCAGCGGTTAGCTGAGCCCTGGAGACAACGAGGGAAAAGGAAGATTTCTGCCACATGGGGTCCTCTCTGGTCAGCCAACTCCCCGCCATCTTGTGAGCTTCTGCACTGTGCACTTGTCGGCTTCCACTGTATTTGGTCACGACATTAAAGTTGAATTGAATTGAATTGAATTGAATTGAATTGAACCGGTCGGCTGAAAACTACTGCTTACGTTTTTTTTCCCAATGAGACAATGAAATTCACCAGTCAGCAACAGCTACAACCTACAAGAACCTAAGAGAACCTTCGACCTCCTGGGAACTCACTAGGACCTCCTGGCGACCCACCTACGGCACGAGAATTCTCACTACTCTCCATGGCGGCTTCATTCTAGTCACCACTAATTTTTCAACATGTTGAAAAATTCACGGCGACCATAATGAGGCTGCGACTAGTTCTCAGAATGCGGGAACTCCTCACAACCATGAAGGTGACTCCCTGGCAACTACCCGTAAACATGTCTCCTGCAGTCGCCTAACAAGTCGCCTTAAGGGCCTGTCCCACTTCCACGACCTAATTCACGACCTCTGCCGAGTTTGCCCTTGACTCATACTCGCAGTATGGTCGTCACGGTGTTGTAGGAGGTCGTAGGTAGGTTGTAGAAGGCGATGGTGCTAGTCATAGGTACTCGTGGCATCAAGTAGGTCGGGGTGTTTTTTCTAGCATGATGAAAAATGTCCACAAGTAAAAAAGGTTGTGAATTAGGTCGTGAAAGTGGGACAAGCCCTTAAGTGGGACAGGCCCATAAGGAACACTTTTGGTACCTCACCAATATTCACTGCCTCCAAATCAGTGGCCATTAATCATCCCTACCTTACCTCATGTAGCCTTTCCGGGTTTCAAAGGCTCATACAAAATATTTCAATTCCTCTTTATATTTTCTGCTGTTCATTTCTCATGCAATGACTGCTCTCTCCTCAATTGTTCCCCACTGATATTTGGTCCACTGGGCCTGCTGAAATTTGCAGAATCAAGTTCAGCAATGCTACCAACCTCAGTGGTCAGGTACATACTGATCAAAGATGTTCCACTGAACATACTTCAAAAACTCTCTCATTGCTCCTTATATTCTTGCTGTCAGTCTGCATCTGGATCTTTGATGATTCTCGTCATTACTATTCTATAACTGACACATCCCTGCAACACCCTGCACATTCGCTTTTACATGTGCCCTTATTAATTAGCAGCCTATAGAATAGACCCTTTATAATGCGTGCCACTATTGTGTGTGTATTATGTATTATTGAGTGGCACAGTGGAGCAGAGGGAGAGTTGCTGCCTTACAGCGCCAGGGACCCAGGTTCCATCCCGATGACGGGTGCTGTCTGTATGAAGTTTGTACGTTCTCCCCATGACCTGCTTGCGTTTTTTTCTCCGGGATCTCCGATTTCCCCTCACACTCCAAAGACGTACAGGTTTGTAGACTAATTGGCTTGGTATAATTGTAAATTGTCCCTATCATGTAGGACAGTGTTAGTGTGTGGGGATCGCTGGTCAGCAAGGACTCGGTGAGCCGAAGGGCCTGTTTCTGCGTTGTATCCCTAAACTAAAAAAATGTCTTTGATTCTGTCCATGATTATTCCAGGGCTTCCTCTCTCTCCAGCACTACAATATTCTCCTTAATCTAACTGGACACTTCCCCTTCCCTTATTGATTTTCCAGAAGTCTTAGCATCCAGGAGTGTTAATAATCTATTCTGCCCTGGTTCTCCTCTTATCAAATCATGATCCCATGTGATTAACAGGAGCTCCAATGCACCCTAATTGTACAATACATGCCTGTCCCGCTGAGTTACTCCAGCATTCTGTGTCCATCTTATGTACATACACTTCTTTTCCAATGCTTCAAGGAATCCCCTACAGGGCTTCCAAACAGAAACATAGAAACATAGAAAATAGGTGCAGGAGTAGGCCATTCGGCCCTTCGAGCCAGCACTGCCATTCAATATGATCATGGCTGATCATCCAAAATAAGTACCCCGTTCCTGCTTTCTTCCCACATCCCATGATTCCATTAGTCCTAAGAGCTATATCTAACTCTCTCATGAAAACATCCAGTGAATTGGCCTCCACTGCCTTCTGTGGCAGAGAATTCCACAGATTCACAACTCTCTGGGTGAAAAAGTGTTTCCTCATCTCAGTCCTAAATGGCCTACTCATTATTCTTAAACTGTGACCCCTGGGTTCTGGAATCCCCCAACATCGGGAAAAATTTTCCTGCATCTCCCTGTCCAATCCCTTAATAATTTTATGTTTCAAAAAGATCCCCTCTCCAGTGAATATAAGCCTAGTTGATCCATTCTTTCATCATATGTCAGTCCTGCCATCCCGTGAATTAACCTGGTGAACCTGCGCTGCACTCCCTCAATAGCAGGAATGCCCTTCCACAAATTAGGAGTCCAAAATTACACACACTACTCCAGGTGCGGTCTCACCAGGGCCCTGCACAACTGCAGTAGGACCTCCAAGAATTAAGCATGCCCTTAGCATTCTAGTGTCACATCCCCATTGAAGTCCTCTCTGACTTCACCAGAACAAGGCATCCTTCCTTGGGCAGCTGTCTATTTCAGCAAATCCCACACTGCTACTATTGACAACTTGTATCAGGTGCAGATCCAGACTTTGTCAATTTATCCCAAGGTAAACCTTGGATATAACTGAACCTCTCGTAGGTTCAGATTCCAATATCATCAAACACACTCAGCAAGGCTTAAGCATTAGTTTAAATGCTTCAAAAAGCAAAACCTGCTCTCATATAACACCATGAACCATAAGACATAGGAGCAGAATTAGGCCATTCAGCCCATCGAGTATGTTCCACCATTCGATCTGGCTACACAGTCGAGAGTCTAGAGTGAATAGTGCAGGGGGCTGAGCACACAGCTGTCTGGGAAGAAACTATTCTCGAAACAGGTGGTCATGGTTTTCTGACTCCTATACCTTCTTCCCAATACTATGAGTGAAATGAGAGCATTACCAGGGTGGTGTGGGTCTTTGATGATGCTGGTTCCCTTTTTGAGATTGTGCTTCCTATAAATCACTTTAAAGTGGGGAAGTCAGAATGGCCCAGATGCTTTCCACCACTTATGGTAATCGCCGTCGTTCCTGGGCGTTCATGTTGCCGAAGCAGGCCCATGGTGCAACCTGTCAATACGCTCTCTACGCACACCTATATAAGTTCAAGAGAGAATTCACCGACATACAAAATCTCCACAATCGCCACGGTGGCGCAGCGGTAGAGTTGCTGCATTACAGCTCTTGCAGCGCTGGAGACCCGCGTTCGAACCCGACTATGGGTGCTGTCTGTACGCAATTTCTACGTTCTCTCCGTTACTGCATGGGTTTTCTCAGAGATCTTCGGTTTCCTCCCACACTTCAAAGAGGTACAGGTTTGTAGGTTAATTGGCTTGGATTTGTATAATTCGTACAAGTGTAAATTGCCCCTAGCGTGTCTCGGCTTGTGTTAATGTGCGGGGATCGCTGGTCGATGCGGACTCAGTGGGCCGAAGGGTCCGTTTCCACGCTGTATCTCTAAAACTAAACTAGATTAAACTTTTAAAGAAGTGGAGGTGTTGATGGGCACTCTTTATGATTGCATCAATGTACTGGGCCTCCACAGATCTTCAGAAATATGCAGGTAGACACAAAATGCTGGAGGAACTCAGTGGGTGAGGCAACATCTCTGGAGAAAAGGAATGGGCAACGTTTCGGGTCGAGTCCCTTCTTCAGAAATACGCATGTTGAGGAACCTGAAGTTGTTCCTGAATTTATATTGCAACCTTGGCATTAAATCAAATATAATACCCGATATTACCTGAAATCATCCCAGTCACTGGACTTAAACATGACAAAGTTACTCTCAATACAGTCGACTTGAATTGCAAAGGCAAAGTAGGCACTGTCATTGGGATTAGTCTGGAGAGGTAGTTGACTGTTGTCATGAACATGGTGGGCCGACCTCCCCACCATCGAAGGGATCCATCGCAGTCACTGCCTCAAAAAGGCTGCCAACATCATCAAAGACCCACACCATCCTTGCCACACACTCATCTCCCCGTTGCCATCAGGAAGTAGGAACAGGAGCTTGAAATCTGCAACATCCAGGTTCAAGAACAGCTTCTTCCCCACAGCCATCAGGCTATTAAACACAACATCAAACAAGCGCTGAACAACAATAGTCTATTGCACTTTATCTGTTTATTTATTGTGTACATATATGGTCTATGGTACATAGACACACTGAACTTTTATCTCCTGTTCTGTATTATGTTTACATATTCTATTGTGCTGCAGCAAGCAAGAATTTCATTGTCCTCTCTGGGACACATGACAATAAATTTTACTTCGGAGTCACGTGAGTGACTACGTGAAGAACCCCGCCACGACGCATGCGTGACATATCGCTTCACGCTTGCGAAACGACAGGCGGGGTGGAGTGTCCCCCGCAGCGGTAAGTTTGAAACCGCGACCTGCAGGTAAGTGTTTTACTCTGCAGTAGTTTTTGTCCCCGCGCTGTTTTTACACAGGGGGGGAAGCTGGACAAAATAGTGTCCACAAGTGCTGCGAGTAAAGCTGGCTGGGGAGGCCCGCGAAGTTGCGGGAGCCAGCAGCAGCTGAAGGCACAAGCCCCGTAAGGGATCAGCTGTGCCGACTTTTGGTCCCGCGCCGGCCAGAACACCACGGCCGGGCGGGAGACTATTCAAATGGGGCCGTCGACTTTTTGGACAAGTCAAAAACGGCAGGAGACGGGGTGCAACGACGTTCCCCCGTAGCAACAATTTTAACTTGGACCTGCAGGTAAGAACTGCGGTCTTTTTGTGTTTTTACCATGCTAATTACAGGTGGAGAAACCAACGGGCTGCGACAAAGCTGGCGGGCTAGATGGGATCAGCTGTGCCCGGTGTCACCTCCGCACCGGCCAGATCCACTCCACGGCAGTGAGGACAAAGCTGGTGAGGGAGGACCGCAGAGCAGCGGTCAGCCAGTGGCAGCCAGCGGCACTCGGATCACCGATAGTGGGATCAGCTGTGCCCGATGTCGCCTCTGCACCGGCCAGATCCACGCAGCTGGGCGGAAAGGCTAGACACAAAAACAAACAAGGTCGTGGACTCAGAGGAGTCCGACTTTGAACAACCGCGGGCGGCCAGCGACCGAGAGCGCTGGAGCCGGATGGAGCGGTGTGTGGAGCATTTGCTCCAATGTGACAGACTCCGGGAGATGGAGTCGGGTCACTGTGGGCCCTATGATAAACCCACAGCAGTACCTCTTGAAGGGCTGCACAGTGCTTCTACCTCATCAGAGGGGAGCACTGCGGATCAGTTCTGGGCTGACCTGGAAGAGGGGTCCGCAGAAGGAAAGACAAGTGTGCAAGGGGTGCAAGAACAAGAGAACCTACTGGACTAATAAAATGGACTCCAACAAACTCTACAGCCAAAGACAGCACCCCTACGCACCCACCAGCAGAACTGGTGAAAGCTCGAAGGCCCGGTATTCAAAACATGAGTCTTTATAGGCCATGGCCCAGGCCGGCCTTCTTGGAAGATGCGGGAACCTCCAACACCAACCAAACCGAAAATCCAGACACCAGCGCAACAACAGCAGCGAAGAACCTACAAAAAGAAGTAAACCTGCCACTGGTAACTATGGAGGTAGGTGGGTCTGGTTCCCTACAAAATACAGGGAGCATGGAGGTTGGGGGGAGACTACACTCTTTTCTGAATGCATGGAGCATGTTAACAACCGATACTTACATCTTAAGCAGCATTCAGGGATATACAATAGAGTTTATACACAAGTACAGCCCTCCAGTTCAACATATACCGAACCGAATGTTCGTGCCTTCTGATAAAGAAAAATCAAAAGCGCAAGCTGAACTGGAGCGGCTTTACATAAAAGGTGTAATTGAGAAAACTCAACACGAACCATTAGAATTCGTGTCCAATATATTTATCAAAAACAAAAAAAGATGGTGGTTGTCGCATCACCATAGATCTGACAAAATGGATACCTTTGTTACTGCTAAACAATTAATTTCCAAAGGTTACTTCATGGCCAGCATCGATTTAAAAGATGCTTACTATTCAGTGCCTATACGAGGTGACCACAGATGTTACTTAAAATTCAACTGGATGGGACAACTCTGACAGTATAATGCACTGCCAAATGGGTCATCAGCCCCAGGCTGTTTCACAAAAATTTTGAAACCAGCCCTAGCGTTTCTACGGAAACGTACACACATGGTCATGGCATATTTAGATGACATACTCATTGTGGGCAAAACTTTGGAATTGTCCAAACAAACTGTAACAGCCACAAAACAGTTATTTGAAAAACTGGGATTTATTATCCATCCAGTTAAATCTAAACTAACGCCTTCCACTACTATGGACTATTTGGGGGTTTCACCATTGACTCAGTTCACATGTCGGTGACTCTGCCTAAGGGAAAGGCTAGAGATTTAATAGAGGCTTGCATAACCTCATTGACATCAGCAAACCATCCATCAGATTGGTAGCAAAAGTAATTGGCAAATGGTGGCTGCCTTTCCAGCCACACAATTTAGACCTCTACATTACCAAAACTTACAGAGAGCAAAAATACAAGCACTCTAAATTAATGCAGGTCACTTTGACAGACCTATGAAGCTACCAATCAAGCTAAAATGGAATAAAATGGTGGATAGATAACATCTGGCTTTGTTCCAATCCAATCATTGTCAGTAACCTTTCCATGGTACTACAAACTGATGCCAGTGCACTTAGGTGGGGAGCCACCAATACCATCACCAGCTGTGGAGGTAGATGGACTGCTCAGGAGGCATCATTATTACTCACACTGGGCATAAACTACCTGGAAATGTTGGGTGCATTCCATGGCCTAAAGTCATATTATACTGGATCATATCACCAGCATGTTAGACTACAGATAGACAATACCACCGTGGTAGCATACATTAACCACATGGGTGGAAACAAATCGACATCATGTGACAATCTGGCTAATACAATTTGGCAATGGTGTATCCAGAGAGATATTTGGATATCAGCCACTTACCTACCAGGAAGACTAAATTTAGTGGCAGACACCAGGTCACGCAAATTTAATGAAAACACCGAATGGATGTTGAATAAAAAAGTATTTGCTGATATTACAGCAAAATATGGAACACCAGATATCGATCTATTCGCATCCAGACTTAACCACCATTTATCAAATTATGTTTCATGGGAACCAGACCCTGGGGCAGCGGCGACAGATGCATTTTCGCTGCATTGGGGGGGAAATTGTTTATTTACGCATTCCCTCCTTCCTGCCTCATCAGTCGGGTATTAAGGAAAATACAACAAGACTCTGCGTCTGGTATTGGTAGTACCCGATTGGCCTACTCAACCATGGTTCCCAGTGGTATTAAACATGGTATTAGAACCATGTATCACCATCCCACATAGACCAGATTTATTACTACATCCCGTAACATCCCACCCATGCCATAAACATTTGAACTTATTAATTTGTAGAGTTTAAAAACACCTCTACTACAACTGGGACTGACGGACCGAACAGTGAACATGATCTCGGCGGCCCAAAGACAGTCAACCAAAAAACAGTACCTGGTCTATATCAGGAAGTGGGCGATGCACTGCCATAAAAACAACATCACCTACAGAGACATGAACATCCCGTCTGTTCTGGAATATCTGGCAGGCCTTCACTATGATGCGGGGCTCAGTTACAGTGCCATCAACTGCGCCAGAAGTGCCCTATCGACTTACCTATGGCAGGGGACAGAGCGTTACTCTGTTGGGACTCACCCACTGGTAACAAAACTTATGAGGGGAATTTTTAATACTAATCCCCCAAGAATCAGGTACTCCCAAATATGGGATGTAAGTATTATCCTGAAGATGCTCAGGAATTGGTCTCCAGCAACAGCTCTGTCCCTACACAGACTGACATTAAAAACAGTCATGCTAATGGCATTGGTCACTGCACAGAGGGTACAGTCACTGCATAAACTAAGACTGGACAACATGACTTCCTCAACAGAAAATATTACGTTTCATATCTATGAGTTAGTAAGCAGAACAGACAGGGGTCAGCAGGCCTCAATATACAATTTAGGTCATACCCAAACAGATGACCGTCTGTGTATAATAAGACATCTGTCGTTATACATGGAGAAAACGAAAATCCTAAGAGGCACTGAGAAGGCACTTTTTGGTCAGCCACTAGCAACCACACAAAAGAGTGACGGTCCAGACCATCTCAAGATGGCTGAAACAGGTGCAAACACAGGCTGGGATGGATACTAATATTTTTAAATCTCATTCCACCAGGACTGCAGCTACATCGGCAGTGATACAGTTGGATGTACCAATGGACCAAATCCTCAAGGCAGCAGGATGGTCTGGGGGGAAAAAACATTCCAATTATTTTACAATAAACCAGTAATGAAACCTGGAACGTTTGCAGAAACAAATTTAAGTTCTGTAAATTAATTTAAACCCATAAAAAGGGGTTATAAATTTGTGTTAATAAATGTTATGATTTCAATGTCGAATTCATGTCCAAATTATGTTAACATAATTCCTCCTACAGTAATCAAGGCAGACGTGATGCAGGGACTCGTTTCCACGGCATGAAATCACAGAGCTTTAAAATCTTCACGTAGTCACTCACGTGACTCCGAAGTAAAATAGTAAGATTAAACGAGAACTTACCAGTTTGAAGTTTGATCTGTATTTTATGAGGAGTTACGATGAGGGATTATGTGCCCTCCACTCCCACCCTTGATCATATACTTAACTGGTATCTCTTCTCTAATCTTACTATGTTTAGTCATTACAGTTATCTGTGATTTCACACCGCTGCTTTGATGAATGACACGCATGCGTCGTGGCGGGGTTCTTCACGTAATCCCTCATCGTAACTCCTCATAAAATACAGATCAAACTTCAAACTGGTAAGTTCTCGTTTAATCTTACTAACTCTCTTTACTCTTGACTCTTGAAGAGCCTGTTTTTGTGCTGCATGACTTTGTGATTCGATCGCAAGGGCAATCAGAGACCAGCATTGAATGTCAATGCATCCTGAAAAATAAATGCATAAAATAAACTTGTGACTTATTTCCTACGACTCGTGAGCAATAATTGACTGTGTATGGACATTAGCAGCAAATTCATCACCATAGATCATTTAAGGTGCTTGCTCTGGTTATCTGATCCACATGGGCCCTTCTGATGCTACTTCACTTGCGACGCAGCTCCCACAAAGATTACAGATTAGATCAGCCTCTCTCAGGTTCTGCTGCTGAGTTTCATACTTGCTCTTTCATCCGTTGACAAAAACACACGTTTAGTTTTTTGCTTAGAGATTCAGCGAGTCTGCACCAACCGGCAATCCCCATATACTAATGCTACACACATTAGGGACAATTTACATTTATACCAAGCCAATTAACCAACAAACTTGTATGTCTTTGGAGTGCGGGAGGAAGCCGAAGATCTCAGAGAAAATCCACGCAGGTCACGGGGAGAAGGTACAAACTCCGTACTGACAGCACCCATAGTCGGGGTCGAACCCGGGTCTCCAGCGCTGTAAGGCAGCAACTCCACCGCTGTGCCACCATTTCCCCTCTTCAAAATATCGCCTGCCGCTTCAATTATTACGTTCCCACCCTCCCCTGGCTGCGCTGAGCTCAATTGTTTACAAAGGGGTTGCATTTAAAGCATTGCCAGGGTGAAAACTGTAGGAAGCATTGCAGTTGTACGGTATTCCAACAGGAAGTCAGCCAATTATCATTAACCTTAACCTTAGAATACTTGCTTTCTCTAATTTTCTTTAAATGTATGTACAGATCTCTTTCCTGCCTCTTTGCAAGCCAGATGATACAAAGGTATCAATAAATATTTGATTCCATTACCTAACATAAAAATCTTCGATAAGTGCAAAGTGAATCATTTTAAATTACCCGGCACTAATACTTCAGCATTCCATACATTGCAACAACAATTGTTAACTCTGCACATTCTACTGTTGTTCACTACCTGGTGTAACCACAAGGAACAGATTGTTCCTCTTGTAACAAAATTCGACACGGCTGCAATAGCCATTTTGATCTTCTTTATGGCGACTTAACTGACTCTGCTCCGCATTGTTGGAACATTTCCAGCAATTTTTTACCAATGTTTTGTGAATACACAGAAATACTGTATCTGGTACTGGCCTTCGTAATGAAATTTCCAGTGTGCTTGACGTGAACCTCATCGCAAATCCTTTCCCTGGAGAGACTGCTCGCTGTTTCCATTAATCATTTAAATATGTGTTTAAGAAGGAACTGCAGATGCTGAAGAAGGGTTTCGGCCCGAAACGTCGCCTATTTCCTTCGCTCCATAGATGCTGCTGCACCCGCTGAGTTTCTCCAGCAATTTTGTGGAGTCTGAAGAAGGGTTTCGGCCCGAAACGTCGCCTATTTCCTTCGCTCCATAGATGCTGCTGCACCCGCTGAGTTTCTCCAGCAATTTTGTGTACCATTTAAACATGACTGGTTGGTCAATAATTCAAACTGCAATACAGAATGATATCCCTCTTAGTCCTGCCCTGCAGAGTGCTGACTTGTCAATGTGCTCCTGATTAGCCAGTGTGTGTGCATTGATTATCCAGGTACATAGTGACCTGCACTTGAAGTCATCCACTCTGTGCTGGGAACCCAGCTCAAGCTTGAGAGACTTTTGACTTTAGAGATACAGCGCAGAAACAGGCCCTTCGGCCCACCCAGTCTGTGCTGACCAGCGATCGCCCTGTACACCAGCATTATCCTACACACTATAGATAGTTTACAATTGTGTCAGAGGCCTATTAACCTACAAACCTGTACGTCCTTAGAATGTGGGAGGAAACTGGAGTAGCCAGTGAAGATCCATGCAGTCACAGGGAGAACGTGCAAACTCCATACAGACAGCACCTGTAGTCAGGATCGGAGCCGGGTCTTTGGCGCTGTAAGGCAGCAGCTCCACTGCTACCACTATGCCACCCTAACCTTTGTAAGTGTTTTCACAGTTATGAATCACCCACATCTTGGTGTGAAGAGGCTGCTAGTAAGAACTTGCTGGTGCTGGGTGAGCTGCGGTATAAAACTAGAGGCATGAAAAGGTTCCTGACCCACTGAGTTACTCAGGCATTTTGAGGAGATGCTGCCGGACCCATTGAGTTACTACAGCATTTTGTGTCTATCTTCGGTGTAAACCAGCATCTGCAGTTCCTTCCCACACATCTCGTCTGCTCAAGGTCTCCGAGGGGAGTTCTGCCACACCCTCTTTCACTGCTCCCCCTCAGTGATTCTGAAGCTTTTCATACCTCTTGTTTCCCTCCCCCCCCCCCACCTTTCAGTCTGAAGAAGTGTTTTGACCCAAAACGTCATCTATTTCTTTTCTCCAGAGATGCTGCCTGACCCACCGAGTTACTCCAGCACTTTGTGTCTATCCATGCTTATAAGACTAACATAGAAACATGGAAACATAGAAAATAGGTGCAGGAGGAGGCCATTCGGCCCTTCGAGCCAGCACCGCCATTCATTGTGATCATGGCTGATCATCCCCAATCAATAACCCATACCTGCCTTCTCCCCATATCCCTTGATTCCACTAGCCCCTAGAGCTCTATCTAACTCTCGCTTAAATCCATCCAGTGATTTAGCCTCCACTGCCCTCTGTGGCAGGGAATTCCACAAATTCACAACTCTCTGGGTGAAAACGTTTTTTCTCATCTCAGTCTTAAATGGCCCCCCCTTTATTCTAAGACTGTGGCCCCTGGTTCTGGACTCTCCCAACATTGGGAACATTTTTCCTGCATCTAGCTTGTCCAGTCCTTTTATAATTTGATATGTTTCTATAAGATAACCCCTCATCCTTCTAAACTCCAGTGAATACAAGCCTAATCTTTTCAATCTTTCCTCATATGACAGTCCCGCCATCTCAGGGATCAATCTCGTGAACCTACCCTGCACTGCCTCAATCACAAGGACTCTATTATTGCAAATGGTTGTGGGTTGAAATATTCTTCCAGTCTGTGAACCTCAGGAAACATGATATCTGCAGCTTCCTGTGGTGTTCACGAGTTGGGGAGTGTGTGGTAGTGTGTGATACACCCCAGGGGGTCACTTCCATCAGTAGTATTGCTTTCTCTTATTCACTCACTGCAGCATTGAATAACTACATGCTTTCACTCGCATTTGCCAGCTCAACAATATTATTGACAATGTAAAGAGCTACCGATCCTGTCCACATTGCGTGGGAATGATTCATATGCCATGCGGCCCCACATTCAGGGATTCCAGATTCAGAGACAGCTTCTTCCCAGTTGTTATCAGGCAACTGAATGCTACTCCTGCCAGAGAGCAGTGCTGAAGTATTATCTACCTCGTCGATGACCCTCGGACTATCCTTGATCAGACTTTGCTGGCTTTACCTTGCACTAAACATTATTCCCTTATCATGTACATGGTACATGGATAGGACATGTTTGGAGGGATATGGACCAAATATAAGCAGGTGGGACTAGTGTAGCTGGGACATGTTGGCCGGTGTGGGCAAGTTGGGCCGAAGGGCCTGTATCACTCTATGTATCTATACACTGTGTAGATCGTAATCATGTATTGTCTTTCTGCTGACTGATTAGCACGCAACAAAAGCTTTTCACTGTACCTCTGTACACGTGACAGTAAACTAAACTGAACATCCTCCAGTCCAGAATTCCTCACGGGCCTGCTAATGTATTTTCTTTCTTTTCCTGCCAAAGGGTGCTGCAGCATTCAATCCTCTTGCACACTTGCACTTTTACTTCCACTTTGTTCACTATTTGCACACCCTCTTTTTTTGCCTTAATTTCGTTTTGATAACCAGTCGGTGCAGCTTTAAAAACAAGTGGTGTTGCTGCACAGTCAGGAGCAGCTGCCTGAAGTTCTCCATCTGCCTTTGATCTGACCCACGGGGATTGAGTAAAACACACTTGCTCAGCCCACAGTCAGGAAATTCAACCTTCTCAGCATTTCTGCCTTTTTCCGAGCCACCTTCCTTGCAGCCACATTTCGTTTTGCAACAGCCTCCACTTATAAAGTTGCAACATTTCTCCTTATCCCTTTTTATTTAAACCCTTCCGATCCTCACCAGCAAAGGTAATGCATCCTGAGACAGACGTTCAGGTAAGTTTCACCTAGAATAAAAGTTACACAGGTGTTTCAAAAGTTTCAGTGCTCATTACATTACTCCAAACTCTGACCATAAAACATATTGGCAAACCTACATATAGGTTCATTGCTCAAAGTATCTTTCATTTTCTGGTGGTTCATCAGCTGTTTAGTTTAGAGATATTGCATGAAAACAGGCCCTTCGACCCACCAAGTCTGTGCCGACCTACGATCACCCCATACACTTCTTGATTAGAACAGGTGTCAGTCGTTATGGAGAGAAGGCAGGAAATTGGTAGTTAGGAGGGAGGCTATTCAGCCCATCAAGTCTACTCCTCCATTCATGATTGAGTGGCGGAGTAGACTTGATGGATTGAATGGCCTAATTCTACGACCTTATGAGATATTTGATTCAACCACTTTCTCTGGCAGACCGTTCCTGATATCAAACTCTTTTTGTGTAACAAGACTTTCTCCTCAGATCCTCTCTAAGATTTCACATTACACCTATGCCCTATGATTTTTGATGTCCTTACCTTGGGAAGAACCGTTTCACAATCTAATCTATTTTTGTAGAAACGAAGAACTGCAGATGCTGGCTGAAGGAACCGCTGAGTTACTCCAGCACTCTGTGTCCTATCATCTGTTTATGCCTCTCATAATCTTCAATACTTCTATAAGGTCACCCCTCAGCCTCCTCCAACCTCTCCCCATAATCACTGTCTTCTAATCCAGGTAATATCCTGGTGAATCTCCTCTGCACTTTCCCCAGTGCAACTTCATCCTTTCTATAGTGTGTCAACCGGAACTGCACACAGTACTCCAAGTGCGGCCTAACCTTTGTCTTGCAAAGTTGCAGCACAACCTCCAATACTTTATGCCCTGACCTATGAAGGCAAGCATGCTACATGCATCTTCACCAACCTGTATAGATCTGTGTTGCCACTCTCACGGAGCAATGGTCTTCCTAGGTGACCCTGTTCAGCATCAGTCCTTGGTGCCCTACCATTCACTATATATACTATCCCTATCCAACTTCCAAAATACATCACCTCACAGTTGTTGGGATTAAATTCTACCTGCCATTGCACCTCCTAACTCTTCCACCTGATCTATACTCTGCTGCAGCCTAAAACAACCTCCTTATTGACTTATATCCTAATCTGAAGAAGGGTCTCAGCGCGAAACTTCATTTATCTATGTTCTCCAGAGATGCTGCCTGACCCGCCTGGTTACTCCAGCACTTTGTGTCTATCCGGTTTAAACCAGCATCTGCAGTTCATTCTTACACGCCAGGCCAAGTTATTTTGTGTTCTCAAACGCCAACACCAATCAGCGGACCACATTTGGAATATTGTGAGCCATCTTGGGACTCATATCTGTGGAAGAATGTTCTGGCGTTGGAGAGGACCCAGAGAAGGTTCACGAGAATGATTCTGGGAATGATTGGGTTAATGTATGATGAGTGTTTGATGGCTCTGGGACTGCACTCGCTGGAGTTTAGAAGGATGAAGGGGATCTCATTGAAACCTACCGGTTAATGAAAGGCCTAGAGCGAATGGATGGGGAGAGGCTATATCCAGTAGAGGGGAAGTCCAGAAGGCACAGCCTCAAAATAAAATATATCTTTAGAATGGAGATGAGGAATTTCACCAAAGGGTGGTGAAACTGTGGAATTCATTGCCACAGACTGCTACGGAGGCAGCAATTGGTGATTTTTAAAGCGGATGTTGGTAGGTTCTTGATTTGAAAGGATGTCAAAGATTACGGGGAGAAGGTAGGAGAATGCAGTTGAAATGGAAAGATAGATCAGCCATTATTGAATGGAGGAGTAGACTTGATGAGCCGAATTGCCTTAATTCTGCTACTCAAACTTATGAACTTATGGACTTAGATCAGCCATGATTGAATGGCAGAGCTGACTTGATGGGCTGAATGGCCTAATTCTGATCTGCGTCTTTCGATCTTAACAAACAAGTACCAGCATTGTTGAGAATTCAAAGCAGTAAGACAACTGTGGTGTCAGAAACCCGTTCAAAGCAGGAGGTCCTGCTGAGGAGAAACAATGCAAGCTACGTGGAAAACGCAGCCATCTCTTGAAGGTTTGTTATTCAGTAGACCTGGAATGTCACAACTCATCAGACCACATGGCGGCTGTTGGAGATGATGCGGAAGGCAACGCTGTTGATCCCAAGCCAGCGTTTGCTTTTCACTGCAGGCCGCCAGAACAATCAGCCACATCCAGAAGTGAACACTTACAACTTGTGAACCAATGCACTGATTGATATATGCGCGTCTGTCACCGCAATGAGTGAATAAACCTTCAACAAAGTTCACTGTCATCCTCGTCTAGCTCAACAAGAAAGTCCCAGGATATTTCCTTACACCTTTGACAGTTCTGGGAGCATATTCATCCCGAATCACATTCAAATGCAGAAGTATGAACATGACATTCTGTGTAATCTCAGGTGACTCTGATACTCCTACATTTTGACACAATGTCAGCTTTTCACATTGCAGAGATCACAAATGTCGTGCTGATGTTGATTGATATCTAATCCTGATTCTCAGATTGTTTTACTCGCTTTGTAAAGCTAATGGCACCATTGAGGCACGGCAGTTAGTGCTGCTGCCTCATACCTCCAGAGACCCAGGTTCAATCCTGACCTCGGACGCTGTCTACACGCTCCCTCTCACTGGTGCTTTGGTTCCACCTGACATCCCAAATGTGTACGGGTGGGTTAATGGACTGTTATGGAGCATGAAATGTCGTTGGGTGGTCGGATTAAAGAAAATCCCATGACTTCTAAGATGTACATTAAAAACAAGAAGTTAACCAGAGAGAAGGTAGGATAGCTCAATGATAAAGGAGGGAGTTTGTGCTTGGAGTCAAAGGATGTAGGCTTCCAATACATCATGCCCCCTGGTATTCAGTGGGCCTTCAAGTCCTTGGGGTGCAGATTTAAAATATTTTGAAATGTACTGATGAGTCTTGAGTGGTTCAATGGTATTTTATTGTCAGTGTAATTCCTTTTCTGCATACAATTCAGTAAAACCTTACTATCCATTGGCACAATCGTACTTAAGTACAAAAATGTAAGAATAGTAGATCACACTGAGGCACGACACAAGAGTTGGCCTGTTTCCAGCGCTATTAATCTTACTTCCTTCAAGTTTCAACGTTCTTGAAGCTCCTGAAGTGATACTGAGAAATCTGTTGGGTTGCAAAATTCTTCCACAAGAGCACTCCAACAATACACAGTATTTCACAAGTGAGATGAACAAAGAGCTAGAGACATTGACTTTTCATCATTGGCGTTACGCACTGTTTTACTGTTCTTTTTACAATCCATGTTCTCGGGACATCTAAACCTAATTTTATTATTTATTTATGTTATGACATCAGTTGGAAGCTGCATACCAAATCTCGTTGCGCTTATGTGCAATGACAATAAAATATATTATATTATTATTACATGGCATTGATGTTTGATCATTCAAGTGGGTCAAGTCATGACACTCACATCACAATGTTGTACTCCTTGGTAGGTTAAATGGCTGCTGTAAATTCCCCCTGGCGTCTAAGTATGTGGTAAATTCTGGGGAGGAGTTGATGGAGTGTGGGAGGAAACTGAAGATCTCGGAAAAAACCCACGCGGTCACGGGGAGAACGTACAAACTCTGTACAGACAGCACCCATAGTCGGGATCGAACCCGGGTCTCCGGCGCTGTAAACTCTGTAGGGCAGCAACTCTATCACTGCGCCACTGTGCCGCCCCGATCTAGCAAAGGCTCTTAAGAGAAGCAGCAAAGGAGATTGCAGGCACCTTGATATAGATTTTCACAACTTCTCCAGCCACAGGCAAGTTCCCAGAGGGCAAGAGTAGCTGATATTTCTTGCCTATTTGCGAAATAAAGTAAAGATAATACTGGGAATTGTAGCCTGGTGAGTCTCACTACAACAGAAGGGAACCTGTTGGAGAGGATTCTTCACGATAAGATACACTCCTACTTGGGAGCCTGGGAACCCTTTTTCCAGGTGCTAACGTCAAAGACTAGGGTGTCATAGCTTTAAGGTGAAAGCGCAAAAATTAGAGGAGATGTGTTGGGCAAGTGTTTTTACACAGAGGGCTGTGGGTGCATGGAACGCACTGTCAGGGGTGGTTTAAAATGTTTTTAGATTGGCTCATCGACATGCTGGAAATGGATGGATATGGATCATATGCAGGCAGATAAGATTAGTTTATATTGACACCATGTTTAGTACAGACATTATGGGTCATAAGGCCTGTTCTTGTACTTTCCTATCTTCTATGTTCCATAACAGTCAATTAACAACTTTGGGATGTCAGGTGGAACCAAAGCCTCAGTGAGAGGGAGCGTGTAGACAGCGTCCGAGGTCAGGATTGAACCTGGGTCTCTGTAGGTATGAGGCAGCAGCACTAACTGCCGTGCCTCAATGGTGCCATTAGCTTTACAAAGCGAGTAAAACAATCTGAGAATCAGGACTAGATATCAATCAACATCAGCACGGCACGTGATCTCCGCAATGTGAAGAACTGACATTGTGTCAAAATGTAGGAGTATCAGAGTCACCTAAGATTACACAGAATGTCATGTTCACACTTCTGCATTTGAATGTGATTTGGGATGAATATGCTCCCAGAACTGTCAAAGGTGTAAGGAAATATCCTGGGATTTTCTTGTTGAGCTAGACGAGGATGACAGTAAACTTTGTTGAAGGTTTATTCACTCATTGCGGTGACAGACGCGCATATATCAATCAGTGCATTGGTTCACAAGTTGCAAGTGTTCACTTCTGGATGTGGCTGATTGTTCTGGCGGCCTGCAGTGAAAAGCAAACGCTGGCTTGGGATCAACACTATTACCTTCCGCATCCTCTCCAACAGCCGCATTAAATTTCTTCCTCTCACCTAAAACCTATGCTCACTTGTTTTGACACTGCTACCATGGGGAAAGTTTCTGACAAGCTAACCTATCTTTGTCTCTCATAATTTTATAAACCTCTATCAGGTCATCTGTCAGTCTCAATAGTCAATAGACAATAGGTGTCAGCACCGCCATTCACTGTGATCATGGCTGATCATCCGCAATCAGTACCCTGTTCCTGCCTTCTCCCCATATCCCCTGACTCCTCTATCTTCAAGAGCTCCATCTAACTCTCCCTTGAAAGAATCCAGAGAATTGGCCTCCACTGCCTTCTGAGGCAGAGAATTCCAGATTCACAACTATTTCATCTTTTATAATTGACACCAGCATCTTCCCCACCATGGATGTCAGGCGAACTGGTCTATAATTCCCTGGTTTCTCTCTCCCTCCTTTCTTAAAAAGTGGGATAACATTAGCTGCCCCCCAATCCACAGGAACTGTTCCTGAATCTATAGAACATTGGAAAATGATCACCAATGCGCCAACGATTTCTAGAGCCACTTCCCTATGTACCCTGGGATGCAGACCATCAGGCCCTGGGGATTTATCAGCCTTCAGTCCCATCAGTCAACTCAACACCATTTCCTGCCTAATGTGAATGTCCTTCCTTTCCTCCATCACCATAGGTTATCTGGCCACTAGTACATGTGGGAAATTGTTTGTGTCTTCCTTAGTGAAGATGGATCTAAAGTACTTGTTCAACTTGCCTGACATTTCCTTGTTCCCCAGAATAAATTCACCTTTTTTTGTCTTCAAGAACCTTTGGCCTTAACTATTTTTTTCCTCTTCACATACCTTAAGAAGCTTTTACTATCCTCCTTTATATTCTTGGCTAGCTTACCTTCGTACCTAATCTTTTCTCCCCCTATTGTCTTTTTAGTTATCTTCTGTCTCTTTAAAAGTTTCCCAATCCTCTGGCTTCCCGCTCATCTTTGCTATGTTATGCTTCTTCTCTTTTATTTTTACACTGTCCTTGACTTCCCTTGTCAGTCACGGATGCCTCTTACTCCCCTTAGAATCTTTCTTCCTCTTTGGAATGAATTGATCCTGCACCTTCTGTATTGTTCCCAGAAATATCTGCCATTGTTGTTCCACTGTCATCCTTGCTAGGGTATCTTTCCAGTCAACGTTGGCAACCTTCTCCCTCATGGCTCCATAGTCCCCTCAACTGTAATACTGATACTTCCGATTTTCTCTTCTCTCTCTCAAATTGTAGATTAAAACTTATCATATTATGGTCACTACCTCCGAATGGCTCCCTTACCTCGAGATCCCTTATCAAATCCAGTTCATTACATAACACTAAATCCAGAATTGCCTTCTCCCTGGTAGGTTCCAGTACAAGCTGCTCTAAGAATCCATCTTGGAGGCACTCCACAAACTCATTTTCTTGGGTCCAGTAGCAACCTGATTTTCCCACTCTACCTGCATGTTGAAATCTTCCATAACCACCGTAGCATTACCTTTGCGACATGCCAATTTTAGCTCTAGATTCAACTTGCACCCATTCTCCAGGCCACTGTTTGGGGGCCTGTAGATAACTCTCATTCAGATCTTTTTATGCTTATGATTCCACAGTTCTATCCATACTAACTCTACATCTCCTAATTCTATGTCACCCCTCACAAGGGACTGAATTTGATTCCTTACCAACAGAGCTACCCCACCCCCTCTGCCCACCTGTCTGTCTTTTTGATAGGATGTATACCCCTGAATATTTAGTTCCAAGCCCTGGCCCTCAGCACTATCTGTCACTTGGAGCATTTTTCACTTTCACCTGTACATGTCCAAAGGTGGCACAATGGCGCAGTTGGTAGAGCTGCTGCCTCACAGTGCCAGAGATCCGGATTTGATCTTCACCTCGGGTACTGTCTGTGTGGAGTTTGCACATTCTCCCTGTGAACGCATGGGTTTCCTCTGGGTGCTCCGGTTTCCTCCCACATCGCAAAGAAATGCGGGTTTGTAGGTTAATTGGCTTCTCCAAAATTGTCCCCAATGTGTGGAGAATGGATGAGAAAGTGGGGTAACACAGAACTATTGTGACTGATGGTCAGCGTGGGCTCAGAGGACTGAGGGGCTGTTTCCATGCTGTGTCCCTAATTAAAAAAAAATATTAAATAACTTTGTTGCTATGACTGACCATAGTTTGTTTAACAACCTTAACAACAAGCCTCCCCACGTACATCAAGCACTGAAGATAGACACAAAATGCTGGAGTAACTCAGCGGGATAGGCAGCATCTCTGGAGAGAAGGAATGGATGACTTTTCGGGTTGAGACCTTTCTTTAGACTGAGAATCAGGGGCAAAGATCGTAGAAGGCTAAGATAGACCACTCCTGCAAAATCCAATGGACTGACGCGCAGTACACAACGGAGCGGAACCTCTGCCATTTTGGGAACTTCCGTTAAGCCTCTTGAAGTTTAATCCATGTCAGTCCATTAGATTTTGCAGGAGTGGTCTATCTTAGCCTTCAATGATTATTGGTTTAATCAGTGTTGTGGGGGAACAGTATGCGTGTGTGTGATTATAGCTCATCTACCAAATTCATAATTTTGTTCATTTTCTTTTTAAATGTTTTCCTCCCTGCCAGAGGTGCTGCTTGTCCCATTGAGTTACTCCAGCATTTTGTATCTAGCACATTAGTTCATCCGTCTACCAATCTAATCGACACTGGAGTGCGTATGATACATCTCAGCTGTTGCTCTATTGAATGGGAAGGAATTTAACACCAACCCTTTAAGTATTGCGAGAATGTCACTAAACAACTTAAACCTATTAACTCCACTAATTCTGGACAAAAAAAAAATGGTCGCTCTATGGTGTCGATATTCCTCACTGTGTTGGGAGAATATTGGGGTGAAGGGAAAATCCTCATCAGGAAATTCATTGTTTTGCCCGGTGACGAGCGAATGATTGTAACCTTTTAGGGGACACAATCATTTGTTCACCTGAAGAAGGGACTCGACCGAAACGTCACCCATTCCTTCTCTCCACAGATGCTGCCTGTCCCGCTGAGTTACTTCAACTTTTTGTGTCTTGTCGGCAAGCATTTGTTTGACGGGTCTCCGTGGATCGATGCACATTTCCCTGTTTCTAGTCGCTAATAAAAACTTTCCCAGTGACTGCGCCCACGCGTTTTCCATTTTGGTCACATTTTTTAATTGATATATAATTAATATATGAAGTGGGTATATATATATATATATATATAGATTGCGGTTCCCACAGAGTCACTGGTAAACCTCATGAATTATACATAGTCTCGAAAATTGTGAATTCTAATTCAGAATCGACACATTCTCACATACAACAGAACTGTGCCACAAATAAACGTCCAACCCTTGCCAATTGTAGCTCTCGTCTTCACAGCAAAAAGTGAGATATGATTCCCACTGCAGCGATCAGATCACAGGTGGGGAACCTGAAGAAAGACAGGTCGGGTCACCTACATTGGCAATTCGAGCAATTTATAGCAGAACAGCACGCCATGACGGAAGCCGATTCCCAAGATGGCGCAAAAAAAATTACCCATGACCTACTACTGCTTTTTTGCCGAGTGGACCATCTTGCTCTTGCTCTAGTATCTTTGGTCAGGGGAGAGGGAAGCTAGAGATATGGAAGGGTAAGGCGTAAAAATGACAGATAAAGCAGACTAAATCTGCTTACATCAAGCACTGGATATATAAGCTCCAATAACATGATTACCATGTCACATATCAGCCAGAAACGTTAAATCCTGCTGATTACACTTTTTGTACATCCTTTTGCTACAACCTACCCTGCAAGCCATGAGAAAAGATTGCAGCATAGCCTATTGGTGTAATGAGCATCAGTGCCTAAAAGAATCACACAAAGCAAAATCAAAACCGCAATGAGATAAGATGTTTTTGTATCCTTGTGTGTGAAAATGTTTCAGTCCTTAAAAAATTGAAATAGAAGATTTCCCCTTTGGCAGCATCACGCTGCAAGATTCGCATAATATTCTTAATTGAATTCATCATCTGGAATTCATTGCCATAGGAGGCTGCGGAAGCCAAGTCAGTGGATATTTTTAAGGCAGAGATAGAAAGATTATTGATTAGTATGGGTGTCAGGGGTTATGGGGGGAAGGCAGGAGAATGGGGTCAGGAGGGAGAGATAGATCAGCCATGATTGAATGGCAGAGTAGACTTGGTGGGCCAAATGCTCCTTTCACTTATGAAGTTATGAACTTATAATGAACCATGATAGCACACAATAAGAGGTATTGAGAGAGGTGAAATGAGGTCATCACAAGGTTGTGCTGTAGCTGCTGATGCCATAGACATTGTTTAAGAAGGCCATCAAAGAATCAAGAAAACGAAACAATTGGCAAAGGGGAAGATTTAGTTTGCAGCAATGGATTGTTTGTTTCAACACAAAATCAATGAATGTCTTACGAGTCATGCAACCACAATATCAAAGCTACCAGAACGGATACAAAAGTCGTTCAAGGAGCCAAAGGTTAACGTTGGTGTTGATTTTGCAAGCATGCATTTTGATGATCACTTGTGTGATGACTATGGTAAACTCCCCACTGAACAAATGTTACGTTCTACTTCCATGAAGGCTGCAAAAGTTTGATTGTCTTCAAAGATAGACACAAATTGCAGGAGTAACTCAGGGGGACAGGCAGCATATCTGGATAGAAGGAATGGGTGACATTTTGCGTCGAGACCTTTCTTCGGACAGCCTCCAGAAGTTGTGAATTCCACTCCACTCTGTGACTTGGTTTTCACTGCTGGTAACCCAGCGCCTGCAGTTTCTTCCTACACGTTTGATTGTCTTCATGCTGTTTGGAGTGCCACAAGCCGTGAGGACAGATACCTGGCTACCATTCAACAGCGAAGATTTCACCAAGTTTACAAATTATCTATGTTTCACAGATCGTAGGATCGCACTTCACTGGAAATTAGTCAATGGTGCAGTTGAGGGATATATTTAAATGACTATCATTAAAACTGCTCGTGCCACAGGAAAATCATGGGAGGTAGAACTTTATGTTTTTAAGATATCTCAGAGAAACACTGCTTTCAATGACAGAAATATTAGAACTATCAAAGAATCAACAATCGATTTACATTTTTAACACTTAACCTATTTGACTGCCTTTATGATTTTGAAGAAGGCTCCCGACCCTAAACATAACCTATCTATGTTCTCCAAGCATGCTGCCTCACACTCCGGAAATATTACCATCTGGTTTGGGAATTGCTCTGCACAGGACAAGAAGGCTCTGCAGAGAGTAGTGCGTTTGGCCAAACACACTATGGGAACTTCACTCGCCCCCCTGCAGGAACTATAAATCAGGAGGTGCAACTCCAGAGTCAATAAAATCATGGGAGACCCCTTCCATCCCTGCAACGGACTGTTCCAGCTGATACGGTCAGGCAAACGCCTCCGTTGCCATGCTGTGAGAACAGAGAGGTTGAGAAGGAGTTTCTTCCCAGAGGCCATTCGGACTGTAAACTCCTATCTCACCAGGGACTAACTTTACTGAACCTTTTTCCTTCCGCCCACAATATTTAATATGTAATAGAATATGTGATTGTGTTTATAGTTTGTTTGGTTGTTTGTTTGTTTGACTTTTTGCACAAAGTCCGCGAGCATTGCCACTTTTCATTTCACTGCACATCTCGTATGTGTATGTGACGAATAAACTTGACTTGACTTGACGACTTGACTTTGAGTTACCCCAGCATTTTTTGCTTTTCCGTGGTAAACCAGCAGTCCCTTGTTTCTACTTTATGATTATCATTGTCATTTTTGAACCAGGAATTGAATTGAGGTGACTGTCTCAAGTATGGACCAAGATTAAATATATATTTGAGCCTCTTGCAATGGGAATTTTGGCCAACTTCGTAGCACACATGTGGGTATCCTTGAGCTCCAGGTGACCAGCAGCACCAGAATTATACTCCTCCACAATCTGCAACCTTATAATCCAGTATATCAAACCATGGGATCAATCCTAGTTTAATGAGGAGACCAGATGGCATGCCAAGAACTGCCGTAGGTGTAACTTATAATAATGTGGATCTAAATTGGTGAAGATACAATATGGAATCACATGCCTATTAAACAACAAAAGCAGCATGCAATGTACAGAACAATGCCCAGAGCAATGTACGTGTGGAGAGGATGTTTCCACGAATGGGAGAGTCTAAGGCCAGAGGGCATAGTTTCAGAATAAAATGATGCACCTTTAGAAAGGAGATGAGGAGTAATTTCTTCAGTCAGAGGATGGTGAATCTGTGGAATTAATTGCCTCAGACGGCTGTGGAGGCAGTCATTGGTTATGTTTAAGGTGAAGATGGAGAGATTCTTGATTCGTATGGCTGTCAGGGGTTATGGGGAGAAGGCAGGACAATGTGGTTAGGAAGGAGAGATAAAGTAGATCAGGAGAATGGGGTTGAGAAAGAGAGATAGATCAACCATGATTGAATGGCGGTGAAGAATCGATGGGCCGAATGGCCTAATTCTGTTCCTATGACATGAACTTATGAACTAACGTTTCTCCAGCCAACAGAATAGGTCAGAGACTTGTAGAACTGTCATATCCAGTCACGAGTAACGGTTGTCAGAGTACCAGACGACAGGAGAAGGTGGAAATATGATATTCCCTATCCTCCATGATGACAGGGAGCAGCATGAGCTCTTGTAAATGCAGGGAATAGGGGATATGGATTATGTACAGGTAGACAAAATCAGTTTAACTTGGCATCACGTTTTGCTCAAACATTGTGGGCCAAAGGCCTCATTCCTGTGCTGTACTGTTCTCAGCTCTGAGTGTTTAATGCAAGGCTGAAATGCTCCCAATGTACTGATGAAGATTCAGGGACCTGAAATGTTAATAATTTCTCCTTCCATTGATTTGTTGGATGTTTCCTGGAATTTCTATTTTAATTTCAGACCTCTAGTATATTCTGCACTTATTTTGATCTTTATTTTCAACCACATTTAGCCAAAGGTACGGTACGGAGGATGCCATCTCAATGGCACTTCACTCCGCCCTCTCCAACCTCGACAACAGAGCCACTTACGTAAGAATGCTGTTCATCGATTACAGCTCAGCATTCAACACCATTATACCTGAACTGATCACCAAACTCGGTAACCTGGGCATCGACCCCTCCCTCTGCAACTGGATACTGGACTTTCTAACCAACAGACCCCAGTCTGTTAGGTTAGACAAGCACACCTCTTCAACCCTCAACCTCCACAGAGCTGTGTGCTGAGCCCCCTCCTCTACTCCCTCTTCACCTACGACTGCACACCTGTACATGGTACTAACACCATCATCAAGTATGCAGATGATACAACGGTGATTGGCCTCATCAGCAACAACGATGAGTCGGCCTATAGGGAGGAGGTCCAGCTCCTAGCAGCATGGTGCGCTGACAACAACCTGGCTCTTAACTCCAAGAAGACCAAGGAGCTCATTGTAGACTTCAGGAAGTCTAGGGGCGGCACGCACACCCCATCCACATCAACGGGACGGAGGTGGAACGTGTTTCCAGCTTCAGGTTCCTGGGGGTCAACATCTCCGATGACCTCTCTTGGACCCACAATACCTCAACTCTGGTCAAGAAGGCTCACCAGTGTCTCTTCTTCCTGAGGAGACTGAAGAAGGTCCATCTGTCTCCTCAGATCCTGGTGAACTTCTACCGCTGCACCATCGAGAGCATCCTTACCAACTGTATCACAGTATGGTATGGCAACTGCTCTGTCTCTGACCGGAAAGCACTGCAGAGGGTGGTGAAAATTGCCCAACGCATCACCGGTTCCTCGCTCCCCTCCATTGAGTCTGTCCAAATTAAGCGTTGTCTGCGAAGGGGGTTCAGCATCGCCAAGGACTGCTCTCACCCCAACCATGGACTGTTTACCCTCCTACCATCCGGAAGGCGCTACAGGTCTCTCCGTTGCTGGACCAGCAGGTCCAGGAACAGCTTCTTCCCTGTGGCTGTCACACTACTCAACAATGTACCTCGGTGACTGCCAATCAACCCCCCCCCACCCCCGAACACTCCTCCCACATGAAAAACACTATGACTGTATGCATGTAAATAGATTTATTTATTGAAATCATATTCTATGTCGCTCTTCCAGGGAGATGCTAACTGCATTTCGTTGTCTCTGTACTGTACACTGACAATGACAATTAAAGTTGAATCTGAATCTGAATCTGAATCTGAATCTGAGGTGCCATGTAGTTGGGTTAACCTGTTGTCATACTAAGATCCCCATCATCACAGATGCCATTTGTCAGCCACACCAATTCACCTCCATGTGACATCAAGAAACGGATAAGAGCACTGGATATAGTAAGAAACCTGGCTGAAGAAGGCTTCCAACCCAAAGTTAATTTTTTTTTCCAGAGATGCTGCCTGACACGCTGAGTTACTCCAGCATTTTGTGTCTATCTTCAGTGTAACCTAGCATCTGCAGTTCCTTCCTACACATAACAGCTGATAATCTTGCTCCTGATCGAACCAAATCTCCAACCAGCCTGTTAAGGGTCTCGACCCAAAACGTCACATATTCCTTCTCTCCAGAGATACTGTCTGACCCGCTGAATTACTCCAGCTTTTTGGGACTATCTTTAATGTAATGTATTGTATCTATCTGTAGTTCCTTCCTATACCTGTTGCCAGTATAATTCTGGTTACAACACCACCCTATATCTGACAATGTGGAAAATAGCCAAGTGCTGACCTGTTCATTGAATACAATTTGATTGATAGCCACCAATACCCTCAATAATCAACAAAGTGCTGGAAGGTGCCATTGACTGTCCCATCAAGTGGCACGGACATATAACCTGATGACCAGCGGCCACTTTGGGCGTCTCCAGGACCACTCAGTGAGTAAAATGGTCTTGGAAACCTCTGGTGAGTGACTCACCTCCTGACAAGCCCAAATAATTCCTATCATCTACAAGGTATAAGTCAGGAGTGTAATGGAAAACAACCCATAAGCCTGGATGAGTCCAGCTATCTTAGCTCTCAGGAAGCTCACCATCACACAGGAGCAAGAAAAGCAATGCTTCCCCATCCACAAGAGACATCACCCATTCCTTTTCTCCTGAGATGCTGCCTGACTCGCTGAGCTACTCCAGCATTTTGTGTCTATCTTTGATTTTAACCAGCATCTGCAGTTCCTACCTGCACCTTAATATTCATATGCTTTAACACTAACACACAGTGGTTAGAGTTAGAAGCATTTACAAAATTCATTGTTACGCACCTTAACAATTCCAACAGCACCTCCCAAACCACAACTCTAAATATCAATTCCCTTTACCACGAATGCACAGTGGTTGCAGTTGGTACCATGTACAAAGCTCGCTGAGGTTATGCGCCTTAGCAACAACAACAGTTTCTCCAAAACCTGCAATTTTACTTCGGAGTCACGTGAGTGACTACGTGAAGAAGCCCGCTAGGACGCATGCGTGTCATTGCGCTACACGCATTGCGAAACGTCAGACGCGGTGGAAGGACGTTCCCCCGCGGCGGCAATTTAAAAAGCCGCTATTGCAGGTAAGGTTTTTACTCTGCGGTCTTTTTGCCTTTTTGCCCACTACAGACGGAGAATGGAGAAAGGGAAAAAGACAACGAGGGCTGCAACGAAGCTGGTCAGGGAGGATCGCGGAGCAGCGGACAGCCAGCAAAAGCAGCCGTCGGCACTGAGATCACCCGTAGTGGGATCAGCTGTGCCCTGTGTAGCCGCCGCGCCGGCCAAATCAACGCGGCCGGGCAGCAAGGCAAAACACAAAACAAACAGAGTCGTGGACTCGGAGGAGTCCGACTCTGATACACCGCGGGAGGCCAGCGACCGAGAGCGCTGGACCCGTATGGAACGGTGTTTGGAGCATCTGCTCCAGCGTGACCGGCTCCGGGATTTGGAGTCAGGCCACTGTGGGCCCTATATCAAACTCACAGCAGTACCTTTCCAAGGCTGCATAGTGTCTCCACCTTATCGGAGGGGAGCACTTCGGGTCAGTTCTGGGCTGACCTGGAAGAGGGGTCCGCGGAAGAACATACAAGTGTGCATGGGGTGCAAGAAAAAGAAAACTTGCTGGATATGGTGGCAAATTTCATACAGCCAGAACAAACTGGGGCAAACCTGGAGCCAAAGCTTGCTGCCAGTATTGACTATATGTCACTGAACCAGTTACAAGAACAGGCTGTAGTGGATACGACAGGAAGACATATGGCACCAGGCAACTGCATTTCCCTAAACGTCCCAATCATCAACAGCTGCATCTGGAAACACATCGGACCAGGGGTCAGAAGTATGGACGTGAAACTTCAAAAAGTCCTAAAATTGCTGACTGCAGGAATAACGGCATTTGCCCGCACTGTGGACGACAGTGTTATGTCCCTAGATCAACAGGACGCGCTGGCACTGTTCTGCAACACCCAGCACGAATTAAACAGCATCAGAAAAAGTGCCATACAGCCGACACTTAATCCTAAATTCGTGGGACTGTGTAAATCTGGAGCCACCAAACCATCCATTCTCCTGTTCGGAGGCAACTTATCGAAGCAGGTAAAGGAGCTAGACGAAGAAGCAAAAACTTTGGGGTTAATAAAAGGAACAACCCACCCTGCAAAAACCCACCACAGCCTACGACAGCACCCCTACGCACCCACCAGCGGAACTGGTGAAAGTTCGAGGGCACGGCACTTCAAACATGAGTCTTTTTTAGGCCATGGCCCAGGCCGGCCTTCCTGGAAAATGCGGGGAACCCCAACAACACCAGCAACCAACCCGAAAAACCAAGCACCAGCACAACAGCAACGGAAGAACTTCAGGAAGAAGTAGTCCTGCCACTGGTAACAATTTAGGTAGGTGGGTCTGGTTCCCCAAATAATATGGGAAGCATGGAGGTTGGGGGACGACTATACTGGTTTTTGAATGCATGGAGCATGCTAACAACCGATACTTACGTCTTAAGCAGTATCCAGGGATATACCATAGAGTTTATACACGGAAACAGCCCTCCAGTTCAACATAAACCAATCCGAGAGTTTGTGCTCTCTGATAAGGAAAAAACAGAAGCACAAGCTGAACTGGAGCGGTTTTACATAAAAGGTGTAATTGAGCAAATGCGACACGAACCATTAGAATTTGTGTCCAATATATTTACCAAAACCAATAAAGATGGTGGTTGTCGCATCATCATAGATCTGACAAAATTGAATACATTTGTACAATATATTCACTTTAAAATGGAAACCTTTGTTACTGCTAAACAACTAATTTCCAAAGGGTACTTCATGGCTAGCATCGATTTAAAAGATGCAGGTACTATTCAGTACCCATACGAGGTGACCACAGATGTTACTTAAAATTCAACTGGATGGGACAACTATGGCAATATAAAGCACTGCCAAATGGGCTAACATCAGCCCCCAGGCTGTTCACAAAAATCTTGAAACCAGCCCTAGCGTTTCTACGGAAACGCAAACACATGATTATGGCATATTTAGATGACAAAGTCATTGTGGGCATAACTTTGGAATTGGCCATACTAACTGTAACAGCCACAAAACAGTTGTTTGAAAAACGGGGATTTATCATCCATCCAGTTAAATTTAAACTAACACCGTCCACTACTATGGACTACTTGGGATTCACCATTGATTCAGTTCACATGACGGTGACACTACCTAAGGAAAAGGCCAGAGAAATAATAGAGGTTTGCAGCAACCTCATTGACATCAGAAACCCATCCATCAGATTGGTAGCTAAAGTAATTGATAAAATGGTGGCTGCTTTCCCAGCCATACAATTTGGACCCCTACATTACCAAAACTTACAGAGAGCCAAAATTCAAGCTCTAAAAATTAATGCAGGTCACTTTGACAGACCTATGAGACTACCAATCCAAGCCAAAACGGAACTAAAATGGTGGATAGATAACATCTGGCTTTGTTCCAACCCAATCATTGTCAGTAACCCTTCGATGGTACTACAAACTGATGCCAGTGCACTAGGGTGGGGAGCCACCAATACCATCACCAGCTGTGGAGGTAGATGGACAGCGCAGGAGGCATCCTTCTTACTCACACTGGGTATAAATTACTTGGAAATGTTGGGTGCATTTCATGGCCTTAAGTCATATTGTACTGGATCACACCACCAGCATGTTAGATTACAAATAGACAATACCACTGTGGTAGTATACATCAACCACATGGGCGGCAACAAATCGATATCATGTGACAATCTCGCTAATTCAATTTGGCAATGGTGCATCCAGAGAAATATTTGGATATCAGCCACTTACCTACCAGGGAGACTAAATTTAGTGGCAGACACCAGGTCACGCCAATTTAATGAAAACACCGAATGGATGTTAAACAAAACGGTGTTTGCTGATATTACAGCAAAATATGGAACACCGGATATCGATCTTTTCGCATCCAGACTAAACAACCAGATATCTAACTATGTTTCATGGGAACCAGACCCTGGGGCAGCGGCAACAGATGCATTTTCGCTGCATTGGGGAAAATTGTTTATTTACGCATTCCCTCCCTTCTGCCTCATCAGTCGGGTATTAAGGAAAATACAACAAGACTCTGCGTCTGGTATTTTGGTAGTACCCGATTGGCCTACACAACCATGGTTCCCAGTGGTGCAAAACATGGTATTAGAACCATGTATTACTATCCCACACAGACCAGATCTACTACTACATCCCGTGACAGGGGATAGCCATCCAAGCCATAAAAGCTTGAACCTGTTAATTTGTAGAGTTTAAAGATACCACTTCCACAACTGGGACTCACGGACCGAACAGCAAACATCATCTCGGCGGCCCAAAGAGAATCAACCAAGAAACAATATCTGGTCTACATCAGAAAGTAGGAAACGTACTGTCATAAGAACAAAATCACCAACAGAAATATCAACATCCCATCTGTTCTGGAATATCTGGCAGGCCTCCACTATGATGAGGGGCTCAGCTACAGTGCCATCAACAGCACCAGAAGTGCCCTGTCGACATACCTATGGCAAGGGACAGAGCGTTACACGGTAGGGACTCACCCTCTGGTAACCAAGCTCATGAGGGGAATATTTAACACAAACCCCCCAAAAAACAGGTACTCCCATATATGGGATGTAAGTATTGTCCTGAAAGCACTCAGGAACTGGTCACCAGCATCTACCCTGTCCCTACACAGACTAACGTTAAAAACAGTCATGTTAATGGCATTGGTCACGGCACAGAGGGTTCAGTCACTGCACAAACTCAGACTGGACAACATGACCTCCTCACCTGACGATATTACGCTCCATATTTACGAACTAGTAAAACAGAACAGACAGGGATCAGCAGGCCTCAATATCCAATTTAGGTCATACCCTGCAGATGACCGCCTCTGTATAGTTAAACATCTATCACCATACATGGAGAAAACAAAAATCCTAAGAGGCAACGAGAAGGGACTGCTGATCAGCCATAAGAAACCTCACAAAAAAGTGACGGTCCAGACGATCTCGAGATGGCTGAAACAGGTACTGACGCAGGCTGGGGTGGAAACTAACGTGTTTAAATCTCATTCCACCAGGGCTGCAGCTACATCGGCAGCAGTACAACTGGATGTGCCCATGGACCAAGTCCTCGAAGCAGCAGGATGGTCAGGGGAAAGAACTTTCCAGTTATTTTACAATAAACCAGTGATGAAAACTGGAACATTTGCAGAATTTTTTTTTAATTCTGTAAATTAATTAAAAACCCATAAATGGGGTTATAATTTGTGTTAATAAATTTTATGATTTCAATAACGAATCATGTGCAATTATGTTAACACTATTCCTCCCACAGTCAAGGCAGACGTGTGCATGGACTCGGTTCCACGGCATGAAATCACAGAGCTTTGAAATCTTCACGTAGTCACTCACGTGACTCCGAAGTAAAATAGTAAGATTAAACGAGAACTTACCAGTTTGAAGTTTGATCTGTATTTTATGAGGAGTTACGATGAGGGATTACGTGCCCTCCGCTCCCACCCTGATCATATACTTAACTGGTACCTCTTCTCTAATCTTACTATGTTTAGTCATTACTGTGAATTACTGTGAATTCACACCGCTGCTTTGAAGAATGACACGCATGCGTCCTAGCGGGCTTCTTCACGTAATCCCTCATCGTAACTCCTCATAAAATACAGATCAAACTTCAAACTGGTAAGTTCTCGTTTAATCTTACTATTTATACTCCAAAGAAGGATAAAAACTTCCAGTGCATTCCTTGTTACATTATTCCGACTTGGAAATATATCACTGGTCCTTCGTCGACATTCAGTCAAAATGCTGAACTCCAGTGCCTAAAGCACTGTGACAGTACCTTGTTTAGGAAGGAACTGCAGATGCCGGTTTATGCCGAAGATGGACACAAAATGCTGGAGTAACTCAGCGAGACAAGCAGCATCTCTGGAGAGAAGGAATGGGTGACGTTTCAGGTCAAGACTCTTCTTCAGACTGATGATAGGGGAGAGGGAGATACATAGATAAGGAAGTGTAAGGTGTGAAAAAAGGACAAAGGGAATGAAGTTCAAGGAAGGACTGCATTGATTCAAGAGGGCAGCTCTCCATCACTTTACTATAGGCAATCAGGGATGTGCAATAAATGCTGTCCTTGCTGGAGAGGAAGGAGTTATATTCAATTCCAGTGATCCCCAGTGCATAATCTTCTATTGTTTTTCAGTTGTCCTTACTTTAAATGGGACAGATTCAGCAAAAGGGGAAGCATTAGCTTTTACTCAGCTGCTTCACATTGATTTACTTTCAATGATGCAAAAGCCACAACAATATGCCTGTTTAAACTTGTCATATACTCAACTCTGATTTAGTGTTGTGATATTTTCAATGTGGAGTTTATATTGCATTGCTATCCTAATCTGTGGATTCTGAATCCTTCCGACCACAAGTCCTCCAGATTGCTCATAAATGACGGGGATAAAATAATGTATAGGGTTTTAATAGATCCTTTGGTGTAGACTCGACTGCCTACGTTTTTTATGTTCATTGGGCTGCTGGATTTTATTCTGGTGATTTGATTCTGTGACTAACCAAGAACGGCGAAGTATTTATGTGGCATCTTAACTGCAGTAAAATGGCACAGAAAGTTCCACTGAAGTCTTATCAAACAAAACATTGACAAAAACAACAAGGCAGGTTAGTCACGGTGGTGCAGCGGTAGAGTTGCAGCCTTGCAGCGAATGCAGCACCGGAGACCCGGGATCGATCCCGACTACGGGTGCTCTCTATACGGAGTTTGTACATTCTCCCTGTGACCTGCATGGGTTTTCTCCGAGAACTTCGGTTGCCTCCCACACTCCAAAGACATACAGGTTTGTAGGTCAATTGGCTTGTTAAACGTAAAAATTGTCCGCGAGTGGGTGTAGGAAAGTGTTAATGTGCAGGGATCTCTAATCTAATATGCTGTATCTCTAATCTAAACTAAACTAAAAATTAAGGGATACAAGGAACCAGCATGGATTGATTCGAAGAACAATGGCAACAGGTTGAATTTGTAGAACACTTTTTAACAAAGCACGAAAATCCTGAGATGATTAACAAGACTAATGCCTCTGTCCCACTTAGGAAACCTGAACGGAAACCTCTGGAGACTTTGCACCCCACCCAAGGTTTCCGTGGAGGCCGATTCATTTGATGCATTCAAAATAGAGTTTGATAGAGCTCTTAGTGCTAGAGGAATCAAGGGACATGGGGAGAAGGTATGATTGGGGTACTGATTGTGGATAATCAGCCATGATCATATTGAATAACAGTGCTGGCTCAAAGGGCCGAATGGCCTTCTCCTGCACCGATTTTCTATGTTTCTATGTTTCTCTGAATTTCTTTAGTCAAAGGGTGGTGAATGTGTAGAATTCATTGCCTCAGAAGGCTTTAGAGGCCATCAATGGATATTTTTAAGGCAGAGATAGATAGATACCTGATTAGTATGGGTGTTAGGGATTATGGGGAGAAGGCAGGACAATGTGGTTAGGAAGGAGAGATAAAGTAGATCATCCATGATTGAATGGCAGAGTAGTCGAGACCACCCCTATGTATTTCAGCCCCTCGAAGTTTGTGGACCTATAAAAGGTAGCCCCATCTTAGATCGATGTCGATCTTCTGGAGAAACGCTTGGGACTGCATGACCTTTTGGAGTGTGTCTGCTTGCACGAGGTTGAAGGGCTTGGTCAGGCAAAGACAAGGATCCACCCGCGGTGGTTTAGGTATCGTATAGGTGGATTTGCTATACAACACTCTTACACAGCCGTGCCTCTGTGTGGCTCCACAGTACCAGTAGTTGATCAATTCCTAACTGAAATGGTTCAACAAAACAGTTCTATCATATCTGCTTGTTTAAAACACAATAAAAATAAAACTACATCGACAAGGCGTCAGTTCCAGACAAGGCTATGTTTCGATCCATAAAACCATAAGACTATAAGACATAAGAGTAGAATTAGGCCATTTAGCCCATCAAGTCTACTCTGCTATTCAATCAAGGTTAACCTATATTTTTCCTCTCAATCCCATTCTCCTGCCTTCTCCCTGTAATATTTGACACCCTTACTAATCAAGAAGAATAGAATATAGAATAGAATAGTTTCTTTATTGTCATTGTAACATGAACCATGTACAACGAAATTGTAAAATGTCAGCCAGTCAGTGCACCATTCAAACATTTCTAAAAGCTAACGATACATACAAGGTAAAATATTTAAAAAAGATAAACAACTAAAATAAATATCATAAAAATAGCACGCATAAACACCCAGCCCTACATCCTTCTGTCGATTTCACAGTCTCTTAGTATGTATCGCCCCTGCGTTCCTTGGCGGCTACATTTAGTGCCTTTATAGCAGTGGGGTAAAAACTGTTTTTAAGTCTGTTTGTCCTTGTCCTTGTAGATCTGTACCGTCTGCCTGACGGTAACAGTTCAAACAGGGAGTGTCCGGGGTGGGAAATGTCCTTTATAATACTCTGGGATTTTTTGATGCAGCGGGAACTGTGTAAGTCCTCCAAGGTAAGGAGAGGGCAGCCGACAATCCTCTGGGCGTTGTCAATGGCCCTCTGGAGCGCTTTCCTCTGAGCCGCTGTGCAGCTGGTGTACCATACGCATACACAGTATGTTAGGATGCTCTCAATGGAGCACCGATAAAAGGACAGCAGCAGTCTCTGAGTGATGTTATTCTTCCTGAGCACCCTCAGGAAGTGCAGTCTCTGCTGGACCTTTTTCAGCAGCGCAGAGGTGTTCACGCTCCACGTCAGGTCCTCCTCAATATGGATTCCCAGGAAGCGGAAATCCGCCACCCTCTCCACACAGTCCCCTCTGATAATTAATGGTACCATGTCCGTTTTATTCTTCCTGAAGTCTATTATTATCTCCTTGGTCTTTAAGGTGTTGAGGAGCAGGTTATTTTCTCCACACCACACTGTCAGCTGCTCCACCTCATCCCGGTAGGCGTACTCGTCCCCCCCGGAGATGAGTCCCACCACCGTAGTGTCATCCGCAAATTTGACAATGGTGTTGCTGTGGTGGGCGGGGGTGCAGTCATGTGTGTAGATGGTGTAGAGCAGGGGGCTCAGCACGCAGCCCTGTGGAGAGCCGGTACTGAGGCTGAGGGCCGTGGATGTGTGATGGCCCACTCTGACTCTCTGGCTGCGACCCGACAGGAAGCTATTTATCCACATGCAGGTGGAGTGTGGAAGTCCCAAGTCCGCCAGTTTGTCCACCAGTTTGTGGGGAAGGATGGTATTAAAGGCAGAGCTGTAGTCCACAAAGAGCATCCGCACGTAGCTCCCCCGCTGCTCCAGGTGGGACAGTGCAGCATGGAGAGCTGTGGCTACAGCGTCCTCTGTAGATCTATTCGCTCTGTACGCAAACTGGTGGGGGTCAAAGCTTCGGGGCAGGAGTGATGTGATGTGACCCCGGACCAGTTTTTCAAAACACTTCTATCAATCTCCACTTTAAAATACCCAGTGACTTAGCTTCCACTGCCTTTTGTGGCGATGAATTCCACAGATTCCCTACCTTCTGGCTAATGAAATTCCTCCTCATCTCAATTTCAAAAGTACAACCTTTTATTTTGAAGCTGTGCCCGCTAATCCTAGACACTCCCATTACTGGAAACATCCTCTCCACATCCTCTCCACATCCATTCTATCCAGGTGAGTCCATCTGATAAATGGTGCAAGTGACTCGAGAGAACTACCCTATAGGCTAGTTAACAAACAGCCTGACACAGTCATATGTACAGAGAAGATCAAACAGATAATGATCCGGAATCTGTGCCTACAGCTTTTCGTTTTGGCTGGAAAATTGCACCAGACGTGAGGTATCCTAGGAATGATTCAATGATACGTTATTGTCACATGTGTCTTGTTACAGTGAAATTCATTGTTTTTGCATGTAATCTGGTAAAATCATACAGCAGACCTCACCTGGGCTGTACACAAAGTGTCGCCACATTTCTGGAGCCAACAAAGTTTCAAATGTTCTTAGTAGAGTCGTATTTTCTTGCAGCGGCGAACCAGGGCTGCCGCCGCAGGTGGCCACAGGTGGCCTGCCCTTCATTCTTGGCAGACCCTCACCAGGTCCCTCAGTGTTCTCAGTGACCCCCACCGGGTCCCTCTTTGTCTCGGTGACACCCTGTCGGGTTCCTCTTTGTTCTTGGTGGCCCCCCCCGGGCCCCCACCGGGCCCCCCCCCCCCCCCCACCGCCAGTTGATCTGCTCCGCGGTGCGTCCGAGGCACATCCTGGGAGCTGGGAAGTATCATGGAGAATCCTCAGCACTGAGCCTAGATATCCAGTCTGGCTTGGTATGTTTTAATGAATTATCCACTTATTCATCTGAACCCCTTTTAGAAAGGAGGTGAGGAGGAACTTCTTTAGTCAGAGAGTAGTTAATCTATGCAACTTGTCACAGAGTGCTGTGGAGGCCAAGTCAGTGTATATTTGTAAGCAGACATAGACAAATTCTTGATTAGAACAGGTATCAAGGCCTATGGGGAGAAGGCAGGAAAATGGGATGAGGAGGCAGAGATCAGCCATGATTGAATGGCGGAGTGGACTCGATGGGCTAAATGACCTAATTCTACTCCTATAACTTGTGTGAAGTGAGGTGAACACTTAAGTATACATTCCCAATCGAGATTCTACCAAACAGCCACTGTCCTACACTGTAAATGATAGTGAATAACTGAACAAGTAATGAGAGGAGGAGGCTTCAAGAATATCTCAACATCACTCTGTGACTCACTTCCTGGCTTCTGAAAGTCTTTCCACCGTCTACTCCAGTCAGGATTGTGGTGGAGTACCCTGGATAAGTGCGCATCCAACAACATCCATAATGAGTGCACATCCATCAACACCAAGGCAAATTCCTTGTTTGTGTACGTACAAGGCCAATAGACATTCATTCATTCAAAACACAATACGATCTGGAGTTTCTCCACAAACATGAGCAGAAGATATACTATATGCAGGTTGCCTCCCTTCCCTTCCCTTCGCCCCTCTGCCAAAAAGGTCAGAGACTGTCTTTGAGTGGAAATATATTTCTGCTCTTCCTCCCTTGTTTCTTGATCAAGATTCTGGAACTCCCTATTTACCCGAACAATTGCAAGGAGATTGCTCACGACCAGAGTCAGGATACGATACGATACTTTATTTCTCCCACGAGGGAAATTGGACTGCCAACAGTATTAAAACACAACAAGATACAAGAAACATGATATTAAAATGACGAGTGGAAAGTCCAGGATTGGGGATGTGCAAAGATTGGGGTGGGGGGGGGGGGGGGGGGGGGGGCGGGGAGGGGAATCAGTCTACCACACGACAGAAGGAGGAGGAGTTGTACAGTTTGATAGTCACAGAGAAGATCAATCTCCTGTGGCATTCTGTCCTGCATCTTGGTGGAACCAGCCTGTTGCCGAAGGTGCTCCTCAGGTTGACCAGTGTATCATGGAGGGGGTGAGCTGTGTTGCCCAAGATACTCCGCAGTTTGAGGAGCAATCTCTCTGCCAAAACCACCTCTGCCAAATCCAGCTCTGCCCCCAGGGCGGAGTCAGCCTTCCTGATGAGCTTGTTGATTCTGTTGGAATGAGAATGAGCAATAAATATTAATCTAAGTGTGGATACTTTCTCCATGGATACAGAAAATGTCTCGGGTTCCAGGCATGTTTGACCGGATGGGAATTTATTTTAGGCATTGGAAATCCCAGGTCCAATGTTAACAGGAGCACATGGTACTAAATGTGCAAAGGTCAGTACAAGTGTTGGCCAGTACTCTTGCATGTATTTAGCATAGCAAACACAACCCTCACTTAGTCTTCTGATGAGTGCTTTGAGCAGTTAGAAATTGTAAATCATACTACATTTGATACTTAAACTGACATTGCCACAATTCTCTTATTCAATGCACCATTATGCAATTGTCATTTGCGGTCCTATAATAATCTGTTAAAAGTGTTTATGCTGTGCATTTGATAGGCTGGTGCTTAGCTGGATAATCGATCTTGTCTCTCTGGAGGGAGGAAGAGTGTATTCCACAAGAGTCAAGAGGTGAAGGGAATTAAGAGCAGATCAAGTGGATTATCGCCTCTATAGTGTGGATAAATCATTCTGGCAGCTATTTCATTGCAAAATCATTAGGGATTACTAGAATTGGTGACAACTGCATTTTATACTGTAGTTGAGAGCATGGGCAAAAAGATCCCAATGAAAACTACATTGTCCCTGGGTGGTAATGTTAAATAACAGAGGGCATAGCTCTAAGGTGAGAGGGAAAAAGTTAAAGGGAGATGTGCAGGGCAAGTTATGTGTGCAGAGAGTGGCAGATGCCTGGAACAGGCTGCCATGGGGTGGTGGTGGAAGCTGATACAATAGCAACATTTAAGAGGCATCTAGCCAGACAGGGAATAGAGTGGTCTGGACCAGGTGCAGGCAAACGCTATTCCCTTATCATGGTCGACAAAAAGCTGGAGTAACTCAGCGGGTGAGGCAGCATCTATGTCGAGGGAATAGGTGGCGTTTCGGGTCAAGACCCTTCGTCAGACTGATGTGGGGGTGGGGGGGGGGGGAGAAGAAAGGAAGAAGCGGAGACAGTGGGCTGTGGGAGAGCTGGGAAGGGGAGGGGAAGGAGGGAGAAAGCTAGTACTACCTGAAATTGGAGAAGTCAATGTTCATCCCGCTGGGGTGTAAATTACCCAAGCGAAATATGAGGTGCTGCTCCTCCAATTTGCGGTGGGACTCACTCTGGCCATGGAGGGGCCCAGGAGAGAAAGGTCGGATACAGAATGGGAGGGGGAGTTGAAGTGCTGAGCCACCGGGAGACCGGGTTGGTTAAAGCGGACTGTGCGGAGCTGTTGAGCGAAGCGATCGCCAAGCCTACACTTCCCTTATCATGTATCTGTACACTGTAAATGGATCGATTGCAATCATGTATTGTCTTTCTGCTGAATGGTTAGCACGCAACAAAAGGTTTTCACTGTACCTCGGTACACGTGACAATAAACTAAACTGAAACTGAAACTGAAACTAAACAGAAACAAATTAGATATGTTTAAATTGACATCATGGTCCGGAAGGGCGTGGCTCATGTGCTGCATTGTTCTATGTTTTATATGCTATGGGGAACAGTCCACTTTAAACTATGTTTGAAGAGGTTCTGATTAAGCCTGCAAAAAATATTTAATATTATATGTTGATTATCAAGTGAAATCTATGAGGAAGCATATTCAGCCTCGACCCTGGGATTTATGTAAACTGAAATGAACTAGGAGCTGAAATATTTAACTCAAAACTTTAATAACAAAAAGACTGTTATCCATTTTCTGTTAGAGACACATCTTCAATGCCGAGAATGATCCTGACCCAAAAGATTCCAGCAACTACAGTTCAATGTTAGAATCAATTTAGATTTTAAAACTGCCTTGTGAGAGAGAAAAGAGGGCAAACATTTTTGGAGAGGAAATTAAGGATGAAGTAGATATGAAAGCTATTGACAAGGACAGAAATGGCTTAAGTGAAAGTGGAAACAGATTGTCAATACAATGAGAGAAATACTATTTTACATTGAATGGGTCACTCATTTGCGCACTGTGAACTGAGGGTGAGATGGCATAGGTGTTTTTAGTATGGGACCTATGCTAGGGCCAGATATGTGTGTTTTGAGAAAAAGAGTTTTACATGCAAGAGGACAATGGATAATGGAGATAGCAGATCCTGCACCAAAGAAGATGCAAAAAGAAATCTGGTAACAATTGTGAAGGAGGTGACGTTATGAAGATTGGTAGTTTTTTTACAAACAAGGAGTTTCTGGTGGACTTTCTTGTAGTGCAGAACATCAGGGAGAAAGAGCTGAGTGGGTTCCACTGTGAGAAGAGTGATCAGGACCTGCTGGGTTACTCCAGAACTTTGTATCTCTCCCACACTACATAGGTTGTTAAGGTAGAAATTCTCTAACCTGCTCCTCTTCTCTGCACACTAAAATGGACGACCGGGATGGCCAAATGCCGGCACGGTGACGCTGCAGTAGAGTTGTTGCCTTAAGGGCCTGTCCCACTTAGGCTATTTTAGGATGGCTGCTGGCGCCTGTCATTGTCGTAGCAGATCACCGAAAAACAAACGACTGGATCCCCCCTTTGACATGAAATCTGAAATAGAATCATTACTTTAACAACATAAAAAAAACAAAGTCAGCACCGGCAACAACCTATGTTAACCTGGCGACAGCTACGACAGCACCTACGTTAGTAGAAGTCAAGCTACGCTCATTGGAATCAAACCCACTGTCGCCGACCGTCTCCGAAAATTTTTCAACTTCGAAAATCCAGCGACAACCAGAAAGGCGCTACGACTCTTTGGGCAACTGAGGAGACTACTCATGGCCATACAGGCGACACCCCGGCGACCATGTGGCAACAGCTTAGTCGCCTGTAGTAGCCTAAAAAATAGCCACCTAAAAAAGTGGGACAAGCCCTTTACAGCACTTGCAGTGCCGGTGACCCGGGTTCAATCTTGACTATGGGTATTGTCTGTACGGAGTTTGCACGTTCTCCCCGTGACCGCGTGGGTTTTCTCCGGTTTCCTCCCACACTCCTAAGATGTACAGGTTTGTAGGTTTATTGGTTTGGTGTTTGGGTAAATTGTCTCTAGTGTGGGGATCACTGGTCTTCATGGACTCGGTGTGCCGAAGGGCCTGTTTCCGCGCTGTATCTCTAAACTAAACTAAATTAAAGGATCGGCCAAGACTCCAACTCAAAAGAGGATGAGGACCTTATTGCCAAAATGCCCATGACCTTGAACGTTCAAGTCTCGGCGTACTTCTAATCTTGAGCTGATAATACTTGCAACATCAGTTGGTCATTCAACTTACATGAGGCTGATTCCCAATGCTCTTGTTTCAAAAGGAGTTTAATTACATTTCATTTTTAATGATTAGAAGGGGCAATCATACAGCCTACTGAACTGAAAAGGAGCAGGAACACAGGGATTGGGTGAATACCCATGTTCCTGCTCCTTTTCAGTACCCCCCCCCCCCCCCCCCACCCCCCCCCCCCCCCCCCCCCCCCAGTCACCAAACGGACCCAACATCAATTCCCAATTCATTGAACTCTCCAATTTCTGGCACGTGTGCCAAGCACTTTGCCAACCTCATGCCTGAAAACATGGCCGGGTCACTATTTTCCATCCAGATCCTGGCACCAACTCTCAGTGGGTTTTCAACTTGAGTGCAACTTTGAAAGAAAAACGGGACGGGGAACACGATTGCCCAGAGGTCAATGGAAGAGAGAAATTTGTAACACTTAGAAATCTTCGGAGAAGGTGCAGTGATTTACTTTCAATGCAGATTAACTTCAGAATCTGCTTCTCTTTACATGTCAAACTGCTACCCATCCACCTGAAGTGACAGAGGCCACCTGACATGGTGCACAAGATTTAATTAAATAATTTGGTGATTGATGTTCTCTGCCAAGGAAGCTGGTTAGAAGAAGCTTTCTCAAAGCATGCTCTTTTTTCATACAACGTGTAATGTGCATCGTTTAGAACAAATAGATTCTCAGCACTCCTGAGAAAGAAAATCTAAAGTATAGTAGGAACAATGAGCGACAGCCTCCTGCTCCTTGGAGCTAGAAAACTGTTACCAGGCTGTAGGTAAAGAAAATGTGCAACTCCGTGCATGACAAATCTGCTGTGTGGTTCTCCTAAGGGCTGCATTGAAACCAATCTGCATTATATTATATACATAGTCTCATCTTGCCCAACCAGTAATGGCCAATCTTTACTCTGTCACAATCAAACAGAGCTTCATTTTTAGCACAAGTGTCTCATTGATACACACGTCTGGTATTGAAAGTCCACACACAAAGACTTGTGTTGAAATCGTATCGCAGCTTCTGTCCGTGCATTCCTTTGAATTGCCGAAATATTACCGTGATATGAAGGAGCTGAAGGTCAGATACGTTAAAAATTGAAACCATCTGAACTGATGTTTGCAAGTTTTAACTTTTGTTCTTTTTTAGTATTAGCTCAGTCAATCCCTGCAGAAAAAAGACCCGATTAATATTTCACCAACTGCACTATTAATCATCCGCCTCTCACATTGTTCTGAAGATCTGGTACGACTTTCTTTCTTGGAAGAGTTCAGGAGTCAGAGCATTTCATTGTCATAGGCACCGGGAATTGACAATGAAATTCCTACTTGTTGCAGCTTGACAGGCACATTGCCACGACATTACAGCAAATAAATATATAATGATCAATAATGAAATGTTATTAATAATAGCACATAACTTTAGTTTAGTTTAGAGGTACAGTATGGAAACAGGCCTTTCAGCCCACCAAGTCCGCATCCCCGCACATTAACACTACCCTACACACACTAGGAACGATTTACTATTACACCAAGCCAATTAACATACAAACCTGTAGATCTTTGGAGTGTGGGAGGATAACAAAGATCTCGGAGAAAATGGAGAAAGTCACAGGGAGAATGTACAAACTTTGTACAGCCACTAACTGTGGTCGGGAACAAACCCGTGACTCTGATGCTAAAAGCGCTGTAAGGCAGCAACTCTACCGCTGCGCCACCGTGCCGCCCTGGACCATAACTAGACCATATAGTGCAAACCCAATGTATGTAGTGCATCCTTATACACCATCCTCAGCAGTTGTTGCTGGGGTAGGATTGTGGTTAGCGTTGTGCCGTTTGATTCAAGTGGTGGACAAGAAGAAGCTGCAGAATTTGAACCAGAAGGTCATGATTCTCTGGATCCTGTACCTTCTTCTCGATGGCTGCAGCGAGATGAGAGAATTGGCATGTGGTGTGTACATTTAAACGTCTGTTGTTATTAGCTGCCTGCTTGAGGCAGCGCTTCCGGTTGAATTCTTCGACAGAGGGGAAGTCAATACCCATAATGGCCGCAGTGTCCTTTGTTCTTCAGTGCTCGAGTTGTAGAACCAGGCTGAGATACATTGAGTCAGAATGCTCTCTACCGACACCAGCAGAGTTGCCATGGAGTTTCCAACAACATGCCCAACCTTCTCAAGTTTCTGATGAATTAGAGACACTGTTTGGGTTTGAAAAGTGGCAGGTGAATAAATTGGAGTCTAATTGCTAAACTTACAGTATAGGGTGGTAGACGTTTTATAGGGTGGTAGGCTTTCAAAGGCTGTAGACAATTGCTTTTGAAGAAAGAATTTCATTCTTGGAGATTAATGTAGATAGAAAATACTGAGATAAAAATAAGGGGTTTTGCCATACAAATCAGAAGCAGATATAATAATAATAATAAATTTTATTTATGGGCGCCTTTCAGGAGTCTCAAGGACACCTTACAAAATTTAGCAAATAGAGTAAAAACATGTAAGCGGAATAAAATAAATAGTAAAGACATCACCAGTACACAAATTAAAGACATAATTCAATCCAAAGACAAAAATCAAAAACACAATATGTTTCTTTTAAAAAGAAATTGTATATGTGTTTGCAGCAAAGCATTTGACAAGGTTCCACATGGCAGGCTGATCTGGAAGGTTAGATTGCATGGGATCCAAGGAGAGATAGCTGAATGGGTAGAACATTGGCTTCATTGAAGGAAGCAGAGGGTGATGGTGTAAGGTTGCTTCTCGCACCAGAGGCCTGTGACTAGTGGTTTGCCTCGGGGTTCGGTGCTGGGTTTGTCATCTACATCAATGATTTGGATGAGAATGTACATGACATGATTAGCAAATTTTCAGATGATACAAAAGTGGGTGGTATTGCAGATAGTGAAGATGGTTGTCAAATATTGCAGCAGGATCTTGATGGATTGGCCAGGCGGGCTGAGGAATGATTGATGGAATTTAATACAGAGAAATGTGAGATGTTGCATTTTGGAAGCTAACATGGGCAGGATCTAAGCAGTGAATGGTTGGGCTCTGGGGAGCGTTGTAGTGCAGAGGGATCTAGGAATGCAGGTACATAGTTCCTTAAAGTTGGCGTCACAGGTAGATGGGGTGGTCAAAAAGGCTTTTAGAACATTGGCCTTTATCAGTCAGAGCATTGAGTATAGAAGTTGGGAGGTAATGCTGCAGTTGTATAAGATGTTGGTGATGCCGCATTTAGAGTATTGTGTTCAGTTCTGGGCACCATGTTATAGGAAAGATGCTGTCAAGTTGGAAAGGGTACAGTGATAATTTACAAGGATGTTGCCAGGCCCCGAGGGTCTGAGCTATAGTAAGCAAGCAAGCAAGTTTATTTATATAGCACATTTCAGCACCAAGGCAATTCAAACTGCTTTACACAAAACATTAAAAGCAATCAAAAGCAAAAGGACAGAAAGGTCTGTGTAGGAATGGGAAGGAGAATTAAAGTGTCCAGCAACCGGGAGATCAGATTGGTTCAGGCGGGCTGAGCGAAGGTGTTCTGCGAAACGATCACCCAGTCTGCGTTTGGTCTCGCCGATGTATAAGAATCCACATCTTGAACAACGGATACAGTAGATGAGGTTGGAGGAGGTGCATAGGGAGAGGTTGAGCAAGCTGGGCCAAACACAGGCAGGTGGGACTAGTGTAGATGGGGCATGTTGATCAGTGTGGGCAAGTCGGGCCGAAGGGCCTGTTTCCACGCTGAATGACTCTATGACTACGACAATGAGTATCCTCAACACAGAGTCTGAGAAAGGAGAGGCAAAATGGATCACCCCAAAATAAAAGTTACATAATTCCCTATCTACAGTAAACTTCAATAATCTGTCATTTTGTAGCGATTTTGATGGCCTGACATCTGGTTCACTCATTAGCCCAGAATGTGAGCCAGGGGCTCCAGAGTGCCAGTGGGGTTTGTATCCAGAGCTGGGGGTTTTGAGTGCATAGCGACCATTGAGAGGTAGAAGTTTAAAGTGGACCTGAGGGGGGATACTTTCACACAGAAAGAGGTTAGAATCTGGAACATGCAGCCAAAGGAGGTGATGGAGACAGCTACTGTCACATGTTATGAAGCAACTATACATGTATTAATAATGAAGGCATAGAAGGCTATGGAGCAAATTGTGGGTAAATGGGGCTGGTATAGATAAGTGTAAGAAGGAACTGCAGATGCTGGTTTAAACCGAAGATAGACACAAAAAGCTGGAGTAACTCAGCGGGACAGGCAGCATCTCTGGAGAGAAGGAATGGGTGACGTTTCGCGTCAAGACCCTTCTTCAGACTGGTTAGGGATAAAGGAAATGAGAGATATAGAGGGTGATGTGGAGAGATAAAGAACAATGAATGAAAGATATGCAAAAATGTAATGATGATAAAGGAAACAGGCCATTGTAAGCTGTTTGTATGGTGGAAATGAGAAGTTAGTGCGACGGGTGGGTGGGGGAGGGAGAGAGAGGGATGGAATGCTGGGGCTACCTGAAGTGAGAGAAGTCAATATTCATACCACTGGGCTGTAAGCTGCCCAAGTGAAATATGGGAAGGTACACAAAATTGCTGGGGGAACTCAGCGGGTGCAGCAGCATCTATGGAGCGAAGGAAATAGGCGACGTTTCGGGCCGAAACCCTTCTTCAGAGATGCTGTTCCTCCAATTTGTATTTCACCTCACCCAGTCTGCATTTGGTCACGCCGATCTATAAGAGTCCACTTGTATTGTACACATAATCCTCCGAAATTTCCACCACCTCCAACAGGATCCCACCACGAGCCACAATTTTCCCATCTCCACCCCTTTCCGCCTTCTGCAGAGGCCGTTCCCTCCGCAACTCCCTGTTTAACTCATCCCTTCCCATGCAAACCACCCCCACCCCAGGCACCTTCCCCTGCAACCGCAGAAGATGCAACACGTGTCGCTATACCTCCTCCCTCGACTCGGTTCAGGGACCCCGACAGTCCTTTCAGGTTAGGCAGTGGTTCACTTGCACCTCCTCCACCATCATCTACTATATCTGTTGTTCAAGATGTGGACTCCTATACATCGGCGAGACCGAACGCAGACTGAGCCCAGTGGTATGAATATTGATTTCTCTCACTTCAGGTAGCACCGGCATTCCCTCTCTCTCTATCCCTCCCCCAGCCAAGTCGCACTAGCTTCTCATGTTACCCTACAAACAGCTTAAAATTACATTTTTTCTTTATCATCCTTACTTTGTGCATATCTTTCATTTATTGTTCTTTATCTCTCCACATCATCGTCTATATTGCTCGTATCCCTTATCCCTAACCAGTGTGAAGGAGGGTCTCGACCCGGAAATTCACCCATTCCTTCTCTACAGAGATGCTGCCTGTCCCGCTGAGTTACTCCAGCTTCTTGTGTCTATCTTTGGTACAGATAAGTACTATGGCTGACATGGAGATGGTAGGTCGAATTACTTCTTTTTATGTTACTCTACTGACTAAATGTATAATTCTGTCATTTGCGTGTTCACTTGAGCTGCTCTCAAAGTGCTTCAGATGTTTCACTGGGCTTTCACCACAATAACATTGTACACCACAGTTTTACATACATCTGAGAGAGCAGAAAGGAACAGTTTCAATTTTTAGGCTGCATAGCTTTGTGCAGAGGAGGTCACGTCTTAGTGATATGATCGATTTTTTTCGAGGACGTGACAAAGATGATTGATGAGGGAGGGCAGTGGAGTTGTATACGTGGACTGTAATAAAGCTTTCAGCAAGGTCCCTCATGGTAGACTGATCCAGAAGATTAAAGCATGTGAAATCCGTGGAGTGGCATGCTAGACTTTGCTCGGGTCTTTGGCATGGTTCTTGAATCTGAAACGTCCTTGCTCCGGGTTGCAGGAGGATTGTGGTAGCAGAGAGTGTGGGAAATTAAAATGTCACCCTGCGTTGTAGAAAAGGTCTTTGTGGAGTGACTTTGAGGCACATTGACAATGCAATGTCAGGGAAGTTTGATTTATATCTGATTCAAAATGTACCTGACCTGAAATGGCAAGATACTGTCAGTACAGCACGGTACAACCAAACTCCGCTGCCAATCACGCCAGTCGCTCACTTTAATGTCCATGTCATTCTTCTGTTTCATGGTTGGGCTAATGATGAAATATAACAGCTCTCGACTTACTTATTGACACATTAGTCATTAAGTATGAGGAGGGCTAAATAGGATGGCCTCTGAAAACTGGTGTGGGTACTATGTTGCAGAGTGAAACCATGCCTAACGTATGCAGATCATCAAATTCCCGTGGCCAATTAATTATCGTGATTATCACCTTCAAAGAATAAACAGAGGCATTCATTCAAAATAGAAAAATAAAACCTCCACACCCAGACACAAAAACAGCGGTAGCTCCACTTAACAGCCGCACTACCCCACTACATTCTGGTCTGTAAGCCAAACACTTATGAACTCTCCAAGTGCACTTTAGATATCGACATGTGCAATATATAGCAAAGCTGCCCCTTTTTACTCTTGCACTATGTTTGTACATTTTTTAATTATAATAGTCTGTCTGCTGCACATTTAACTGTCTGCTGCACATTGTGTTTTTACCATGTGCGACCAAAGGTCGTAAGGAATAGGAGTAGAATTAGGCCATTCGGCCCATCGAGTATACTTCACGGCTGATCAATCATGGCTGATCTATCTCTCCCTCCTAACTCCATTCTCCTGCCTTCTCCCCATAACCTCTTATTCTTATGAGAAATTCTTCCTCATCTCCTTCCTAAAAGAACGTCCTTCAATTCTGAGGCTATGACCTCTAGTCCTAGACCCTCCCACTAGTGGAAACATCCTCTCCACATCCACTCTCCAAGTCTTTCACTATTCTGTACGTTTCAATTAGGTTCCCCCTTATTCTTCTAAACTCCAGCGAGTACAGGCCCAGTGCCGACAAATGCTCATCATAGTTTAACCTAAAGCACAAAGTCAAATTCCTGGTATGTGTATGTACTCGGCCAATAAGTTGATTCTGAAAAATTAAATAAATAAATAGCAGTAGAAAGAAAAACAATTCCATTGGTACAATTATGGGCCTGTCCCACATGCGAATTTTAGGCGACTGTCATAGTCATAGCAGGTCGCCAAAAAAACAGCGACTGGACTAATGGGCCTGCCCACTTTGGCGATATTTTAGGCGACTGCCAGCGAATACGACAATGGAATTCACCGGTCAGCGAATACGATAATGGAATCTTCATTGAACCTACCATTTGACTAATCTTTTACTCAGCTGCTGTAACGTTTCCTTCCTATCAAAATCTCTGTGTAGCATCTCTGTCCCTATCTTCAAATTGCAACTTTGAAATAAAATACAACTTTCGACTTAAATATTTCGCAGCAGGATTACTATATCGCTAATTTTTAAGTCGAAAGTTGTATTTTATTTCAAAGTGGGAATTTGAAGATAGGGACAGAGATGCTATCAACGGACTATGTATGGTACATGCTTGTAAATTAGTAAAACAAATGTTCTTCTTTAAGTACTGTTGTTTCTGGGATGGGGTGACTGATTACAAATAACCTACATTCTATATTTTGTCATAATGTGGCTGAAACAATCGCATATTTTGTGATATTTATTGAGATAGAAAAATACAACTGAGTTTGGGCAAAATATCACATTGTAACATTCTGTATGTCTGATAGATATTGTGAAATGGAACTCAGAAATTATGGGAGGATTACATAAAACTACAATTCAAAGGTAATGAATATTCTTATTTCCATCATGAACATACAATAGTGATATAGGACACCAGTTCCTACTACGGTAAACTCACGAGCTACTACGGTAAACTCACGAGCTACTACGGTAAACTCACGAGCTACTACGGTAAACTCACGAGCTACTACGGTAAACTCACGAGCTACTACGGTAAACTCACGAGCTACTACGGTAAACTCACGAGCTACTATGGTAAACTCACGAGCTACTACAGTATGACTATGTGTTAAAAAGTATCAAATTTTTACATCCCGAGTATATTTTACTCGTGGACATTTTTCGACATGTTGAAAAATCTTCACGTGTTACCACATTTCCAGAGTACCTGCCGTTAGTGCTAAGAGACGTCCCGAGCTCCGACGTACCTGCTACGTTCATTCTATATGCTTACCACGAGCTTTGATTTTTTTTTAACTCGGGAGAGCTCTTGGGTGAACTCGTACAGTGGGACAGGGCTTTAAGGAAGAGATCAGTAAGATATATTTTGAGACGGAATTCCACCATCCTACTCTTGGAATCATGGTCCAGGATATAATTCCTGAAAAGGCACTGAACGGGATGGTCAAAAGTGAAGTGAACAGAAAGAGATCACAAACCATCAAAAATGCACCTGATGCCATAAAAGTCAAACTTCACCGACAGTCAGCATTCTGCTCATCTCCACATTCAAATGTCCAGAACATAATTACGATCATCAGTGGGCCAATGAACAATGTCTATACAAGTCAGAATAAGGCAACACCCAGGCAAACTAGTCAGAGTTAAAGTGCACTCATAATGAGATTTTCATCTTCATGCTTACACCATCTTCTGTTGTTTCTTTGGGTCCAAATATCAAATTAGAACATAGAACGGCACAGCATAGCGACAAAGTCCTTGTTGAATATGATGCCAGGTTAAATTAATCTCCTCTACCTGCAAGTGACTATATCCCTCCATTCACTGCATATCCATGTGCTGATCTAAAAGCCTCTTAAATGTCACAATCATATGTGCCTCCACCGTCACTCCCGGCAACACATTCCAGGCACCCACCACCCTCTGTCCACACATTGTCCACACATTTCTTTTAGATTGTGCCCCTGTCATCTTAAAGCTATCTCCTCTAGTCTTTGACATTAATGGACAATGGGTGAAAGATATCAACGTGTTTTAACCATTGTGTAAAAAAGTGGATCTGTTTTTTTATGAACGTATTTTTTAAATTTTTGATGTTGTCTCTGGAAAATAAATTAAGTCGATTTCTGTTCCAAATAATTGATTAGGTTTTCTATTAGATTTACTTTCTGTGACCATAGAATCATAAAACACAAAATGAGCTCATGCCAGCTGTTTGAAAGAGTGCTCCCATTAATCTCACACTTCTGATCTTTCTCCATACAAATGTAATATTTTTCTTTTCAACTATCTATCCAATTCCCTTTTGAACCTGCATCCCCCTGCCAATTCCAAGAGGTGGTCCACATCATAATAATTCAATGCATAAAAAGAATCATCATCTTCCCACATCCTAAATCTTTTATTAAATCTTTACCATCTGGTTATCAATGTGATCAAAATCTTTCAGAACTCTGAACATATTACTTATATTTCCCTTAACCTTCTCTGCCCAGTGGAGAACCTCCTCAGATTCCCTAATCTCCCAACATTTCTGAAATCGATGTACCTTTTTAATAGTAATTGAGAGAGGTACAGGACCAAAACCAGCCCATTACATCTGTGCCATTTACATTTATACTAATCGCACATTAATCCAATTCTTTATTCTCACTGGCATGGCCCATTCTTATTAACTCTTGCTAGATTCTACCTTTCACCATCATATTATGGGGCAATACATTGTGACTAGTTAACCTAACAACTTGCATGGCATTTGGATATGAGCGGAAACAGGAGCAGCCATGGGAAACCTATGTAGGAATAATATGCAAACTCCACACAGCCAGCACTAAGGTCAGGATTTAAGCCGCATCTCTGGCAGCGGGTAAGGCCACAGCTCGGCCAGCCACGACATTGTGCTGCAATTTCACCAAGGCCCTGTTTTTCATGCCCTTCCCTACTGTCACTTTAACAATCTGAAAGATGATGGCATTAAAGTTATCAAAAGCTTTTAAACAAAGGTGTCAAAAATCTGAAAAAAATTGTTAAATTTAACTTGGCATTATCTGTAGGAAGGATTTGCAGATGCTGGTTTAAACTGAAGATAGATACAAAATGCTAGAATAACTTAACGGGACAGGCAGCATCTCCGGAAAGAAGGAATGGGTGACGTTTTGGGTCGAGACCTTTCTTCAGACTGCAGTCTGCTATGTTAATGAACATAAAATGGTTCTTAAATTAGGAGCAAATAATTGGCAGAGGACTGGAGTATTAACAAAACCTGCTGTTAGGCAATCAGATGTGTGTTTTCATCTCATCCTTCTTAATCATTGATTTCTCCATCTATGTGTATCCATATGTATTCCTCAGTCTTATGGAACATAGAAAGTGCAGCACAGAAACAGGCCCTTCAGCCCACAATGCCTGTACCGAGCCTGATGCAGAGTTAAACTAATCTCCTCAGCCTGCACATAATCCACATCCATTCCTTGTGTTTCCATGTGTCTACCCTAAAGCCTCTTAAACACCACTATCTTATTATCTTCCTCCACCACCATCATCACCACCACCACCACCATCATCACCACCACCACCACCACCACCACCACCATCACCACACCACCACCACCACCATCATCACCACCACCACCACCACCACCACCACTACTACCACCATCACCACACCACCACCACCACTACCACACCACCATCACCACACCACCACCACCACCATCATCATCACCACCACCACCACCACCATCACAACTACCACCACCACCACCACCACCACCACCACACCACCACCACCATCACCATCACCACCACACCACCACCACACCACCACCACACACCGCCACACACACCACCCCACCCCACCACCCACACCACCACACACCACCACACCACCCCCACACACCCCCACACACCACCACCACCACCCCCCACCACCCCCACACACCACCACCACACACACCCCCCCCCACACCCACACACCACCACACACCACACACCACAACACCACACCACACACCACCACACACCACCACCACCACACACCACCACGCACCACACATCACACACCACCATACCACGACTACCACACACCACACCACACCACCACACACCACCACGCACCACACACCACACCACACACCACCATACCACAACTACCACACACCACACCACCACACACCACACCACCACACCAGGCACCACACACCACACACCACACCACACACCACCACCACACCCCACACCACCACTACACCACCACCACACCTCCACACCACCACACCACCACCACACCACCACACCACCACCCCACCACCACACCACCACCACACCACCACCCCACCACCACACCACCACTACACCACCACCACACCACCACACCACCACCACACCACCACACCACCACCCCACCACCACACCACCACCACACCACCACCACACCACCACACCACCACCACACCACCACCACACCTCCACACCACCACACCACCACCACACCACCACACCACCACACCACCACCACACCACCACCACACCACCACCACACCACCACCACCACCACCACACCGCCACCCCTGGAAAATTGTCCCTGGCACCCATCATTCTCTGGGCAAAAAACTTGCCCTGCACATCTCCTTTACACTTTCCCCCTCTCATCTGGGGACTCTGGGTGCAGCAGTCTTGCTGTTTGATGAAATGATCCAAGCAGCAAACTTAATTCATCCCTCAAGAAGAATCTTGACCAAGTTACACCTGCTGAAAAAAATTTAGATCCAGTGAATTTCAGAAACTGAATAAGATGACCCCCAGTTGCTGCATAGCACATTTGGAGCAACTGATCGGGAATGAGTTTTTAACCATTTATCTTTTAATATAATGTCCACATTTGTAAGGCAGAGATAGATAGATTCTTGATTAGTGCGGATGTCAGGGGTTATGGGAGAAGGCAGGAGAATGGGGTTATGAGGGAGAGATAGATCAGCCATGATTGAATGGCGGAGTAGACTTGATGGGCCAAATGGCCTAATTCTGCACTTTCCCCCTCTCACATGACCTTATGACATTTAGTTTCATTTACTTTCATTTAGTTCAGTTTAGTTTAGTTTAGTTTAGTTTAGTTTAGTTCAGTTTAGTTTATTGTCACGAGTGCCAAGGTACAATGAAAAGTATTTTTGTTGCATGCTAACCAGTCAGCGGAAAGCCTATACATGATTACAATCAAGCCATTACAGTGTACAGATATACGATAAAGGGAATAACATTGAGTGCAAGATAAAGCCGATAAATCTCAGCCATCTGATGGGTTCATTTACAGAATGCAATCATAGTTTGATGTTGGGAGAAGTGAACTAAAGCTGTGATCCTGGCAGCTTTGTAGTTATTCATGAGTGTCTTTGTGATAACTAGTTTTATTCAGGCAACTTGCATCAGGATATGATCGCACTTGGGGGACTGGAGACATTTCTAAGCACAGAACTCCAGCGTGTGACCTCTGAGGCAATATCCTTCCATGTCCATTGCATTAGCTGCCTCTGTAGCCTCCTCCCCATCAGCATCTTCAATGATTTTGTCTTTTGCTTTTTATTTCCTTCACTTATACGTCTTGAATCTTGTTTCTTGAGACAAGGGTCATTTCTCCCTCATGTCTTTACATAATCTTTTATAATCAATTATTCATACCATCGCCCGTTTCCACCTCGATGGAGATGCGGATTTTCTCCTAGTCGCATTTTTACCTCCCTCGCAGCCTAACAACTTGGATTGGTGCGGCCTTTCCCGGAGAGGCCCAAAGCTTCAGCAGCAGGCTCTGCGTGAGCTTCCATCGCGGAGCCAGAAGAAAGGCTCAGACCGCCGGCCTGCTGACTTTAACATCGTGAAGCCACGGTATGTGAAGCTTCTAGCCGCGGGTGTGGCATGAACTTACCATCCCGGAGCCAGGGATCCCTTGCCGGGGATTATCGGTGAAGAGCTCCTACCGCTGGCCTACCTGCGGCCTAAAACATCGAGAAGCCGCGGTCTCCGGTAAGAAAGTGGCTGATTTGGGCACTCTAAGCTGCGGAGTGTGTTCCATCCGTTTCAACGTCGGAGCTTCGATCATCACGACGAGAGGGCTTGTACATTGGGCTGTGCGTAGCGGCGACTATGGAGGGTCAAGGCCCCAAACACGGGTGAACAAAAGGAGGAAGACTGACTGAAATGTATTGACTTCGATCGCAGTGATCACTGTGGTGGATGTTTATATTAAGTTCAATCGTTCTTTTTAATTGTGTTGTGTTCTTTTAATTGTATGACTGCATGGTAACTCAAATATCACTGTACCTTAATTGGTGCATGTGACAATAAATGTGAATCTGAATCTGAATCTGCAGTTACTTGCTTCTAGATTTTATTGGCAGTTGAGGACAAGGGGTACAATGATTCAATTCCATACTCTATGTGGAGCCCGGTTGCTCAAGGCAGTGTGAACTTCATCCCCATGAAGTTATAGACATTAACATAAAATAAATTATTCACAGCACTGAATGGATGTTTTATTACCTGTTAAGTGCTGGCTCAAGTGTATGTGCACTGGAAATATTGATTAAGGCTGATTTCTGCAAGTATATCCAGGTGACTCTCACCAACAGCACACAACCATATTCAGCCTGAGGTGCCAAGTAGTGAACCTTCTCAGATACCTCCTGAAATCCCCACCAATACACTCAATGTGATATAAACAGCTGAGAGCCAACACTACAGCTGTATACTGTTGAGTCTGAAGTAGAGTCCAAAATCAAAATATCATCTGTCCATTTCCCTTCAAAGATGCTGTCTGACACGACGAGTTCCTCCGGCAGTTTATGTTTTGCCTTACAGCTGTAATAATGAAGACCTGATCTTCAAATCCTCCAGCCAAGCTTCTCCAGTGGAGTCATAACAATGACATTTACCTGATCATGTGGAAAATTGTCCAGGTATATCCTGTTTACAAAAAAGGACAGAATCATTTCAACTCATAATGGCCCAGCTTATTTTCGGACAAAGGTCATCGACAACATTATCAATCAGCTCTTCGTGTTGTATATCAATGTTTTGGATGAGGGGATTGAAGGCTTTGTAGCCAAGTTTGCAGATGATATGAAGATAGATGGAGGTGCATGTAATGTAGAGGAAGCAGGGATTCTGCAGGACTGGTTGGAAAAGTTGACAAAGAAGTGGCAGGTAGAATACTGCGTAGCAAAGTGTGCGGTCATCACTTTGGTAGTAGGAATTGCGGCGTAGACTATTTTCTAAATGGGGAGAGAATTCAGAAATTGGACGTGCAAAGAGACCTGGGATTTCTGGTGCAGAATTCCCAAAAGGCTAATTTGCAAGTCGAATCGGTAATAGGGAAAGCAAATGCAATGTTAACATTTATTTTCAAACGAGTATAATATAAAAATGGGGATGCTGAGGCTTTATAAGGCACTGGTCAGACCACATTTGGAGTATTGTGAGTAGTTTTGGGACCCATATCTGAAGAGGTATATGCTGGCGTTGGAGAGGGTCCAGAGGAAGTTTACGACAATGATCCCAGGGATGATTGGGTTAACATTTGATGAACGTTTGAAGGCAATGGGCCTGTACTTGCTGGAATTTAGAAGGATGAGGGGTAACCTCATTGAAACTTACCAACTAATAAAAAGCCTGGATAGAGTGGATGTGGAGAGAATGTTCCCACTTGTGGGGGAGTCTGGAACCACAGGATACAACATCAGAATAAAAGGACATACCTTTGGAAAGGAGATGGAGGAGAAATATCTTCAGTCAGAGGGTGGTGAATCTGTAGAACTCATAGTAAGGGTGTCAAAGGTTATGGGGAATAGGCAGGTGCATGGGATCGAGTTGAAAAGATAAATAAGCCTTGATTGAATGGTGGAGTAGACTCGATGGACCAAATGTCTTAAATCTGCACCTATGCCTTATGAACCTGCTCCCCAACAAGCTACCCACTGATGCATATTCTGGGTTTCACCTCCAGACCTGATCTCTGCCTTGGTCCAAACATAGACCCAAGAGCTGACATTAGGCTCAGAAAGGGATACAAAGGGAGTCAAGTGTTTTATTGTCATAAGTCTCAGATAGAGCAATGACATTCTAAACATGCAGCAGCACAACAGAATATGTATACATTAATCGAGTGTGGAAATACCAAACAAATTAAGAAAAAGGTGAGATTGTTCACTCAGGTAAGGGAAATAAAACAACCGTATTATCTAAAAGATGATAGATCACAGAGTTGGGAGGTGCAGAGGAATCGGGATGTCCTTGTGCATCAATGACAAAAGGCTGAAAGACAGCCAGTAACTGGGAAAGCTACCAAAATTTTAGCAATTTTTGAGAGAAATTAAATTCAAGTGTAAGAAAGTTTTGCTTCATTTGTATCAGAAGCTGGTGTGAGCACAATTGGAGTGCCGAGTACAATATACTTCTCTTTCTTTTTGGGAGAATATAATCCTTTGGAAGCAATTGAGTAAGGGTTTACTGGACTAATGTGTGAGAAGACGATGAAAACATATAATGTAATGAGAGGTCTTGACAAGGTGGATGTGGTCAGCATATTTGCCCTTATCATAAGGTCATAAGGAATAGGAGTAGAATTAGGCCATTTGGTTTATCAACTCTACTCTGCTGTCCAATCATGGCTGATTTATCTCTCCCTTATAACCACATTCCCCTGTCTTCTCCCCATAACCTCTGACACCCATACTAATCAAGAATCTATCTATCTCAGCCTTAAACATATCCACTGACTTGGCCTCCACAGCCCTCTGTGGCAAATAATTACACAGATTCACCACCCTCTGACTAAATAAATTTCCCCTCATCTCCTTCCTAAAATAATGTCCTTTAATTCTGAGGCTATGATCCCTAGTTCTAGACTCTCCTACTAGTGGAAACATTCTCTCCACATCCTCTCCATCCAAGCCTTTCACTATTCTGTGTTTCAGAGGTCCCCTTTCATTCTTCTGATCTCCAGCGAGTGCAGGTCCAGTGCCGACAAATGCTCATCATAGATTAACCTACTCATTCCTGGGATCATTCTTGTGGGAGAATCTAGAAGCCGAGAACACTGTTTAAAAACATGGATTCATTCATTTAAGACGGTGATAAAAATTATCTTTTACTCTTTCTGGTTACAGTGAATCTTTGGAGGTTTTATTCCAGAGAGGACGATGGAAGAGGAATCATTAAATATTTTCAAGGTAGCGATCTGTTTGCGTGTTGGCTTCCATTCAGATGTAGGACCACTGTGATGGACCTGGAATTTTGATGTGGGTTGTAGCAATCCGTGCTGGCTGTTGGTTTGCCAGCTGATCCACAGACCAAAACCCCACGTATGTTTTGAAACTGGATTAGATCAGATATTCGAATGCCTGACCTCTGCACAAATCAATGAAATCATTGTGTTGATATCTATAGCTGTGTAGTTCCAAGGACAAAATGGATACAGTCGTTTCTGCTAGCACATTTAATTATTTCAGTATCATGTAAATGATCGTGTGTGCAGCAAAGAAAAACCTTTTACATTACACATTACATTGCATTGTACAGTACGTTACTTTTAATGAAGTGCAAAGCTCTCTTGCACACAGATATAAAAAGATGTTTTACACGTCCAATTTTCGTTTGATTTAGCAGCTTTCAAGACATTTGTGCTTCACCAGTACGAAGTCGTAAAATTCCTCTCAAGCCTCACTGAAGTTAAGTTTGTTGCAAATTTCTGTTTCAATTTCATCTCTCCAAGGGGTTTTCTTGATATTAAATATTCACTCCACAAATAGATTGCTGATTGAAATGACAAAACTACAGATTATAATTTTTGGAAGATTTGGCTCATCACCTTTGTCAAAGATATTCATCGATTTCAGGTTCACTAAGTGGGATTATTATGTATATAGATAACATAGATAATATTAGATTCGTATGGAAAAGGACAATGCGTTGCATTGACATGTTGGGCCAAAAGCCCTGTGACAGTGCTATACAATTCCATTACTTCATTATTCGATTCTATAATTTCAAGGTGCAATATTCTTAAAATCTCACTTACATCTTCAAACATGAACATAGCTTTAGGCATTAGACTGAGAATATCAGTTTACTAGAGCTATGAATCTGGTCGGAAATATAATCCACCTTCATAAGATTTCATGAAATACCAGATAAGTTGCAGTCAGCTTTCTTGTTGAATCAAGTACAACTGTACTTCAGGCCAAATCTTCAGACGTTTATTTACAGCCCTGAGCAATGTTAAACATCTTGTAGGTACATGGTGCAAACGTTTCGGATATGCCATCTCCTGAAATTCAAAGCAGGATTTCAGATCACTGACATGCTTAACACTGCAGAAAAATTAAATGTAAACCTTAGCAACCAGCAATCCCACGTCACATGCTAACCTTTTACAGCCGAACTTTGTGATATTGGAACGTCGGTAACAATTGCAAACAGTTATGAGAAGATGGTTTTAATTCTTCAAGTTCAAGTTTGTTGTTGTATGCACAATTACAGTGACATGCAGATACAATGAAAATCTTGCTTGCAGCTGTATCACAGGCACATGCACTCAAGAGTCAAGAGTCAAGAAAGAGTTTATTGTCATGTGTCCCAGATAGGACTATTACATTCTTGCTTGCTGCAGCACAACATAATATTGTAGGCATTAATACAGAACAGATCAGTGTGTCCACATACCATAATATATATATATACACATAAATAAACAGATAAAGTGCAATAGGCTGTTATATTTCAGAGTTTATTTGAAGTTGTGTTTAATAGTCTGATGGCTGTGGGGAAGTAAACGGTTCCTGAACCTGGATGTTGCAGATTTCAGGCTCCTGTACCTTCTACCTGATGGCAGCGGAGATATGAGGATGTGGCCAGGATGGTGTGGGTCTTTGATGATGTTGGCAGCCTTTTCGAGGCAGCGACTGCGATAGATCCGCTCGATGGAAGGGAGGTCAGAGCCGATGATGGACTGGGCAGTGGTCACAACAAGTGGTCAGACAAACTTCCAAAAATATATTATACAAAGGAGGGTCTCGACCTGAAACATCACCTATTCCTTTTTGCCAGAGATGCTACCTGTCCCACTGAGTTACTCCAGCTTTTTGTATCTATCTAAATTATACATAACTTATATATAAATTACATATAAAAATCTAAAAGAAAGACTATACTAAGAAAGCAAGATATTAGTGCATAAGCATAATAGCAAAAGTAAACAAGTTCATAATAGTGAAGGAAGTGGGCCATAGTGTTGCATTGTCAAGGTAGAATTAGAGTTGTGTAGGTTGATTCAAGAATCAGAAAGCTGGAGGAAGGTAGCTGTTCCTGAACATGCTGGTGTGGGACATCACGATTCTGTACCTCCTGCCCAAAGGTAGCAGTAAGTAGAGGGCACGGCTCGGATGGTGGTGATTTTTGATGATTGATGCAGCCTTCTTCAGGCAGCACCTCATGTAGATGATTTTGATGGTGGGACATCTGCGCCCAAGGTCAACCAAGCTACTTCCACTACTCACTGTAATGTCCAGCATTCCTGTCAGTTGGAATCGCAATATCAGGCCGTTTTGCAATCCATCAGGATGTTTTCCACAGAACATCTGTAAAAGTTTGAGTATCCATAGACTTGACAAATCTCATTAAACTTGTAAGAAAGTAGAAGCACTGGTGCAACATCCGCATCTATAGGCTTTTCCCAGGACAAGTCTTCCTTAAGGTCATGAGTGATAGGAGCAGAATTAGGCCATTCAGCCCAATTAAATCTACTTCGCCATTCAATCATGGCTGATCTATCTCTCCCTCCTAACCCCATTCTCCTGCCTTCTCCCCATAACCCCTGACATCCGAACTAATCAAGAATCTATCTATCTCTGCCTTAAAAATCTCCATTGACTTGTCCTCCACAGCCTTCTGTGGCAAAGAATTCCAAAGATTCACCACCCTCTGATTAAAGAAATTCCTCCTCATCTTCCTAAATGAACGTCCTTTAATTCTGTGGCTATGACTTTTAGTCCTAGATTCTCCAACAAGTAAAAGTATCCTCCCCACGTCCACTCTATCCAAGCCTTTAACTATTCGGTAAGTTTCAATGGGAGCCCCCCTCATTCTTCTAAACTCCTGCGGGTACAGGCTCAGTGCCGACAAACACTCATCATATGTTAACTATTGATGTTAATGCCCAGGAATTTGGAGCTGCAAGCTCTGAATGTTCCAAATCATAGTTCACTGCTGCATTGTCAGCAAATATTAAATTACAACCTTGAAATCAAGATGGTGATTGTTGAATTTAGTTTACTTTAGTTTATTGTCATGTGTGCAGAGATACAGTGAAAAGCTTTTTTTGTTGCATGCTCATCAGGGACAGAGAAACAGCCAATACTTACGGAAAGGAACACTTCACTGACTTCCTCAACAATAACTCTGTTCTTGACATAAGTGCACTTAATTCCATTCCACAGCAGACTTTCTGGGCCAGCTTTGTCACTACATCTGATCAATAAGAAAACTGTGTTTCAACTTTAAAATACCAAAGTTTTGAGAACTTTTGATAATCCCCCTGAAATCCTCAAATATAGTCTTGAAAAATTCCAGCCAAAAATCTTCCTCATCATAATTTCATAAGTCATTGGAGCAGAATTAGGCCATTTGCCCATCGAGTCTACTCCGCCATTCAATCACGGCTGATCTATCTTTCCTTCCCAACCCCATTCCCCTGCCTTCTCCACATAACGTTTGACAACCGTACTAATCAAGAATCTGTCAATCTCCGCTTTAAAAATACCTAGTGAACTTGGCCTCCATGGCAATAAATTACACAGATTCACCACCCTCTGGCTAAAGAAATTCCTCCTCATTTGCTTTCTGAAGGTATGTCCTTTCATTCTGAGGCTATGACCTCTGGTCCTAGACTCTCCCACTAGTGGAAACATCCTCTCCACATCCACTCCATCCACGCCTTTCACTATTCGGTAAGTTGCAATGTGGTACCCACTCATCCTTCTAAACTCCAGCGAATACAGGCCCAGCGCAGTCAAATGTATTCATGACCATCTTCAAGCAAGGAGACAAGTTCAATTGATTGCCTCAGGGAAAATCATTGCTGCCATCCTTCTCAATCATCTCCTCCTAGTGGCTGCAGAGCAGCTCCCTTAGTCACCATGTAGACACTAGGAACTGCAGATGCTGGTTTACAAAAAAAAAGATGCTAAGTGCTGGAGTAACTCAACGGGTCAGGCAGCATATCTGGAGAACATGTATACGTGATGTTTTGTGTCTGCACCCTTCTGCAGACGTATTAGTGTGGGGGCTTGGCAAGAAAGCTGGAAGAAAAGTAGGAGTGGGATAAAGTTTAGTAAGTGATAGGTGGATACAACAGAGGGAGGATTTCAATTGGCAGATGGTTGGACAAAGGCCAGAGATGAATAGACAAAACATGTGAGAAAGGTGGGTTAAAACTTTTAGCAGCTTTCTCCTCCGTCCCCCACACTACAATTAGCCTGAGGAAGGGTCCCGACCCGAAACGTTGCCCATCCATGTCTTTGAGAGATGCTGCCTGATCCGCTGAGTTACTCCAGCCCTTTGTGTCTTTTTCTGTTCAGCAGCATCTGCGGTTCCTATTGTCCAGCACAAAATAAAGATCCATTACCAACCTATTCTTGCAGTATCACATTGCCCTCAGAAAATAAAGGTTCCAGGTGAGACCCTGGAAAATATAGATCACTTCTCATATCTCAGCAGCAATTTCTCAGCAAAGAAATCACTGAATCACCGAAATCCACCAGCACCTGCAAAGGATGATTACAGAACAGGAATTAAAAATATTTAAGCCCCTGGACCTGACACAAAACTCATGGTCTACTGGATGGCAGAGGTTCCTGCCTCCTGTATGCTTCTGAAACCTGACTATACATATAAGAAAAAATTCCAAGGCAGATGGAGGAAAAGATTCAAGGATGTGCACAAAGTTTCCTTCAAAGACTGTAATATCCAAACTGACTCTTGGAAAGCTGTGGCCCTCTGACCGCAGAGAGTGGAGAAGGAGCATTTTGGATGGTGTCGAGGGCATTGAGTACATGCACCAGGGGCACACAGAAGGCAACAGAAGAAGTAGACCTTCTCACAGACCACTCATCTGCCCAGCCCCCACCCCGGCTATGTGGAGAATCACTTGTTCCTCCGTTGGTCTCATCAGCCACCCAAGATCCCAAAAGACCAAGGTGGAAATTCAACCTCGATCCCCAGGAGCTGCAGAAGAAGTTAAGCACCTCACAGAGCAAGCAGAAATAATGTTCAAATTTCCATCTGAGTCAACATGAAATTGATCCCACAATATTGCATCCCCTTTTCTTTTGTGAGATACAGGTAGACCACACTCCTACAGAAAGCCCTTCAGATACCCCCTGCTTGATACGACAAGAGAAAGTAAAAATACATTTTCCATCCTTTTATGATTTTGTAATTGAATTGAGGCTTGGATAGAATGTTTGTGGAGAGGATGTTTCCATTAGTGGGAGAGTCTAGGACCTGAGGTCATCGCCTAAGAATTAAAGGATGTTCCTTTAGGAAGGAGATGAGGAGGAATTTCTACAGTCATAGGGTGGTGAATCTGAAGGAAATTCACATTAGGCAGAAAATGTTGTTGGGTAGACTGATGGGACTGAAGGCTAATAAATTCCCAGGGCCTGATGGTCTGCATCCCAGGGTGTTTAAGGAAGTGGCTCTGGAAATCGTGGACGCATTGGTGATCATTTTCCTATGTTCTATGGATTCAGGATCAGTTCCTGTGGATTGGAGGGGAGCTAATGTTATCCCACTTCTTTATGAAAATCAGGAGAGAGAAAACAGGGAATTATAGACCAGTTAGCCTGACATCGGTAGTGGGGAAGATGCTGGAGTCAATTATAAAAGATGAAATAGTGGCACATTTGGATAGCAGTAACAGGATCAGTCCGAGTCAGCATGGATTTGCAAAGGGGAAATCATGCTTGATTAAGGAATTTTTTGAGGATGTAACTAGGAAAATGGACAAGGGAGAGCCAGTGATGTAGTGTACCTCGATTTTCAGAAAGCATTTGATAAGGTCCCACATAGGAGATTAGTGAGCAAAATTAGGGCACATGGATTTGAGGGTAGGGTACTGACATGGAGAGAAAATTGGTTGGCAGACAGGAAACAAAGAGTAGGGATCAATGGGTCCCTTTCAGAATAGCAGACAGGGACTAGTGGGGTACCACAAGGCTCGCTGCTGGGACCGCAGCTATTTACAATATATATTAATGATTTAGATGAAGGGATTAATAGTAACATTAGCAATTTTGAAGATGACACAAAGCTGGGTTGCAGTGTGAACTGTGAGGAGGATGCCATGAGGATGCAGGGTGACTTGAACCTGTTGGGTGAGTGGGCAGATGCATGGCAGATGCAGTTTAATGTGGATAAATATGAGGTGGCAAAAACAGGCAGGCAGATTATTATCTGAATGGTGTCCAGTTGAGAAAAGGGGAAGTACAATGAGATCTGGGGTGTCCTTGTTCATCAGTCACTAAAAGTAAGCATGCAGGTACAGCTGGCAATGAAGAAACCGAATTACATGTTGGCCTTCATAACAAGAGGAGTTGAGTTTAGGAGCAAAGAGGATTTTCTTCAGTTGTACAGGGCCCTAATGAGACCACACCTGGAGTATGGTGTGCAGTTTTGGTCTCCAAATTTGAGGAAGGACAATAATAATAAAAATAATAATAGTCTATTGTAGTTCAAAGCTTATGAGGTTGTAGTGTTTAATATCCTGATGGCTGGAGGGAAGCTGTTCCTGAACCTGGATGTTACAGTTCTCAGGCTCCTGTACCTTCTGCCCGATGGCAGTGGTGGGATGAGTGTGTGGCCAGAATGGTGTGGGTCTTTGTTGATGTTGGCTACCTTTTTGAGGCAGTGACTACGATAAATCCCTCCAATGATGGGGAGGTCAGAGCTGGTGATGGCCTGGGCAGTGTTTACAACTTTTTGCAGTCTTTTCCACTCCTGGACGTTCAAGTTGCCGAACCAGACCACGATGCAACCTGTCAATATGTTCTCTATTGTGCAGCTGTAGAAGTTCAAGAGAATCCTCTTTGACATACCGAAACCCCGTAATCTTCTCAGGAAGTAGAGGCACTGATGTGCTTTCTTTATGATTGCATCAATGTGCTGGGTCCAGGAAAGATTGGAAATATGCACGCCCAGGAATTTGAAGTTTTTGACTCTCTCCATGAGTGAAAACAGCCAGAGGTTATGGGGAGCAGGCAGGAGAATGGAGTTGGGAGGGTGAGATAGATCTGCCATGATTGAATGGCGGAGTAGACGATGGGTCGAATGACCATGTGAACTGCTCATAAACAAATCCTTTACAGATGTCCTACCAGAATGCGATTTATTTTAATTATTTTCAAATATGGAAAGACCACACAGATTGTTTCCACAGTCCTAAAAGAAATGAATATTCAATGGAATTTGGCTGGTTTAAGTTGTATCAGTATTCTATTATTTTACATTCCAATGTTAATCTCTTACGCCCCACGGTGGATTACTTTGGAACAAACCTCCAACCTTCAACAGTAAAGTCTGCAGTGTTGTCTGCTCAACCTCAGTCAGGCTAATTACCGTAAAGTATTGCATGCTTAAGAAGGAACTGCAGATGCTGGAAAAATTGAAAGTAGACAAAAAATGGTGGCGAAACTCAGCAGGTGAGGCAGCATCTATGGAGAAAAGGAGTAGGCGACGTTTCAGGTCGAGACCATTCTTCAGACTGATGTCGGGGGGGGGGGGGGGGGGGGGGGGGGGGTAAAAAGAAAGGAAGAGGCGGAGACAGTAGGCTGTGGGAGAGCTGGGAAGGGGGAGGGGAAGGATGGAGAAAGCAAGGACTGCATGAAATTAGAGGTCATACCGCTGGGGTGTAAACTACCCAAGCGAAATATGAGGTGTTGTTCCTCCAATTTGTGCTGGGCCTCACTCTGGCAATGGAGGAGGCTCAGGAACGAAAGGTCATATTCAGAATGGGAGGGGGAGTTGAAGTGCTGGGCAACCAGGAGATCAGGTTGGTTAGTATGGACTGAGCGGTGGTGTTGGGCAAAGTGGTCGCCGATCCTACGCTTGGTCTCGCCGATGTAGAGAATGTGACACCTACGACAGCGGATGCAGTTGATGAGGTTGGAGGAGGTGCAGGTGAACCTCTGCCTTACCTGTTTGGGTCCTTGGATGGAGTCGAGTGTTTTTCTCGGCGGTCCCAGCTCACCGGAGTTCCAGCGCAACGACCCGGGCAAGGCATCGCCCACTCCGCGATAGCGCTCCAGCGCTGTACCGCCGCCGAAGCCGAGGTTCTGGCCGGTCCCGACAGGAAACACCGCTCCAGGCCCGTTGGTGGACCGCGAGGACGGGTCGAAGATGCTGCCCGGAGAAAAGCCGCCTCTCCGACCAGGTAGGGACCCTGAAAAGCAGTTTCATCCTCAATTTTAAAATGAGTGAGTACACGATAGATGTAACCGTGTAGATAAATCAACACCTCTCTCTCTCTCTCTCTCTTTGGCACTTTGCTTTAACCAGTCACATGAACGGTGCTATCTGATACTGCTGCTAATCAGGATATTCTGCATCTAAGACAAAATCATTGCATTTACTTCCAATAAAGATATCAAAGAACATGCTGATTGTGAGATGAAAATACCAAAACATAGCCGTCAGCTTATATTTGAGCTGCTTCCTCGATTTCTTGTGAAACCATAGGGATTGCACACAGAGGAGATATTGAAAGTGGAAATAATCATAGTGACAGCGTGATATTTTACACATTGTTAGAATTCCAAGATCTTGTCGTACTCACTCATATAAAAACAATTGGTTGACATCGTTTCCATTTTGTAGCAATATATACTTTGGTAAATGGACATTTAAACTGTGTGAAACAGACCTCCCATAAGCTAGGGTATGATCTCCCAACCTACCCATTGTGGACCTTGCACTTTATTTTAAATTGCACTTGACTAAGACATGTTCTTTCCCTATGTAAGCATCACTAAGTGTTACTTCTTTTCTCACACAAGAGCAGGTTGTCTCATTATTGCAATGTGTCCATCTGATGTGCCATTTAAGTAGATGACTTCCTCAGCCCATGCAAATAGAGCCCTGTCTTCTTCTTCACCTCATCCACGGGGCCAACCAGAGACCCATCCGCAAGTCTGCTCCTTCTAAACTTCTGCCAACCTTATCAAATCTTTGGAGACACAAGTGACTGCAGGTGCTGGAATCTTGAACCACGCAGCAGACCAGGCAGCATCTGTGGAGGGAAATGGACAGACAACGTTTCGGGTCAGGACCCTACATTAGTCTTCACAGTGGATCTGCTGAGTTTCTCCAGCACACTGTTTTTTGCTTACCAAACCCTTGCACTGCATTCTAGCTGTGTTTTAAGAAATTGGATATAGAATTGGCTTCATGAAAGGATGCAGAGGATGGTAGTTGGAAGTTGTTTTACAGACTGGACGCCTGTGACTTGTGCAGTGCCTCGGGGGGAAGTGCTGTTTGTCGTTTATACCAATGATTTAGATGAGAATGTGCAAGGCATGATTAGTAAGTTTACAGATAACACCAAAGCAGTTGGGAACATAGACAGTGAAGATGGCTAACAAAAATTACACCAGGGTATTGATCAGATGGGCAAGTGGGCTGAAGAATAGCTAATGGAGTTTAATGCAGATTTGAGTGAGGTATGGCATTTTGGAAAGTCAAACCAGGATAGAACCTGATGGGTGATTTTATAGAGGTGTACAACATATTGATGGAAATAGATCAGGTGAATGCAATGTCTTTTACCCAGAATAGGAGAATCAAGAACCAGAGGAGGTGATTATGGTGAGGGGGAAATTATTCAATAGGAACCTGAGGGTGGTAGGTACATTAAACGAGCTGCAAGATGAGGTAATCGAGGCAGGTACTATAACAACATTTAAAAGACATCAGACAGGTACATGGATAGGACAGGTTTGGAAGGATATCAGTGAAGTGCGGGAAGGTGTGGCTCATGTAGATGTGACATCTTGGTTGGCATGGGCAAGTTGGGCCAAAGGGCCTGTTCCCACAATGTATCACTCTATGACTATGACTCGAAATGTCACCCATTCCTTCTTTCCACAAATGTTACTCCAGCTTTTTATGTCTATCTTCGGTTAAAAGCAGCAATTGCAGTCCCTTCCTACACACTATGTCTCTATCTCTGTGTCAGCAAACTCTCATCATGCTCAGTAACGTTTCTTCCTGGATACTGATCGAATGAATCCGCTTTCTCACTGCCAGCTTCATACAGTAAATCTTTCAAAGTTTCAGTGCTGCACCCTGCAGAAATCCCGTAAAATTATTACCTGGAAAGTCTGCATTTTTTAATGTACCATATAAATAATATGCTGTGTGTGAAGAGTCACCTGCAGTCTGCATGGTGTCTCAAAAGGTGGCTCATGTGGAACTCATGAGTTAACACCAGAAAACCAGGATACTGTCTGTTTCCTCTCGGCTAACAGCTAGCTGTGCTCTATGTTTTCATTAGCACTTTCCAACAGATATGCTAAGTGGCTCGAGGTTGTAGGTTCTTAGTTTGCTGGTTTGTGTTCATTGCACATTCAGCTCCTGCAGCTAGATTTGACAATTTTAACTTCAGCTGACAAAATGTATTTAAACCAGAGAAAACAAATCTTTTCGGCTGCAATCTTCAAAAATCCACTTTCCACGTTTATTTTTGCGAAATATATTTAGGATGAGTTTATGGGTTGTATGAATTCATTAAAAATATATCTTGTTTCCATATTTCTTGTTGTTCCTACTTCTATCCCTGCTGGGTGTTGAATTCTCATTCCTGCCTTTCCACCACTTTATTGCCTCAGGCTCCTTATTCTTATGAATGATTGAGCAATGTATGGTTATGTAATAAAGTTGAGCTCATTCTAGTCCACGTACAGTCTCTACAAATGTTTCCTGCACGATTTCCTGCCATGCAGAACTATGATGAAGGGACACATTGCAGATAACCGCCTGTTTTAATGTCAGCATTAATCGGAAGAATACAAATGAACTCAAACACTATAAAAATACACAATTTCATGTTGAATTTACAACACTGGAACAGTGCAAGAATCCTATATGTTTTTTCCCCCTAGGGGTGTTTTTTTAAACATGGGACCAGAAAAGGATATGGGTTTAAAAACCAAGAATATTCAGCGGAACAGGGGGAATTATTGGAAAGAGGAGCAAAATCACAGAATCTTCAGGATCTGAAGAAGGGTCTCGACCCGAAATATCACCCATTCCTTCTGTCCAGAAATGCTGCCTGTCTCGCTGAGTTACTCCAGCATTTTGTGTCTATCTTCGGAGCAGAAACAATGTTGCTTGTCATCACAATTCTCATGAAACGCCATTGACCAGAAATGTTCACTCAGACATTGGATGACTTGATGACAACATCTGCAATATTGGTCATTATTTTTAGACTTCAAGTATCTACAATATTTTCCTTTGAGTTCCAAATGTAACATATTAGATTTAATAGACCACTGGCTGAAAGATGAATGAACTGTAAATGCAGGATGCTTCAACATGTTTTCATTCCAACACCTACTTTGTTCATAATCTGCCTTCCCTGGTATGAATGGATTTTCTCATTTCAATGGTCCTATTGGAAGGGCTTCAAAGAACATAACATGTTTTCCTCAGTGAAAGAAGGAGCATTGAAGGTCACAGGTGCCACTTAAAGAGCAAAGCAAGCAGCAGAAGAATGGAATGGGTCCAGGAAAAGCACTTGTTGAAGGAGCTCAATGGGAACCACATTGCAAATCCTACAGGAAGATAGGAAGACTGGAAATAGATTTTCAGAGCCAGTTTTTCAGCCAGATTTCCAAATCTGGCCATTCAAAAGTATTAAGATGCCCAGAAAGCGATCTCCAAACTTACCAGTGAGATTGACGAAATGCTGAACGGATGTCCAAATTTTATTTCCAGCCAAAGAAGTGCATTTTAAAGTGCAATGGCTGTGGCTATGTAAATAAACACAGCAAACAAACCATAAAGTGCAAAGTTACACAATAAAAGCAACATTACAAGGGAACATTTGGACGGCAGAGTGGCGCAGCGGTAGTGTTGCTGCCTTACAGCACCAGAGACCCGGGTTCGATACTCACCACGGGTGCTGTTTGTGCGGAGTTTGTACGTTCACCCTGTGACCTGCGTGAGTTTTCCAGGTGTTTCCTCCCGCACTCCAAAGACATACAGGTTTGTAGGCTAATTGGCTTGGTAACATTGTAATTTGTCCCGAGTGTGTGTAGGATAATGTTAGTGTACAGGGACCACTGGTCTGTGTGGACCCGGTGGGCCAAATGGCCTGTTTCCGCGCTGTATCTCTAAAACTTAAAAAAAAACTTTAAATCAGATTTGGTGAACTTGATTAAGGCATAATTTCTAACCAGGCCATTAAGTGCTTCATCAACTCTTCTGGAAAACCCATGGGATAATTCCCATCCGACTGAATGAGCATGTAGAACCCAGTGACAGCATCTTCATCAATGTTAAACTCAGGCAAAACCCTACTTCAGTGTATCACGTGCTCAACTCCTCAGGCACATCTTGAATCTAGGTCTGAAAATCAAACCCTGCTGACGTTTAAAAACTAAAATAGAAGCAAAGATGAAGGAACTGAGAGCTGGAACATTAATTCTGCTTCTCGTTCCTTGGATGTTGTCTGACCAGCTGAGTGTTTCCTGCACCTTGAGCCTGTTGATTTCACATTATTATTCATTTTAAAGCTTGATGAATATGAAACAATATATAATAATGTAGAATTCTGGATCCTTTGTTTGTCTGACTTGGAAATGGCATTCATAACTCTGAGTAAACCAATTTCTCACCATGCCAAAGAATTATTGGAATTGCAACCAGTACCGCCATGAAAAACGCACATGTTAATCATGCTTCAAAGTTCCTTACGGCGGAGAAGGAAACAGACTTCAGCAAAACATTTGGCCTCATGAAGAAGACCATACGACATAGGAGCAGAATTAGGCCATTCAGCCTATCAAGTCTATTCCGCCATTCAATCAGGGCTGATCCATTTTTTTCCCTCAACCCCATTCTCCTGCCTATTCCTCATAACCTTTGAGGCCCTTCCTAATCAAGAACCTATCAATCTCTGCTTTAAAAATATGCAACGTCTTGGCCTCCACAGCCGTCTGTGGCAATGAAATCCACAGATTCACCACGCACTGGCCAAATAAATCCCTCCTCATCTCCATTCTAAATGTATGTCCTTTTATTCTGAGGCTGTGCCCTCTAGTTCTAGATTCTCCTATTACTGGAAACATTCTACCTAGGCCTTTCATTATCCGTCGCTTTTTAATGAGCACCCCCCCCCCCCCCCCCCCCCCAAGGCTTCTCCAAATACAAAAAGTAATGAAACAGAGAAGAAAAACTATCATCTAAACAGCTGACTGTCAGACTATTGATTATAGTTTCACCAGCTCCATTGTCACCCCACCTGTCCTATCATCACAACCATCAGTAACTCCCAAGGACTGTTGCCTTGTTTGGTTTAACAGCAGTATAATACAGCCTGGCAATCTGATATTATGGCAAGGAAGTCCTGATTTCTGGGGAAAAAAAGGACTGCTAGCCAGTTGGACTTTAAAAATATGGTCATTGCTTGAGACTGCAAGTGGGCAGCAGCATTGCTGGAGAATAGACCTCGCACCGCACTTGAGGACCGCTGTTGGCGCCACACTTTTCCACATGAAGTATCAGCGGTTTGCTTCAGGAAACCTAGAAATGCTGACGCCCATGCTTTTTGATCCTCACACCAATGCTTCCTACATAATAGGGGCTCGTGTGCAAAGTGCATCAGCGTGAAGCGCCAGCCCAACACTGCTCGCTTCACCTACTTTATAATCACCATTTGACTTTGTGATCCCTGATTCATTGCTTAATTGTTGCAACCGGAGTTTGACACAGCTGCCAGCACTTAGTGGTGTGAACTTACCTTGGGCCTCCAACTCCAGTAAATCATTCTGCACTAAGCAACAGTGAAGAGCCTGTCCCACTCACGCGATTTTTTCAGCGACTTGCCAGCACCCGTCATAATCCCAGCAGGTCGCCGAAAATGTTAAAAATGGTAAAAATCCAGCGACGACCAGAAAAAAGAACACATCTTTGGGCAACTACTCACGACCATACAGGCGAATCTCCCAAGGAGGCAAATATCTAACAGCCTATGCAATCCATCTCTCTCCCATTGCATCTAATATCTATCGACCTATGTTGGTTAGGGCTTGTGCCCCAACCGCTTCCATAAATAGTACCATCTGCATAGCCATGCCTTTTATTGTGTCTTCATCATTGTATTTTTCCAATGATCAACTGGATCAATGGTCCATTATTGTGACGTTTCTCTATGTACAGTGAAATTCTTTATTTGCATCCAATTCAATGGCAATTAGGCACAATCGTACTAAGTTTAAGAGTGTAAGATAGTAGCCTACACTGAGTCCATTCACAAGAGTCGCCACATTTAAGTGCCATCTTGTACCCTTCAAGTCTGATATTTGTAAAGATGTTAAAGTCGTAACTTGTTCATAAAGGCCTGTTATCCAGGCACCAACATTGCATCGGAGTTGCAGGGGTCGTCCTGACCAGGCGATGTGTCGATGCCCTCCACTGCTGCTGCACCGCTCCATGCCACTGTAGGCCGCATCCACTCCGTGCGCCCAGCCACTTGGAGTAGTACCTGATCAAATTGAGGCTGAGGCTGCTTCAAGGCCTCTGGCGGCCCACTCCACTGTCTTGGTCGCTCCAACGCCTCCACCAAAATCAGCCTGTGAACGCATCGTCCCTCACCTCTGAACGCCATCACTCAGCCTCCATGCCCTGGGGGTGCCTCCTGCAGCTGACCCAGAGTGCCAATGAGACCGCAGCAAATAAGCCCCCAACTCGCTCATTGGCACCGTTCTTTTCATCAATCCGCCACTGTCGTTGCCATCTTGAAGGAGGCCATTCAGTCAATCGAGTTTGTACTGGCACACAGAGCAGTTCTGCATCCCATTAATTTTTCGAAATATATTCTCACTCACCTTCCCATCAACTCCATCCCGATTCCCTCACCACCTATCCGTAAAAGGAATAATTTAGAGCAACCTATTAGCCAACCAACCCCTGATGTGTTTGAGATGTGGGAGGAAATTGGAGCGCCCGGGGGAAAACACACAAGGTCACAGAGAAAATGGGCAAACTCCATAGCTAAGTGCCGGAGGACATGGTTAAGCCAAGGTCGTTGGAGCTGTGAGACAGCAGATCTAGCAGCTGCATGTGTGTGCCACTCTGCAGAAAATCTTGCGCTCCACCCGCAACCATTATTCCCATCAGCAAACACTTCTCCCACACAGCCACAAGCAAGCTGTGCACTCATTCCATAGAAGCACATTCAGACAGCGCTCAAAGTCTTCACCAACCGTATTTATTAATGACATAAATGATGGATTAAGAATTTTCTTTTATATGTACATTTCCAGATGTCATTGAGTTAGAAAACACAAGGAAATGTGTAGACAGGAGCTGGATATTGTAATGAGGTATAGAAGGATGAAGTGAGTAGGCAAGACTGCAAAAGTTGTTGCTTAATATTGAGGAGTGCGAGGTTACTCACATTGGATCTGTGAAAGATATTCAGAATAAAATGTCTTGGCTGTGAGCCAGTTGTGCTATGGTGGAGTGAAAAGAAGTAGGTGTCCTGGTACACAGATTACTAAAAGTTATGTATAAAGTACAAGACATTAATCAAAAAGGCCTATAAAATTGAGACCTTTACCTTAAATAGGGTGAAACACAGAAGTGAGAGGGTGATGCTGAAACTCTGTGGAACGTTGAATCAACTGAAATATTGCAGATTGCTGGGGATGTCAATCCCCAGGAGAAGTTCACTGTAACTTTGCTAGAATCATTCAAGGACTAACAAGGTAATATTATGAAGGCTGACTGCATGGAGTTTTTTCCCTTTCAAATGTTAAAAAGAAGGGTTTTTTTTGAAATGATCAAGTTATTTGCTAGCCTAGCTACTGAAAAACTGCTATCTCTGGAGAGGGAAGGTAGATCAAGATGGTATTATGTTAATATTCAGGCTGAGCATTTGTGATTGAAATCACAAAAGCGATTTTTCACTCGGAGGATAGCGAAAATCTCAAATTTATTCACTCAAATGGTATGAATGCCAGGTCAATTGAGATTTTCGAGACAGAAATCTTTGTTAGGAAAGATAATTAATTTTGTTTATTCCGTTCCGTTTCGGTACATATGACATATAACACTCTCGACTCTTGAACAAATATGTTATGTGCATAAAGGCATAGCATAGAGTAATCATTTTTTGCAAGGCAGAACACTTAATCTACTTGCATGTTGAACCTTATAGCTAACACTGTAGTCTGTGTGCTTTAGTCTGTGGTCTGGTTTCAATGCAGACAGTATATATGACACTTCTGTGCAACAAAATCACAGCAGGATCACAGAAAATAGGAGACTGTACATCTAAACTAGTGTTGGAAGGAACTGCAGATGTTAGTTTACTCCGAAGATAGACACAAAATGCTGGAGTAACTCAGCGGGATAGGCAACATCTCTTCATAGAAGGAATGGGTGCATTTCGGGTCAAGCCAGAAGAAGGGTCTCGACCCAAAAAGTCATCCATTCTTTCTATCCAGAGATGATGCCTGTCCTGCTGAGTTATTTCAGCAGTTTGTGTACATCTAAACGTGCAGAGAGACAATAGACAATAGGTGCAGGAGTAGGCCAAGAGTCGTCCCTTCAAGCCAGCGCTGCCATTCCTTGTGATCATGGTGATAGAATACAGTACCCTTTTTTTAACAAAAGAAGAAAGATACTTTGTCCAACTCCTTTAACACTTCCAGTGAAGTATCAACAGTTAATGAATAAGAATAAATGCCATCCAGTAATCAGTTTTATGTATGATTAATATTCACCATCGTAGTTTTGGGGTTGATTCATGTTTCTGTCTGCTTCATTGTGAATTTGAAATCAAAGAAAATCTGTAGGAATTAATGAATATTAATTTCAATGAACATGGAAACAGGCCCTTCTGCTCAACTTGCCCACACTGGCCAGCATGTCCCAGCTACACTAGTCCCACCTACCCATATTTGGCCCATATCCCTCCAAACCTGTCCTATCAATGTACCTGTCTAACTGTTTCTTAAACGTTGAGATAGTCCGAGCCGCAATTACCTCCTCTGGCAGCTCGTTCCATACACCCACCACCCTTTTTGTGAAATTAACAGGGAAATAAATAGTTCATACCTCTCAAGGTTTCAATTCACAACGTGTACAACAAAATAGTTTTGAATTACATTGGAAAATTGTTTGCAGTTCTTGTCACCTCATTACAGGAAGAATGGGAAGGCTTTGGAGAAGGTGCAGAAGAGGTTTACCAGAATGCTGCCTGGAGTAGAGGATATCAGCCATTGGGAAAGGTTGGACAAATTTGAATCGTTTACTCTGGAACAACTAGAGGTTGAGGGGAGATCTCAATACATAAACTTGTAAACCCATCTAAACCGGAAGCTTTACCAAAATTCATTAAAAAGAATTGCTTTCTGTATTTCTTCTTCCGTGATGGGTTCATCTAACAACAGAGACTCATCATATGGTAAATTTGGTAAGTTCAGTTTCTTTAAAAACTCATGCATTATATTGGAATCAGTAGGAAATTCTGATTGGTATAGGGAGGTAATAAATTCCTGAAAGTATTTATTAATTTCGTCATGGTCTGCAGTTAGTGTACCATCCCGTTTGCTCACTTTAGTAATCTGACGTTTGGCCGACACCGCTTTCAACTGATTAGCGAGTAATTTACCAGATTTTTCGCCATGTATATAAAATTGACTTTTGGTTTTAAGTAGCTGGTTCTCAATCGGTGATACTAATAACAAATCATGTCTCAATTGAAGTTCAACTCTATTCTTATAGAGCCCTAAACTAGGAGCTTTTGAATATTTTTTATCAATTTCTTTAATCTCGTCAGCCAATGTACGTATTTCTTTTTGAGTTTGTTTTTTTAATCCCGCAGAGTATGAAATAATTTGTCCACGAATATATGCCTTAAAAGCATCCCAGACTACACCATTGGGTATTTCTTCAGTAGAGTTTGTCAAGAAGTAAAAAGCAACCTGACCTTTCTTAAAATTAATAAAGTTTAAGTCTTGAAGCAAAGTAGCATTAAATCGCCATTGTTTAGCACTAAACTTGGAATCAGGTAGTTTGATTGATAGTTTCAATGGTGTGTGATCAGAAATAGCAATTGCATCATACTCACATGCAGTGACCGATGAAACTAGCCAAGAATCTATTATAAAGTAGCCAATCCTAGAATAACTATGATATACATGAGAGAAAAAATAAAATTCTTTGTCATTTCTCCAAACTTCTAACATTCCAGAGTCAAGTAAAAAATAATTAATAAAACTAGCTGATTTATTTGGAAGCACATGATCAGATGTAGATCTGTCAATCAAGGGGTTCAGACAGCAGTAGAAATCTCCACTCATTATTAAAAAGTGTTCATTTAAATTAGGAAAGGATGCAATAAACTGTTTAAAAAACTCAGGGTGATAAATATTTGGTGCGTAAACATTCACCATAGCAGCTTTTTGCTTATAAAGATCACCGGTAATCACCAAAAATCTGCCATATGAATCAGAAATGGTTTCATAATGAACAAACGGAAGTGAGGAGTCCACCCAGAGCCACTGACCCACCCAGAGCCACTGACCGCGATGCACTGCCATCGGACCCCAACCCCCACACCAGGGCGATTCCTCTCCCCGACCCCCCCCCCCCCCCACCCCCGGGGGTTGCGCTCCTTCGGCCGCTTACAACTTGGTGCTCGGGTTCAGATTGTCCAGTCACCTATGGCTTGTGTGGGAAAATGACCCCCAAGCCAAACAGCTCATTGCATTTTCATTTAATTTCCATTGCCGTCGCAGTTTCATGCACAGGGCAAGCCAAGCCAAACAGCTCATTGCATTTTCATTTCATTTCCATTGCCATTGCAGCTTCAAGCTCAGGGCAGGCCAAGCCGAACAGCTCTTTGCATTTTCACTTCATTTCCATTGCCATTGCACTTCAAGCACAGGGCAGGCCAAGTCAAGCAGCTCATTGCATTTTCATTTAATTTCCATTGCCATTACAGTTTCAAGCACAGGGCAGGCCAAGCCAAATAGCTCATTGCATTTTCATTTCATTTCCATTGCCATTGCAGTTTCAAGCACAGGGCAGGCCAAGCCAAAGAGCTCATTGCATTTTCATTTTATTTCCATTGCCATTGCAGCTTCAAGCACAGGGCAGGCCAAACAACTCATTTCATTTTCATTAAGGGCTAACAAATAATTTATTGCAAGTATATTGCAGACTCACAGTTCAGTTGATTCACAGCCTAGAATGAGAGTCATGGCCTCTCCCTTGTGATCTTGCAGAGTGACAGTGTCATGTTCAGGCATCCGGGGTTTTATGGTCCTGCTCCCCCCCACCCCCAGAAGGGGCGTTACCTTCATTGAGGTGATTGACAGGCGAGAGGATCTCAACGTTTTTTAAACACTCATAACTTTTTTTATTTTTCATCGATTGGAAAAATCCTCAGGGCCTGCTCAGCGGAGGAGGACTGTGAGTAAGATGGCCACAAATTATAGCGATATATGGTAGTTTTTTTTCTAAAATCAATATAGAGCACAGACAGGAAGTGGTCAAGATGAGACTTTTAATTATATAGATGTGTGAGGCAAGTTTCTTACACAGAAAATAGTGGGTGCCTGGAAGGCACTGCCAGGAGTTGTGGTGCAAGCAGATACTATAATGGCAGGTACCATAATTCCTTGTATGTTGCAAAACATACTTGGCTAATAAAGTTTTATTGTATTGTATTGTATTTAATAGGCTTTTAGAAAGGTGCATGGATAGTCATGGAATGGAGGAATATGGATCACATGCAAACAGAGGAGAATAATTTAAGGAGAGAAGGTATGGGTGACGTTTCGGCTGCTCCTTCTCTCCAGAGATGCTGTCTGTCCCGCTGAGTTACTCCAGCATTTTCGATATAAACCAGCATCTGCAGTTCTTTCCAACACAGGAAACTAATTTAACTTGGCCTCATGTTTGCCAAGACATTATGGCCCAAAGGGCCTGTTATTCCAGTTAATAACCCGATGCACGCATTTAATAGTGTTATTTTAGATGTCAAACAGCATTGTGATAAATTCTTCAGTGAACTCAGTGTAATGGGTGCATGTGAGCTGGGGCCACAGTGAGTCTTGGAGCAGCAGAGGAAACACTGCCTGGGGCCAAACTATCAAGATTCCTGAATAGTCAGACAACGGATTATTCGTTTTTCACTGTGACAGGCAAGTATCTATGCAAGTGACGAGTTTCTGGATTGTGCAAGTATTGGCGGCCCATTTGCATCCTGTGGTGAGGTGTATCATTTTCCCTGGCTCATGTGTGCCAGGAGACTGCATTATACAGCATTTCAGAATTTCAGGCCACGCTGTTACATGATGAACCTTGTAGCAGGCATTAAAAAACCATCATTGAGCTGAGCATAGTTCTCAAGAAATTAAATTCACAGAGCACCAGGGATGAGAGATAGAGACCCATCCTGCTGGAGATCAGTGAAATATGGTTTAATATTCCAGTGATTATTCATGCTCATTGTTTCAATGTCAAGTCAATTCATTTGAACTCAGCAGGAATCCTTGTTGCCTAGATCCTATTCTCCGATTGTCGGGTAATGAGTTTGACTAAAAGCTATCAATTACCACATCCATCACCCCACTGTATTTGATGACCTACTTGTCTCTGGTTCCCTAGTGCTACAAATTTAATATTCTTCTTCTTTTGATCAAATTTGTAATGGTCTCATTCACTCAATTTCTGATTTTTTTTCCCTGATCCATATCACTAAAAATGTTGCCTTCCTCCAACTCTGACTCTAGCACACACTGTCCACACCCACTCTCCCAGAATTTCTTTCCTAAATGTCACCATCCTCCTTTCCACCTCTAGATCATTTCTTTTCACCCACCCCTGATGAAGCTCTTAGTCACTTGTTTGCCCCATCATCCATTGTTGACGATTGTGCTTCTAGATGAAAGATGCTGAATAAACACGTCTCCGTCACAGTAAGACAGAAAGAGAGAAGTAAAGAGACATCATGAGAATTGGTTAGTAGCCAGGCGGAAATCATAATGTGAATGACTTTTTTTCTCATTTAATGTAACTATTAGGATGCATCAACCAACAACTGAACCATCCTATCAACAACTAGATAGACCGGAGCTACTGTCTACCTCATTGGAGACCCTCAGCCTATCTTTAATCGGACTTCACTGGACTTTACCTTGCACCAAATGTTATTCATGTCGTTCCCTATATCATAGAGAATTATTATCTAGAATAATGAAAGGCTTGGATAGAGTGGATGTGGAGAGGATGTTTCCACTAGTGGGAGAGTCTAGGATGAGAGGCCATAGCCTCAGAATTAAAGGACATTCTTTTAGGAAGGAGATGAGGAAAATGTATTTAGTCAGACGGTGGTGAATCTGTGGAATCCTTTGCCACAGAAGGCTGTGGTGGCCAAGTCAATGGATATTTTTAAGGCAGAGATAGATAGACTCTTGATTAGTATGGGTGTCAGAGGTTGTGGGGAGAAGGCATGAGAATGAGGTTAGAAGGGAGAGATAGATCAGCCATAATCGAATGGTGCAGTATACTTGATGAATGGCCTAATTCTACTCCTATTCCTGATGACGTTATGACCTTATGTATTTGAACACTGTGGATGGCTCAATTGTAATCATGTACTGCCTTTCCGCTGACGAGTTAGCATGCAACAAAAGCTTTTCACTGTACCTCGGTACACGTGACAATAAACTCAACATTATTGATTGTGAAGTAAGATTTTTTTTCCCTTAACATTAAAAAATACAATGGTGTATTAGGTGTCAATGAATGACTTGAGTCCATCAGACATGGATTAATGCATTGTATAAAGCTGACCCACTTGGAGCATTTATGCTTCCTTCAGTCAATATAGGCACACATACCCTGGAGGACCATCAGAAATCTCTGAAAGGTCGCTGCCAAGGCACCTTTCCTTTCTCCTTCTTAAAACTGAAACTAAATTTCTATAGTGTGTGATACATTGTGGAAACAGGCCCTTCACCGCCCATACGACCAACATGTCCCAGCTACACTAGTCCCAGCTGCCTGCACTTGGTCCATATTCCTCCAAATCTGTCCTATCCATGTACCTGTCTAACTGTTTCTTAAACATTGGGATAGTCCCAGCCTCAACTACCTCCTCTGGCAGCTTGTTCCATACACCCACCACCCTTTGTGTGAAAAAGTTACCCCTCAGATTCCTATTAAATCTCTTCCCCTTCACCTTAAACCTAGGTCCTCTGGTCCTCGATTCCCCTACTCTGGGCAAGAGATTCTTTGCATCTACCCAATGTATTCATCTCATACACCTCTATAAGATCACCCCTCATCCTCCTGCACTCCAAGGAATAGAGAATGGTGTTGCTTTGAAGAGAATAATGTTGGAGATGTCTACAATGTGCTTGGGGATAGGAAGATGCACACTTATTTCAAATCACACTCGAGAGACATAGGTCCTAACCCAGGACCTGAAGCATTGCTGAGTAACCATTAAAGTCAATGGTGGTCAATCACAGTGTGGATATTGAGAGGTGAAGCAACAGTCAATGCAGACTCCATATTCATCACAAGTAGCAACGCTAACTATAACTTGGATGGTAAACTGTTAATGCACTCATCAGGAAATCCCTTATCACACAGTTTCTCTGGCTCTCTGTAGGTCACATTCATTTTACAACATGCCATCGTGGAATGATTATGATACTGTAAGTTCAATGCCAGATGGTCCACTGTAATTGCTTTTCTTCCAAAGCTGTCTTGTCTTCCAGCTTTGTTACGTGATTATGCAAATTGGCTCCAATGTAAGTGATGGAACTGTACTGGCAGGCTTGCAGAGATGGGTGTTTTTGAACCCCAATGAACACAAAGTTCTTTTTTTTGTGTTTTTTTTTGTTTGATACTGATTTTAGTAGTTCCGTATAGTTCCCAAAATTGATTCCAGCAATGCAAAAGCTATTTCAGAAATGCAAACTGTTTGCCCTTTTTCCAGCTCACAATACATCTGATCAGTGCAGCAACAGTGGTCACAGCAGATGTTCGCCAATTAACCAAATGTTGATTATTGTTATAAAAGTTGTGTGGAAATCAAGCAACTTTAAAATAAATTCAATTATCTAACTTATTGGCAATCACATTGTTTCTGGAAACTGCATGTTAAAGCACATCTATCAAGGGCAGTGTCCTCAAAGATATTTAATACATGCACTTGATCAAAGTATTAAAAAATCCTGTGGAGCTAAAGGAATAATGAGGTGATGGTTCCTCTTTGCTGAAGGCCAGTGTTGTCATGTACTCAATCGGAATGATGAAACCTCACAGATTAAGCCTTTGAAGCAATAAATAATGTTCCACATTTCTGGGTTCATTTAGCTCAGTCCATGAGCAGAAGCTGGCCACTTGTCATATCCAATCTTGTAGCCACTCCCTGAACATTTTTCTGCAGGAAAGAACTAAACTTTCCAATAGCTTCTGCATGTAAATCAATTAGCGTTTAGTTTGGTTTTGTGATACAGCACGGAAACAAGCCCTTCGGCCCACCGAGTCTGCACACACCAGTGGTCCCTGCACATTAACGCTATCCTACACACATTAGGGACAATTTACTCATACACCAAGCCAATTAACCTACACACCTTTACGTCTTTGGAATGTGGGAGGAAACCGAAGACCTCGGAGAAAACCCACGCGGTCACGGGGAGAACGTACAAACTCCTTACAGACAGCATCCGTAGTTGGGATTGAACCCAGGTGTCCAGCCCTGCAAGCGCTGTAAGGCAGCAACTCTACCGCTGCGCCAAGGTTGAAGTCAAGTGTGGCCGTGCTACCTGAACCTATACAGCCCCATGTCATCTGGTGATAAATGGTGTGGGATATGCTACCCCTTTTCCCAAAATGGCTAAAAATAGATTAGTGGCCATAACACTCCCAAAGGAATGTGTTCAGGATTATCTGTGGGCAATTAGATAATATTTGGCGACATGTTCAGAAAGGGCCTCCTGTCATCCTGCTTTGTCAGGAAATAATCTTCTTCATCCTTTATTCTTTTCTTCCTCCCTCTTCCTATTCTTTTTCTTCTTCCTCTTACTCTTCCTCTTACTCTCCCTCCCCCTCTCCTTCTTCTGGATGACCCTTGGCAAGGGATCAGCCCAGTTAACAGTAAAGGGCTTGTCCCACTTAGGCGATTCTTTTCGGCGACTGCCGGTGACATTCAGTCATAGCAGGTCACCAAAATACCGGTGACTGGAACCCCCTTAGACAATGTCTATGACAACCTACCACTTAATCAACGTCAAGCTACGGCAAGCTACCGACAACTGGCGACCACCTACGACCACACCTACGACAACCTACGTCCACCTGCGACAAGGAATGAGGGGTCCAGAACAAGGGGTCACAGTTTAAGGATAAGGGGGAAATCTTTTAGGACCGAGATGATGAAAACATTTTTCACACAGAGAGTGGTGAATCTCTGGAATTCTCTGCCACAGAAGGTAGTTGAGGCCAGTTCATTGGCTATATTTAAGAGAGAGTTAGATGTGGCCCTTGCGGCTAAAGAGATGGAGAGAAGGCAGGTACAGGATACTGAGTTGGATGATCAGCAATGATCATATTGAATGGCGGTGCAGGCTCGAAGGGCCAAATAGCCTACTCCTGCACCTATTTTCTATGTTTCTATGTTTCTATGACCCTGTCGGCGACAACTGAAGACAACTGAAGACAATTCAGTTGCCGGTACCTGTCCCCGGTTGACGTAGGTTGACATAGGGAGTCGCCAATGGAATTCACCGAAGTCAGCATCCAGCGACAACCTATGTCACCTGGCGACAACCTGCGTCATCCTGGCGACAAGCTACGACAGCACCTATGACAGGAGAAGTCAGGCTACGTCAAGCCCACAGTCGCCGAAAAGATTTGAACATTCCAAAATCCAGCGGCGACAAAAAAAAAGTTACGACTCTTTAGGCGACTTGGGGAGACAACTCACGACCATACAGGTGGCACCCCGCGACCATGTGGTGACAGCCTAGTTGCCTGTAGTCGCCGAAAAAATTTGCCTAATTGGGACAGGCCCTTAAGCAGTCACAAATAGGAAGGGCGGGTCCAATTCGGGACCTCTTTGTGCAGAGACTGAGAGCATGTCTGGAAAATTAAATGAAAGAGAATCCATGAAAACCTTGCTAGATGATAAGGCAGACAGAATAATGAATGGGTGAAAATTGTGGGATGGCTTGGTTCTAGATAGTCTAGGTATGTCCAAAGTGAACTCGTCACCCAGTCCAGATCAGATGGATCCTAGGGTGCAGAGGAAAAATCGATTCTCTGGTTATCAGAGAAGGGTTTGGCATTATCTTTTAATATTCTCCAGAGGGAGATGAGGTCTGGAAAGTAGCAAACATGACACCCTAGTTCAAATGCTGCCTTTGTCTTCCTTGATACTAGGAATCCTGTGCTTGGGAGATGCTTATGGAGTGGCTTGTTGCAATTATTCCAATGCATTTTGCAGAAGCTAAATACCGTGTGTTAATGATGGACAAACACGCAGTGGGGAATGGGTGCAAAGCAAGGGCACTGCTCTGTTTTGGAAGGAATTGACTTTCTTGTGAGTTGTTCGAGCTGCATTCCACCCAGGCACATGGAAATTATTAGATTAAAATGTGGCAGAAGAGGAACGTGTTTTCATTATACGCTTTAGATCATATGTGACAGAGCTGGTTGGTAGGATGCCTAAACTCTGTTTTAGTCAATGAATAATACCTGCAGTCTTGTTAATTTATTGTTGCAAGGTTACTGCACGCAAGCACTGACAAGCCATTTCAAGGTGGAAATTACTGCCATCAGCAAATTGCTTCCAATGGTGACATTGTTCCAAGCTTTGTGTATCCTTGAGCAGCCTTTGCTCTTCAGCAGACTAATTGAACTATCAAATTTAATGATAATTCGGTGGGCAAAAAGGTTGGCATGGATTGTTCGGCCAAAGGGCCAATTTCTGCGCTGCACAACTCTACCACCTTACATTTACAGACATTTAACCTCACCTGTCTTCACAGGCAATTAAAAACACCATCACTATTCTTTATCAGAGCTGTAATGATTTATATTGCACCCCTGCTCAATTAATTGTACTTTTGATGGTTTAGGTATTTTAATCATGCTCGTTTTGGCAATGGTTTCTTCCTACTGGTAATATGCATTTCTTAGACTTTAAATAGAGATTCAGATTTGTGCCAAAGTTAATACAGTCAAACCTTATGGACCACAATGACATTTTAACTGCAGTGCTGAAGATCTACCTGTTTCTCTACCAGGTTCTTCAGCACAACCGTAACGGCAGCATCTATTCATGGATGTGACATTTTGCGCAGAGATAATGGGAAAGTATTGGGCGGCACAATGGCGCAGCGGCAGAGCTGCTGCATTACAATGCAAGAGAACCAGGTTCGATCCTGACTACGGATGCTGTCTGGATGGACATTGTTCATTCTCTCTGTGGCCGTGTGGGGTTTCTCCAGGTGCTGCGGTTTCCTCCAACACTCCAAAGATGCACAGGTTTGTAGGTTAAATGGCATCCATAAAATTGTAAATGTCCCTAGTGTATAGGATAGTGCTTATGTATAGAGTAATCGCTGGTAGGCGGACTTGGTGGGCCAAAGGGCCCGTTTCTGTATTGTATCCCTAAAGTCTAAGATCTAAAGTAAAACATCGATAAACCAGCATCTGATTTTTCAGAAATGCTGATGGTTTGGAATCTGGCTCTTGTCCAGAGTACAAGTATGTTGTACAGTCAAAGCCAGGGTCTGGGGAGCTGTCAGAACTAAAGTCAGGTCCACCAGGGGTCATGAGCATGGGTGGGTCTGCAGTTGGGACCAGGGTCCAGAGTAGTTGTATCCTTCTGGTCAATTTAAACTCAACTGGTTCACTGGAACATTTTATGTACTATTGTGCAACATGTAAAAAAAAAGTGAATTAAAGAAGTGTTGGAATATTAATAACAATAACATCCAGTACATCCTTGTGCAAATTAATTGAATCAAGCATACACTCGGATATAACAAGTCACTAGATTAAGTGGGACACCTCTCCACAAATTCCAACATTGCTGGCCTGTGGTGGTGGGGGGGGGGGGGGGGGGGGGGGGGGGGGGGGGGGGCTATCTGGAGTGCTAGTATGGTGGTTGTGGGTCAAAGGGACTGGTTTCCAGAGGGCCAGTATGGACATTGTGGGACGAATGGATTCTTGGGCTGGAAGCTCAGTCACTCAGGCTTGGCAGCTCCGTCACTCAGGACAGGCAGCTCAGTCACTCAGGCCAGGCAGCTCCATCACTCAGGCCAGGCAGCTCAGTCACTCAGACCAGGCTGCTCAGTCACTCAGGCCTGGCAGCTCAGTCACTGAGGCCAGGCAGTTAAGTCACTCAGGCCAGGCAGCTCCGTCACTCAGGACAGGCAGCTCAGTCACTCAGGCCAGGCAGCTTCATCACTCAGGCCAGGCAGCTCAGTCACTCAGACCTGGCTGCTCAGTCACTCAGGCCTGGCAGCTCAGTCACTCAGACATTTTCATCTTTTTTTACAGATCACAGCAATGAAGGAGGAAAATCTATCCTTGCGTGGATCTCTGGAGTGTTAGTATGGGTGTTGTGTGCTCAAGGGACTGGTTTCCAGAGGGCTAGTATGGACATTGTGGACTGCATGGATTCCTGGACTTGCAGTTCAGTGAGTCATGGCTGATGGGCTGGCAGTTCACTAAGTCATGGCTGGTGGGCTGGCACTTCAGTCACTTACAGCTGGTGGGCTGGCAGTTCATTTACTCATTGCTGGTGGGCTGGCAGTCCAGTCACTCACAGGTGGTGTGTTGGCAGTTCACTCAGTCACCCCTCCTCCACTCAGCCTCCTACTCTGCCATTCCCCTCCCCCCCCCCCACGCATTCAGTCAATTTCCCCTTAACCTACCCCCCATGCACTCTTAGTGGCTCTCCGACAGCACAGCCATTCCTGCCTATTAGGTTCCCATTGTGATGAAAAACACGCAGGCATGGCAAGTGAAAAAAGGATTTATTAAAGTTTAAAATGTGAATGACTCTTAAAATATAACAACAATTTAAATGTTATAGGTGAGATTTATGAAGTTCTTTCTTGTTGTTTCTCTTGTTCTGTTCTGCTGCTCACTGCCTCTTGATGGCTCTTTGCTGTTGATATATAAAAACAATACAATTTTAATATAGAGAGATTGAGTGGTCAAATTTTAACAAAGAAAATCTGAGAATTTACCTCAAAAGTAATCATTCAGTGCAGGCCTGCAAGTCCAACCTCACAGCACTTCAAACGGAGTGCAGGCCGCAGGTCCAACCTCACAGCACTGCAAGCACAGACAGACACAAGCACAGACAGACACACACACAAACACACACACACACACAAACTCACACATACACTCACACGCCCACAAGGACACATTCAGCATGACTTTTGCACTCATCGGAAATGATGCAATCAGTGTGACCTGTCCACTAAGCGGAAATCACGAAATGAGCAGGACTTTTGCAGTAAACACGGTTGGACCTAATAAAAGTTTATCGACCTGAAATGAAGTATTGCACCAAATGGTTTGCTCATTAATAGCAGGCAAATGGTTCTCTCTTCGCCTGAGCCTTAAGGAGCTGTCCCACTTGGGCGACCTAATCCGCAAGTTCTGGCGAGTTTGCCCTCGACTCATACTCGCAGCATGGTCGACACGAGGTCGTAGGAGGTCTTTGTAACTCTCCTTCATGCTCGAGAGTAGTCCCCGGGTACTCGAGGCCTCAGCTAGGCCGCGGCGTATTTTTCAACAAGTTGAAAAATGCCCGCGAGTAAAAAAAGGTCGCCATGGAAAAAATTGATACTTTAGGCATGTAGGTCGGCATGTTAGTCATAGGTAATCGAGGGTAGTCTAAGGTAGTCGAATGTAGTCAAATGTAGTCGTAGATAGTCTTCATCGTAGTCGAAGGGAGGTCGAAGGAGATCGAAGGAGGTCGTCTTCACTCTCCACTATTCGGTGGCCAATTTTCCTGAAGTTAGTCGTATCTAGTCGTAGCTAGTCGAAGCTAGTCTTCAACATAGTCGAAGGAGGTCGAAGGAGGTCTTCTACATAGTCGAGGGAGGTCTTCAACATGACATTTTTTCAAACTCTCTTATACTCTTCTAAACTCGCCAATTAGGTAGCCCAAGTGGGACAGCCCCTTTAGAATAAAGTGACGGAATGGTCCAAGCAAATGGAACTTAAGGACCTGGTGTCTTCACCACTGACAGAATCATACTTCATCTACGCACATTGCAGCAACTCACTGCAGCTTCTTCTCAGATATTCAACCTCCACCATCTAGGAGGGCATTTGATTTTACACCATCCTCAACTTGTGCAACTAGGGATACTTTGATAATTAGAGATACTATTAGCTTTCTGACAATGATGGTCCAATTTTTTGGATGGATACATTTATCGGATAAGGCCAACTTATTTGGATTTGAATGTTTCAAGTAAAACTGGACCTCCATCACAAAGAGTAGATCTCCCATTGCCTCTGAACCACTCTTGATGTGTGCCTGGGCTATGTGGTTTGATGCGGCCTGACCCTCAGCATTGTCTTGCACTGTGAACATGGTCTATAGTCATTGACCCAGCTAATCCATGTTGACCAGCGATCACCCCGTATACTAGCACTATCCGACACACTATGGACAATTTACCAATCAAGCCAATTAACCTACAAACCTGTACGTCTTTGGTGTGTGGGAGAAAACCGGAGCACCTATAGAAAACTCTCGCAATCACAGGGAGAGCTTACAAACTCCATACAGCCAGCACCAGTACAGATCGATTATGGGTCTCTGGCGCTGTAAGGCAGCAACTCAATCGTTGCTTCAACGTGCCAGCCCTTGCTCTTCAACAAGGCTGTGTGCATCAAAAGCGGTCTTTATCACAGCATCAATGTGCCTGGTGTCTCAGAGCATCAAGTGGTGGAATTGTCTCAGTGCATAAAGGACATGGAGGCTGACTCAATGCAACAAGAGGGGGGTATCAAAACCTGCGCAGACCAACTGGCTGGTGTTTTTGCAGGCATCTTCAAACTCTCATTACAGAGGTCTGAGGTTCCAACCTGCTTTAAAAGGACAAGAATAATACCAGTGCCCAAGAAGAGTAAGTGACATTACTGAATGACTACCGACTAGTGGCATCAACGTCTGTGGCGACTAAGCACTTTGAGAGGTTCGCTATGGTGTATATCAACTCCTATCTTAGCAATAACCTGGACCCACTACAATTTGTTTTCTGCCACAATAGATCAATGGGGGATGTGACCTCACTGGCTCTACACTCTGCACTGGACCACTTGGACAATAGAAGTACAAACTGTATCTATGAGTACTGTGTGTACTACAGACCTGTTCTGCTGCTGTCAACAAGAATGTAACTGTTCCGTTTATGGTACAAATGACAATTAGACACTATTGACCTGACTTGATCTCAGAGCACTGAGGGAGGCTGTTTGAGTACAATGAAGAGGGTAGTTCAGTGGAATAAGGGGGAGAGAATGTCTCTACAACAAAGGGGGGTGTCTCAGTGCATGGAGAGTGGCTGCCTGAGTGTACAAGGGAGGGCAGGGGGGGGGGGGGGGGGGGGGGGGGGCTGTGACAGTGCTTGAACCTGCTGTACCCTCTATATGTTTTTGGTTTTAGAGATACAGTGCGGAACCAGGCCCTTCGTCCCACCGAGTCGAAACCAAGCAACGATCCACGCACGCTAACACTATCCTACACACAATGGGGACAATTTACACTTATCCCAAGCCAAGTGGCCTGCAGACCTGTATGTGTTTGGAGTGAGGGAGGAAACCGAAGATCTCGGAGAAAACCCACATGGTCACGGGGAGAACGTACAAACTCCATACAGTTAGCACCCATAGTGGGGATATACCCCGGGTCTCCGGCGCTGTCAGCGCTGTAAGGCAGCAACTTTACCACTGCACCACCGTACCACGCTAAATGTTTCTGACAGCTCATGAGGCCCCACTCCCACCAAAGGCAGTCAAAATGATCAGAGGCACTGAATGTTTGTGAATGGCAAAGACATTGACAAAACATCATGTACAGTAGCAACGATTTAAAATGAAATTATTTTTTAACTTAATTGTATTGCAAAGAAACAAAAACAGATTCACACACTACAAACTCAGAAACACCTTGGGAGGGTTCCAATAATCTTGATCTTCAAGTGCAAGGTTCACAGATGAGCATTGTATTTTCAATGTCACGTTCAGGCTGTACCACTTTCAGCATATGCAACATTTTATTGATCTGCTCAAGTTTAGACTTTAGACTTCAGAGATACACCGAGGCCTTGCCAATCAGTGGTCACCTCGTACACCAGCACTATCCTACACCACAGGGCCAATTTACAATTTACAGAAGCCAATTTACCTACAAGCCTGTACGTCATTGGAGTGTGGGAGGAAACCGGAGCACCCGGAGAAAACCCGTGCGGTCACAGGGAGAATGTTCAAACTACATGCAGGCAGAACTCATAGTCAGAATCAAACCTGGGTCTCTGGTGCTGTAAGGCAGTAACTCTACTGCTGCGCCACTGTGCCACTCTGTGTGCTGAAATGGGCTGAAATGTGGATAACTGTCCTTTACCTGAGCAATGGAGCGTGGGTGGCATCCTTAAAGCACTGTGAATAGTAAACTGTGAGTTGTGGCATAAATCAGCAGCCTGGAAAGATTTTGAAGTTAAGGAGCTGAATGTAATCGCAACCTTGACCTCCACAAGCTAAGCAATCAAGTGAGACTGCAGATATTATTGTACTCGGAGCGTACAAGCACTCCCAACACACTCCAAGGTCCACTCTGTAATACATTACTGTATCAGGAGAAACACAGTAAAGCATAGATGTTCTGCGAGCAAATAGGAATTGCCATTTTTCAGTCCAGTGAGGTTTAAAATCATGCTGGGTTGAATTTTTTTGTCAGCTGCACAATTGCTGAAGTCATTTGGAGAACTGTAACGCCAAATAAAAGGTGCTAGTGCAGATAAAAATCCAACCAATAAAGTCAGGATTTTAATTTCAAATTTTGCACTTACTTGAATATTCCTTTCACGGTGCAGCAGAGCTTTAGTTTTTGGGCCCTACTTGAAGGAATTGCTAAGGTGAAGAGTCAATTGAGTTTACCTCTCACCTGACAGACCATTTCCCCACTCATTTAATTTGGAAATGTTGTATTTGAGCCAGGTTCCAGTCTAAAAGCTGACAAGCGTGCAGAGTATTACACTACTCCCCACCTCTGTCATCTCTTTTGAACTCTATTCTTCTGAGACTTCTGTGACCATTTCCCACACCACTCCACTAATTGTGGTCTGCTGATCATTGCCAAATTTAGTCTGTTGGTGTTGGTGCCAGGACCAGTGCGTATCCTTGTGGGTCCGTTATCGCAGCAGGGCTGATAGCTCGCTGAAGTTTGGGATGAATTTTCCAAGGTAGTTTACCATGCCTAACAATCGTTGTAGAGCTGCCACATCCGTAGGTGCTGGCATTTCGTTGATGGTAATGGTTTTAGATGGGTCTGGCCTAAATCCGTAGTTGGCGAACACGTGGCCCACATAAGTCACTACGTCGACACGAAACCTGCGCTTGAGAGAGTTGAGTTTGAGATTTACCTCCCTGGCACGATCCAGAACCTGTTTCAGGTTTGAGTCATGTTCTTGTGCGTTGCGCCCGGCGATCAGGTTGTCGTCCACGATTATGTTACAGAGGCAGCTAGCAAAGAGTTGTTCCATAGTAAGCTGGAAAACCTCACTGGCTGAATTGATGCCAAATGGCATGAATTAATGTGGGTTAATCTACAGCTCCCACTTTCGGCATGCACAAATTTAAAAGCTGGTAATTGATTGAATTGATTGAAAGACAGACAGGGCGTGGAAACCAACCTTTTGGCCCATCGAGTCCACGCCGACCATCGATCACCTGTTCACACTAGTTCACACTAGTCTATATTATTCCACTTCCATATCTACTCCAGAAACGTTGGGGCCAATTTACAGAGGTCAATTAACCTACAAATCCACAAGTCTTTGGGATAAGGGATTTCCAGTTGTTCTTATATGAATGGTTTTAGAGCACACAGCTATGTGAGCACTAAATGAAACCAACCTTAATTTAGTTCCCTAATGCCCCTGACCCACTTAGGAAACCTGAACGGAAACCTCTGGAGACTTTGCGTCCCACCCAAGGTTTCCGTGCGGTTCCCGGAGGTTACAGGTGGTTGCCGGAGGTTGCAGGTGGTGGAAGCAGGTAGGGAGACTGACAAAAACCTTCTGGAACCGCACGGAAACCTTGGGTGGGGCGCAAACTCTCCAGAGGTTTCCGTTCAGGTTTCCTAAGTGGGACAGGGGCATAACTCTCCAAGTCTATTGTGAAATATCTGCAAAAGAGTTAGAATTAGTTTTAGAAGAGAAGCAAATCTGCCTCTCCCATAGTAAAACCCTTTGTACAACATTGCATTCAAAATCTAACCATTATTTCTCCAGCTTAATTCTCATCACCTCATCCTCAGTTTATTTTGCTCCCGAACTCCTGACCTTTTTCTTTCTCTTTTTTCCACTATGTATTTCCTTTTCCCTAATTCTTCAACAGTTTTCCTCTCCCTACCTTTCACCGTGTATTCCACTATTCCTCCCTTGCATTTTCATCCTTTTCCATTTTAAATTTGTTCTCTTACTTGCTACCCCAGTTTTACACTCCTCCTCACTTCTCTCATTTGCTCTCGTATTTTTTAGTCCATTCCTTTCCCTGCTTGCAACTCTTCCTCATTTATTATTTTCTCCCTTCACTTTCTCACTCCCGCACACTTGTACTCCTTCCCTCTCTCTGACACTGCCTGTCAGTTTATTTTGCCCCAGTTTGGATTTAATTGAGCCTCTCTCAACATACAGTTCCTCCCAATCTCCTCAAATTCCTCCCCGATTATTTTCTCATCGTATCACTCGAATACTTGACAGCAAACCATTGCTTCTGTTTAATAGTCAATGCTGCTTTATTTGTCACATATACAACCGCATTTATTTTGCATATATTACACATGCGTACGCTGCCATTTTTGCCGCCATTATTCAATGTTCAAAGTCCAGTCGGCCCATGCGCTTGATGTACTGGAGCAAACCGATGTCCTTCCCCTCTCTTCACCCGGCCATCTTTGTATCCTACCTGAAGGCGCTGGAGGCGTTTCCCCTGTTCACCTCCCTACCAGTCCTTGCTCCTCGCGTCCGACTTCTCCGCTCCCTCCCAATCCCGTCGACAGCCGAGCCTTTGGGCAAGGTTCCGCCTACTGCGAGGTTCCCCCCCGACTGCAACCTTCAGGTGTGTTCCCATCCCCCCGACCAGCCGAGCCTTTGAGTGGATTCCTGGTCCTGCCGACTGCAACCTTCGGGTGGGCTCCCGGCCCCCCTGACCGACGGGCCTTCGGGTGGACGTCGTGGCTGCACTGCGAGTGTGGTTCCACAAGGCAAGTCAACAGCACCTCTTGAGAAACCCATCAACCATTTTTAGGTATTCTCCTGTCATCAGAAATATTCAAAATGAGTCCTAAGCTATCAACACATAATCAAGCTAAAAAATTATTCCAATAAAAAAATTGAATAAAACTATTACATGGATAGGGTAGCTTAAGAGGGATATGGGTCAAATGCAGGCAGTGGGACGAGTGTAAGTGGGACATGTTTGTCAGCGTGGGTAAGTTGGACCTGTTTCCGCACTGTATGACTCTATGACTCTATTAAAATGTTTCCACGTATTTAAATAAACTGAAATATTAAAAAGCAATCTAAGAGCATAAACAGCTTCAGTAGTTATTCTCTGCTGAAATGAGTACAGGAAATCGCCCAGTGCTACAAGTGTAGATGTTGTTACAACTTCATGCACCTGCTACACACTGGAGATGTTCCAAGGAGAAATATTGTAATCCATGTCTGATATAATTTTAAAGGTCTAGCCAGCTATTTTCTCCACTTGCCCTCAGTCTGATTCCTTAATTTTGATGCATAATTTAATATTCAGAGGGTCAATAGAGTTAATTGTTATTTAAAATACAAATGAACACTATGCCTTTCATTAGGTATGCAGGTGATGCAATGAGAATGGCCCTGTTGCTTAGAGCAAGCAGGCTTGTCCTGCCTCACTTCCAGTTTTCTTTCCCACCCACCACAATCCATGTGAAGAAGAGCCCCGACCTGAAACATCACTATCCATGTTCTCCAGGGGCTGAGTTACTCCAGCATAATAATAATAATGGATGGGATTTATATAGCGCCCTTCTAATACTCAAGGCGCTTTACATCGCATTATTCATTCACTCCTCAGTCACACTCGGTGGTGGTAAGCTACTTCTGTAGCCACAGCTGCCCTGGGGCAGACTGACGGAAGCGTGGCTGCCAATCTGCGCCTACGGCCCCTCCGACCACCACCAATCACTTACACACATTCACACACATTCACACACAGGCAAAGGTGGGTGAAGTGTCTTGCCCAAGGACACAAATACAGTATGCACTCCAAGCGGGATTCGAACCGGCTACCTTCCGGTTGCCAGCCGAACACTTAGCCCATTGTGCCATCTGTCGTCCCATGATAATAGCCCTGTCCCAAGGTGCGAGTTTATTCCAAGAGCTCTCCCGAGTTTAAAAGAAATCAAACTCGTGGTTAACACGGAGAATGAACGTAGAGGGTACGTCGGAGCTCGGGGACGTCTCTTAGCGCTAATGGCAGGTACTCGGGAAGACTCGCTAATGGCAGGTAAGCATGGAAAGACTCGTGAAGATTTTTCAACAAGATGAAAAATGTCTACGAGAGCCCCGAGTAGCGATGAGTGGCCATTCTCCGAGTCCGAATCAGGGCAAACTCGGGAGAACTCGTGGAATGAACTCGCACTGTGGGACAGGGCTATTTGTGTGTTTCAAGCGGCACGGTGGCGCAGCAGCAGAATTGCTGCCTTACAGCACCAGAGACCGGGGTTCGATCCTGACTGCGGAAACTGTCTGGATGGAGTTAGTACGTTCTCCCCATGACCGGGTAGGTATTCTCCAAGTGCTCCGGTTTCCTCCCACACTCCAAAGATGTACAGGTTTGTAGGGTAATTGGCTTTGGTAAAAATTGTAATTTGTCTCTTGTGTGTGTAGGAGAGTGTTAGCGTATGGGATCGCTAGTCAGCGCAGACTCAGTGAGTTCAAGGGCCTGTTTACACACTGTATCTCTAAACTAAAACTAAGGTCAGTGACAGTGGCTTCACTCAAGTTTACTCCTATTCTAGTTTTTCAGACATCAGATGAAACATGATATCATACCAAAGCTTACTAAATAAAATGTCTATGACAGTTCTTCACCCCATCTGCGCATCACTTGAGTGGCTTGGTTATTGTAACTTTTAAAACTTGGGCTTGAAACTATAATAAAATGGAAAGATTAAAAACTTATTAAAGAATCATTTGTATTGTAAATGGCAATTAAACTGATGAAATTTGTTCCATTTAAGGAGTTAGAAGTGAACTGGTTCAATTCATTATGTCAAAATGGGGTCCATTCTCAATTGGTGAAAATTTTGGGTGGAAATACTCATTTTTACCTGTTATATTTGTCCTTCAATTGATAATACAACTGTGTCAGTCGAATCAGTTGCATGCACAAATTCAGAAGAATGCACGACCTGAATGTAGGAAGGAACTATGTTTATGTCTATGTCTAACTGCAGATGCTGGTTTTAACCGAAGATAAGGCACAAAATGCTGGAGTAACTCAGTGGGACAGGCAGCATCTCTGGATGGACGTTTCAGGTCCAGACCCTTCTTCAGACTGAACATGTAACTTTGTCTTAATTAATTAATTAATTTATATCAACACATGTAGGAATTTATTTGGGACACTTATTTGATTTGTCTCTGTGCACCCTCACAGCGGGTTACCTGTTGGTAGTTTCAGCCGAGCTAGAAAGGATCTAAGTTTGAAACCTTGACCTACGTCTCCTGATTAAATGTAAATTACTTGCCAACAAATGATCAAAGCTAACTGGAGCCTGATAACTCCTATGTGAACAATTGTAAGTGACTACTGTAGCTTTCTGTTTTGTGAAAAATCTTGTTAAATTTGTTCATCATTACCTCACATTTACTGTTCAATGCAAACCACCCTTTGTGCCATAATGTTCAGCATTCAAACTCATTCCACATACTACTTTCAAAGTATACAGTACTTGTAGACTTTGCTAGACATATGGGAGGCTTGTCTTCATCGGTCAAGGCATTGAGTATAAGAGTTAGGAATTCATGCTGAACCTTTACAAAACCGCATTTGCAGTATTGTGTGCAGTTTTGGTCATCCTGTTACAGGAAGGAGGCTTTGGAGAGGGTGCAGAACAGGTTTACCAGAATGCTACCTGGATTAGAGATGATTAGCTATAAAGGAGAAATTGGACAAACTTGGATTGTTTTCTCCAGCACATTGAAGGTTGGGGTGAAGTGCATAGTGAGGTGAAGTGACCCGATGGAAGTGTATAAAATTATGAGGCATAGATAGAGTTGACAGACTCTGAATTTCGTTCAGACCATAAGGTCTGAATGACAATAAAGGTATTCAATTCAATTCAATTTATCCAGGGTGGTAATATCAAAGACCAGAGGGCATGGTTATAAGATCAGTGGGGGGAAGTTTGGAGGAGATGTGCAGGGCAAGTTTGTTACACAGAAGGTGGTGGCTGCCTGGAACGTGCAGCCAAGTGTGATGGCGGAATCCGATACATTGGTGGCATTTAAGAGGATTTTGGATTGACACATGGATATGCAGGGAATACAGGGATCATGTGCAGGCAGTGGAGATTAGTTTGACATAAGCTCATATTCGGCACAGACATTATGAACCAAAGCACCTGTTCCTGTACTGCACTGTTCTGTGTTGCATGTTATAGAGTCATAGAGTGATATAGTGTGGAAACAGGCTCTTCAGCCCAACGTGCCCACACCAGCCAACATGTCCCATCTACACTAGTCCCACTTGCCTGTGTTTGACCCATACCCCTCTAAACCTGTCCTATGCATGTACCTGTCTAAATGTTTATTAAACATTGTGATAGTACCTGCTCAACTACCTCCCCCGGCAGCTCATTTTATATGCCCGCCACTCTTCGTGCGAAGAAGTTACCCCTCGGGTTCCTATTAAATCTTTCTCATCTCACCTTAAACCTATGTCCTCTGGTTCTCGATTCCCCTACTCCGTGCTAGAGACTCTGTGCGTCTACCTGATCTATTCCTCTCAACGTTTTGTACACCTCTATAACACCACCCCCATCTTATGGAAACACTCCATGTTGTATGCTCCACTTGTGACAAGCATTCCTCTTTAATGAAAACAAATTGGCAGCCTAGTAACCACTCTCAAAAACCTATTACGTAGATATGTTCGTAATAAATCTACATACTAGTTAGAATTATTGCCTTTTGAAGGCTTTCATTTTAACCTGTGTGATTCAAATCAGTTGTTTAACAACTGCAGGAGTTTAACAACTGATATAAAATCAACTGGAGTAATGACCGGATTGCTTGAGTCCCGATGCAATCTTGATCTAAAACATCGACAATCGCTTTAACCCCACGGATGCGGCTTGGTCAACTGAGTTCCTCGAGGAGTCTGTTTATTGCTTCCCATTCCAACATCTGTAGTCGCTTGAGTCTCTACATGATCCAAGTAGGTCCTGTCCCGATGGTGCCACAGTGTGGACAGATCTGGTAACTGGGAGCCTCAGTGGCACAGCTGGTAGAGCCGCTGCCACACAGCGCCAGAGACCCGGGTTCAATCCTGACCTCGGGAGCTGTCTGTACGGAGTTTGCATTTTCTCCCTGAGACCGTGCGGATTTCCTCCAGGTGCTCCGGTTTCCCCGCACATCCCAAAGATGTGCGGGTTTGTAAGTTATTTGGTCCTCTGTAAATTGCCTCTAGTTTGTAAGGAGTGGGAAAATGGGATAACATGGAATGGGCGATTGATGGTCGCCACGGTCTGTTTCCATGCTGTATCTCTAAACTAAACTAAACGCACTACCTCAATATTTTTTAAATAGTTGTCGAAGAAAAACACTTCCCTGGTTCACAACTTGATTTCATGTTATCATGACTTCTGATGGTCAATATTAACTGAATCACATTCACATTAAGATGTAGAAACAAGGAACTGCAGATGCTGGTTTACACAAAAGGACACAGCAGGTCAGGCAGCATCATCCCAAACCCAAAACGTCTGAAGAAGGGTCCCAACTGAAACACCACCTATCCATGTTCTCAAGTGATGCTTCCCGACCCACTTCTGAGTGACTTTTTGTCCTGATTCAGTTTAACCAGATTAACCCTCATTGCAGTTACAAGATCTGTCCACAGGGTGGCACCATGAAGCCATTCTCCCATTTCCGACTAAATAGAACATTTGCATCAACACCACTTTATGTCAATGTGTATCAATGTATCCTCCTGACCTTTGTGTCTTAACTGGGCACCTCACAGATCCTTGGGCAATGTCGCAAAACAATTCTTCTACTCCAAGCTCTGTTTTTCAAATTTCCACTGGTTTTGCCTGTTAAATGAAATTCGATTAAGATACAATGCAAAAATCAGGCCAGAACTTAATACCTTTAATGTGGGAACTGAAATCTCTGTTTCATAATCCAATTGAACTTTGATCACCTCAGGGGTGGGGAGAGGAAGAGTAAACCAATGACGTTGCATCTTTATGCTCAACGCTCACAAGCTCCAACTCAGATATTGGCACCAAATCTCGATTACAGAGGCCTAATAATATTGGCGTTACTTGGCTGCATTCAAACCACAGGGAAGCGAGTGTGCCAGCTCTGCTCTGGTGCACTTAGATAGGGGCTGTAATAGGAGATCACAAATAGCAAGACTGCTGGACATGCCAGTGGAGCACATGGCCTAGCCGAGTAGATAGCGCGCGGGGGAGGCCAAGGAACATCCGCAGGTCCCCATTTTAACCTCTCGCAGTACTTTACGTGGAGCCAGACATGAATCCTTTCTCCTGTGGACGTGCGGGGCAACAAAATGCCAGATGGTGTCAATGCTCCCAACTGTGCCATGGCAGACGGAGCAATGTTCTGCTCCTACTGTGGCACAGGAGGGGTCCAGCGATAGACAGCTCCAATTAGAGCATCGCTCACTGGCATGGGAGAACAGATGGCTGCTTTTCAGGAGCACCGAGCTGACAGCTGGAAGCACAACAGCCCACCCAGTGACCTGTGGGTTGGGACTTGCAAAGCAATCAGTAGCGAGGACAGTATCCTGCTGCTGTCCTGCAGGAAAGCATTGGCTTTGATGAGTGGAAGAACAATGGGCTTCACTGCAAAGAATCAGATGGTGGTAGACAGTGCAGCGAAGAAGGCACAAGGCAAGATGATCTCCATCGGCTGTGGCATTGAGTATAAGAGTTGGGACATCACATTACAGCGGTACAAAACATTAGTGAGACCACATTTGGAGGATTGTATTGCAAGGACGTGATTAAGCTAGAGAGAGTGCAGAAAAGATTCATGAGGTTGTTACTTGGACAGGAGTGATTGAGTTATAATTGAAGATTAGATCGACTGAGACTGTATTTCCAGGAGCGAAGGTGACCGAGGAGTGAATTCATAGAGATTTATAATATCACTAGCTTTTTCTCAGGGTAGCGGAATACAAAACTTGATGGTGTAGGTTTAAGGTCCAAAGGGAATGATTTAAAGCGGTGCTGAGGGGCAAGTCTTTCAAATAGATGGTTGTGGATAGATGAAACAAGAGGTTGTGATAAGGTTAGGCACAATTACAATGGTTAAAAGACATGAATAGAAAAGGTTCAGAGGATTCTAGGACAAATGCAGGCAAATGTAGTTTAGATAGATGGGCATTTTCGTCGGGAAGGTCGATTTTGGCCAAATGTTCTGTTTCCGTGTTGTATAGCTCAATGATTGCAGAAAAACATTTGTTAAAGCAGATGGACATTCATTTTAGATAGTGCAAATGTTACCACACAGAGGCATTAATGGAGGGGGCTACCAGTCTTGTTATCCTGTAGCCAGGCAAGAGTCACACACTTTCCCGGCAGTCACACGCATGTGTTGGTGCAGCACATGCGTCGCCAGTGGTTTTCCGTGGCATCAGAGTGCAGCGATTTGCTTAGGAAGGAACTGCAGATGCTGATTTCAACCGAAGATAGGCACAAAAAGTTGGAGTAACTCAGCGGGACAGCAGCATCTCTGGAGGAAAGGAATAGGTGACGTTTCGGGTCGAGACCCTTCGTCAGACCCAAAACATCACCCATTCCTTTTCTCCAGAGATGCTGACTGACCCGCTGAGTTACTCCAACATTTTGTCTCTAACATTGATTTGGTGTTGTTTAATTTGCATAATGTGGACCTCACAGTCTAGAAAGTCCGTTTTTCTCTACTTAATATGTAATCAGTCTTTAGAGCATACAGGCTTCAGAGAAAAGATTGTAGTAGGGTGCTAAGTACTGGCCGGGGCTGGCTCGAAGGGCCAAATGGCCTCCTCCTGCACCTATTTTCTATGTTTCTACACTCGCCCGATACGGGTCTGGAACCATTGACGACATCTGTGCATTCTGGGTCTGACTGGATAGAAACATAGAAACATAGAAATTAGGTGCAGGAGTAGGCCATTCGGCCCTTCGAGCCTGCACCGCCATTCAATATGATCATGGCTGATCATCCAACTCAGTATCCCGTACCTGCCTTCTCTCCATACCCTCTGATCCCCTTAGCCACAAGGGCCACATCTAACTCCCTCTTAAATATAGCCAATGAACTGGCCTCGACTACCCTCTGTGGCAGGGAGTTCCAGCGATTCACCACTCTCTGTGTGAAAAAAGTTCTTCTCATCTCGGTTTTAAAGGATTTCCCCCTTATCCTTAAGCTGTGACCCCTTGTCCTGGACTTCCCCAACATCGGGAGCAATCTTCCTGCATCTAGCCTGTCCAACCCCTTAAGAATTTTGTAAGTTTCTATAAGATCCCCTCTCAATCTCCTAAATTCTAGAGAGTATAAACCAAGTCTATCCAGTCTTTCTTCATAAGACAGTCCCGACATCCCAGGAATCAGTCTGGTGAACCTTCTCTGCACTCCCTCTATGGCAATAATGTCCTTCCTCAGATTTGGAGACCAAAACTGTACGCAATACTACTCCAGGTGTGTTACCGATGTTAGACTAGATACACAGCCTATTGATTGCACAACCCCATAAAAGTCTGAAGAAGGGTCTCGACCCGAAACATCACCCATTCCTTCGGTCTGAAGAAAGGTCGCGACCCGAAAAACATCACCCATTCCTTCGGTCTGAAGAAGGGTCGCGACCCGAAACGTCACCCATTCTTTCTCATCCAGTGATGCTGCCTGTCCTGCTGAGTTACTCCAGCATTTTGTGTCTACCCATAAAAGTGAAACTCTATTGGGGGGGGGGGGGGGGGATAGAAAGTGCTTCCTGGGTACAGGAATTCCTCTTCCCTCCATTAGTTCATATGTTATTGAAGCAGAATTAGGCTATTCGGCCCATCAAGTCTGCTCTGCCATTCAATCATGGCTGATATATCTCTCCGTCCCAACCCCATTTTCCTGCCTTCTCCCCATAACCCCCAACACCCGTACAAATCAAGAAACTGTCAATCTCCAGACTGGAGAAGGAGGATTGTTCCAGTGACTTGGCCTCCGCAGCCTTCTGTAGCGGATAATTCCACACATTCACCACCCTATGACTGGAGAAATTCCTCCTCATCTCCTTTCTAAAGGTTGAGCAATTGAAGGGCTGATGACAAGATAGAGACAGGAAACTGACCCCTGATGGTGTTGACTTTGAGAACAACATAGAGAGAGAGAGAGAGGGAAACAAAAACAATCCTTGAGCAATCCTTGTCTTTGGAAACAAAAGCAATCCTTTGTGCATGCTGCAAGGACAGACTGTCCACATTGCAGCCGGTCACCCCGAAGTGTTACAATCCCCAGCCAGAGCCTTCAGGTCCATTAGAGCTCACAAGTTCACAAGTTATAGGAGTAGAATTAGGCCATCTGGCCCATTGAGTCCATTCCGCCATTCAATCATGGCTGATCTCTGCCACCTAATCCCATTTCCAGCCTTCTCCCCATAACCTTTGACACCTGTTCTAATCAAGAACCTGTCTAAAAACGTGCTTTAAAAATATCCACTGCCTTGGCCTCCACAGCCCTCTGTGGCAATAAGTTCCACAGATTAACTACCCTCTGACTAAAGATGTTCCTCCTCACCTCCTTTATAAAAGAGCACCCCTTAATTCTGAGGCTATGATCTCCAGTGGAAACATCCTTTTTACATCCACTCTATCTATACCTCTCATTATTCTGTAAGTTTCAATGAGGTCCCCCCTCAACCTAAACTCCAGCGAGTAGAGGTCCAGTGCTGTCAAAGGCCCAGTCTCTGCCACGGAAGGCAGTGGAGGCCAATTCACTGGATGTTTTCAAGAGAGAGTTAGATTTAGCTACTTAGTGCTAAAGGAATCAAGGGGTATGGGGAAAAGGCTAGAATGGGGTACTGATTTAAGATGATCATATTGAATGGCGGTGCTGGCTAGAAGGGCCGAATGGCTTACTCCTGCACCTATTTTTCTATGTTCTATGTTTCCAAACATCATATGCTAACCCAGTCATTCCTGCTCTCAGTCATTCATTATGAACCATCTCGTCACCACTAAAAAAACAGCAATATTCTATCCGCCTGATTGCAGTAAAATGGGAACTTTAAGCAGAAACAGGATGGCCAGAAAACTGAGCTGGACAGGTGCCATGATGGAAATGTCCAAAGGTTGTTAGTTAATATGACTAATATATATACTGTACACTTCCTCCTTCTCCAAGGCAGCTATCCAAAACGGAAACCAGTCTGCTCGCACTCCTGGTGATAATATTTTACCAATGAAGCATGATACAGGGGTGTTAGGGGCTATGGGGAGATTGTAGGAGAATGGCGTTAAGAGGGAGCGATAGATCAGCCATGGTTGAGTGGTGGAAGATAGACACAAAAAGCTGGAGTAACTCAGCAAGACAGGCAACATCTCTGGAGAGAAGGAATGGGTGACGTTTCGTGCCGATCTCTCCTCCTCTCCAGAGATGCTGCCTGTGCCTGTGTCGCAGCTTTTTGTGTCTATCTTCGGTTTAAACCAGCATCTGCGATTCCTTGCGTAGGAAAGAACTGCAGATGCTGGTTTAAATCGAAGGTAGACACAAAATTCTGGAGTAACTCAGCAGGAAGGGCAGCATCTCTGGAGAGGAGGAATGGGTGACGTTTCGGGTCGAGACCCTCCTTCTGCGGTTTCTTCCTACACATTGAATGGCCGGGTATGACCCGATGGGCCGAATGGCCTAATTCTGCTCCTATCCATTGTGAACTTATGTGAAGATACAATCAGATTCCCTTCAGCACTGAAGTGGCCTGCAGTTCCATTTCTGCTCATCCCAGCTCATCTACCTTTGCTACCTCTAATCCTAACAATCCCAGAGCATTTCAGATCAATCTCCCTCACTCCCAATGTCTATAATCAAAAACTCTGGTTCCTGATCCTCGTTCACTTCATTCATTCATTCATTCATTCATTATCATTGAAAACATTAGCGACGCAGTGGTGCTGGTTTCCAACGGGAATGATGATGGACGCACCACACATCTCTGTCTTCCAGTTCCTGCGGACTTCCACCGCTGGAAGTATAGGGTTTTGGTGTGTGTGCTTCATCATCATTCCTTACAATGCTTTGTATGACAGTGATCGCAATTTCTACTGAAGTGTGGATGGCCGTTGGCTCACTAGAAGCTCATCCGCCCTTTGACAGGTCTTGTTATTTGTCCTGCTGGGGGTCCACAGCCCCCTCCTCACCTGGCAAACTAGGTGGGGGAGACGGTTTAGTCACCGACTATTCGACCATGGAGCAGGTAGCATGGGATTACATAGTATCCTTCTGCAGTTGTACAGAGCCCTAGTGAGACCACACCTGGAGTATTGTGCGCAGTTTTGGTCCCCTAATTTGAGGACAGACATTCTTGCTATTGAGGGAGTGCAGCGTAGGTTTACAAGGTTAATTCCCGGGATGGCAGGACTGTAATATGCTGAGAGAATGGAGCAGTTGGGCTTGTACACTCTGGAGTTTAGAAGGATGAGAGGCAATCTCATTGAAACATATAAGATTGTTCAGGGTTTGGACACACTAGAGGCAGGAAACATGTTCCCGATGTTGGGGGAGTCCAGAACCAGAGGCCACAGTTTAAGAATAAGGAGTAAGCCATTTAGAACGGAGACGAGGAACCACTTTTTCTCACAGAGAGTGGTGAGCCTGTGGAATTCTCTGCCTCAGAGGGCGGTGGAGGCAGGTTCTCTGGATGCTTTCAAGAGAGAGCTAGATAGAGCTCTTAAAAATAGCGGAGTCAGGGGTTATGGGGAGAAGGCAGGAACAGGGTACTGATTGGGGATGATCAGCCATGATCACATTGAATGGCGGTGCTGGCTCGAAGGGCCGAATGGCCTACTCCTGCACCTATTGTCTATTGTCCATTGTCTATTGTCTATTGTCTACCCGTGGCGGGGGGGAACTTCCCCGAAACACGTTCACACTAAGTTTAATTTACCTTTAACTCTTAAGAAACACCTCAACTTAGAAATCTGTTGTGTTTTCAAATCCCTCTGCAGCCTTGCTGCTCGTTTTCTGGTACATTTCCTTCAAATCAACAACCCTTGTAATATTTGCCAACTCTGGCCTCTTGGATATCCCAAGTCTAATTGCTCTTCCACCAGGGGGTCACAGTTTAAGAATAAGGGGTAGGCCATTTGGGACTGTGATGAGGACAAACTTTTTCAGCCAGAGAACTGTGAATCTGTGGAATTCTCTGTCAAAGAACGCAGTGGAGGCCAATTCACTGGATGTATTCAAGGGAGAGTTAGATTTACCTCTTTGGGCTAACAGAATGAAGGGATATGAGGAGAAAGCAGGAACGGGGTACTGATTCTGGATGATCAGCCATGGTCATATTGAATGGCGGTGCTGGCTAGAATGGCTTACACCTGCACCTATTTTCTATGTTTCTATGTTTCTAAGATGTGTCTTGGTTTGCTGATGGTCTGATCTCCGGATTTCCTTTCCCAAACATCTGCCTTTCCAACTCTCTCTTCTCCTTTATATGGCTCCTTAAAAATAGTTTTGTACGCAAGCATTTGATGACCAGGCCTGATAATTCCTCAGTGTCAACATTTTGATTGATAGAACCTATGGAACGTTTTGTATTATTAAATACACCGTATTAATCCATGCTGTTACTGTCATTGTTATACTGTTCATTCCTGCTTCGTTTATTCTGGTTGCAAATATTTTTTTTCCAAGTCACAATTGTGGATATGACAGGCAAGACCAATCCCAACTGTTTGTACAAGACACTGGAGCTCCTCCAGTTATATGGTGTTACGAGCCCACAGTGTTGTTAGGTAAAGAGTTTAACTCAGCAAGTTGAACGTTAATGATGTATTGCCAAACCGAATTGACTTATAAGGTGTGTATGTGTAGGAAGGAACTGCACTGTTTAAACTGAACATAGACACAAAAAGCTGGAGTAACTCTGCGGGTCAGACAGCATCTCTGGGAGAAAGGTCTCAACCTGAAACGTCACCTATTCCTTTTCTCCAGAGCTGTAAGGCAGCAACTCTGCCGCTGCGCCATTGTGTCACCCCCTCTCTACAGTAACAAACTCAACAATGAATAATTCTCCACAGATGCTGCCTGGCCCATGAGTTACTCCAGCACTTTTTGTCTGTGATGTAAACCAGCATCTGCAGTTCCTTGTTTCCAATGAGCAACTGTGGTTCACTCAGCACCCACATTACAAGCTGAGCTGAATGTGGCAGTGGGGGATGGCAGATACAAGTGTCAGGTTCCTGGCAACCATGTTACTCACAGCCCATGGCAGTGGGAAGAGCAGAGTTTGCACCAGCTTCCTGGCACCTGCAGCCAGAGATGATGATAGAAGGGTACGTACCTGAGAACATTTAGACTGAAGATCCTCATGAGCTCCAGGCAGTAGCACAGCAAGGCTGCCAGAATAATCAAGTATCCTCTTGCCTCTCCCAACAGGCATGAGGTACAGAAGTTTGAAAATGCATACTTTCAGATTCAGGGACAGTTTCTTCACAGCTGCTATTGGGCGACTGAATGTTCCTTTCATCAGCTCGAATATGGTACTGACCTCCCATCTACCTCACTGGAGTCTGAACTATCTTTAATCAGACTTTATCTTGCACTGACTGTTGTACCCCTTATCCTTTTTCTGCGCACTGTGCATGGTTTGATTGTGATCATGTATAGTCTTTTCTTTGACTAGAGAGCATACAAACTGTCGTTTTTCACTCCACCTCAGTACATGTGACAAAAATAAATTAAACAAAACTAAACAAGCACTCAGGGGCTGATTGTCTCATTATAGGCTAAATGTGAACAGGAAGGGCTCATCCAGGATGTTTCTTGTCCAACACATCCAAACACTGACAAAGACTTTATACCATTCGGAAAGGTTCCTGCGATTAAGGATCTACCATAGACAATACCTGGAGAATTATTGAGCTTGAGATTCTTAGTCTGCTTAAATGTAAGAATATATATTTGAATCAATCTGTATGCAAAGAACTGAGCTCCTTTTTTTCAGAGTTTCCAAACCCTTTGAAGACTGGATTTAAAGTACAGCGGAATTTTCATTTGCATTTCAAACATGTTTAAGCTGGCTTCCGAAGCATTTGCTCCACCCCCTCTCAGCGGTTGTTCCATGGTACTGTCGGAGTTAACTGAAATATTTACCATTGTTTATCCTTCCCAATTCCAGCAGGGTCAGGCCTTGTTCAAATAATGCAATCTTATTTCCCCCATACCGATCTCACATTCTCTCTCTTCCACCATCAACACGTCTCTTTATTTATTGTGTAGGAAGGAACTGCAGATAATGGTTTACACAAAAGATGGTGGAGTAACTCAGCGGGACAAGTAGCATCTCTGGACAGACGGAATGGGTGACGTTTCGGGCCAACACCATTCTTCAGACAGATTTACTCTCTATTTATTTATTTATTTATTTATTTATTTATGTGTTTATCTCCTTCCACTCAGAGCCTCCCTTTCGTCACCATCCATCCACCTGACTGCAATGAGTCCAATTTCACCTCTCTTTGCTCAATACAGTTCAACCTTGTATACTCCTTAAAGTTCACCATTCACCAAAGTCCATTTGACTATCAACAGTCGATCCCTGAATTACCTTTGGCTTCATCTGCATTTCAAAACCATTGAAAACCATTTGGATTTGTAGTCCATAAATGTTGCCAATATTGCCAAGAATGTATTTTGCTACTTGTTTAATTCTTCAAAAGCTCCTCTCGTCTCCTACAGTTACACATGAGATCCTGACTAGATTTCAGTGCTGAACTCTTCAATTCTCACTGCCCTCCCACATTCTGCTCTTCATTCTACTTCCTTTACCCTGTTCTTCTCATTTCTCTTTTGTTTCACTCTTTAATAACTTATTCCTTCCACAGATTCCCCCCCCCCCCCCCCTCATTTTGTGCACCCTTCCACAAAATAAATTGGGGTGGAAGTGAAAGATCTAGGCCAGGGAACAAAGAACAGTAAGATTAGCATGTTCTAGCACAGGAGGATATGAAGATCAGTGGCATAAAGTCAAAGAAGCAAACATTTCAGAAAAATTCTTCATGGGTGTTCTTCGACCAACAGCGATCCAATTATAAAGATAGAATGTGTCAACTTGGTTAACGCAACTGAGATATAATTGAATGTACTATGATTCATAAGTGATAGGAGCTGAAATAGACCATTCGGCCCTTCGTCCACTCTGCCGATGGCTGATGTACCTTTCCCTCTTATCCCCATTACCCTGCCTTCTCCCATAATCTCTGACACCCGTACTAATCAAGCAAATATCTATGTGCCTTAAAAATATCCTCCACAGCCTCCTTTAGTTTCTTTTTAGAGATAGAATACCGAAACAGGCCCTTCAGCCCACTAAGTCTGCGCCGACCAAAGATCCCCGCACACTTACGCAATCCTACACACATTAGGGACAATTTACGTTTATACCAAGCCAATTAACCTACAAACCTGTATGTCTTTGGAGTGTGGGAGGAAACCGAAGATCTCGGAGAAAACCCACGCAGGTCACGGGGAGTATATACACACACACCAAACTTTTTTCTTCTAATTTATTATATTGTTTACAGTGTACAATGTTTACATATTCCATTGTGCTGCTGCAAGTAAGAATTTAAATGTCTTATCTGGGACATACGACAATAAAAACAACTCTTTACTCTTGACTCTTGACACCAGCTAGCCAAGCAAACATTAACTTCCCACTAAATCTCTGCTTTGTGTCATGTTTTGATTTCCCCCTGCCCTTCTTTTGATTTGTCCTGCCCTTCTTTTGTGGAACTTAGAACTAATTCTGCTCTGGCAACTTTTGGTGTCCTGCTCAAGTGCTCATCTTTGAAGTCAGCAAAACCCTGGATGGAAATTAAAAAGTAAGGTCTATACCTCTGCCAGTCTGCCAGCCACATTGATGTCTGAAGAAGGATTTCGGCCCGAAACGTTGCCTATCTCCTTCGCTCCATAGATGCTGCTGCACCCGCTGAGTTTCTCCAGCATTTTTGTGTACCTTTGATGTTCTATCCTGGCCCCCTCTAGAGTTCACCACCTTCACAGAAATAAGCCTTCAACCAAATAGCTCGTTCCAGAATATCATTAAACCTTGATGGGGATCAGGTAACAACAGAAATAGCCAATCTGTTTCAATACAGCTGCAAAACCATTATCTAGCTGACACAATTTGGAAAATAACTCAGATAGGTCCTATCTGCCAACAGAATGACAAATGTTTCCATTACTCACCGGGATCATCAATAACGTGATGGAAACAAAGCAAAAATGAAAATGGCCCCTCATTATCAGATTTCAAATACAAACTTCAGATCAATGCTGAGTTGGGGCGTACAAGACTCTGTGCCTGGAAATCATATTCCACATCCCGTTCAGACAGAACAATAGCCAATTATCCCATTCTCTGCCAATTGTGATTGTAAAACATGCTGAGAATATCAATTTAAAATTGCAGACAAGAATATATCTGGTACAAATCCATGACAGGAATGATCATATGATGTCTATTTTTTTAAAGAAGTTCCTAAAATGTTCATTTGCACACTCCTGCTGCAAAATCTCCTCTAAGCTTCAATCTTGGTGGATATAGTTGCAACCTCCACTTAAGTCTGTGATTAAAGGCAAGCAATGATTGCTTTTACATCATAAGGAACTTATCCTCTCGCCTGTCACTTATTCAATAATTATTATTGCAAATGAAAGAATAAGATAATGCTCGACTTGTCTATGCACAGTACATAGGCAACTAACCCCTTGCTAGATTTGCCCTGTGAGGGCAAATCGATGGTTTAACATGCCACCGAAACAATTATATTGAAGATCCTAACACAACTTCCTTTAAGCTGTTTAGTCATTAGTCCACAATGCCAAGCTTACAGAGTTTGATAGAAGCCGCAGCACATGCCCCAGTGGCAGAAGATTGTAACTGCAAGAAACACACCATCATGACAAACAGATGGTAAATCCCCTCATGTATTTCCAGCCTATTTAGAAAATCCCCAAAATAAACAGAAAACGATTGTAATATGCTGAGGGGGCCAGGCTGCATCTGTGGAGAGTGTAATATAGTTAATGCTTCAGTTAATGCTATAGCCCCTCCACACATCCGGCGAGTAGTCCTCACTCAAAGGATGCTCCAAAAGACCAAAAACTCCCCTCACCTGCCAATTCACATGGACATCTTCAACCCACCCACTGCTCGACTTCCATCTAGACGACCAATTTGGAAGAACCCACCACCAGCTGATTTCACCATCCAATCAGCTTGGAAAAGGGAATGGGAGTCCAAGGACGTCCCAAATAAACATCTGGTGTCAGACCCCACCCTACCGGTCCCTGGCACCAATCTCCCAAGGAAGCAGTGGACGACAATGAATAGATTCAGGACTGGACATGGCCCCTGCTTGGCCAGCCTTCACAAATGGGGCAGCAGCCCAACCCCACGGTGTGCTTGTGGAGAGCAGCAAACAATGCAACACATCATTGAAGCATGCCCTCAACAAAGACTCAAAGGAGGACTTGTCACCCTTCATACAGCAGATCAAGAGGCAACTGCTTGGCTAAAGGACTTTGCATTCGCTAAATAAATAAATGCTTCAGATTCATAATCATCATAATCATAATCATAATCATAATTTATTAGCCAAGTATGTTTTGCAACATATGAGGAATTTGGTCTGCCATACAGTCATGCCAAAAAACCTACAAGACACACAACTAAATTTAAAAAATTGACATAAACATCCACCACAGTGGCTGCCCAGCATTCCCCACTGTGATGGAAGACAATAAAATCTTCTTTCTTCCTTTAATCATGCGGTCGGGGTAGTCGAACCATCCGCAGTCGGGGCGATTGAAGCTCCCGCAATCGGCGATCAAAGCTCCCTCATCGGAGCGATCGAAGCTCCCACGATCGGGGCAGTCGATTAGTAGAGATAAAGAGGTTTAAAAATGCAATGGCATGGGGTAGGGAAGGGAAAGAGAGAAGAGAACAAAAGGAACAAAAGTCTGTGATAGAGATAAATGGAAATCGCAGATGGAAGAAGCGAATTATTCACTGGAGAGGAGAACAATGAGACGATTAATCTTCTGGCCCTCCTCCAACCTCATTGTAGTGCCAGCAAAGGACTTTGGATAAATACCCTGCATGTATATAAACCAAATTACCCCCAGGGAGATGGAGAATAATTATTTGAAACAAACACAAATTTATAATAAGCAAAGGGAACGAATGTACTTCTCATTGTGACAACATGCATCATGAGCACAAAAATAAACACACACATCTGTTTTTCAGAAACTTCATTCACATAGAGAATTTGTGCAGTTTATTCACTATTTGAATTTAGTGAATAGCCAATCAGTTTCATACTTCTCTCCTCTGCAGAACCAGTTCAATTACTGTATCCATTTAATTTTGCATAATGTCTTTTTACAGCTTTACTAAATTTAGTTTTTCCTCCTTATCTGTGTTATTGGAATATATATTAAGCCTGGATTAAAATGAACTCCATTAGATAATTTACAGCAAACGATTTTCTTTTTTTTCATTCTACTTCAAAAGCAATGCCCTTCAAATTAAAGTTAAAAGTGTTAAACATTTCAAAAGATTTTCCTCACTGTTTATTCAGTGGGTAATATGTGTGAATGCGTGGAGTACAGCCTCAAGCTCATTCCTTCTAAATCTTGTTGATTCCTGGGAGATGGCACGATTGGGCTTATACGACATTACTGTCAACCTGAAGTGTGTAACAATGGGAAGATGATTAATTTTGAACTCAGCTGCAACACCTATGCAATGCTATTCACTTTCTTAAATGTTCCACAATTAGCGCCATATTGACTACAGAGAAGTGTGAGGTGTTGCATTTTGGGATGTCTAACAAGGGCAGGACCTTGTTAGACACAGTAAATGGTAGGGCTCTGGGGAGTGTTGTAGAGCAGAGGGATCTAGGAGTACAGGTGCATTGTTCCTTGAAAGTCTAGTTGCAAGTAGATAAGGTGGTCAAAAAGGCTTTTGCACATTGGTCTTCATCAGTCAGAGTATATGATTCCTATACTCAGTATTGAGTATAGAAGTTGGGAGGTCATGTTGCAGTTGTATAAAATGTTGGTGAGACCGCATTTAGAATATTGTGTTCAGTTCTGGGCATCGTGTTATAGGGAAGATATTGTCAGGCTTGAAAGGGTTCAGAGAAGATTTACGAAGATGTTGCCAGGACTAGAGGGTGGGAGCTATAGGGAGAGGTTGAGTAGCTTGGGACTCTATTCCTTAGAGCGCAGTGGGTTGAGGGATGATCTTATTGAGGTGTATAAAATTATGAGAGGAATAGATCGGGTAGATGCACAGAGTCTCTTGCCCAGAGTAGGGGAATCGAGGACCAGAGGACATAGGTTCAAGGTGAAGAAAGCGAATGGCAGTTGTACAGAGCCCTAGTGAGACCACACCTGGAGTATTGTGACCAGTTTTTGTCCCCTAATTTGAGGAAGGGCATTCTTGCTATTGAGGGAGTGCAGCGTAGGTTTACAAGGTTAATTCCCGGGATGGCAGGACTGTCATATGCTGAGAGAATGGAGCAGCTGGGCTTTTACACTCTGGAGTTTAGAAGGATGAGAGGGTATCTCATTGAAACATATAAGATTGTTCAGGGCTTGGACACACTAGAGGCAGGAAACATGTTCCCGATGTTGGGGGAGTCCAGAACCAGAGGCCACAGTTTAAGAATAAGGAGTAAGCCATTTAGAACGGAGACGAGGAAACACTTTTTCTCACAGAGAGTGGTGAATCTGTGGAATTCTCTGCCTCAGAGGGTGGTTCTCTGGATGCTTTCAAGAGAGAGCTAGATAGGGCTCTTAAAAATAGCGGAGTCAGGGGATATGGGGAGAAGGCAGGAACGGGGTACTGATTGGGGATGATCGGCCATGATCACATTGAATGGCGGTGCTGGCTCGACGGGCCAAATGGCCTACTCGTGCACCTATTGTCTATTGTCTATTGTCTATTGAAGGGGGAAAGATTTAATAGGAATCTGAGCAGTATGCTTTTCACACAAAGGGTGGTGGATGTATAGAGCAAGCTGCCAGAGGAGGTAGTTGACACTGGGACTATCCCAACGTTTAAGAAACAGTTAAACAGGTACTTGAATAGGACAGGTTTGGAGAGATATGGACCAAACGCAGGCAGGTGTGACTTATGTAGCTGGTACATGTTGGCCGGCGTGAGCAAGTTGGGCCAAAAGGCCTGTTTCCATATTGTATCTCTCTATCACTCTATGACTATAGAACATTACTTTGGCCGGTGAAAAGAAATGACAATAATGCCAGCTACATGTGCTCACAGATAGTAGCTTGTACACAGAAAGCATAGATGCATATATTTTTCAGGCATAGATTTTTCAGCAGACTACAAACCATCCATTAAAAGGTGGCACAGTGGTGCAGCAGTAGACCTGTTGCCTCATAGCGCCAGTGACCGGGTTCAATACTGACTACGGGTGCTGTCTGTACGGAGTCTGCATATCCTTCCTGTCACTGCATAGGTTTTCTCCGTTTCCTTCCATGTTCGAAAGACACACAGGTTTGTAGGTTAATTGGTTTCTGTATATTATCCTTTGTGTGTAGAACTCGTGTTCAGGTGACTGATAGTCGGCGCAGACCTGCTGGGCCAAAGGGCCTGTTTCCACGCTGCATCTCTAAACTAAATTAAACTAAATTACAGTCACATGCAACTAGAACATCTAGTCAAGAACAAGAGCTACAGAAGGAGGCTGCTCAGCCCTTCATGCCTACTTGCCACCCACGAGATAAAGGACCATCTTTTATTTCAGGTAGACAAAAATGCTGGAGAAACTCAGCGGGTGAGGCAGCATCTATGGGAGGAGGGGCCCGCCCATCACATCAGTCTGAAGAAGGATTTCGACCCGAAACGTTGCCTATTTCCTTCGCTCCATAGATGCTGCCGCACCCACTGAGTTTCTCCAGCAATTTTGTCTACCTTCGATTTTCCAGCATCTGCAGTTCCTTCTTAAACATCTTTTATTTCAGTGTTACTTTCCTGTACTAACCCTGGAACCTTTGATTCCCTTACTGTCCAAACCTCTACTAATCTCAAAAATATTGAACTACGGATTCTCTACAGCTCTATTAGGTAATGGATTCCTCTGGTTCACTATCCTCAGGAAGGAAGAGATTTTGCCTCATTATGAGTGTTTGACCCCTTAGTTTGAAACCCCGACAGGTGGGTCTCCCATTTGGGGGAACAAATCAACACCATCCTGTACGTTTCATTTTGTTAAGCTCAACATAGACCGAAGAAGGGTTTCCACCCTATTCCTTCTCTCCAGAGATGCTGCCTCAGCCGCTAAGTTTCTCCAGCATTTTTGTCTACATTATGATGACTGATTCTTAGAGCCCATATCCTCAATTATCAATTTTCATTAATAATACTAGCTCAAGAATCATCAACAAACTGAACCTGAAAACTATATTTTATAAACACCATGAACTTGTCTTCCATGTTATTATTCTTTATTTGGTTTGCCCAGTCTATGTAGCTTAAAATGATGTGTGATTTTTGTATTTTCTTAGTTACATGTGTTGATTAATAATGTACATTGCATTACCACTGCTGCTTGCCGATCTATATACAACAATGAGCCAAATGGTCTAATTCTGCTCATATGACTTATGAACTTATGAATTACCATTAATGCTTCCTGTCCCTTGCCATTTCTTTGCTGCACCCAATTGATATCATTGCATTCGCCTTCCCTACTACCGATTTGATTTGCAAATGTACTTTTGGGAATCCTTTTGCACCTTCGATTTCCGAATTCTCTCTCTATTTAGAAAATAGTTTATACCTTTACTCCTACTTCCAAAATGCATAACCTCACATTTTCCAACACTCTATTCCAACCGCCACTTCTTTGCTCACTCTCCCAATCTGTCCCAAGTCTTTCTGCAGAGTTGATGCTTTAGCTACACTACCGCCCATCTATCTTTGCATCATCTGCAAACTTTGCCACAAAAGCCTTCAATTCCCTCATCCAAATCATTAATATACAACATGAAGAGTAGCGGTCCCAGCACTGACCTCTGCAGAACACCACTTGTCACTGGCAGCCAACCAGAAAAAAAACCTTTATTGCCAATCTTTGCTTTCTGCCATCCAGCCCACCTGCTATCCATGCTAGTATCTTGCTTCTCCTACCATGGGCTCTCATCTTCTTTAGCAGCTTCAAATGTGGCACCTTATCAAAGGCCTGAAAATCCAGGTACACAACATCCACTGTATATGGAGGGGCTTAGACCACATCCTTATAGGCCACTGGTATTGAGAAATGTTGCGGGGGATGTTTTTTTGACTATCCTTATGGATTATGGACTATGGGTCATGAACTCAAGGATCCAGTTCCAGTGCTGAGTGCTAGGTCCAGGAGTTTGGCGATGAGTTTGGTTGGGATTATATGGTGTTGAAGGCAGAGAGCTATAGCCAATAAATGACGTTGGTGTCCTTGCTTTCCAGGTGATTCAGGGATGGGAGATCTTTACATGAAAAGACAGAAACTGATATTTCTAATTTTGATGATGAGGCAAAGCTAGTTGGAGGATTTTTACTGAGCACAACATGGGTTTCTCTTGAAGTCAACATTTCACCGTGACAATCATTCTATAGGTTTGGATAAGGGTGCAACAAGTGAGTGTAGAGAGTCAGAAATCACGACATGAAAGTCATCGATAGCAAGGCAAAAATGCGAATCTGCCACTGGTGTGGTACAGCTGAGCCTCTTTGCATTCTGGATTCTGCCTTTAATAACACAGACCCATGCCTTTGAGCCAGTAACTTGTCAACTCTTGGTTTTTACAAATTTAGCCCACAATTAATTGACACTTAACTTGTTCTCTCTCTATGCCTTTCTTATGCAGGTGTTCCGAATAACCTAGACCAAGCCTAGTCATGTTCTTGTTACTATGGTGATCTACCTTTAACTGTGTAATATTTTCAATGTGTCTTTCTAAGCTTTTTTCGTCCATTATCCATGCTGGAACTAATTCAGTATCAAGCTTTCAATTGTCAGATGAATTCTCAGTGCAATACATCAGGCCAATGACTGGAATGAAAGACAGCATCTGTGAAGCATAAATATGTTCAGTGGACAAGTTAGACCAAAAGGCTTATTTCAGTTCCATAAGCACAGTATGTGAGATTTAAATATGCTTTTATTTTTAGTTTATATATAAAATATAAATATATTTTTCGTTTTATTCTCATTGAAAGCCATATGTTTTTCATCACAAACCCAGTACATGATTCTGCAATCTTTAACTAAGAATTCTACATTTGATGTTTTGGAACTGGGAAATTACTACTTTACAAACATAATCATTAATAGATGAAAAACCGGGGAAAAGGAACAATCTCATTGAAGACTTGGATGTTTAGACATGTATATAAATCTTGGAATGTAGCAGGGCAGTTTGAGAATCCAACATCTTCATAAATAGTGGCATGCAGTATAAAAGCAACGAGATCATGTTGAACATTCATAAAACTCTGGTTAGATCCCAAATGAGAGTACTTTAATCATTTCTGATCAGTAATCCCTGCAAGGTGCAGAATAGATTATCCAGTTCCTGCATCTAAGGGATAAAAGAGTTTGCATACGAGGAAAATTTTAAATCTAGAATTGGGAACCCATAGAACCACACAGCATGGAAAAGGCCCCATGGCCCAAGTCATCCATGGCGATTAAAATCATCCCATGTAGGTTACTCCCGTTAGTCTGCGCTTAGTTCATATCCCATCTAATTCTTTCCTCACCGTGTACCTGTCCAAGTGTCTTCTCAATGCTGTTATAGTACCTGCCCCTGTCATCGCCGATCAACTGGACTCTGACAACTTGCATTCATTTTCCAGACACACTTTATTTAGTTGTGCACAAGGAGACCAGCACAGTCCCAGTTACCGTACTACAATTCCACTCGCAACAGTCAATTATTTTTACAGATTTTGACCCTAGAAGTTGTGCACAATTTCTAATTTCTTATCATCGATAACGATACGGTTTCAAATCACGAATACAAATACAATAACACTAATACAAGTAAAACTACATGCTATTTAATCCTTTATTTAATTTTCAGTAAAGATGACTATCAAGAACCTTGTAGTGTGCGTCAAGGAATACCTATCAGGATCATTGATGTGCGTCAATGAATGCCTAAAGGTTGTTGTGCTGTACAGCTACCTTAACCTTTGTCATACTGCAGCTTCCACACCTCAATTACCTTCACAGGCAACTTGTTCCATGCACTGAATGAAAAAGTTGCTCTTCAGGTTCCTATTACATTTTTCTCTTCTCACCATAAACCTATGTCTTTTGGTTCGTGATTCCCCTACTCTGGGAAAAAGACTCATGGGATTAACCATATGTATTCCCCGAATGATTTTATACACTTCTATAAAATCATCCTCCAGCCTCCTGCACTCCCAGGAATTAAGTCAGATCCTACCCAACCTTTCCCTGTTGCCCAGGCCCTCGAGTCCTGGCAGCATACTCAGTAATCTCTGTTTAAGAAAGAACTGCAGATGCTGGAAAAATCGAAGGTAGACAAAAATCCTGGAGAAACTCAGAGGGTGAGGCAGCATCTATGGAGCGAAGGAATAGGTGATGTTTCGGGTCGAGACCCTTCTTCAGTCTGTAGAAGTGACTCAACCCGAAACGTCACCTATTCCTTCGCTCCATAGATGCTGCTTCACCCGCTGAGTTTCTCCAGCATTTTTGTCTACCTTCAGTAATCTTCTCTGCACCCTTTCCGGGAAAGGTTGATAGGGAGATTTAATTGAGGCAGGCAAAATCTTTTGTCAGTTTTAGATAGGAGAAACACTGTTCAGGTGTGTCAAGCACCAAAGCACACAGTTCTGAAGTGTGTGTCAGAAAATTTTGCATACAATGGTGCAAGAGGAAACATTTGTTTTATGCAAAAGTATGGGGAGTGCTAGCTCAGTGGAAGGAGTTCTATTGCAGCTTTTGAAGGGACATTGGACAGAATTTCAAGGTTAAAAAAAAAACAAGACTATGCAGATGATCAAAGGAATGACTAACTGCTCTACAAAAATACATCAAATTCATAAACTCAATAACCTTGGTTAGAATGCATTTGAAGCATTGCATGCAGTTCTGGTCACCCCATTACAGGAGGGATGTGGTGGCCTTCGGAAGGGTGCAGAGGAGGTTCACCAGAATAATGCTTGAATTAGGAGGTATTACGTCGAGGGAGAGGTTGGACAGACTTGGATTGTTTTCTCTGGAACTCTGGAGTTTACAGGGAACCCTGATGGAAGTATATACAATTACGAGAGACAATAGACAATAGACAATAGGTGCAGGAGTAGGCCATTTGGTCCTTCGAGCCTCATGGATAGGCATGGATAAGGTAGACAATCAGAACCTTTTTCACAGGTTGGGAAAGTCAAATACTAGCTTTACTTTGAGAGGGGGAAAGTTTAAAGGAGATGTGCAGGGCAAGTTTTTTTTTAACACGGGGGTGGTGAGTGCCTGGAATGCGCTGATGGGGTGGTGGCTGACACAGATATGATGGTGGCATTTAAGAGACTTTTGGATAGGCACATGAATATGCAGGAAATGGAGAGATATGGATTATGTGAATTATGTGCAGGCAGATAAGCATTGGTCTTGGCATCATTCTTTCAGGAAGGAGATGAGGAGGATTGTTTTCAGTCAAAGGGTTGTGAATCTGTGGAATTCTTTGCCACAGAAGGCTGTGGATGTAAAGTCCGTGGATATATTTAAGGCAGAGATAGACAGATTCTTGATTAGTACAAGTGTCAGAAGTTATGGGAAGAAGGCAGGAGAATGGGGTTAGTGGGGAGGGGTAGATCAGCCATGATTGAATGGCGGAGTTGACTTGATGGGCCGAATGGCCTAATTCTACTTCTATTCCTTATGATCATGTTCGGCACAGACATTGCGGGATGAAGGCCGTGTTCTTGTGCAATACTGTTCTGTGGTTTCAACATCCTCCTTTTGAGCTTTAACGATTTTATGATTTAATACACCAGATGGTACTGTATTTTAACTTGCTAACTGCAGTGTCAGCTAGCCGATACTAATCCTATCCCAAAACAAAACCAAGCTGACGGTCCATACTGGAGCCCTCCAGAGTGGTATGGGCAATTCCTGAGGCAATATCCCCCAACCCCCACCCCCTGAACATCATGTTCTTTTCAAAGGCCTTTGAACAATTTTCATTGCCTTCAATAATAAGAGACTTGACTACAGTCAAAATAGTCTTAAACTAGTTAAATATATTTAATTGAAAATATTAAAATGACTAGAAATTGGTTGAAAATATTATGGAAATATAATTAACTGCACAACTTTGGTGCTCGAGATTGGCTGGGTCACTTATGCCAGCCTTGCCAGTTGGCTTGTTGAGAGGTCAAATGTAGGGTTTGGTATGAACCATCAGGACTATCGCACTCAATGCATTAATGGCCTGTCCTGGCCTCAGTGCATCCAGTGGGGGAGCACCAAGTCAGATACTCTAAACCCTATCCTGTAGACTGATCCTGACTTCCATATATCAATACCCCGGTGTGGTGGACATCAGGGACCAGCTGACCTGTAAGGAGGACATTGTTGGTGGTTCATTGCAAATATGGAGGCCAATAGCACGTCTGTGTTTCCACAGGATTTGTCATTCACAGTTAGTCATACAGCGTGGCAACAGGCCCTTGGGCCCAACTTGTCCATGCCGACCAACATGTCCCATCCACACTATTCCCTCCTGCCGCACTTAGGCCATAGCCCTCTAAACGTATCCTACCCATGTACCCTATCCTGTCCAAATGTCTCTTAAATGTAATGATAGTATCTGCCTCAACTGCTTCCTTCGTTCCATGAATCCACCACCCTCTGTATCAAAACGTTACCCTTCCGGTTCCCATTCAATCTTTCTCTAACCTTAAACCCATGTCCTCTGGTGGTCAATTCCCCTACTCTGGGCAATGGACAGTGTATTTACTGATCCATTCCCCTCATGATCTTGTCCACTTTGGATGGGACACCACTGGGCATACCAGGTGCAGGAGCTTCATTGCCTAAGGAAACAAATGATCCAACCAGCAGAATAAATTCACGTCCCAACACATGCCTCAGTTGCTTGTATCTGCTGGTAAAGAAAGAAACAGCACCGCATATTTTGCGTGGGCAGCTTCCAGCCCAGCAGTATGAATATTGACTTCTGTAATTTCAAGTAACCCTTGCTTTCTTCTCTCTCCATCCCTCCCCCTTCCCAATTCCACGACCAGTCTGACTGTCCCCCTAATTACGTTGTTTCTCTGCTGCTTTGTAGTCACCTTCCCCGAGCTAACAATGGTCTATTCTACATTTTCCTTCAACTTCATCTCTTTTGATCTCTTACACATCCTTATCTCTGAAACTCCCTCTCCCCTGACGTTCAGTATGGGGTGGGATCTCGAGCCGAAACTTTCCTTCTCTCCAGAGATGTTGCTTGTCCCGCTGGGTTACTCCGGCATTTTGTGTCTATCTTTGGTGTAAGCCGGCATCTGCAGTTCCTTCCGACACAAAGCATAATTATTTATACCTTATGGCATGTCTGGGCAGTGGGCAGGTGCTATAGACCTGCACGGGAAGGTAGACGCTCCCGCCCCCATGGGCAGATGGGCTCATCAGCCTGGGAAGGCGGTCCATCTAGGAGAGGGAAAACTCTGATTTAAAACCTCCACTGCCTTGTGGCCATATCCAGTCATGGCCATATCCAGGAGTTACCCTCAAGAAAATCCGGAGTCGGAGCCCCTAAGGCCGTTCGTCATTGTCTACAACCTCACTCTGGCAGCTCCTGCGACGGCGCTGGTGCCAAACTGTAACGGCCCTGCTGTTCCTTTGGATCGATCAGTGACGTGGAGAGGGGGGACGTGCTGCATGGGCAACAGCCTGTCCTCCATATGACATCGCCCAGACTTGCATCCAAGGATGCATCACCCATGGTCAGTCATGACCGAGGGGGGCCTACTAACTATGGCATGTGCAAACATTTTGGCAGTTTGAAACTCACTATTCTTTTGAGAAAGAGTGAAGCTGTTTTTTGGTAGATAACACATTCCCCTAGGTGAAGTGTGCATACAATTTCTTAGTTCTTGCTCTAATTACACAATGTAAACCAAATATAATTCCTCAGTGATGTTGCAGGAATTAAATGACTCTTATCAAATTAAATGTGAATGTAGAATTACTTCCTCAAAGTCCCTATGGATTCTGCTTCCATCATTGTTTCTGTGGTTGTTCCAGATCTAATCCTTTGAGCAAAATGCTTCTCACATCTCCTCGTCTTCATCTGTTAATTATTTTATAGCTTTGGTTTTGAACTCACTTGGTTGGGGAAATAGCTTTTCCAATGTTGCTCCATCGAGCCTTTCATAACATTTATGTGCAAAGGAGCGCAACTCCAGTTTTCCAGTTATATTGATAGCAATAATTCTTGGCACAATAGTATCAGGATAAACTCTTCAAGCCAGCCCTGCATCCCTGCAACTTGCGGAAGCATTTTCAAAACATCTGTCACCCTGAGTGTAAAAGTTTTTCCTCATTTTGTAAATAACTCGTTCTAAGCTCCCCCCAGTCTAGTTTCAGTCAATAAAATACTGAATCAAGTGGATAACACAACACAAATTCCCTATACAATACCTAACCACCGTGGGTTCGATCCTTGTATCTGTTTGGCCAAGCCCTACTAGCCTCGTGCAAGCAGAGACACTCCAAAAGGTCACGCAGTCCCAAGCGCTCTTCCAGAAGATCGACAAAGGACCTCGTGGGGGCTGCCTTTTATAGGTCCCCGAACCTTGAGGGGCCGAACCACATGGAGGTGGCCCCTTTAAAAAACAATCAAGCATATTGATAATAACAGTACACAATTGACAGTTCCCAAACCCAATAATATAATCTTATATACATTGTATGCAAAGGAAGCTGCTAGAAGGAAGCAAACACAAATGAATAGTGCAACATTTGCCCTGGGATTCAAACAGTTCCTCCAAGGCTCAACATTTCAACCAATCAACAACTAACAAAGTAAGGCTTCGCAACATTATTTACAATAGGTATACCTGGTTTGCATTGATCCATTTAGCTCTATGCATTTCACACTTCATTGTAACTCTGCAGATGTCCCATTCTTTCTCTGCAGCACTTATCTGGGCCACAGACATGCTGGCACCATTCAGCAGCTTGTCTCAGTTCTACAGAGGCACCTGACCAAAATGGCCTAGCAGCACATAAGCCCTTACTCGATTTTAATGCCATGGCTGCTCCAATTTAGCCAGGATTAACAACTTCACTCCTGAAGGATCTGCGTCTAATTTTTAGCATATATTTCTCTTAGTCTTCTGCATTTCAGGAATGCAACACTAAAATGTGTATTTCTCCTTGTAACTTGGTGTGACAGCATGATTCTGGCAATTTTATGCTGCTTATCCTCCAAGGTCAGTATGGTTTTTCCAATGTGTAGGAAGGAACTACAGATGCTGGTTTAAACCGGATAGACACAAAAAGCTGGAGTAGCTCAGCGGGTCAGATAGCATCTCTGGAGTAGAGGCATAGGTGAAGTTTCGGCTCAAGACCCTTCTTCAGACACCAAGTGTCATCTAACAACACCATCAAACTTCATCTATTCTTTTTTATCCAAAGAAGCTGTCTGACGCACTACCATTTCTATCCTACACACGAGGGACTATTTGCAAAACCCAATTAACCTACAAACTTGGATGTTCTTGGAATGTGAGAGGAAACTAGAGCAGCTGGAGAAAACCCACAGTCACTGGGAGAAGGTAAAAACTCCATACAGACAGCACCTGTTGCCAGGATCAAACCCGAGTCTCTGATGCTGTAAGGCAGCAGCTCTACCACCACTGTGCCACCCGACATAGCCAGGCCTAACCAATGATATGACTATGTTTTTGTATACAATCTCCCCATTTACAAGCCAAATATTTCACACCCATCAACATTGCCTTGCTACTGTACATATAAGGATTTGTTAAACTGTTACACTGTTGTCTTTCTCTATGTTGCAAAACATTGTCATGTTGTTCCTTCTTTGCACATTTCTCTGCCTCTGTCACTCTCATCAACAATGTTTATTTCTGTTCATTGCACCTTGTGTTAAATCAGTTCTTATTTACGAGCACAGAGAAACATGCTTTGAAAGAGACCTACAATATCATGACTGGGGTTATATATTTAGGGGGTTACTAGACCAATTGGAGACCCATTGGATCTGTTCCCCCAACGCAAGATTCCACCACTCACCTGTTCCCCCAACGCAATATTGCACCACTCATGCATAGCCCCCAATTGCGCAGGCGCAGCTCATTTCTCCTCATCCCCCAGCACTCCCTCCTCCTCCTCTTCACCCTCCCTCTTCAATCACTAGAGAGGGAGGGGGGGGGTAGAGAGGGAGGGGGGGGGGTAGAGAGGGAGGGGGGGGGTAGAGCGGGAGGGGATGTAGAGAGGGAGGGGAGGTAGAGAGGGAGGGGGTCAGAGAAGGAGGGGGGGCAGAGAGGGGGGGAGTGGAGTAGAGAGGGAGGTTAGAGGGAGGGGGAGGGGATAGAGGGGCAGAGAAGGATGGGGGTCGAGTGGGGGGGAGGGAGGGTAGAGAGGGAGAGGGCGAGGGAGGGAGGGGGAGGGGGGTAGAGAGGGAGGGCGGTAGAGGCGGAGGGGGGTAGAGAGGGAGGGAGGGAGGGTGGGAGTGAGGGTAGATAGGAAGGGGGCATCTCCCACACCCACCCCTCTCCATCTCCGTCCTCCACACCCCCCCTCCCCCCATCTACCACCCCACTCCCCACACCATCTCCCTCTTCCTCATTTCCCTCCTCCACTCACTCCCATTTCCTGCCCTAGGACCTACCCAGGTCGTAGAGAAGTGACAGGGCCTGGAACTCGGCCTGGTACTCGGGCCGGCCCTGGCTGTGGACTCCAGCCGTCAGCTCGGCCGCTACCTGGGCTATAGTGCAGGCCCCGACTTCATCTCCAGCTTGTCCCTGACCCCAGACCCAGGCTCGTCCTTGGTTCTTTCTTGGCCCTGGTCACGGCCCCATCCCAAGCCCCAGGCTCGGCTCTCACTCCAGCTCGAGCACCAGGCTCAGCTCCAGCCAGGATCGGTAGCACCATTCTCGCGACCAGGTGTCGGGCGCTGGCAGCCGCCACCGCATGAGAGCTGGTGTGCCCCTCCATTCCAGAGTGTCCCGTCCTGCCTTGCGAGTGCATTGTGATGTCACTCGGGGATTTTTTCCCGAAAAGGGTGAGTTTTCGGGCTGTGTTTAAAACTTTAAATGATTTAAAACTTCAGAAATATAGGTGTGAATGCAACAGGAAGATGTTTATCGCCTCGACGGGGAAAATGTGAGTAGAATGTTTGAAAATGGGAAGGCGTGGCCTAGCGTTTGGAAGAAAATAGGAATTAACCAGATATTGACACACACACTGCCGCAAACAAGACAAAGGGTTTTAGTATTATAGAGATTAAATTCACGTTACTGTCTGTTAATCATTGACTCATACAGGCATATAGCACAGAAACAGGCTCTTCAGCCCAATTCTTATCTACCGGCCAGATGATATTACTGAGGTAATCCCATTTGCCCACATTTAGCCTATATCCTTTTAAACCTATCCATTCGCTGTAATTATTCGAAAATATATTTTATTATTCGAATTGTACGAATTGTATCCATCTCTGTCAGATTATTCCAGATACGTGCCAGCGTCCATGTGCAGATATTGCTCACCTAGCCCCTTTTAACTCTCTATCCTCTCACCTTGAACCTCTACCCTCTCGTTCTGGACTCCTCTATGGTCTATGGAAAAAATGACTGTAACTATTCACCTTATCTGTGTCTCTCATAATTTTATATACCTGCACAAGGACACCACTCAGCCTCCTGGAGGTGAAAATGTCCCAGTCTATGTAGTCTCCCCTTATAAATCAAGCTCTCGATTCCTTGTGAATATTTGCTGCACTCTTTCAACTATAGCTAATCTCAGAATATCCACAATTGGTTTCAGTGCACTGGCTGCAGTTTGTGAAAAATCAGTTGGGGTTCTACACTTAGCAGGAACGCTGATTGAAAAGCACACCATGAGGCACTGGGTTCAAAAAATCTCTGAAGATTTCCTTCAAAACAGGTATGTGTACAGCCCTGAAGGCAATTCCATCAAATGAGGTAATAAAGGATTGCCAACACACATCTAAGTTTACCCCAGCAAGAGTTTTGCAAGGGTCGGTGCTTTGGCTGCTGCTCTTCACATTGCATATTAATTATTTGGACGAGGGGATTGAAGGCTTTGTGGCCATGTTTGCAGATGATACGAAAATAGGTGGAAGGCAGGTAGTGTAGAGAAAGCAGGGACTGTGCAGAAGGTCTTAGTAGGTTGGGAGAGTGGGCAGATGGAATATAGTGTAGCAAAGTGTGGAGTCATGCATTTTGGTAGTGGCTTTAAAGGCGTAGACTATTTTCTAAATGTGGAGAATCCAGAAATCGGAGGTGCAATAGGACATGGGAATGCTGGTGCAGAATTCCCAAAAGGTTTATCTGCTAGCATTTATTTCAAGAGTGCTTGTATACAAAAACAGGGATGTAATGCTGGTAAGGCTGCATTTGGAATATTGTGAGCAATTTTGGGCACCAAATCTGAGGATGTGCTGGCTCTGGAGAGGGTCCAGAGGAGGTTTACAAGAATGATCCCAGGAATGAGTAGGTTAACCTATGATGAGTGTTTGATGGCACAGGGCCTGCACTCGCTGCAAATTTAGAAGAATAAGGGGGGGACCTTATTGAAACATACAGAATAGTGAAAGGCTTGGATAGAGTGGATGTGGAGAGGATGTTTCCACTAGAGGGAGAGTCTAGGACCAGAGATCATAGCCTCAGAATTAAAGGACGTCCTTTTAGGAAGGAGATGAGGAGAAATTTATTTAGTCAGAGGGTGGTGAATTTGTGGAATTCGTTGGTATAGAAGGTTGTGGGGGCCAAGTCAGTGGATATTTTTTAAGGCAGAGATAGATAGATGGTTAATTAGTCCAGGTGTCAGAGGTTATGGGGAGAAAGCAGGAAAATGGGGTTAGGAGGGAGAGATAGATCAGCCATGATTGATTGGCGGAGTAGACATGATGGGCCGAATGGTCTAATTCGACTATCACTTATTCGACAGCAGAGAATATGGTGTGAGGAAAGAGTTAATAGACATGGTTGATTTAGACTAGGGATAGAAAAATATAACTTAGAAAGAAATAAGATGTCAGCAGAAGCCAGACTGCTAGTAGAATAGAAAGTAACGATATAAAGAACAGAGAGAAAGTCTAGATAAAAAGTAGCAACAGAAATACTTCAGTAGAAGTTTGGGTGGGCGTTCCACGACGTTCTCGTGGGAAGCACAATGGGTGTGAAAATAGTGAAAATAAATGTATAAAGATAGAAGACATTCCGATCCTCGGTGTGCCTCTAGGGGACATCAGAGGAGAGGCACCTATTCTGCAGAATATGAACTTAATAAAAACACTTCTTTGCCTGAATTTGTCTCAAAAGCGTTTGTGATTTTGAATCTCACAACTTGGAGGCTCGGTTTCCGAGATCAAATACTCTGGACAGCTGACGGGAGTAGACGAACAAAGGGAAGGTGCACCCTGCTGAGTTCAGCGGTCTCAGACTCCTTGCTTGCCGTCAGCTGTTTGAGCAGTAGTATCCGGACCAAATAGAGACTCGGCAAAGAAGTGAGAGTGATAGGAGATCGCGAAAATCGAGTGATTCTGTGCATAGACCCCGGTAAGAAACTTTGACTATTATAGTATTACCTGGGCAATTTGATAAGAGATCGGAGAGGAATTCCGATCGAGAGAATGGGAAATGTAAATGAAAAACCTGAAAGGGAGGGGAAAGGCCATAAGCCAAATCCCCGCATTCTGCCCAATAGTCCATTGGGGCGAATGCTGAACCGCTGGGGGACAGGAAATACCCAGGGGTTGGAGAAGACAACAATGATAAGGTATTGTTATTTTGAATGGCCAAAACACCCGATAAAAGGAGCTTCGGTCTGGTGGCCAGAGGATGGGTCAGATGAGGATTGGGTACAGCAGGCATTGAATGTATATGTGAAAAATAAACCCAATCCAATGATAGAAGAAACCATGTATGCCGCGGTATGGGAAACGGGATGTAATCTGTTGAAATTAAAAGAAGAGGTTGAACAGTCAAATTCCTCTGCACCCTCATGGAATTTACTGGAGAACCTAGCTCCTCCCTATGTACATCAATTACCCGAAGTAGCGCCGCCAATTCAACCCCCGCCCCCACTCGTGGCGACGGGAGTGCAAGAGGTGACACCCGGGTCCGTTCTGGTGGTAAAGAGAAAGGTCAGGGTAAAACAAGAATTTAATGATGATGTTACTGACAGTGATGACACCGACAGTGACCTACCGGACCCCAGGAGTGAGAAAGAAAGGGAATAAAGAGACAGGAGGCGGTCGGGGTAGATGAATTAAATCCCCCGTCACCAGGAGAGGGAGTCAGAAGGTCAGACAGAGTAAAAAGAAGATCGGTAAAAATTAGACCCCTAAGAGAGGTACCCATGGGAGGACCCCAAGGGGGAATGGGGTTTGTTAATGTCCCCTTAACTAGTACTGAAGTGAGGAATTTCAAGAAAGAAATGAAAAGCCTCCTAGGGGATCCTTTAGGTCTGGCAGAGCAGTTAGATCAATTCCTTGGGCCAAACACTTATACATGGGAGGAGTTGATGGCCATTATGGGGAATCTCTTCACATCAGAGGAGAGACAAATGGTTAGGGCAGCAGCAATGAAAAAGTGGGAACAGGAGAACCCTCCAGGGCAGCAGAATGCGGCGGCAGCAGATAAATTGCCAATACAAGAGCCAGATTGGGACAAGGGAACAACAGCGCAGGACGAGGGAATATGAAGGACCTGCGGGATATAATTATAAAAGGGATAAGAGAGGCAGTACCCAAAGGACAGAAATTCGAACGAGCATTTGAGAATGGACAGCAGAAAGATGAGGCCCCGACAGTGTTCCTTCAGAGACTCAGGAAGAACATGCAACAGTATTCTGGAATAGACCCGGACTCAGGGGCAGGACAACAATTGCTTAGGGCCAATTTCGTGACCAAATCCTGGTCTGATGTGAGGAAAAAAATAGAAAAGATAGATGACTGGAATGAGAAACCACTACCTCAGTTGCTTACAGAGGCTCAGAAAGTGTACGTGCGGAGAGATGAGATAAAACAGAAGGGGAAGGCACTGATTATGATGCAGGCTGTAAAGCGAGTGGTAGATGTTATGGAACAGGTAGGTGCAGGATGGAGAGGGAATTACTCCCGAGGTAGAGGTAGAGAAGGATATGGAAGAAGAGAGGGAGAAGGACAAATACAATTGGGAATAGGTACAGCACCGATAGAAGGAAGAATAGTGGTTCAGCTTTATGCTCTAAGAGAGGTGGATGAGCAAAGAATTAATGATCAAGTATGGGCCAAGGAAGGAAACAGAGGAGGTTTGCAAATACCCCCTCTTCAAATAGCATTAAAAGATGGTGCAGACATAGTACGAGTAAGACAGTACCCCATTTCGACCGAGGGACGAAAAGGCTTACAACCAATCATTGAGAATTTATTAGAGGACGGTTATTGGAACCATGTATCTCCCCCTACAATACTCCGATCCTACCAGTCAGAAAGACTGACGGGACGTTTAGACTCGTACAGGACTTGAGGGAACTGAACAAGGTGGTCCAAGCCCGACACCCGGTAGTGCCTAACCCTTACACCATCATGGGACGGATACCCCCAAGCCACAAATGATTTAATGTGGTAGATTTAAAGGATGCCTTCTGGAGTAGAGACTTATTCGCCTTTGAGTGGGAAAACCTAAAAACCGGGCAAAAGCAACAATTCCGGTGGGCGGTGCTACCTCAAGGTTTTACAGAATCACCAAATTTATTCGGCCAAATTTTAGAGCAGGTATTGGAGGATTTCCCAGGTCACGGGGAAACGCAACTATTACAGTATGTGGATGACCTCCTTTTGTCAGGAGAGAGAGAAGAGGAATTAAGGGACGCCACAATAAGCCTGTTAAACTTCTTGGGAAGGAAGGGGTTAAGAGTGTCTCGTAACAAGCTTCAATTTGTGAAACAAGAGGTAAAATATCTGGGACATCTGATAAGTGGAGGAAAGAGACGAATGAACCCCGAAAGGATAGCTGGGATCACGGGAGTACCACTACCAAAGAATAAGAAAGAGAACCGAAAATTCCTGGGATTGATAGGATACTGTCGACTGTGGATAGATGATTACTCCAGACAAGTAAAATTCCTGTATGATAAATTGGGAGAAGAAAAAGACAAAGTTCAGTGGATCCCAGAACAGGAGGTGGAATTTGGGAAATTAAAGAACAGTTTGATTACTGCTCCCGTGTTGGCTCTGCCCTCAGTAGAACAACCTTTCCACCTATTTGTAAATTCAGACAAGGGGGTGGCACTAGGGGTACTCACCCAGAAAAGAGGAGGAAATCGACAGCCAGTGGCCTTCCTCTCGAAAATATTAGATCCAGTCTCCAGGGGATGGCCGGGATGCATACAAGCGGTAGCAGCTACCGCAATATTGGTGGAAGAGAGTAGGAAATTAACCTTTGGAGGCACTCTGGTTGTTTCTACACCACACACAGTAAGAACCATACTCACTCAGAAATCCAACAGATGGTTAACAGACTAGACTTTTAAAGTATGAGGCCATCCTGATGGAAAAAGACGATTTGATGATAATTACGGATAAGAACCTTAACCCGTCCCAATTCCTGTATCCAGCAGAGAAACAGGGTGACAAGGAAGAGGGCCCAGTACACTGCTGTAGTGAAATAATAGATTTACAGACAAAAAGTAGAGAAGACTTAGAAGAGCAACCTCTGGCTGAGGGCAGCCGGTGGTTTATAGATGGATCCTCCAGGTGCATAGGTGGAAAAAGACATAGTGAACGGGGAAACGATGGAGGAAATTGAAAGCGGCAGGCTGCCTGGTAGTTGGTCAGCTCAATCTTGTGAATTATATGCATTAATGAGAGCTTTAGAATTATTGGAGGGGAAGGAAGGAACAGTATATACCGATTCAAAATACGCTTTTGGAGTAGTACACACCTTTGGGAAGATCTGGAAAGAGCGAGGAATGATAACAACTCGAGGTAAAGAATTAGCGCATGAGCAATTGGTAGGACAGACACTGGAAGCCTTGCAAAAACCAGAACGAATAGCCATAGCACATGTGGCAGAGCATCAGAAGGGTAACACCCTGGAGGCCAGAGGAAATAGGGCAGTGGATGAGGTTGCAAAAAGGGCAGCCACAGAACAGATGGTAGAAATGAAGTCACTAATACCTTTAAGGGAACCAGAGGAAAAGATACCTATCTTTAGTGAGAAAGAACAGGAAAACATGAAAGAAATGGTGGCTCAGCGTACTTCAAATGGGAAAATGGTGGACACCAAATGGAAAGCAGCTATTGAACAAAGAAATAATGAGGGAGTTATTAGGGAGATTACATGGACAAAGCCATTGGGGAACACAAGCCCTCTGTGACACCCTCCTCAGAACCTATGCTTGCTGTGGGATGTTTACCATGGCCAAACAAGTCATAAGGGGCTGTGTAATATGTCAGCGAATTAATAAGAAAATCATGAGAGCAGTCCCAGGAGGAGGACAACCATTAGCAGTTAGGCCCTTCCAAAGAATACAGATAGATTTTACCGAGCTGCCCCGGGTACGAACATGGAAGTACCTGTTAGTGGTAGTGGACCATTTCACCAGATGGGTAGAGGCCTTCCCCACGGCAACTGCCACCTCACAGGCGGTAGCCAAGATATTATTAGAACAAATTATACCCAGATATGGGATTGTGGAAACAATACTCAGATAGAGGGACCCATTTTGCCTCCAAAACACATGAAATGATATGTGAAGCACTGGGAATAGAATGGAAATTGCATACACCATGGCATCCCCAGAGCTCAGGAAAGGTGGAAAGAATGAATGGCACCTTAAAGACCCAAATCACCAAGTTGATAGAGGAAACGAGACTCCCCTGGGCTAAGTGCCTCCCGATAGCCCTGTTGAGAATCCGAACGGCACCTCGAAAAGACATAGGGATATCACCATATGAAATGTTATTCGGGCTCCCATACTTAGGGAAGATAGAAGGAGTCCCAACAATACAAGGGAACGATGTGTTCCTGAGGAACTATTTACTGGCAGTGTCCCAATCTCTTGCAGAACTAAAAATTAAAGGATTGCTGGCCCAGAGCCCACCACTGGACTTCCCGATTCACTCAGTCAAGGCTGGAGACTGGGTATTAATAAAAACGTGGAAAGAAGAAAAGCTGCAACCTAAGTGGACAGGACCCTACCTGGTGTTACTAATCACTGAGACAGCAGTACGAACAAAAGAGAAAGGGTGGACACACGCAAGTCGAGTTAAGGGTCCTGTGGAGGCCCCACTAGACGATATCAGCCGTGGACTGTGCGCAAAGGAGAGGAACCATTGACTTTAATATTTACCAAGAACCCGCAGGAAAAATGAAGATTTCGTGTTGGTGGGTCGTGTGTTGGGTGGTTACCCAACTTGTAAGTAATGTAACATGCATAAAAATCACAATACCACGGAATAGAAGGTCCACCACCATCCCATTTGATGTATGTAAAGGAAAATGGTGGTGCGGCTATAGAATGTATGTATGCACCCATCCCTGTAAAGAGTGGCACGCGGTGTTTACTTCATCAAAATATGGGTGGCATCGGACCACCTATCAAACTGATAGGTGGAGAGTATATCAAAACCCGAACGAGAAATTGCCAGGACGCGTATATGTGAGCATACAGAGTGTCCAAATACAGGAAAGTGGTAGGTATTGGATATGTGCAGATAAAACAGGGAAGGACGCATGTCTGAAGTTTGAGATAGAAGTGAAGCGGGATGGGAAGATGGGAAGATACGAGGATAGGGGAGAGGTGTTCAAGATAGATGACAGTCAGAATAGGGATCCCAGGGCAACCCCAGCATCACCAGTAGTCAGCAATGTCACCAGGGAAAATGAGTCTAAGGATCTGAAGATAATGATAGTAGCAGGAGAAACAGGATTAAGGCAATTGTATGAGAAGGGAATACCAACAGGGGGAAAAGGAGCCAATACCTGGCTTGCCTGGATGATGTACACAGCCAGAAGTATGCAACGAACCAATTGTTACGCCTGCGCCGGAGCTAGGCCTCAGCTGGTCCCTGTACCATTTCCCCTGAATTGGGATAGAACACCTAGGGCTACATGTATACTACAGCTATTCACGAATCCGCTCTTACCAAAAAATGCGATATGCCAGAGTTATCATTACCTATTTCCGACCAGCAACAACAATACGAAGGGCCGAAGGGAAGACCCTCGACCTCCTCCATTTACCATTCCTTTTGGGGAGGAGGGGTTTGAGTGCTATACAAGAAATAACCCAGAGGGACAGGACATGGGGGAGGTGCTCAACTGCAATCAGCGTATAACATAACGGCTGAGGAACAGGGGCCACTGTTCAATAGCTCCTGGCTGAAAAAGTAGATAGTCAGTAGAGCCGATGTCTGGTGGTGGTGCGGGGAGAATACCCTGTGGCCCCGGTTAACGGGGACCTGTACCCTCATACAACTGATGATGCCCTTCACCATAGCAGTAGAACATGCTGTAGAACTCAATAAAGGAAGCCGACGACAAAAGAGAAAGGTGAAAGGATCATTCGACACACACATCTATATAGATGCGATAGGGGTGCCAACAGGGGTACCCGATGAATTTAAAGCCAGAAATCAGATAGCTGCGGGCTTTGAGTCCATACTCTTCTGGTGGTCCACAATTAATAAAAATGTGGACTGGATCAACTACTTATACTACAATCAACAACGCTTTATAAATTACACTCGAGATGCAGTTGAAGGATTAGCGGAACAACTGATAGCTACCAGCCAAATGGCCTGGCAAAATCGCCTTGGACATGCTACTGGCTGAGGAGGGAGGGGTGTGTGTAATGTTTGGCAAACAATGTTGCACATTCATCCCCAACAACACTGCTCCGGATGGGTCAGTGTCAAGAGCCCTAGCAGGTCTCACCTCTCTGTCTATCGAATTGGCTGAGAACTCTGGAGTAGACACCTCCTGGACCGGGTTTCTAGACTCCTGGTTTGGGAAATGGAAGCACATCTTTACATCAGCCCTAACATCAGTGATAGTCATGGTGGGGTTACTGTGTTTGTTCGGATGTTGTTTCATTCCCTGCATAAGGGAATTGGCTCAGCGATTGATAGAAACAGCCCTGACAAAGAACAGTGCTGCCACCATGATGGCCTTCAGAACACAGTATGACCAACGAGAGGAGGATAGGGAGGTGAAGAATCTGCTGCTAGCATTAGAAAAGGAGGAGATAGTGTAAATCAAGGGTGCGTAGCAAAAAGAAAAGGATGGATTGTGAGGAAAGAGTTAATAGACATGGTTGATTTAGACTAGGGATAGAAAAATATAACTTAGAAAGAAATAAGATGTCAGCAGAAGCCAGACTGCTAGTAGAATAGAAAGTAACGATATAAAGAACAGAGAGAAATTCTAGATAAAAAGTAGCAACAGAAATACTTCAGTAGAAGTTTGGGTGGACGTTCCACGACGTTCTCGTGGGAATCTGGGTTTTATGTTATGATTGGAAGAAGCACAATGGGTGTGAAAATAGTGAAAAGAAATGTATAAAGATAGAAGACATCCCGATCCTCGGTGTGCCTCTAGGGGACATCAGAGGAGAGGCACCTATTCTGCAGAATATGAACTTAATAAAAACACTTCTTTGCCTGAATTTGTCTCAAAAGCGTTTGTGATTTTGAATCTCACAATGGGTTAGCTGAAGAACCTGGTGAATGTTTTGGTGGGAGGTTTCTACAATCTGTATCGAGTTCTCAGGTGCCTCAGATTTCTACACATTTTTCTGGCAAAGGTCTACTTAAATATAGATACAACAAGCTGGAGTAAGTTAGTGGATCAGGCAGCATCTCTGGAGAAAATGATTTGTTGACATTTCGGGTTGGGACCCGAAACGTCACCTTTCTATTTTCTCCAGAGATGATGCCTGACCCGCTAAATTACTCTATATTTGATATGAACCAGAATCTACAGTTCAATTAAAATATGTTTGTTTAGTTGGAACAAATTTTTGTTTTGCAAAGAATTGTACCTGGATAAAAACGTTTGATTCCTAATAATTTAATAATATTTTCCAAAACCTTTTACATTGTACCTATCATAGCAAATTCCACTTATACAATCCAATGTTTGTAAGCATGAGATCTGTGTAACATGGGGAAATCACATCTGTTTAATAACACTGCACATTACATCACAATGATCAGCTTTGTTGTATTGTCATCGTTTATTGGAATCTGCTTTTGTTGTATTATCATCGCTGTTGAATGTAGTCAGATTTAATAGCATTAAATCTCAAATTTGTGAAATAATTTAATGAAATTCCTCAGCCAGACATTTAGTAAGTGTTTTATTGAATATGTAAGAAAAAATGTGATTCATACGGGTGTAATCATTGCTTTGTTATTTTAAAGACCTGCTACAGGTTGAATATGAACCAAATATAGATCAAGAGCATTCTTTGTAAACAGAGCAGTGAAAAATTCAAATGTTAATGTAATTTTGACATTAAAAGTCAACATTTGTTTAAATCAAAACATTCCCTGGATAAAGCTGAAGCTTTATTTTTTATTTAACATTTGGATTCAACGTATCACAGAATTGATTATTTTGGCGTCTTTATACAGAAATCTGTTCTGGCAGTACAAACAATTTGTAAATAGATCCTCACTTAAATTGTGCTGATAGAATTGTTGAATGTTTATGGCACAGGTCTGATTTAGTAGTACTGAAGAGTGGAAGATTCCATAGTAACTGAAACAGGATGAGCTTAAATTCCATCCAATCATACAAGGCCTAATGCCCCTGTCCCACTTAGGAAACCTGAACGGAAACCTCTGGAGACTTTGCGCCCCACCCAAGGTTTCCGTGCGGTTCCCGGAGGTTGCAGGTGGTTGCCGGAGGTTGCAGGTAGTGGAAGCAGGCAGGGAGACTGACAGGAACATCTGGGAACCGCACGGAAACCTTGGGTGGGGGAAAAGTCTCCAGAGGTTTCCGTTCAGGTTTCCTAAGTGGGACAGGGGCATAAGTCTTCAAAAATAACAGTATGTCTGAAGTTCCAGTACTGAATTTGGAATTATAGCATTCTCCCCAGCATCACGGCCATTACAAGTGTCCAAACAAACAATACAATCGAGCCTAGGTACACAAAAATGCTGGAGAAACTCAGCGGGTGCAGCAGCATCTATGGAGTGAAGGAAATAGGCGACGTTTCGGGCCGAAACCCTTCTTCAGACTGATGGGGGGTGGGGGGGGGAGAAGGAAGGAAAAAGGGAGGAGGAGGAGCCCGAGGGCGGGGGGATGGGAGGAGACAGCTCGAGGGTTAAGGAAGGGGAGGAGACAGCAAGGGCTAGCAAAATTGGGAGAATTCAATGTTCATGCCAACCGGACGCAAGCAACCCAAGCGGAATATGAGGTGCTGTTCCTCCAATTTCCGGTGTTGCTCACTCTGGCAATGGAGGAGACCCAGGACAGAGAGGTCGGATTGGGAATGGGAGGGGGAGTTGAAGTGCTGAGCCACCGGGAGTTCAGGTAGGTTATTGCGGACTGAGCGGAGGTGTTCGGCGAAACGATCGCCCAACCTCCGCTTAGTCTCCCCGATGTAAATCAGCTGACATCTAGAGCAGCGGATGCAGTAGATGAGGTTGGTGGAGATACAGGTGAACCTTTGTCGCACCTGGAATGACTGCTTGGGTCCTTGAATGGAGTTGAGGGGGGAGGTGAAGGGACAGGTGTTGCATTTCTTGCGGTTGCAACGGAAAGTGCCCGGGGAGGGGGTGGTACGGGAGGGAAGGGAATAATTGACAAGGGAGTTGCGGAGGGAGCGGTCTTTGCGGAAGGCAGACATAGGGGGAGATGGGAAGATGTGGCGAGTGGTGGGGTCACGTTGGAGGTGGCGGAAATGGCAGAGGATTATTTGTTGTATTTGCCGGCTGGTGGGGTGAAAGGTGAGGACTAGGGGGACTCTGCCCTTGTTGCGAGTGCGGGGATGGGGAGAGAGAGCAGTGTTGCGGGGTATGGATGAGACCCTGGTGCGAGCCTCATCTATGGTGGCGGAGGGGAATCCCCGTTCCCTGAAGAACGAGGACATTTCCGATGCCCTGGTGGGGTACAATCGAGCCTCTTAGGTTTGTCAAAAATATCTCCTTGTCTACTGATGCCCATGCCAGTGGTAACATACACCATGGAAACCATGACAAGTTCACATACTGGGTTGAGTTATATATTTAAAAAATTACAGATAATTACAATCAATGGCGAGCACAGTTGTACATCTCCAACTACAACACCTCACAATGCCAAAGATCTGGGTTCAATCCTGACCTCAGCTGCTGCCTGTGTGGAGTTTGCCTGTTCTCCTTGTGTTTTTCCCTGTGCTCTGGTTTTTCCCACTCACATCTCAAAGACGTGCGGTTTGGCCACAGTATATTGCCTCTGGTATGGTGCTGAGTTGTAGAATCTGGCTGGAATTTATGACAATATGGAGAAAATAAAATTTGGATTAGATTAACGTAGCATTTGGGGAAATGGGCAGTTGATGGTCAGTGTGGACTCAATGGGCCAAAGGGCACATTTCCATGCTCATCTCTTTCTCTCTAATTTTAATTTGACCCAAATTTTGATTGAAGAGTTGATCATATTCGTCATGAGAACTAGTGCAGAAACGGGCCCTCTCTCATTGAGTTCATATCAACCACTCATTTGCACAAATCGTACAAAAACCCCATGTTCTTGCCTCCCCACCTTCTCATTAACTCTCCACAAATTCTTCCCAAGGTCACCAGGGGTCAATGAACCTACCAGCCTGCACAACTTCAGGATGTAGGAGGGAACCAGGGGACCCAGTGAATAACCCAACATATTCACTGGGAGAACATGCAAACTCTACACTGACAATGTAGACAACACTGACAGAGGAGTGAACCCAGGTCTCTCGTGCCGCGAGGCAGCATCTCTACTAACTTTATTTATTAATTCATAAACTGAGGCTTAAACTGAGTGAACTAAGACCACATTGGTCTCACAGGTCATATACAAGTCAGAACGGGTAGAGGCTGCAGATTACTTTTCCTGAAACCCATGAATGGACCAGATAAATGTTTAATTACAACCCAGCAGTTATATGGGACGACAGATGGCACAATGGGCTAAGTGTTCGGCTGGCAACCGGTAGGTAGCCGGTTCGAATCCCGCTTGGAGTGCATACTGTCGTTGTGTCCTTGGGCAAGACACTTCACCCGCCTTTGCCTGTGTGTGAATGTGTGTGAATGTGTGTGAGTGATTGGTGGTGGTCGGAGGGGCAGTAGGCGCAGATTGGCAGCCACGCTTCCGTCAGTCTGCCCCAGGGCAGCTGTGGCTACAGAAGTAGCTTACCACCACCGAGTGTGACTGAGGAGTGAATGAATAATGCGATGTAAAGCGCCTTGAGTATTAGAAAGGCGCTATATAAATCCCATCCATTATTATTATTATTATTATTATTATTATATGCTTACCAATACTGATTCTTTAAATTTCTGATTTACTTAAATTCTTGAGGTTAAATTCATATCTTGTCTATAGTTTGATTTAAATCCGATTTTCTGTATTAATGATGTAGGCACAAGTTTATCACTATGCTAATGCACTTGAAATACTGTGTACACCTATGGTGTCAAGGATATATTTGTGATAGAGAGAGTTCATGAAGGACATGTTATATTTATACCTGCGATTTGCTGGGGAAGATTGAGAGGAGGAAAAAAACGGAGTTTGTAACACAAGGAAAGATTAAGTAGATTGTTGAGAGGACAATGGAGGACCCAACGTGGGGGGAACGCCGTGAGGGGAGAGGGGAAGAACAATGGACAATGGGCGGGGGGGGCAAAGGACAATGGGGACCCGACGTGGGGGAACTGCTGTGGTGGGGGGGAGGGGGACAAAAGGGGGATCCGCCGTGCTTTGTAACTTTATCAGCGCCGTAGGTGGCTGCTATCTGTATACATGATATAGGCAAGCAAATAATATCACTGTGCTTAGTCACATATGACAATAAAGTATTCCTAATATACCCTCGAGCGTACAAGAATGAATGGTGATCTCATAAAGTGCACAACGTTTTTGATTGGGTTTGACGTTGAGGTTGTGGAGTTTCTATTTCCAATGTTGTCTAAGATGAGTGGTCACAGTCTCAATATAAGGGGCCATCCGTTCAGAATAACTAACGTATACTTCTTCACACAGGGATGATGAATGTTGGGAATTTCAGTCCAGGAAGGTTACAGAGGGTCAGTCACTGGGTCAATTCAAGGCAGAGAACAACAAATGTTTAGATATGAAGAGAATCAATGTATATGGGGTTAATGTAGGAACCTGGTGCTGAAGTAAATGCTTGGCCACCATCTTCCTGAATGGTGGAGCAGACAGGACAGACTGAAGAGCCTGCACTTGTCCTAATTACCAGACCCTTCATGCCCATTATTTTAGACTTGTTTCTGCAGTTGTAGGCTTTCAATAATTTACTTTAATATTTGCTGGCAATTAATGTATAACTAGACCAAGTGTGGACCCGTTGGGCCCCGTCCCCCAACAAAATATTCCACCACTGACCCATAGCCCCCAACTGCGCAGGCGCGGCTGAGGGGTTCCCGTTGTTACACCAGAGATCCCCATTGTGACGCGAGTCCTGGCAACCCTCCCCCAACTGCGCCTCACCATCCCTCTTCCTACCCCTATTCTCCTCCATTCCCCCTCATCTCCCAGCATTCACTCCCCCTCCTCTTCACCCTTCCTCTTCTTTCCCTTTTTCTCCCGTCTCACACCCTCCCACATCTCTATCTCCCTCTCCCTTCCCCTACCCTCAGTCAATTCCTCCCTCCCTCCATAACCCCTCTCCCCTCCCTATCCCCCTCCTCTCCCTCTATGTCACCGCTCCCCCACTCCCCCATTCTCCATCCTCAACTCCCCCACTGCCCACCTCTCCCACGATCCCCCACTCCCTACCTCCCCCACTCCCCCACTCCCCCCTCCTCTACCTCTATACCCCTCCTCCCCCACTCTCCCTCCTCACCTCCACCACTTCCCCTCCCTCTTCCTTCCTACCCCCTCCTCTCCCTCTATCCTCCTGTACCCCCACTCCTCACCCCCCCCCCCCACAATGAAAATCACAAATTTTATTTTAAATAACCTAAACACAATGTTAGCTGTTAATGAAAATGGAAGAATTTGATTGAAACTGATTTTTTTTTTAATCGTGATTTTTTTATGTAAATGGGATTCGGTATCCGATTGTGATGTTGAACGCTGCTGATGGGCAGGGCAAGTGGAAAAGTGGTTTAAAAATGATTTTTTTGTAAAGTTTAAAATGTCAATAACTTGTAAAATATAACATCAAGTTATATTGATACCAAAAATGTTATATCCCAGCACAATGGTGAGTAAGGTGGGCCAAAAATTGTAGTGCTATCGTGTACAGTTTTGGCGGGGTTTTGGAATATCGCGCACAGGCATACTTACAAACCAAGAAGATGAGAGTTTTAGTAAAATATACTGTAGAGACCACAGTCTGTTCGAATTGGCAGAAACACTTAATCCTCTGTGATAGTCAGCATGGGACCTCAAGGCTATGTGCTCACCCCCCTGCTCTACTCACTCGATACTCACGACTGTGTAGCCGGACATAGTGCAAACTCCATTTTCAAGTTTGCTGACGACACCACCGTTGTGGGATGAATTACAGATGGTGATGAGTCAGAGTATAGAAGTGAGATTGACCGACTGACCATATGGTGCCAGCACAACAACCTGGCTCTCAATATCAGCAAAACCAAAGTACTGATTGGGGACTTTGGAAGAGGAAGGTTGAGGACCCACAATCCTGTTTACATCAATGGGACAATGGTGGAAAGAGTCAAAAAATTTCCGACGATCTTTCCTGGACCCAGCACACTGATGCAATCATAAAGAAAGCACATCAGCATCTCTACTTCCTGAGAAGATTACGGAGATTCGGTATGTCAAAGAGGATTGTCTTGAACTTCTACAGGTGCACAGTAGAGAGCATGCTGATTGGTTGCATCGTGGCGTGGTTCGGCAACTTGAACGTCCAGGAGTGGAAAAGACTGCAAAAAGTTGTAAACACTGCCCAGGCCAACACCGGCTCTGACTTCCCCACCATCGAAGGGATCTATCGTAGCATGTTGGATGCCTCAAAAAGGTAGCCAACATCATCAAAGACTCACACCATCCTGCTGCACACTCATCTCACCACTGCCATCGGGAAGAAGGTACAGGAGCCTGAGTACTGTAACGCCCAGGTTCAGGAACAGCTTCTTCTAAGCTATGAACTACAATAGACTATTATTATTATTATTATTATTATTATTATTATTATTATTATTATTATTATTATTATTATTATTATTATTATTATTATTATTATTATTTGTTCTTTTTTTCTGAGTTTTTGTTATATTATTTATTATGATTACATATTCTGTCGTGTTGCAGCAAGTAAGAATTCCATTGTTCTATCTGGGACATATGACAATTAAACACTCTTGACTTGAGATAGATGGTACGGTACGGCAAGGACTTTGATGAACAACAGGACAGACATGTAATCTCATTAGCCGGTGAGATAACATGATTGATAAATTAACAGAGGGGAAAATTGAGAAGGAGAACTAATTAGACAGATTAATTCAATGGTCAATCTCAATCTCAAACCAGGTCACAAATAGAATTAAAACAGAATACAATCTGGACGAAAAAATAAACCAGGATAATGTTTTATATATTTAAAACCTCCAATTCACATTAGAGCAGTGAAACTCAAAATGCTGAATCAATTTATTCTAAGCAAGAGATTAATTGGCAGTAATGAATAAGTCTCACACCTTTAAAAATGTTAGTCACAGGATTTAATTCAGTTCAGTTTAGTCTATTGTCACGTGCACCGAAGTACAGTGAAAAGCTTTCAGGAAGTCGAGGATCCAGGTGCAGAGATGAATGCTGACACCAAGTCAAAGAAGGCGGCACTGTGGCACAGCTGTAGAATTGCTGCCTTACAGTGCCAGAGCCCATGGTCCCAAATTCGATCCTGACGATGGGTGCTGTCTGTATGGAGTTTGTATGTTCTCCCAGTGACCTGTGTGGGTTTTATCCGAGCTCTTCACTTTCCTCCCACACTCCAAAGACGTACAGTTTTGTAGGGTAATTGGCTTTGTATAAATGTAACTTGTGCTTAGCGTGTGTAGGATAGTGTTAATGCGCCAGGATTGCTGGTCGGTACGGACACGGTGGGCCGAAGGGCCTGTTTCTGCATTGTATCTCTAAACTAAACTAAAACGAATGCTGACAAATTTGTTAGGACTTCCAGTATTTCCTTTTTTTTGCTTTGGTTTCCAGCATCTGCAGTCTTTCGTCATTTACTGTATAAATTATTGATATGTTCTTGTTCTTCAAGAATGGTTTTGAATTTCGGGGGATGAGCCGCTCACAGAAGGTTTCCGGGCTTGTAACTTGCTCTCTTATCAATAGTATTAAAGTGAATGATCATTTAATTCTCTAGTCACAGGTGTGCCTGGGAAGCTGCTGTGTTGAATGTCAAAAAATGGTGGTTGAACTCTCTTGTTAGAGGAGGTTCATGTTTGGAAGGAGTGACTGGGAAGTTCTTCGCTGATTATCACCCGCAATGTGAAATGTTTACATTGGAGAGTGGCGATAACTTAAATCAGCCTTTGGATTTCAGCTGCCCAGATTTTGTATGAAATCTGTATGTTCCCGATGTTGGCAGAGTCCAGAACCAGGGACCACAGTTTAAGAAAAAGGGGTAAGCCATTTAGAACGGAGATGAGGAAACACTTTTTCACACAGAGTCTGTGGAATTTTCTGCCTTAGAGGGCAGTGGAAGCCGGTTCTCTGGATACTTTCAAGTGAGAGCTAGATGGGACTAACGCCGGTGGTGATGAAGTGCTTTGAGAGGTTGATCATGGAGCAAATCAACTCCTACATCGACAAAAACCTGGACCCACTGCAGTTCGCGTACCGCCACAACAGATCAACGGTGGATGCGATCTCGCTGGCCCTCCACTCCGCACTGGACCACTTGGACAACAAAAACTCATATGTCAGGCTGTTATTCATTGATTACAGCTCGGCATTTAACACAATCATCCCCTCCAAACTGGTTACCAAACTCGCAGAACTGGGTCTCTGCGCATCCCTCTGCAACTGGATCCTTGACTTCCTCGTCCACAGACCACAGTCTGTTCGTATTGGTGGAAATGTGTCAGCTTCAATAACAATCAGCACGGGAGCACCTCAAGGCTGCGTGCTCAGCCCCCTGCTGTACTCACTCTATACCCATGACTGTGTAGCGAACCACAGTGCGAACTCCATCATCAAGTTCGCTGACGACACCACTATTGTGGGGCGTATCACTGATGGGGATGAGTCAGAGTACAGAAGAGAGATCGAGCAATGGCACCATTGTTATTGCGCTGGCACCATATGGTGCCAGCGCAATAACCTGGCCCTCAACACCAGCAAAACCAAGGAACTGATTGTGGACTTTGGAAGGAGTAGGAGGGGGACCCACAGCCCCATTTATATCAACGGGTCGATGGTTGAAAGGGTCAAGAGCTTCAAATTCCTGGGCGTGCACATCTCTGAAGATCTTTCCTGGTCCGAGAACACTAATGCAATCATCAAAAAAGCACATCAGCGCCTCTACTTCCTGAGAAGATTACGGAGAGTCGGATTGTCAAGGAAGACTCTCTCTAACTTCTACAGGTGCACAGTCGAGAGCATGCTGACCGGTTGCATCGTGGCTTGGTTCGGCAATTTGAGCGCCCTGGAGAGGAAAAGACTACAAAAAGTAGTAAACACTGCCCAGTCCATCATCGGCTCTGACCTTCCTTCCATCGAGGGGATTTATCGCAGTCGCTGCCTCAAAAAGGCTGGCAGTATCATCAAAGGCCCACACCACCCTGGCGACACACTCATCTCCCTGCTACCTTCAGGTAGAAGGTACAGGAGCCTGAAGACTGCAACAACCAGGTTCAGGAATAGCTACTTCCCCTCAGCCATCAGGCTATTAAACCTGTCTCGGACAAAACTCTGATTATTACCAACCACTTTCTGTTATTTGCACTATCAGTTTATTTATTCATGTATGTATATATTTATATCATGGTATATGGACACATTTATCTGTTTTGTAGTAAATGCCTACTATTTTCTGTTTGTTTAAGCAAAGCAAGAATTTCATTGTCCTATACAGGGACACATGACAATAAACTCACTTGAACTTGAACTTGAACTTGATAGGGCTCTTAAAGATAGCGGAGTCAGGGAATTAAGGGAGAAGGCAGGAATGGGGTACTGATTGGGGATGACCAGCCATGATCACATTGATTGGCGGTGCTGACTTGGAGGGCCAAATGGCCTACTCCTGCATCTATTGTGTATTGTCTTTTGTCTATTGATAAGGGCAGAACATTAATCACAGTACTTAAAATACTGTGTGCTATTTGTACACACTTTTAAAATATATCAGAATCACACAGCGTGGAAACAGGCCCTTCGGTCCAACATGCCCACACCGACCAACATGCACCATCTACTTTAGACCAACCTGCAAACGCTTGGCCCATAACCCTAAACCTATCCTATCCATGTACCTGTCTAAATGTCTCTTAAATGTTACGATAGAACCTGCCTCAACTACCTCCTCCAGCAACTCGTTCGTAAACAAATTTTACCCCTCAGGTTCCTATCAAATAATTTCCCCCTCACCTTAAACCTATGTCGTTTGGTTTACAAGTTCCCTATTCTGAGCAAAAGACTGTTGAGATCTTCCAAGAGTGAAAGTTTATCAAGACCAAACTCCAGAGATACCGGGCCCAGATTTATTTGTTTTGGAACCGTGAACACATGGTGGTCATTGCCGTATTGACTGATGTCCATGCCTTGAGTTGTGATTTGAGAGAAATTGGCTGGAACCAAGTTTAAACATGAAGTCGGTACACAAAAAAGCTGGAGAAACTCAGCGGGTGCAGCAGCACCTATGGAGCGAAGGAAATAGGCGACGTTTCGGGCCGAAACGTCGCCTATTTCCTTCGCTCCATAGATGCTGCTGCACCCGCTGAGTTTCTCCAGCATTTTTGTGTACCTTCGATCTTCCAGCATCTGCAGTTCCTTCTTGAACAGTTAAACATGAAGTCATTGAGTTGTTTCTTTGGAGAAACAAGGAACTGCAGATGCTGATTTACTAAAAAATAAACAACATGCTGGGAGTAACTCAACGGGTTAGGCAACATCTCTGGAGATCACGGATCGGTGACGTTTTGGGTCATGACCCTTCTTCAGTTGATTGTGGTTGGGTGGGGAGACTATCAGTCTGAAGAAGGGTCCTGACCCTAAACATCATCCGTCCATGTTCTCCAGAGATGCTGCCTGACGCACTGGGTACTCAGCACGTTGTGTCTTTTTTATCCTGTTCCTTTACAGTGCGTTAGAATTACTGCTCCACTCTAACTTGCATCAACTCGTAGTCGTTGACTTCCTGGAATTTTATTGAAGATTTTTTTAAATTTGCCAGAGATAATGAAATCCTTGACACAGCGCAGTTCACATACCGCCACAACAGTTCCACGGAAGATGCCATCGCCCTAAGCCTACACTCATCCCTGGAACACCTGGATAAGAGAGACACCTACGTCAGTCAATGGCCAAGAAAGCACCCCACTACTCTCACCACATCTCTACTTCAGATTCAGATTCAATTTTAATTGTCATTGTCAGTGTACAGTACTGAGACAACGAAATGCATTTAGCATCTCCCTGGAAGAGCGACATAGCAAATGATTTGAATAAATAATAATAAGTGATAATAAGTGTCCGGGGGGTGGGGGGTTGATTGGCAGTCACCGAGGTACGTTGTTGAGTAGAGTGACAGCCGCCGGGAAGAAGCTGTTCCTGGACCTGCTGGTTCGGCAACGGAGAGACCTGTAGCGCCTCCCGGATGGTAGGAGGGTAAACAGTCCATGGTTGGGGTGAGAGCAGTCCTTGGCGATGCTGAGCGCCCTCCGCAGACAACGCTTGCTTTGGACAGACTCAATGGAGGGGAGCGAGGAACCGGTGATGCGTTGGGCAATTTTCACCACCCTCTGCAATGCCTTCCGGTCGGACACAGAGCAGTTGCCATACCATACTGTGATGCAGTTGGTAAGGATGCTCTCGATGGTGCAGCGGTAGAAGTTCACCAGGATCTGAGGAGACAGAGTCTTAGTTCCTTAGAGGTTTAGGAAGTTCGACATCACCCCAACAGCCTGTAGGGCCATAGAAGATGTGCTGTCGAAAACAATTTATCGGGATGCATCTAAGCATGGTTAGGACACTGCTCCATCCAAGACTGTGAGAAATTGTAGAGAGTTGTGGACGTAGCCCAGACCATCACGCAAACCAACCTCCCATCTATTGACTCTAGACTTCCTGCTGCCAGACCACCAACATAATCAAGGACCAGTCTCACCCCGATCACTCACTCTTCTTCTCCCCTCTCCCTCAGGCAAGAGATACAGATGTTTGAAGGTGCGCACACCTCCAGATTCAATAACAGTTTCTTCCCAGCTGTTCTCAGGCAACTGAACCATACCATTCTCTCAATAACAAAGTGGACGAACTACAACTCCTACGCCGGACAAACAAGGACTTCTCTTGAGCCGCTGCCATGTGCTTCACCGAGACCTGGCTGTGTGAGTCGACCCCAGACAGTGTGCTGCAACTGGCTGGCTTCCAACTTCAGAGAGCGGACCGCGAAGTGGAGGCAGCGGGAAAATCAAGAGGCGGTGGAATTTGCTTCTATACCAACCAGGACTGGTGCAGCGACATCACGGTGAGTATACAGGCACTGTATCATCATATGTCAGCTTTTGTGAGGACAGTTGCATTCCAACTAGGACCCGGACCTGGTTCAACAATAACAAGCCCTGGTTTACTGCAGAAACCACTGCAGTGGAAGCCTACAGGAGCGGGGATGCAGACCTCTACAAGCAGGCAAAGTACAAGCTGAGAAGAGGAATCAGAACTGCCAAGGAAAGGTACTCTGAGAAGTTGAGGAGCAAGTTCTCAGCTAGTGACTCTGCTTCAGTTTGGAAGGGCTTGCATGAAATCACAAAGAGGAAAGCCCCCCGCTCTTTGGACAATCGTCAGTTGACCAATGACCTGAATGAGTTCTACTGCAGGTTTGACAAGCAAAAACGTAACCCTGGTACCCCCCCCCCCCCCCCTCTCTCTCTCTCTCTCTCTCTCTCTCTCTCTCTCTGACCGGTTGCATCGTGGCTTGGTTCGGCAATTTGAGCGCCCTGGAGAGAAAAAGACTACAAAAAGTAGTAAACACTGCCCAGTCCATCATCGGCTCTGACCTTCCTTCCATCGAGGGGATTTATCGCAGTCGCTGCCTCAAAAAGGCTGGCAGTATCATCAAAGACCCACACCATCCTGGCCACACACTCATCTCCCTGCTACCTTCAGGTAGAAGGTACAGGAGCCTGAAGACTGCAACAACCAGGTTCAGGAATAGCTACTTCCCCTCAGCCATCAGGCTATTAAACCTGGCTCGGACAAAACTCTGATTATTAGCAACCAGTTTCTGTTATTTGCACTACCAGTTTATTTATTCATGTGTGTATATATTTATATCATGGTATATGGACACATTTATCTGTTTTGTAGTAAATGCCTACTATTTTCTGTGTGTTTAAGCAAAGCAAGAATTTCATTGTCCTATACAGGGACACATGACAATAAACTCACTTGGATTTCTCTCTCCGCGGGGCGTGGACCTTGAGCCTCACCGCGGGGCGTGGACTTAACATTAGAGCCGATCCCTTCCCTGGGATCGCTCCAACCGCGGCCTGCGGACTTTACCATGGAGAGCTCGCCGTCTCGGGAGAGGCCAAGTCGGGAGCTCCAACAATGTAGAAGGTTTAACTAGCCCCGACCCGGGGATCGATTGCTCAGTGCGGGGGTGCTGAGGTTCCCCCCGATGTGGGAGCTCGATCGCCCCTGACGCGAGGGCCTAAACGCTTCCGGCTACGGGAGTAAGATCGCCCCGTCAACGGAAGGCTCGAGGCCCCCGAACACGGCAGAACAAAGAAGGGAATAGATTGAACTTATTTTCGCCTTCCATCACAGTGAGGAATGTGGAGGAGTCACTGTGGTGGATGTTTATGTTAAAATGTGTTTCGTGTTTTCCTTTGCTTTTATTTGTATGACTGACTTGGCAAATGAAATTCCTCGTATGTTGCAAAGCATACTTTGCTAATAAAGTATTATTGTATTGTATTGTAATAGTGACCCTGAGGGATATACCCTGCAGGCACAACTACACCAACAGAACTTTAAAAAACTGAGTCAAAGAGATGACAGACACAAATGGCTGGTTCTGATACAGATTGCAAGAAAATGATTGTAGCAGATTGTAAATTGTCTAAAGTTGGAGAATTTTATATCGAGTCCAGAAGGAAGCAATGTGCTCAGATAGAAGGTGAGATGTTCTTCCTCAAGTTTGCATTTGGGCCTCCTGGTGTGGTATGATTTTCTTGGACGATTTTGGCAAAACAAAATCACTGTTTATCAGTTTAGGTGACAATAACCCAATACCAAAGCCCAAATGACACTTTTGAAGGTACATGGGTAGAACACACATTGCATTCCCTTAACTAGACCGCTCAGCTGTACTCCAGATATAGCTGGAGAAACCTCAGTGCGAAGAAGGGTCCCGGCCAGAAACAACACCTTCTCCAGGGAGGTGTAAGAAGGAACTGCAGATGCTGGTTTAAACCAAAGAGAGACACAACAAGCTGGAGTAACTGTGGTATGAATATTGATTTCTTTCCGTTCAGGTAGCCCCGGCATACCCTCTCTCTCTCTCGCGCTAGTTTCTCGTTTTCACCCTACAAACAGCTTACAATTGCCTGTTTCCTTTATAATTGTTACTGTTTTGCATATCTTTCATTCATTGTTCTTTATCTCTCCACATCACCATCTATATCTCTCTTTTCCCTTATCCCTAACCAGACTAAAGGGTCTCGACCTGAAACGTCACCCATTCCTTCTCTCCAGAGATGCTGCCTGTCCCGCTGAGTTACTCCAGCTTTTTGTGCCCACCTTCTCCATGAATGTTGCCTGACCTTCTGACCGGTCTGAAGAAGGGTCTCGACCCGAAACGTTGCCTATTTCCTTCGCTCCATAGAAACGTTGCCTATTTAGAATAGAATAGAATAGAATAGAATAGAATGCTATTTATTGTCATTCAAACCTAGGTTTGAACGAAATGTCATTTCTACAGTTTTTTACATTACAAAACAATCCAAGACCCACACTTAACACAGTTTACATAAACATCCATCACAGTGAGTCTCCAACATCTCCTCACTGTGATGGAAGGCAAAGTCTTTATCTCTTCCCTTTGTTCCTTCTCCAACTGCAGTGTCGAGGCGTACTGGGGCTCCGATGTTAAAGCCCCCGGCGGGCGATGGTAAGTCTTGAGGCTGGAACTTCGCTTCCTCGCCCGCTGAGTTTCTCCAGCTTTTTTGTCTACCTTCTGAATTACTCTGGCAATTTGTGTCTTTTTTCCAGATACAGCTAATGTGCTGAGGGGGCGATGGTGAGCCAGTGCAGACTGAGGCGAAATGAAGGTGAATGCGGTGCTGATTGGTGAAGAGCTTTTACATTGGAGTGGCGAGGGGGGGGCAATATACAGCAGTTAGCAGAGTTGACACAGATAACTGCAGGCGCTGGTTTACAAGAAAAAAAAAGACACAAAGTGCAGGTGTAACTCGGGGGATCAGGTATAATTCCACTGTTTGTTTGCACATGTGACAAATAAAAGGAGCATTGAAATATTTCCCCACTGGATAGCAGCCACAGTGCTTATGGGGAGCGGCGGGGAATTGTTTAGTCACAGCGAAGGTGGGGACGCATTCAATGGCCGTGATTGAAGGTGCAGGAAGCGAGGAGCAGCGGGTCAGTGCAGAGCAAAGATACTAGTCTTTGGTGCAGAGTGACTGGCCCAGAGTGCGGGGAGTCTGTGCAGAGTGACTGGTTCTGGTTGATTACTGCGCAAACAGCCCGCATCAGTGGTTATTTCGCGCAGGTCGGAGTGAGTTGAGTGGTCGGACTGGCCACAGTGCGGGGAGCGCCGAAGGCGGGTTTAACGCTGAGACATTGGTCACATTCCGAGTAGAGAGGGCGGGTGAGCGCGGAACGATTGGCTGAAGCTTTCAGCAACGACGAGAGGGAGGGGGGAAGTTCCCCTGGAAGCGAGTTCAGGAAGTTGAGAAAGTAGAAAATAATTGCGTGCCTGAAATCCCGACGCCAGCACCTGTGTTGCGGGAGTTTGAGAGGGGATACCATAAAGTGATACAAGTGGAATGGGCGAGTGTTGCTGGATGGGATAGGCCGCGTGTGAGGAGGAGGGGGAGAAAGTTGCAGGAGTTGGCGGCGGGAGAGGGAGAGAGAGTGGGACAGGGAGTGCCTGGGGCAGGACAGAGGTCGGAGGGTGACCGGAGCGGCGGCTGCTGCCACTTATCCTTTTGCCCCAGAGTCGCCCAGGAAGATGGCGAAGTGGTTGCGGGAGTATTTCAGCTTCAAGACGAAAGGTCCGGCCAAGGTGGAGGCGGTCGCCAAGAAGAAGAAACAGCAGCAGCAGCAGCAGTTCCAACAGCAACTGCTGCACCGGGGGCAGCCGGCGTCGCTGCGGGAGAGCGACTTGATGCGGGCTTACCGGCTGCAGAAGGAGCGGGACTTCGAGGATCCCTACAGCGGCGGCCCCGGCTCGTCGCTGCGCCGGCTCAAGGCCATGTGGCAGCAGGAGGAGGGGGGCGGTGGGGACGGGCAAGGGAGGGAAGAGGAGAAGGAGGAGAAGGAGGATGGCGGTGGAGACTCCCCGCCGCTGCAGCGCAGCCAGAGTGAGCGGCGAGCCACGGCCGCCCGACCCAAGTACATCATCCCGCCTCCACACCGGCTCATCAAGATACACGACCCGGTCCCCGCCGCTGCCGAGATGCCGCCTCCGCCGCCGCCACCACCACCACCACCACCACCGCCACCCGACGAGAAAGTAAGTTCCCGCGCCTCAACTTTCTCTTAACTTTTTAAATCTCCTCCGTCTCACAAACTAGCCTCCCTCCTGGTCACAAGAATGGTCTCGACCCTTCCTCCCCCCATTACTGATTGTATGCCGTGTTGTCACATTGCCATCAGCTCGCAATGACCCATTCTACATGTCCTTTACACCCGCTTTGATCTGTCGTTTTCACACCTTGCCCATCTATACCTATAGACACCCTCTCCCCTGACTCTCAGTGTGAAGAATGGTCTCTGTCCGAAATTTCACCCATTCATTCTCTCCAGAGATGCTGCCTGTCCTTGCTGAGTTACTCCCAACATTTTAATGTCTATCTTCATGTGTAAACCAGCATCTGTAGTTCCCTCCTACACACAGACCAGCTTCCCTCCTGGTCTGATGTAGGGTCACGACCCGAATCCTCGCCTATTCCTTCTCTCCAGAGGTGATGCCTGTATCTGCTGAGTTACTCCAGCTTTTTGTGTCTACCTCCCTCCTCTACTGTCGGCCCCATCTACACTTCACGTTGCCCCAGCAAAGAAGCCAACAGAATCAATGACCGTTGATAGACTCAAAAAGCTGGAGTAACTCAGCATCTCTGAGTAAGGCAGCATCTCTGGAGAGAAGGGATGGGTGGCGATTCGGGTTGAGACCCTACTTCAGACCGTTCATAGCCTGGTTATTCCGTCTCCCCTCTCTTATCGGGCAGAAGCTGCACTATCTTCAAAGCACGTACCACCAGAAAGAGCAATGCTACTTTAAAACAGTGTAGGAAGGAACTGCAGATGCTGGTTTAAATCGAAGATGGACACAAAATGCTGGTGTAACTCAGCGGGACAGGCAGCATCTCTGGAGAGAAGGATTTGGTGACGTGCTTTTAAACAGCCCGATCTCTCATTAACTAAGCATGTTGGCCCCAATATCCCAGCCTTCCTGCTTGCAGACCTTTCGACTTTCTTATGTAGATTTTTTTTCTGCAGCTGCAATACTATAAACATTGTATTCTGCATTCTGTATTTTTCTCTTTACACGTACCTTTTCCTCTTTGCGCTACCCGTTGTATGTGTATGACTTGATGCATGGTGCGAGGTGTGATTTCCCAGAATAGTACACAAGCCAAGTTTTTCACTTGTCTTGTTGTACGTGACAATCATAAACCAACACCATCGAGGTTAAGAGCGACGCGACGTCCTGTAAACTCTTCATCAGCGAGCGATATCTTGAAGCCGGTGATTGTCGCCCACCCCCGCCGTGAACTGGTGGTGACACACTTCCCTGTTTACAGTAGACGGGTTGTAGCTGTGCCAAGTGCCACCATTGATGCACATGCCCAATTGTTCTGATGGGTACCCGGCTCTGCTGTCTTCTATCAGCAGGCGATCGTAACTTTTGCCTGGAGTTTATTCCTACAAACGGGCTAGACTGACGCTGCGGGATACTGTACGGACTCTTGAACTACCACTAAATAAAGCAAACTGCTGGAGGAACCCTGCACCTGTGGAGGGAAATGGACAGTTGATATCAAGGTTGATTCCAGTTGCTAAATACTTTAACTCCCCCGTGCATTCCCATACTGACCTTTCTGTCCTGGGCCTCCTCCACTGTCAGAGTGAGGCCCAGCGCAGATTGAAGGAACAGCAACTCGTATTTCGCTTGGGCATCTTACACCCCAGCGGTATAAACATTGACTTGTCTAACTTCAAATAACCCTTGCTTTCCCTCTCTCTCCATCCCTCCCCCTTCCCAGTTCCCCACACGTCTCACTGTCTCCAACTATATTTTATCTCTGTTTGCTTTGTTGTTACCATTTCCCAGCTAACAATGATCTATTCTACATTTTCCTTGAACTGCATTCCTTTTGTCCTGTATTCACACCTCACACTTCCTTATCTATATATCTCCCTCTCCCCTGACATCAGTCTGAATGCTCTCAACCCAAAACATCACCCATTCCTTCTCTCCAGAGATGCTGCCTATCCTGCTGAGTTACTCCAGCATTTTGTGTCTATCTTCAATTGATATCAAGGGTTGCATCTGGACATCTATGTGCTCATTGTGAAGAACTTTTCCTCCTCCCTTCTCAGCATCTGCAGTCTCTTGTCTCTGTTTCACTGCTCCACCATGATGTAGTTTCGAGGTGTGCATAGGTATTCCTCCACTTTACCCAGTTGCTCCTGTCTAAATTTTGCTGGCAGCTGTGATCTCTTTGTACGGACCCACATTTGTACTCTAGCAATCCACATGATAGAACTCTGTCTCCATGGTTGCTGCCCGACCTGCAGAGTTCTTCCGTTATTGTTTTCTTGATAGTAGTCTGTTACACTTAATGCTATTGGCACCAGCAGTGTTGATTGAAAGTAAAGGATGCAAATGCCCATACACCAGATGGTCAGCATGGGTTTGGCGGGCTGAAACTTTTTTTTGCTGTGTGTCTACTGCATTGCTGGTTAAAAAGGGCTGTATGAGGTGATCAAAGGTGTGGAAGAGACCTGACAAAATGGAGTGGGGGGGTTTTAAACAATTATTTTAACATTCTTAAATCTTTTGAATATTTATATAACTCATGAGTCATTATAACATAGATGAGAAAGAAGGTTTGAAGAATGGGTTTATGGAGTGAGGTCATAAGGATATTGAATTTCACGTGCTGTGTCGTGGGGGATAATAATAGTTGACAGTGCCAGGGGAATGTGAGATAAAATATGGAGAGTAGAATTCTGCTTTGTACGCTCCATAAAGAACAGCATGTCAATAGGCAAGCAAAGTAAGCATTGAAGGCTGAAATTGGAAAATTCAATGTTCATACTGATGGATTCATACTAATGGCTACCCAAGCAGAATATTCGATTGTATTCTAGTTTGAGTGTGGCCTCACTCTGGCAGAGGATGAGATTGGAGGACTGAAAGGTTGATGTGGGAATAGGAATGGAATTAGGGCCATTCTTTGGAAAGTGAACCAAGATGTCACAAATGGTGTCACATAAAGTAATACGTTAAAAAAAATGTTGTAAGACCTTGCTATTTTCCTACGTACAAAATTATAATGCATGTCTGCTAAAGATATGAACATTCTAGCTTTTTCAAATTCACACAAGAGTTTGTAAGATAAAACTGAGTTATGAAAACATTGCTTCCGTGTGAGGTCACACACGTGACCAGTCATATTTGACCCCTTACCCCATGTCAGCATAACATGAATAGTTCACTTGATAAACTTTGAAAAACAACAAATAAATTATAGATGCAGTACAAAACAATATACCTGTAATGCTTTCAGAAATAGATTAGATTAGATTAGATCCTTTATTTGTCATTCAGACCTTACGGTCTGAACAAAATGTCGTTGCCTGCAGTCATACACATAATAATAAACAACAAAACACACAATAAACACAAATTAACATCCACCACAGTGAGTTCATCAGGCACCTCCACACTGTGATGGAGGCAAAGGTCTTAAGGTTACTGTCTCTTCCCTCCTTATTCTCCCTCTGCGCTGAGGCGATATGTTGTTACCCCACCGGGCGATGGTAAGTCAGTCCTGCGGCTCACCGAGCTCCACGGCCCGGGGTGGTCGAAGCTGCCGCCCTTCAGTCCAGCGGACGCAGCTGTTGCTGCGGGAGCTCCGGAAAACAGGCACCAGCCTGTGACCTGCGAGCTCCCGACGATGTCGTCCACTGGCCCGCGGCCGAGCCCCGGATTCAGGTCGCCGCCGCCAGAACACCGCCTGAGCTACCGGAGCGTCGTCTCAGCCCCGTGCCGGGCTGCCCTCACCGGAGCGCCGTCTCAGCCCCGCGCCGGGCAGCCCTCACCGGAGCACCGTCCCAGCCCCGAGCCGTCCCAGCCCCGAGCCGGGCCGTCCTCACCGGAGTGCCGTCCCAGCCCCGAGTCGTGCCGCTCCCACTGGAGCACCCGAACGCCGCCACATCTCCGAATTCGGCCAGCCTCGCGTTGGTGAGTCCTGGCTGGCTCTGCCTCCAGAGCCTCCAGGTCATTCGCAGGTTGGAGGCCGCCAGCTCCGCCATTAGGCCTCAGCGCAGACGGAGGCAGATAAGGGGGGGATACAACAGAAGAGTCGCATTCCCCCGAAGGGAGAGACAGTAAACCATGTTTCAACCCCCCCCCCCCCCTAAAAACAGTCGGGCTGCAGGCGAGCCACAGCCGTTCAACAGCGCCGCCACTTCTGGACTTCCAGAAGAGATGTATTCCACAATTTTTTTCAAATTTGTGGTCACACATGTGACTAAGAATGGGCCATTAAAATAGCAAGCAAGCGGAAACCAGGCCCACGCAAACATAGTGCAAATGTTTGGAGAAACAGTCACCTAGCCCACATTTTATCTCACCAATGGTTTGCTTCATTTGGGATGGACCAATACATGGAGTTTTTGGTTGAATCCGATCTCGCAGGTAGTATGCATGAAATAAGTGCTCCTGTGTCAGTGCCTAATCATAAGAAGTGTTTTCTCCTTACCCACCAGGTACCCAGTTAGTGTGCCACATATTTTGAAAATGACCTTCCTTTCATTAAGAAACTAAAAGTGGGGATGATTATTGATGACATTTCCATTCACAGTGTCACTGAGAATGAAGTAGTTCACACCAACATGGAGCTGTGCCTGGGCAAAACTAGGTGTGGGCTGTAGAATGGCAGTAAATGCAGGCATTATCAACAGCAGCCACTTTCCATAAAAAGAATGCTGAGACAACAGAGGACACAAAATTGACATCACAGCACTTGCATATCTTATATTAGATTGCATGGCTTCAAATTGGGCCACCCTCGTGCCTGCCTTTAAGATGCAACAATCAGACAGAATGCCTTCAGTTCTGAATCGGACAGAATGCCTTCAAGTTGCACGCATGCTCTCGAGGAGTTCTCAGTTTGCCATCTTGACCAAGTATGGTGCTAATACTGGATTCAAAAGTAAATAAGAATATTGAAACACAACACACCATGTGCTTTTGATATTGTCACTCTTAGTACAAAGGTATTCCCAGTCTTTATCCCATCACTCTTTGCATTGTTGTGTGATTTGATATACGTGCTGGACCCCTCCATTCTGGAGGTGGACATGGGTGTACCAGTAAATGATATCAACAAATAAAAACAGAAGTACTGAGGGTAGACACAAAATGCTTGAGTAACTCAGCGGGACAGGCAGCATCTCTGGAGAGAAGGAATGGGTGATGTTTTGGATCTGAAGAAGGGTCTCGACCCAAAACGTCACCCATTCCTTCTCTCCAGTGATGCTGCCTGTCCCGCTGAGTTACTCCAGCATTTTGTGTCTGCCTTTGATTTAAACCAGCATCTGCAGTTCCTTCCTACACAGAAGTACTGAGTATTCATTAAGTGTTGCAATTCATGTTATAATGAGAGTATATTCCACCACACTTTGTGCAATCCCCAGTTTTTAATGTGCCATTGCCCTCTTTTGTGGCAGATATTTTGGGTGTGTTAGATTCTGAGGTTTAAATTTTCATTGACTTTTGAAGAGGCAGGTATGTTTGTGATAATTCTTTCAAGAAGAAATGCAACTACAGTCATTCCTTTGAAATCATTGTTTTTTGCAAGGGAAACGGTTTGTGTCGCAGTAGAAACATAGAAACATAGAAATTAGGTGCAGGAGTAGGCCATTCGGCCCTTCGAGCCTGCACCGCCATTCAATATGATCATGGCTGATCATCCAACTCAGTATCCCGTACCTGCCTTCTCTCCATACCCTCTGATCCCCTTAGCCACAAGGGCCACATCTAACTCCCTCTTAAATATAGACAATGAACTGGCCTCGACTACCCTCTGTGGCAGGGAGTTCCAGAGATTCACCACTCTCTGTGTGAAAAAAGTTCTTCTCATCTCGGTTTTAAAGGATTTCCCCCTTATCCTTAAGCTGTGACCCCTTGTCCTGGACTTCCCCAACATCGGGAGCAATCTTCCTGCATCTAGCCTGTCCAACCCCTTAAGAATTTTGTAAGTTTCTATAAGATCCCCACTCAATCTCCTAAATTCTAGAGAGTATAAACCAAGTCTATCCAGTCTTTCTTCATAAGGCAGTCCTGACATCCCAGGAATCAGTCTGGTGAACCTTCTCTGCACTCCCTCTATGGCAATAATGTCCTTCCTCAGATTTGGAGACCAAAACTGTACGCAATACTCCAGGTGTGGTCTCACCAAGACCCTGTACAACTGCAGTAGAACCTCCCTGCTCCTATACTCAAATCCTTTTGCTATGAAAGCTAACATACCATTCGCTTTCTTCACTGCCTGCTGCACCTGCATGCCCACTATCAATGACTGGTGTACCATGACACCCAGGTCTCGCTGCATCGCCCCTTTTCCTAGTCGGCCACCATTTAGATAATAGTCTGCTTTCCTGTTTTTGCCACCAAAATGGATAACCTCACATTTATCCACATTATACTGCATCTGCCAAACATTTGCCCACTCACCCAGCCTATCCAAGTCACCTTGCAGTCTCCTAGCATCCTCCTCACAGCTAACGCTGCCCCCCAGCTTAGTGTCATCCGCAAACTTGGAGATATTGCCTTCAATTCCCTCATCCAGATCATTAATATATATTGTAAATAGCTGGGGTCCTAGCACTGAGCCTTGCGGTACCCCACTAGTCACTGCCTGCCATTGTGAAAAGGACCCGTTTACTCCTACTCTTTGCTTCCTGTTTGCCAGCCAGTTCTCTATCCACATCAATACTGAACCCCCAATGCCGTGTGCTTTAAGTTTGTAAACTAATCTCTTATGTGGGACCTTGTCGAAAGCCTTCTGGAAGTCCAGATACACCACATCCACTGGTTCTCCCCTATCCACGCTACTAGTTACATCCTCGAAAAATTCTATAAGATTCGTCAGACATGATTTACCTTTTGTAAATCCATGCTGACTTTGTCCAATGATTTCACCACTTTCCAAATGTGCTGCTATCCCATCTTTAATAACTGACTCTAGCAGTTTCCCCACTACCGATGTTAGACTAACTGGTCTGTAATTCCCCATTTTCACTCTCCCTCCCTTCTTAAAAAGTGGGGTTACGTTTGCTACCCGCCAATCCTCAGGAACTACTCCAGAATCTAAAGAGTTTTGAAAGATTATTGCTAATGCATCCACTATTTCTGGAGCTACTTCCTTAAGTACTCTGGGATGCAGCCTATCTGGCCCTGGGGATTTATCGGCCTTTAATCCATTTAATTTACCCAACACCACTTCCCGGCTAACCTGGATTTCACTCAATTCCTCCAACTCCTTTGACCCGCGGTCCCCTGCTATTTCCGGCAGATTATTTATGTCTTCCTTAGTGAAGACGGAACCAAAGTAGTTATTCAATTGGTCCGCCATATCCTTGTTCCCCATGATCAACTCACCTGTTTCTGACTGCAAGGGACCTACATTTGTTTTAACTAATCTCTTTCTTTTCACATATCTATAAAAACTTTTGCAGTCAGTTTTTATGTTCCCTGCCAGTTTTCTTTCATAATCTATTTTTCCTTTCCTAATTAAGCCCTTTGTCCTCCTCTGCTGGTCTCTGAATTTCTCCCAGTCCAAAAAGTATGCTGCTTTTTCTGGCTAATTTGTACGCATCATGCTTCGCTTTGATACTATCCCTGATTTCCCTTGTAATCCACGGATGCACTACCTTCCCTGATTTATTCTTTTGCCAAACTGGGATGAACAATTTTTGTAGTTCATCCGTGCAGTCTTTAAATGTCTTCCATTGCATATCCACCGTCAACCCTTTTAGAATTAATTGCCAGTCAATCTTGGCCAATTCACGTCTCATACCCTCAAAGTTACCTTTCTTTAAGTTCAGAACCATTGTTTCTGAATTAACAATGTCACTCTCCATCCTAATGAAGAACTCAACCATATTATGGTCACTCTTGCCCAAGGGGGCACGTACAACAAGACTGCTAACTAACCCTTCCTCATTACTCAATACCCAGTCTAAAATAGCCTGCTCTCTCGTTGGTTCCTCTACATGTTGATTTAGATAACTATCCCGCATACATTCCAAAAAATCCTCTTCCTCAGCACCCCTGCCAATTTGATTCACCCAATCTATATGTAGATTGAAGTCACCCATTATAACGGTTTTGCCTTTGTCGCACGCATTTCTAATTTCCTGTTTGATACCATCTCCAACTTCACTACTACTGTTAGGTGGCCTGTACACAACACCCACCAGCGTTTTCTGCCCCTTAGTGTTTCGCAGCTCTACCCATACCGATTCCACATCCTGCAAACTAATGTCCTTCCTTTCCATTGCGTTAATCTCCTCTCTAATCAGCAACGCTACCTCACCTCCTTTTCCTTTCTCTCTATCCCTCCTGAATATTGAATATCCCTGGATGTTCAGCTCCCAGCCTTGGTCACCCTGGAGCCATGTCTCCGTGATCCCAACTATATCATAGTCATTAATAGCTATCTGCACGTTCAACTCATCCACCTTATTACGAATGTTCCTTGCATTGAGACACAAAGCCTTCAGGCTTGTTTTTACAACACTCTTACCCCTTATACAATTTTGTTGAAAAGTGGGCCTTTTTGATTTTTGCCCTGGATTTTCCGGCCTGCCACTTTTACTTTTCACCTTGCTACCTATTGCTTCTACCCTCATTTTACACCCCTCTGTCTCTACGCTCACACATTTAAGAAACCCTTTCCCTTTAACTCCATCCTCCACTAGCCCATTCGACACCCCACCCCCCTTATTCAGTTTAAAACCACCCGTGTAGCAGTGGCAAACCTGCCTGCCAGAATGCTGGTCCCACACCTGTTAAGATGCAATCCGTCCCTTTTGTACAGTACATTGGTTTTTATCTGCAGCTAATTTCTAACCTTTTGAAAACTGCCCTCTCCTCTGCTTATGTAAGTGGTGTACACACCTCATTTCTTTCCTGCATGTATGTACTTGTTTGTTCCTCATCCCTCTCTTCTCTTACATATGTGGGTTTGTATGTATGATACATCCTGAAAAATCCTTTCTGCCAAATGGTATTGCATATAGGACATGAGAAAAAAAAAATATTGTTTGAAAATTCTTGACAGCATATTCACCCTAAAGTGTATGCAGATTGCAGTTTTACCTTGCGCAGAAAAAATTGTAATATTTGTTAGATCTTGAAAAATAATGGTAACATTATCAAGGGTGTAGTACTGTTCTTCAGGGTGTAGTACTGTTGGAAAACATTGCACAAGTGCCAATCCCCCTTGAACGTCAGTACCATGCCTCAAGTGCATGTGTGCAGAGCCGATACAGTTTTAGTCCCCAACAGCAATAGTATCGAAACAGAGGACTTTTGTGTCCAAATATATAATCTGGAAAGCATAAATTTGATTTTTCACGATGTAGAATTGTCAGGAAAAGACGGCATGTGTGTTGTGAGAGATTACACTTGTGAAATTAAATTTAAGATTGGATCATTTTTCTGTTTGGAAGTTATTATCCGATATCAGGTGGTTTAAAAAAAAAAATCACTGGCCTTGAGTGGGAGTACCAGTTTATATCATTCTGTGCCTTGCAGTTCAGTATTTGTTTGGTTTAAAACAAGCCATGCAGGATGCATATTGCAACACTGTCTGTGTGGATGTCAACTCAAGTCACTTTTATTTCTATAGCACATTTAAAAACACAACTCTCGTTGACCAAAGTGCTTTCCATTGGTGGAGGTATTAACGTTCTACAACAGTGGTTCATAGGTTAAGTACATACATAAATACATACAGCCCTCCCTCAGAGGACGTCAAGAAAGGCTTGAGAGTAAAGATGGGTTTTAAGTCTCGACTTAAAAGAGTCGATGGAGGGGGCAGTTCTGATGGGAAGTGGGATGCTGTTCCACAGTCTAGGAGCTGCAACCGCAAAGGCGCGGCCGCCCGTGAGCTTATGCCTAGACCGTGGGATGTTCAGTAACCCCAAGTCGGCCGATCTGCAGGACCTGGAGGTGGTGTGGTGGGTAAGCAGACTTTTGATGTAGGTGGAGGCAAGCCCGTTAAGGGATTTGTAAACATAAAGAAGGTTCTTGAAATTTATTCGGATCTGCACAGGGAGCCATTGGAGAGAGGCCAGAATTGCGGTGATGTGGTCCCTTTTTCGGGTGCCCGTCGGAAGTCTCTCTGCGGCGTTTTGGACCAGTTGCAGGCGGGACAGGGATGATTGGCTGTTGCCAGTGTAAAGGGAGTTGCAGTAATCGAGGCGGGAGGAGATAAATGTGTGGATGATCTTTTCGAGGTCGTCAAACTGGATGAATTGTTTTATTTTAGCTATTGTCCGAAGCTGGAAGAAGCTAGCTTTTACCACGGCATTGACCTGTTTGTCAAATTTCAATGCTGAGTCAAATATAATGCGAAGGATGTCTAACATTGCTGTCTGATGTTCTCGCAAATAAAGGCATGTTCAAATAGACTGGGTTACAACCCGTGTAAAATCTGGACCTAAACACAAACGGAGATGTAATCAGTGGTTCAATAAGTTAAGTTCAAATTTGCACACATACCTTCAGTGGCTCTTTTTTTTCAAACCAATGCATGGAAGTTTTTCTAACAAACTGCCTCCATATTCACCTTCAACCTCCCCTCCCCAGACTCTCTTACTCCTTTTTATTTCTGTCTGCCTCCATCCATCATCTACCTGCCTCTGAATGTGGGAGTAAACTGGAGCGCCTGGAGAAAACACATGCGGTCATCGGGCGAACATGTCTGAGGAAGGGTCTCGACCCAAAACGTCACCCATCGCAAGTTCTTTCATGGCTTGAGCTTTTGTTATTTTAAGAATCTTTTGTTCCAGAAAGCACTCACCAATGCATTGATGAAATTTGTGAACATTGGCAGCTACTCTGCTTCTAAGAACCTCAATGGATGAATTGGACAAACATTTATGTTCCACAATTTAATATGATTTAAATGATAAGGCATTTACTTTGGGCCCCTTATCCCTAATAACTATGTCTGAGGAAGGGTCTCGACCAAAAACGTCACCCATTCCTTCTCTTTAGAGATGCTGCCTGTCCCACTGAGTTACCCCAGCATTGTGTCTATATTTGGTGTAAACCTGCATCTGCAGTTCCTTCCTACTCAACTGTTTGTATGTATTTTTTTGCCTACAAATGAATAATTTGCGAATAAATAACTAACTGGAATGGTTAAATGGCAGAGTTTATTTCATCTGCATTTCTTGGCCAGCAAATTGTTTTGGTACATTTTGCATAATAGGCATGTATCATTTGTATCAATTAATAAGCGTTTAATTTATTACGATGCTAGCAAAGATTCCAGTGGGACGGCACCAGTCTACCTTCTAATTGATGTATTCACATGTTGGAAAGTCGAAAGCTAAGATTTTGCATAGCCAGTCTCCAAAAGATCAATGCCTTGCTTTCTGTTGCATAAGCTAATGGTCTTTTGTGTGGAATCTTAGTGAATAGCTTCTGCCATATCACAAAAACTATTTTCTTATCTGTTATTGGTTTTATCCTCTCAAATGTGTTTATTTTTAATTGGACATGATTGACCTATTACAAATTCTTGTTGGTTCTCTAACATCAAAATTTTGAAGTAATTATGTCACCGTTCATATATTTTATTAACTTTCACATAACATGTTAGATGTACAGGTCTATAATTTCCTGTCTTACCTTCATTTTCTTAAAGAACAAAGTAATTTTGTAATTGTTCAATTTAAATTATTCTGTTGTGGGACCTTCTGAAAATTTATGGCCAAAGCCTTTGTTATTTCCTTGTCAGTTTCCTATATTGTTGTTAGATTTCTCCATCGTCAATGGCCTTTTTCTTAGTTCTCTCTGTGGTCATAGGAGTTTTAAGTATGTTGGTATCTGCTGTACTATATCAGCAATCAAATTGTTGCTGTTGCTAATCAAATTGGTTTTTGACGGTTTCAGGTTGCTAATCAGGATGACTACTCTGATCCATTTGATGCCAAAAACGAATTGAAGAATAAAGTTTTCAAAAAGCAGGAAATGGAAAATGGATACATGGAACCTTATGAGGCACAAAAGATGATGGCGGGTAAGATTAGATGATGGCGGGTAAGATAAGTAATTGGATAAATGACTTCAATTAAACTACTTGATCTATATGAATTCTCTTGAATCGTATTACAGATCACTTGAGCCATGGTACAATTTTCCTGCTAATAAACGTACTCACAACTTTGCTCCAAACCCCCTTGCAAGTAGTTATCCAGCAATTGTTTCATCTTTACTGAATCAGTACCTTCCAGATCACAATAATTTTGAGTATATTTTTCAGGAAGAGTTTTGCCCTGTTTTGTTTTAACAGCTAGTTATATTATTTTCTGCTTATTTACTCTTCTGGAAATTAGTTCATGTTTGCAAACATCCATGAATTTAAATAGTTAGAATCTCCCCATAACACTCTGCTGTAAGGAGAGTAGCCACAGCTTTTTTGCACCATGTAAGTGAGATTCTGCATCATCATAACATTCAAATACATTTCTTCTGCCGAGATCATGACTGCCTTTCTGAACATTTTCTTGAATTCAACACATTGCTCCATCTGGAACCAGACTTTTTTTTTTAAGTTTAGGTTGGAGATACAGCATGGAAATGGGCCATCCGTCATGTTGGCCATTAATGGGCCCTCCGTCATGTTGGCCATTAATGGGCCCTCCGTCATGTTGGCCATTAATGGGCCCTCCGTCATGTTGGCCATTAATGGGCCCTTCGTCATGTTGGCCATTAATCACCCATTTACATTAGTTCTATGCTATCCCACGTTTTCATTGACTCCCGGCACACGAGAGACAATTTGCAGAGGCCAATTAACTCACAAACCCACACATAATTGAGGGATGTAATGCTGAGGATCTATAGCGTGCTGGTCAGGCAGCATTTGGAGTATTGTGGGCACCATATCTGAGGAAGGATGTGCTGGCCCTGGAGAGGATCCAAAGGAGGTTCACAAGAATGATCCCAGGAATGAGTGGGTTAACATATGATGAGCATTTGACAGCACTGGGCCTGTACTCGCTGTAGTTTAGAAGGATGAGGGTGGACCTCATTGAAACTTACCGACTAGTGAAAGGCTAGATAGAGTGGATGTGGAGAGGATGTTTCCACTAGCGGGAGAGTCTAGGATTAGAGGCCATGGCCTCAAAATTATAGGACATTCCTTTAGGAAAGAGATGAGAAGGAATTTCTATAGTCAGAGGGTGGTGAATCTGTGGAATTCTTTGTTGCTTTGTGGAGGCTGTCAATGGATATTTTAAAGCAGAGGTGGATACATTATTGATTGGTGCGGGTGTCAGCGGTAATGGGGTGAAGGCAGGAGAATGGGGTTAGGAGAGAGAGAGATAGATCAGGCACGATTGATTGTCAGGGTTGACTTGATGGGCCGAATGGCCTAATTCTGCTCCTATCACGTGGAATTTGAGCACCCAGAAGTAACTCATATGGACACAGGGAGAAGATGCAAACTCCACGTAGACAGCACCCAAGGTCAGGATCAAACCCTGGTCTCTCAATGGGAGGCAGCAGCTCTACCAGCTATGCCATGATACGATACGACAGAACTTTATTTATCCCAGGAGGGAAATTGATCTGCCAACAGTCATCGAAATACGAAATACGAAATACATGAAACATGAAATTAAAGTGATGAGTGGAAAGTATTGGGGGATGTGCAAAGATTTTGAGGGGCGGGGGGTGGCGGGTGGAGGGGAGGGGAGTCAGTCTCGGTCTACCTCACGACAGAAGGGGGAAGAGTTGAACAGTTTAGCCACAGGGAAAAGGATCTTCTGTGGCATTCTGTGCTGCATCTTGGTGGAACCACAGTTTGAGGAGCATCCTCCCCTCCAGGACCACCTCCCATTAATCCAACTCCGCCCCCAGGACGCAGCCAGCCCTCCTGATCTGTCACACTCGTAACGTTGTGTATGGACTTTCTGGTTTTATACTGTTTCAGAAATCCCAAGGATTTATTTACTGTTTCTATCTCAATACCACTACCTTGAACTTCCAAGTTTACTTGTTCCTCTGCCCTCCTTGCAAATATATAATAAACTATAGGTTGAATTTCTTGAAACCCAATCCATATGTGTATGCACTGATGTGTTTTATGTTATGAATAATTTCCCTTGGCACCAGTCGAACTAGAGTTTTTTCAACACTGATGTGTTTTATGTTATGAATCATTTCCCTTGGCACCAGTCGAACTAGAGGTTTTTTTTCAATAAATCATTACTATTTTTTTTAATTTCTCGAAGTTTATATTTGCAGATAACTAAAACCATGTTACATCTTTTTGACAATTGGCAGTAAAGAACGTGAAAGCTGGTTCTGCAGATATTCACATAAACAAATACAAATGTTATGCTAGTTGTGTATTGAGTAACTACAGCAAATAACATGGTTGCTGCAGACCTGGTTAGGTGAGTGAAGCTCTGGGATGTTTCCATCTGTGGATTTTAATTTGGAGTACATAACTGTTTAAAGGTAGTCATGATTGGTATCATTATTCACAGTCTAATATAATTTTCCTCCTTTATGTTTGGGATATTTCTGTTGCTGGGAAGGCCAGTATTTATTGCCTATGCCGAGGTAGACATGAACAATGACCTTAAACTACTGCATTTGTTCTGGTGCAGTTGATTAAAGAGTTTAGGGTTTTAGACAGATGATATATTTCCAAATTGGGGGTGATTTGAAAGGGAAGCTACAAGTGGGATGGTCTTCCCATATGTTTGAAGCCCTTGTCATTCATGGTGGCAGGGATGGTGGTATTGAGTGGTGCTGTGGAATACTCAATTGCAGCTTGGGCACTTTGTAGATGGTGCGCACGACAGTCAAGGCAGACCGGTTCAATATTTAGGCTTGTATAAACATGGAGGCAATGCAGTCACTGTGTGTGGATACAGGGACATTTAGCTTGCAAGGCTTCCTGCACAATGGTCATAGCACAATCCAGCTGACTCTTCGGGGAAAAAAAAGAGTTGAGTTCAAGAATATAAATGAATCTCTGTGAATCAATTATTTGCTATCGTGTCAGTGGTTACATCAAATGGTGATTTAAAGAAATGGTGAAACATGGACAAATTCTTGGAATATATATTTTAACAAGTTTTGTATTTTTTAGTGCTACGAAATGTTTCCTTGTTTTATTCGTATTAAATATGTGGAACAGAATAATCTTTAATATTCAATTGCAATAATCTTCCTAGATTCCAGTTACTTGAAGGCAAATAAACCCCTCTTATCACAATGCAATTCCCATATCCACTAGGATTACAATTCAGTGCCAGATTATCTGCTTGGACCAGTCTGAAATTGTGTTCTGTAATTTGTTGTGACATGGCCTCGAAAATCAATGTCTATGATGTCAATAGTTTTGCAGAAGGCTTCCACGTGAACAACCTGTCTATCCTTTCAGCTGTAAAACATTGTTTTTATTGAACTGCACACCTATTTTTATCAACCGATGGATTAAAAACCGATGGATTTTTCCAGTAACATGTCATATTTTAATAAAAGGTTTTATGCTGCACTTGTCATTTTGCGTTGTTTTAGTTGGAGCATAACAAGTGGGGAGATTGTTTAGATAAAGATTGTTTTGATGTCACATTTGATTAAGTCATTGTGATGAAGGTACAAGACCAGATTTACAAGTGGGCATGGTTCATTTACAATGTGATTTTCATGTAATTAGTTTGACTTACTTCAGAGAAAGTTTTGGTTGGGCTTAGGTGGGGTGGTGCAGGGATAAGGATTGGATTGGGGTTAGGTTGGTGTTGAGAGGGAAAAGGCAAGATTGGAAACTGGTGATTGCAGGGGAATAAACCCACAATTATATTTGGGAAGACTCAAAGGATTTGGGTTGGAGAATAAATAGGAAGGGGGCGAATGAGATTGGAGATACTGGGCAAAGGGAGGGACTGAAGAGACGGAGGCTAAGAGCTGGCCTGATCAAAACAAAAGATGAGAGGCTTAGATAGTAAGAGATTTTCCTCATGATGGAGGTGCCTTAAGAACAGATATCACATTTAAGGTGAAAAGCAAAAGGATGAGAGGGGATTTGAGGCATTGTGACGAATGAGGTTAAAAGCATAGATTTAGAAATCAGAATTTAGAAAAAGTAAGACTGGTGATTTTTGACAATCGATGGTTCTATATGTTCCTCAACTGTGGCCTAGGAAGGTTAGGCTTATTGAAAGAAGAGGGGCAGGACTAACACCTCTGATTAAGGTCCCTGTCGTGGTTGAGGTATATGTCATTGGCCCGAGTGAGACCACACCTGGAGTATTGTGTGCAGTTTTGGTCTTCAATTCTTGCTATTGAGTGAGTGCAGCGTAGGTTCACAAGGTTAATTCCTGGGATGGTGGGACTGTCAAATATTGATAGATTGGAGCGGCTGCGCTTGTATACTCTGGAATTTAGAAGGATGAGAGAGGATCTTATTGAAACATATAAGATTATTAAGGGTTTGGACAAGCTAGAGGCAGGAAACATGTTCCCGATGTCGGGGGAGTCCAGAGCCAGGTGCCACAGTTTAAGAATAAGGGGGAAGCCATCTAGAATGGAGAAATGGAAATATTTTTTCACAGAGTTGTGAGTCTGAGGAATTTTCTGCCTCGGAGGGCGGTGGAGGCTGGTTCTCTGGATAATTTCAAGAGAGAGCTAGATGGGGCTCCTAAAGATAGTGGGGTCAGGAGATATGGGGAGAAGGCAGGTACTGATTGTGGATGATCAGTCATGATCATATTGAATGGCGGTGCTGGCTCGAAGGGCCGAATGGCGTTCTCCTGCAGCTATTGTCCATAGCAAAGGGACTTTTGATTCTTTCTTGTAGACATTGGCAGTACAGAGGATGGGGAAATGAACTCCATGTTACTTTGTATTCATTATTTGTGTTTACAAGGATTGTAAATGCTGATTTCACTGCTATGGGGTTAATTCTGTGTTCAATTATTCATCGTAAGAATGACATTTCATGCAACAAGGACATTTAAACAAAACTTTTACGGGACTGCACCTTGGCAAAGGATAGGTTATTACTTTGTGAAATCAATGTGCATTGAAAACATATGTTGGTGAAGATAACAAGAAAGGAGAAGCAGATTAAATGCAATAATAAGATAATAAATCAAGATTATATTTTATACTTTCATAGGTAGACAAAAATGCTGGAGAAACTCAGCGGGTGAGGCAGCATCTATGGAGCGAAGGAAATGGGCAACGTTTCAGCATTTTTGTCGACCTTCGATTTTCCAACATCTGCAGTTCCCTCTTAAACATTTTATACTTTCATGGTAGTTTTCATTACAGTTCAGTTTGAGTCCAAGGATGATTGGAACTATAATGGCTGTGACAGTTTTCCTATCCAAAAATGCAGGTTTGATGTCAACATACAGTTTTACCTTGCTTTATCCCCTCGTTTTATTTTACCATTTTGCTTTGTCGCCTCCCCTATGCTGAGATTTTCAGCACACTACCCTGGATGAGGAGGTGCTTACTTGAAGCTGGTCATCAACTTTAATGTCCGTCACCCAACTTCATCCTCCCACAAATGATTATGTCCATTTGTCCAAGCCATTGTTCTAAAATTAAATTTGATGCTTGCAATCTTGGTATCATATCTATGTTCATAGCGAGAAGATTTGAGTATAGGAGCAAGGAGGTCCTATTGCAGTTGTACAGGGCCCTGGTGAGACGGCACATGGAATATTATGTTCAGTTTTGGTCTCCTAATTTGTGGAAGGACATTCTTGCTATTGAGGAATGCAGCATAGGTTCACTAGGTTAATTCCCAGGATGGCGGGACTGACATATGATGAAAGAATAGATCAACTGGGCTTGTATTCACTGGAATTTAGAAGGATGAGAGGGATCTTATAGAAACATATAAGATTATTGAGGGATTGGACAGATTAGATGCAGGAAAAATGTTCCTGATGTTGGGGGCGTTCAGAATCAGGGGTCACAGTGTAAGAATAAGGGGTAGGCCATTTAGGACTGAGATGAGGAAAAACCTTTTCACCCAGAGAGGTGTGAATCTGTGGAATTTTCTGCCACAGAAGGCAGTGGAGGCCAATTCACATGGATGTATTCAAGAGAGAGTTAGATATGGCTCTTGGGACTAACCGAATCAAGGGATATGGGGGGGAGCAGGAACAGGGTACTGATTGTGGATGATCAGCCATGATCATATTGAATGGTGGTGCTGGCTCAAAGGGCCGAATGGCCTACTCCTGCACCTGCTTTCTATTTTTCCAGATCTCGCCTGTATTTCCCACCGCAATACACGCCTAACTACATCTTGGCTCATCAGCTGCCAAAGTCCTCATTAACACATTTTGCATTCCTAACTGACTTTCTTCAACTCTCCGCAATCCTTAAATTCTGCAGCTCCTGTTTTAACCATGAGCTGCAGGCCATGGTTGCCCATCACCCTATTTGCTGTCAGATGACAGCTCTAATTTAAAATTCTCATTCTAGTTTTAAGCCCTCCATGCCCTCGCCAATCTGCTTCCCATTATCCTCCACCTTCTCTACTATTTACTGTACTATATACAATTTGAATGTCTCTGAAACACGTTATAAACATTTTTTTTTAGAACTTTACCTCGCCCAATAGAATTTGAGGTGATCGAAGAAGTATTTCTAACATGATTGGAGAACAGCCCATAAAATGGTTTGCTTCTATCTGTTTTTATTATAAAATAACTGAATTATTCAAATATCATTCCTTATTTGCCTGCACTGAAGCGAATGCGTTCATTGTTTAGTGAACTTTGGAGCCCCTGAGTTCTGATTAATGCATGATGCAATCCCTCCTGGACTAAACGATCCTTTGGTATGATAAATGGATGATATGCAAAATACAGCGCTGAAAGCAGCACTCAGTGTGACCAGAAATGTATTTAACTCTTAACTTCCATTAAAAAATAATAATCTATAATTGTGAAATGTTGTACCTGTCTGCTGGCTTTTGTGGTGTTTGTACATGGGGCCCTTTATCTCCCCATTCCACTGTAGCTCCTTGCTTCCCAATTATATTCAATTTGTCAAATGTGCTCAGGAAAGTTTCCTCTGGCAATATGTTGAGGGTCTGACATGGGAGAGGGCAATGTTTGGTCTAGTCTTCGGAAATTGGAAAAGGCAAGTGGATGAAATGTTCATGGATGAACCTTTAGGGACCAGCGACCACTGTTCTATTAGGTCTAAAATAATTATAAATGGGACAGTGGGCCTGCGAGTTAAAATGCTAAATTGGGGCAAGGCCAACTTTGAGGGTATGAGAGATGGACTCGCTCAAGTTGATTGGAACTGTTTGCTTGATGGAAAGGGAACGTCAGGAAAGTGGGTTGTTTTTAAAAGTTTGCGGACATGAGTTCAGGACATGCACGTCCCTGCCAGAGTGAAGGGCAATGCAGACAAACATGATGTAGCTTGGATGACGAGGGAAATTGTGGCTTTGGTCAAGAGTAAGAAGGAAGCATGGGACAGGTATAGCCAGCAGGAATAAAATATATCCCATGACTAGTTTCGGGAACTAGACAACAAGTTAAAAAAAGGAAATCAGAAGGGTAAAAAGGGCATAGGAGATGGTTCGGGCTTAGCCTTAAGAGATTTTATAAGCACTAAAAACAAAAAGGGTGACCAGAGAGAGGGTGGAACCTCGCAGGAATCCAAGCGATCAACTCATTGTGGAGTCACAGGCAATGGGCAAGTTCCTCAATTAATATTTCTCCTGATTTTACCAGGGAGACTACCAGATAAGAAGATAGACACATTTCACTTTTCATGTGCAAATTCATTTCACTTGCACTTTATGTGCAAGTGACGAATAAAACTGATTGTATTGTATTTCCCATAGATGTCTCTCCATAGATGCTGCATCACCCGCTGAGTTTTTCCAGCATTTTAGTCTACCTTTGATTTTTCACCATCTGCAGTTCCTTCTTAAACACATTTCCCGGGCCTGATCAGATATATCCGAGGACATGTGGGAAGCTAGAGAAGAAACTACACGAGCCCTCGTGGAGATTTATGATTCATCGTTAAATACAGACGAGGTGCTGGAAGACTGGAGGGAGGCAAATGCTGTGCTTCTATTCAAGAAGGGCTACAGGAAAAAGGCTGAGACCAACAGCTACAGCTACATAGTTCGTTGAAAGTGGTATCACAGGTAGAAAGGGAAGTCAAAAAGGCATTTCGCACATTGGCCTTCATCAGTTCTAGTATAGAAATTGGGAGTTCATGTTGCGGTTGTATAAGACGTTTGTGGGGCCGCATTTAGAATATTGTGTTCAGTTTTGGGCACCATGTTATTGGAAAGATTTACGAGGATGTTGCCAGGACTCGGGCCTGAGCTATAGGGAGAGGTTGCGCAGGCTCGGACTCTATTCCTTGGCGCGCAGGAGGATGAGGGGTGATCTTAGAAGTGTATAAAATCATGAGAGGAATAGATTCGGAAGACACAGTGTCTTGCCCAGAGTAGCGGAATCGAGAATCAGAGGACATAGATTTAAGGTGAGGAGCGAAAGATTTAGTAGGAACCTGGGGGGTAACTTTTTCACGCAAAGGGTGGTGTATGTATGGAGCGAGCTGCAGAGGAAGTAGTTGAGGCAGGGACTGTCGCATCTTTTAAGAAACATTTAGACATGTACATGTTAAGACAGGTTTAGAGGGATATGGGCCAAATGCAGGCAGGGAGCAGTGTAGCTGGGACATGTTGGCCGATGTGGGCAAGTTGGGCCGAAGGGCTTGTTTCCATGCAGTAAGACTTTATGACTTTTTTAAAAAATTCTGGTCCATTTTCCTTGGGATCAGAGTGGATAACTGTAGACCTCATTATACTTAACACTATCTGTCACAATTTTGTTCACTCCATCTTTAATTATCCCTTTTGAACTTTACTCCCCATCTTCACTATATGCAAAAGATAGACACAAAATGCTGGGGTAACTCAGCGGGACAGGCAGCATCTCTGGAGAGAAGGAATGGGTGATGTTTCGGGTCGAGACTGAAGAAGGGACGCGACATGGGAAATGTCGCCCATTCCTTCTCTCCAGAGATGCTGCCTGTCCTGCTGAGTTACTCCAGCATGTTGTGTCTATCTTCGGTTTAAACCAGCATCTGTCGTTCCTTTCTTCACTGTATGCAATCTCATCAAACTTGGTGAATAAGCAGACTTGAATATATAGCTCTTTATTCTTCCTTTGTTACAGCTCTTGCTTGGTTAAATTAACTGATATTGAAAGTGGGCTTCTTGACTGGCCTGTCACTAACAGGATTTTGATCAATGTGAACAGAACAATATCAGAACTGATGGATGTCACTAAATAGAAATGTCACAAATGCCATTGTATCTTGGATCTTACACTTGAAGAATCTAGGAGCCAACGGCCATTCATATTTTATTGCCAGAGACCTTGATATAAATGTTGTCACAACTCCTTAACTCTAAAAATCAACCAAAATATCATGACCTGTTGTTTAAAACGTGTTGTGCAAAAAAACAGATGGCGGAACATACTAAATATTAATCTCTTGAAAACTAGTTGCTGTTATTGAGTTACACCACATCGAAATAGGTCTTTCAACCAAACTCATCTGTGCCAATCCAGATGTCTATCTGATCTAGTCCTATCTGCCTGCATTTGTCCCATATCCCTCAGTTTTTCTATCCATGCAGTTATCAAAATATATTTTAAACATTGTAATAGTATCTGCCTGTGCAGCTCCGATATACCCACCAGCTTCTGTGTGGAAAATGTTGCTCCATATAACTCAGGCCCTCCAGTCCTGGTAACATCCATATGAATCTTTTGTACACTCTTTCTAACATAATGACAGCTTTCCTGCAGCAGGGTGACCAGATTTCCATGCAATTAAACTAACAGCAACATAGCATCCCAACTCCTGTACTCGTTACCGTAACAACCAAAGGCAAGTTTTCAAACACTGCCTTCACCACCCTGTCTACCTATGTTGCCACTTTAAAGGGACAATGTACTTGTACTCTGGGTATCTCTATCTTACAACACACTCCAGGGCCCTGCTATTAACGTTGTAAATCCTGGCCTGGTTAAATTTACTACAATGTAATACTTCACACTTGTCCAAGCTAAATTCCATCTACCACTTCTTGGCCCACATTCCTAGTTCAAGATACCACTGTAATCTTGGATAAACACGGCATAAGGCATTTTGTATCATCTGCAAACTTACTAATGACGTTCACAACATCATCCAGATTGATATAGTAGTGGCCAGAGGATCTGGGGTGACGGAGGAACTGAAGGAAATCCACATTAGGCAGGAAATGGTGTTGGATAGACTGATGGGACTGAAGGTTGATAAATCCCCAGGGCCGGATGGTCTGCATCCCAGGGTACTTAAGGAAGTAGCTCTAGAAATCGTGGATGCATTGGTGATAATTTTCCAATGTTCTATAGACTCGGGATCAGTTCCTGTGGATTTGAGGGTAGCTAATGTTATCCCACTTTTTAAGAAAGGCGGGAGAGAAAACAGGGAATTATAGACCAGTTAGCCTGAAATCGGTAGGGGAGAAGATGCTGGAGTCAATTATAAAAAATGAGATTGCCGAACATTTGGATAGCGGTAACAGGATTGGTCCGAGTCAGCATGGAATTACGAAGGGGAAATCATGCTTGACTAATCTGGAATTTTTTGAAGATGTAACTAGGAAAATGGATAAGGGAGAGCCAGTGGATGTAGTGTACCTGGACTTTCAGAAAACATTTGATAAGGTCCCACATAGGAGATTAGTGGGCAAAATTAGGGCACATGGGATTGTGGGTGGAGTGCTGACATGGATAGAGAAGTGGTTGGCACACAGGAAACAAAGAGTAGGGATTAACGAGTCCCTTTCAGAATGGCAGGCAGTGACTAGTGGGGTACCGCAAGGCTTGGTGCTGGGACCGCAGCTATTTACAATATACATCAATGATTTGGATGAAGGGATTCAAAGCAACATTAGCAAATTTGCAGATGACACAAAGCTGGGAGGCAGTGTGTACTGTGAGGAGGATGCTATGAGAATGCAGGGTGACTTGGACAGGTTGGGGGTGTGGGCAGATGCATGGCAGATGAAGTTTAATGTGGATAAATGTGAGCTTATCCATTTTGGTAGCAAAAACAGGAAGGCAGATTACTATCTAAATGGCGTCAAGTTGGGAAAAGGAGAAGTACAACGGGATCTGGGGGTCCTTGTACATCAGTCTTTGAAAGTAAGCATGCAGGTACAGCAGGCAGTGAAGAAAGTGAATGGCATGTTGGCCTTATAACAAGAGGAATTGAATATAGGAGCAAAGACGTCCGTCTGCAGTTGTACAGAGCCCTAGTGAGACCACACCTGGAGTATTGTGTGCAGTTTTGGTCCCTTAATTTGAGGAAGGCCATTCTTGCTATTGAGGGAGTGCAGCGTAGGTTTACAAGGTTAATTCCCGGGGTGGCGGGACTGTCATATGCTGAGAGAATGGAGCAGCTGGGCCTGTACACTCCGGAGTTTAGAAGGATGAGAGGGATCTCATTGAAACATATAAGATTGTTAAGGGTTTGGACACGCTAGAGGCAGGAAACATGTTTCCGATGTTGGGGAGTCCAGAACCAGGGGCCACAGTTTAATAATGAGTAGGCCATTTAGAAATGAGACGAGGAAACACCTTTTCCTCACAGAGTGGTGAGTCTGTGGAATTCTCTGCCTCAGAAGGCGGTGGAGGCAGGTTCTCTGGATGCTTTCATGAGAGAGCTAGATAGGGCTCTTAAAAATAGCGGAGTCAGGGGATTTGGGGAGAAGGCAGGAACGGGGGGGGGGGGGGGGTACGGATTGGGGATGATCAGCCATGATCACATTGAATGGCTGTGCTGGCTCGAAGGGCCGAATGGCCTGCTCCTGCACCTATTGTCTATTGTCAATATTGGTAGCATACACAAGTGGATTTAACACTGAACAATGGGATTTGATCAAGTTGGCCAAAAGGCTAAGGAATGACAGATATAATTAAGATAAATGCAAGGAGTTGGTAAGGCAAACCAGGGTTTGTCCAGTAAATCGGAGGGATCTGGGGATAGTTGTAGAATAGAGAAACCCAAGGGTGCAGATACTCCAGTGGGCAAGGTGGTGGAGATGCTGTTTGACATGCTTGCCTTCATCGGCCAGGGTTTGAGTGTTGGAGGGTAATATCATGCTGGACACAAGTCCTTGGTAAGGTCGCATTTGGAGTACTGTGTACAGTTCTGGTCGCTGAGCTATAGGATGGATGTCATTAAACTGGAAAGGATGCAAAGATTATTTGTGGGGATAAAACCAAATCTGTGGTTTGAGTTCTAAGGACAGGCTTGGTCTTTTTTCCCTGAGTGTAGGAAGCTGAGAGAGAACCTTATAAAGGCTTATACAACTATTAAGATCATAGCTAAGGTGAAGATCCACAGTATTTTCCCCAGAGTTGGCAGCATAGGTTTAATGTGCGAAGTAATTTTTTTTTTTAAAGGGACTTGAGGCAACTTTTTGATTCTGAGATTGGTGCTCATATGAAATAAGATGAGAGAGGAAATGGTGGAGTGGATACAATTATGACATTTAAAAGGCAAACTTGGACAGGTAGATGGATAGAAAAGGTTTTGGAGGAATATGGGCATGGCACAGGCAAGTGGAATTAGCTCAAGTTGGCAACTTGGTCTGAGTGGTTTACTTGGGCCTAAAGGTCTGCTTCTGTGCTAGATAACTCTATGATCCTAAGATAAAACTTCAGAAATGTCAGATGTCATTACAGGTGGAGTAGTCTCTGTTGAAATTCTGTCTCATAATACATGTCAATGCAAATTACCTGATGCAGAGTGCAGTCACAAAACATTATGATATTAGCTCAGTCAGCTTGCTTTGTTTACAGATCAGTAGTGAACCTGGAAGGGCTGCTCATTGATATTTTCCTTGAGCAAAGCACTTATTTTTCAGCAACAGTAAATCTATTACTGATATTGTTCTGATACTGAAAATTGAAACACGAGCTACAACCATTTTTTAAAATCATCTAAATCGTTTTTCTGTCACATTATTAATAATATTTTAGTGCAAGTTTAATAATAGGAGAATTTCAAGTTAATGGTGAAAGCTTATTGCCAGTTTTAATTTATTTCAAGTAGTGGAAAGTAATTTTTGTTTTTACCCATGATTGAGCTTTGCCTGAAGGCCACATTGTCCAGATTGATGTAATTGAAGCGTGTTATAGGATCAATGAAATTGCTGGACAAACAACTGCATGCTGTCAAGCGGACAATACAACGAGCCAGATGATTGCGTGGATAATGGCAGATGTCGAACTACAAATGATACAAAAGCAAAATATTTCGAATTGTGTACATTTTTGCGGCATAATCCTGGGAATGCTTGCCAGACCAAATACCATGTGTGGAGATTAAGCCAAAGTTACCATTTCAGTGCATTGACTTGCATTGGCACTAGAAAGGTGAGGGAGAGGGAGAGGTGGAGGGGGTTGGGGAATCAAGTTCCAAGATACATGATGAAGGGATAGATCTGAGAGATTGGAAATGAAGGAAAGGTCCACAAAAATATAGAGCTCATTCAAAACTAAACAAAAACGAATGATTCTACAAAGGAAAATGAAGGTGGCAACGGGGTTAATTTTAAAGACAAGCTTAAAATGGGTTTAGATGAGGTGTTTGAGGTAAAGCAGAACCTTTATCTGAAACAATAAACAATACTGCAGATGACTAAAGATATACTAAAAGAACAGGGATTTATTTTTCTCTGAAAGAGCAGGCTTTTAATTTTCGTAATGATTTTAGTATTGGTTTCTAGTTTTGTTGATACTGCATGGAAACATGCCACTCGGCCCACCAAGTCCACACCAATCATCGATCACCCATACATTAGTTCTGTGGAACATTTGCTGGGGAACATTTGCAGAAGCCATTTAACCTATAAACCTGCACGTCTTTGAGATGTGGGAGGAACAAGGAGTCACAGGGAGAATGTGCAAATTCTGTACAGACAGCACCCGTAGTCAAGATCGAACCTGAGTCTCTGACGTTGTGACGTAGCTGTGCCAATGTGCCACCCGAGGCATTGACACAACCAATGTATCAGATTTAAGTTCTGCTGTAGTGACACATTCAGCCATGAATAGTGATGGACAATTAATTGGGTAAAAGGAAATTCAAGCTTCAAGTACAGATTCCTTCTCTGATAGCAAAGCTAACATAAGAATGTAAGAGACAGGGCTGAAATGCATGCAATCATAGTCCACCTAAAATGGCAGGTGAATTACCTGCGTTCCTAAGGACTCTCATTTTTGCAGAACTCAGTCAATTGTAAATTCCTTATGCTGGATCATTACTGGAAAATGCCCTGAGAAACATTAATAACCAAAAATGTAACAGGACATCATCGAATATTGGAGGAAAAAACACTGTACATGCTAGAAATGTGATGCAAAAACAGAAAATGCTGGAAATATGCAGGAAGGAACTGCAAATACTGGTTTAAACTGAAGATACTGGAGTAACTCAGCGGGGCAGGCAGCATCTCTGGAGAGAATGAGAGGGTGACATTTTGTGACGAGTCAGACCAGTCTGAAGAAGGGTCTCAACCCGAAGCATCACCTATTCCTTCTATCCAGAAATTCCTTCTCTCCAGAGATACTGCCTGAACTGCTGAGTTACTCCAGCATTTTGTGTCTAAATGCAGCGGACACCACCCACCCCCCTGTTTTGAGAGGTGAGGGACGATCCCCTCCAAATTTTGTAATCCGGACGTTAAAACTCGGTGAAATCTCCGCTTTCCGCGAGACAGTGGGGGTGGGACTGATGATCAAGGGCACCGATTGGACGAGAGAGACATCTGTCAGCAGGCAATGGGGGGTGGACCCATGATGATTCAGCACGGTGATTGGAGGAGGGAGACGTCCATGGAGCAAAGATCATAGAATTGCATGCTTGAATTGCATGCCCAGGTCATAGATCACAAGCGAAAAACACTCTCAGCAGCCCTGGACACATACCTGGATCGATCCCAGGTCTCTGGCGCTGCAATCGCTGCCACTGGACCATCCCCATCCCCACCCGAATGCCCCCCCCCCCATGCCCGGGGATGGCCAGGGGCGTCAGGAGTCAGACGGGAGAGGTGCCCCCAGGCCCACAGCCAGCGCAGAGAAGCAGCGCTAAATCCAGCTCAACTCTGCCTGTCCCGCCAGGTTAACCTACAGCCCTGCCTGGACTTGCGGGAACGACGGCCCAGGCTTACGGCCAGCGTGGAGAAGCAGCGCTAAATCCAGCTCAACTCTGCCTGTTAACTCACCAGCCCTACCTGGACTTACGGGAACAATGGCCCAGGCTTACGACCAGCGCAGAGAAGCAGCGTTAAATCCAGCCTGGGGACACCGCTCCCGTCTGACGTTAGGATTATTTAAAACTCCAAACATTAAGAGAGACACAAAATGCTGCATAACTCAGATGGCCAGGCAGCTTCTCTGGAGTTAAAGTATGGGTGACGTTTCATGTCGGGACCCTAGTTCGCACGTGTGTGTGTGTGCGCATGCGCGTGAGTGTGTGTGTGCAGGCGCGCGCGGCCGCCAAGAAATTGTGCCCCCCCCCCCCATGTTTTGATTGTCATTTCCGTGCCTGTTTAAATGCTGGAAACAATCAGGTACCAAAGCATCTGTGGAAAGATGCACTGTATTAGTGTTTCAGATTCAAAAATCCATCAGAACTGGAAAGGGGAAAAAAAAAACCAAGACAGCTTTAAGTAGCAAAAATGGTGTGCGAGTGATAGGTGGAAGAAAGAGAATGTACTTGGCAAGGTAAATCGATTGAGTAATTGTGACAGTTAGAGACTCTAAGTATTGCTAACAATTGTATTGTGAACCAAGCCAGGCTAGAAGAATGAGCAAAACTGAGGCAAAATCACAGATAATCAGAGGCCAAAAGAAAAATCATATTGGAGATTTGATGAATTTGGAAGGTTGCAATGTTCCCATGCAAATTTGTTCACACTGTCAGCACTTGGAAATGGAGTGAGGAAAAAAAATAGAAATGTGGGCAGAGAAATGACAATTAATCCAGAGAAATGTGAGATATTACATGAGAAAAGTATACATTAAATAGTAGGAACCTTGAGAACATGAATGTACATTGGCATCTTAGGGTGAATGTCTATAGCTCACTGAAAGTGGCACACAAGTGAATAGCATGATCAAGAAGACATATGGTCTGCATGCCTTCACATGTTTCTGAGTGAAACAACTGGGAAGTTGTTTCAGCTGCTTAAAACTTTGGTTAGCCCACATTTGGAATATTGAGTGCAGTACTGATTACCATATTACCGGAAGGATATGGAGGCTTTAGAGAAGGTACAGAAATAGTTCACCAGGATGGTGCTTGGATTAGACAGTCTAGAACAGGGGTGTCAAACTACCGGGGTCCAATCCGGCCTGCGGGATGATTTGGGGGGAAAAAAAGTATATTCACGACAGTTTATTATGTATCTGTATGGCAGCCGCTCTAACTCCCTCGCCGCCCTCTCTCCCACCGCTGTCTGTGCCGCCTGCAGGGGCGCACCTGTCCTCCGCTCCGTGATTGGGCCGCAGTTGCCAAGGGAACGGTGGCCCCTGACAACTGCTGTCAAACAGACAAGATGGAGGCACTGAGCTCCCCCTGGCCTCGGGCTGGCTGACTGACATTCACTCGTGCACAACTGATCCGGCCCGCATGAAGTCGCATTTTACCCAATCTGGCCCATGACCTAAAATGAGTTTGCTCCCCTAGTTTAGAAGGTGAGGTGCAATCTGATAGAAATGTATAAAATTATGAGAATCACAGATAGAGTTGATGATATCTTTTTCTAGGCCGGAAATGTCAAATATTAGCGGGCATAACTTTAAGGTGAGAGGGAGAATGCTTAAAGGATATTTTTGTTTTCTTACAGAGAGTGATGTGTGCCTGGAACATGCTGCTGGGGGGAGGTGTTAGAAGCAGATACAACAGTAATATTTAAGAGGTATTTGGACACCTGGACAGGCAGAGAATAGATGGATATAAACAAGGAGCAGTCAGATGGGATTAGTTGGATTGGCATCATGGTCAGCTGAGACAAGCTGGGCCAAAGGTGCCTGTTCCGTTGCAGTATGTTCTCTGTAACACAAAAACTGCGTTAAATGCTCAGAGCAGGTTCATCAAAACTACTTCTAATGGCCTGACATGTTTCTTTCACAACAGATGCAGCTTGTCATTATCAATTTTTCTTAATGCACCATTCTTTCACCACTGGGTTTGAATCAATCCTATCTATCCTGGCTGTTTTTGCACAGTGTTAATCCATTTTCAAATCTTACAGCCCTTCAGCAGACAATTGGTTCTCAATGTGAGTGGCGGGTCAGCAATTTCACATACATTTCAGAGTTTAGCTGGTGACGCAATGGGTAAGATTGGATAATAATATATCTGATTAGATATGAAGATACACTTATTCTAAATTGCATCTGAGATGAATTGCTTCTGCAGATCATAGAATTCTATTCAAATGCTTAAACAAGTTTGGTGGCTTTTTAATCAGGATTGAAAAATCACTCAGCGATATTGCACAATGTGGTTCTGCGGAAAGGAAAGCGCACACACAGTCACGATTAAAGAATGACTTTTAATGTGGGTTAGGGCGAGGATGTTAATGAAATGCAGGATGGCAAGGAAACAAAACCAGTTGCCAGAATTTTTTGGCCGTAGTTCCTTGAACAGGAGTTCAGCTAAATAATTGTGCTTCCCCCGAGTTCAGTCGCATCCAAAAACTATAGTCACCAACTGCATAGGCTGAAACCAGAATTATTTAAATGGAACTTTGTTGCCAAATAACTCGCTGCATAGAAATTGTGCAATGCATATGTGAATGAACATGTAACTTTGATGAGATTGGATTTTGTTTTACCCTTGGTAAATATTTAAGCAGACGTTTTTTAAAGAGTTTATTTGTTTCTTTAACGTTCTCTTTGCTTACACTCCTACTGAATTATCTTGTATACACATTAATAACATTTTATTAGACACCTCGTATGGGAAGGATTGTAGGTGACCTCTTAGACTTCATGTGAATATAGTAAGTAGAAATATCAGGAGCTGATAGGCAAGTGGAAGTGAATGGATTACATTAAAATAAGGGCAACGGAATGGGATTAGTGGGGAATTCTCTAATAATCAGCATTGAGTAGAAGGTCTGAATGGTCTTCTGTGTTGATACGTTGAAAGGTCAATCTATATTCAATCTTTGTGCTAGATTTGCATGCAAATGCCTTCTGCTGTTTAGGTGAGAGGAGGAAAGCTGGAAATTGTATACATTGCAGTTTAAATATTCTTTAAGGAAATTACCAGAATCTAACAGGATAAAATCACTAAGTACTTTGATAATTTACAATTGATCAATGAGAGTATGCATTGATTTATAAAGACATTATGCCTGATATACCTGAATTATGTTTATTTTTTAAAGAAAGGATAGTAGACAGAAGAAACTGTAGATGCTGGGATCTTCACAAAACACTGTGCTAGAGTAACTCGCGTTCGGGCAACGTCTGTGAGGCGAATGGTTAGGTGATGTTTTGGGCTGGGTCCCTTGAAATTGATTGTAGATAAAGCTAGAAAAGAGGTGTGGGGTGCGAGAGTGTAGCTGTGCTCTCTTGTGGAGCCTTGTGGAGGCAAAGCCTGCTAAGTGATCAGTGGAGGCAGATGGTTGGAGTAAGTGACAAAGGCTAAAGATGAAATGGAGACAAAATGGTGTCAGATCAGGAGAGACATGGAATGAAATATAAAGCCAGAGGGAAGGATTTTGGTGGAAGTGGATGGTGGAGCGAGGTGCAAGGAGTGATGAGATGGGAGAAATGTGAGAGGTACAGGAAAGAGAGGTTGGGTAGGGCGGTATTGTTGTTTAAAATGGGTTGTCAGACTGTTCCTCCAGTCTGCATGTGGCATCGCTGGCAATGGAGGAGGCCCGGGACAGAATGGTGTGCATAGGTAGGGGAATGAAAAGGGGAATTATAATGGTTTGCAATTGGAAGATTCAGCAGACCTTGGCAGACTAAGTGCAAGTGTTCGGACTACAATCGCTTCGCCTGCGCTTGGTGTCGCCGATGTAAAGGGGGCCACATGGAGAGCACTGAGTGTGGTAAAGGAGATTGGAAAAGGTGCATGCTAATCTCTCTCACGTGGGATTTGCTGTATGGAGGCGAGGGGGGGGGGGGGGGGGGGGGAGGGGGAGAGAGAGAGTGTAGGGACAGGTATTACATTACCTGCAGCGTTAAATCTTGTCGAGAGGTGGCAGTTTATATGGGAAGGGATGAGTGAACGAAGGAGTTGCACATTATCCTGAACCACCATTAGCTGGTGCTGGGGCTACTCTCTTGTATAGCTATTTCTGCAACCTCTGCTCCTTTGTACAGTCTTTTTTTTTGCAGTGGGTTCACTGACTGCTTTCATGCTCCACAGTAGTACAGCTAGGCGTGTAAACTGCAAGGGGCCCATGGAAGAGAGTGATTATAGCACTGCACAACCACCTATAGTACACTTCCCACAACACAGATGAATTTCTGTGTTATCTGCTCGTATATTTTGTTGTTCACAGCAAATTGGCCATACAATGTTACTTTTGTTTTTGATCTTTTGGATATGTGCACTTAATGCTAATGGCATTCAGCAAGTAACATAAGTCCGACAGAAACCTAAGTTATGCAAAGTTGTATCTTGTCATTCTGTCATGAAAGTAGTAGCTGTGGGTAAATACTATCCAGTGAATTTGCTGTTTGGGGAGAGATGGGGGAGAAGGATGTTGCCAAAATTATCATCTGAGTGGTATCACAATATAAAATTTTCCATGCTAAAGATCATGCCGGGGATCTGAATGGCACGATGAGTTCTTGCCCAACAATAGTTGTGCTTTGGAAGGTAGTTATAGTTTAGTTGAGAGATACAGTGTGGAAATAAACCCTTCGGCAACACCTACCATCAATCACCTGTACCCTATTTCTATGTCCTACACACCAGGGGCAATATACAAAAACCTATTAATCTGCACGTCTTGGGAATGTGGGAGGAAAACACAGAACCTGGAGGAAACCCACGCGATCACAGGGAGAACGTACAAACTCCACACAGACAGCACCTGTAATCAGGATCAAACATGGGTCTCTGGCACTGTTAGGCAGCAGCTCTACTGCTGTGCCACTGTACCACCCTTTGGATGGGCTTTTGCTTTGAGCTAAGTCACTTCATGTAAGAAAGATGCACCAGAAGTGGTGATGGATGGACGGTTCCAAAAACTGGTAGCCTTAAATCTCTACGAATATGTCCAAATCGGTATATTATGCGACATGAGAGGAACTTTCAGGTGATGTGTCTTGCAATTCCTGCGATTCCTCAAGGAAGTGGAGATTGAGTTTGGGAAAAATATTCTCAAATGATCAAGAGTTTATTTTTTCTATGCTGTAATTACATGAGTTATTGTATTGTTAACTTGCACGTTGCTCTTTAAAAATCTGTAACCATAATACAACAAAACCAAAATGCTAATATTCTTCGAAATCTAAAGGGGTAACAATTGTAGAACATTTTGATTCAAAAATATAATTTTTTTAAAGAAACCGCAGCCACCTGCATATGCAACGTGCTTAACATGCTGGTTCTGGTTCTAACATGAATGAGATAAGTTGCACTTTTCTGAAGGGAACCTGTTTTGCAAATCTGTCTGCAGGTTAAAAAATAGGGCACTGCATTGAGGATGCAGGGGATATTTGACAGGTCTGAAGGTGTAATCATCCACTATATAGTCTTAATTAATCCCCAGCTACTTTTGCATTAACATGTATACTTCTATGCTATTTATATACTGAATAACATAATGATATTGATTCAAAGTTTCCCCATTTAAAAAAAAAACATTTCCGAACTTAACAGTCTTTTTTATCAGATTAAAGTTTATCTTCATGAAGCCAATCATTATAAATGTATGCACAAGACTATTAATCTTTTAATAGTAAAATGTCAAAGATTAAATATAGTAAGGATAGATTTTCAAGGTGAAGCTTCTGACTTGGCATTGTCCAGACGACAGCCCTTAGTTCTTCGTTTACTGTGTGGACTCGGGAATTGTCTCAGAATTTTGTTATTACCACCGTTGGCTGTAAATAGTTTGATAGTCTTGATCCAAAGCTCTAGATCCTACCTCCCATTTTTGCTTTTTAAGATGTTTCTGAGAAAAACAAACAAACAGTCGTCCATCAATTTGGCCATCCATGGACATAACGGGTTTGGTACGTGGATAGGACTGAGCCTCATATCCTGGCTGTAAGCAGCCATATTGCTTGCCCTAGCGTGCCCAGCACCATCCCTTTCAGGAAGGCAGCCGTGGGACGATTTAATTGCTGCAGGAACCTTGGAACACTGCAAACATGTCCAAGTCAGGATAATATGTGACATACAATACAATACAATACAATACAATACCTTTTATTGTCATTTGAGCCTCAGTGAGGCTCAAACAAAATTCTGTTTCCACAGCCATACAAACAAAGACAATTCCTAGACATACACACAATTTAATTCACACAAACATCCATCACAGTGGACCCACTGTGATGGAAGGCAAAGTCTTTTCTCTCCCCTGTTCTCCATGTCTCTCCCGATGTCCAAGCCCCAGGCGGGCGATGATAAGTCCCACGGCCATTTTAGGCCGTGCCGGGCGATTTACGGCCCGGCTCCCGGTCTAAAAGTCTCGAAGTTGGAGCCCCCGGCAGGTGCTGTAATGTCCCACGGCCATGAAGCCGTGCCGGGCGATGTACGTCCCGCTCCGGGTCATTCCAACCCCGCGACACGGACTGGAGAAGTCGCGTTGCGGGAGCTCCGGGAAGCGGTTTCTCCCCCCGGACCCGCGAGCTCCCGATGTCCCAGTCCACCGGACCTGCGGCTGCGTTGCTGGAGCCTCCGAGCCCCAGGAGTCGAGTCGCAGCAGCGAGTCACCACCGCTCCTCACGTTCCGAGGCGTGACATGAGAGCAGCTTGGAAATATTGTGTTTTGCTATTCCTGCTATTCTTCAAGGAAGTGGAGGTGACAAGTTTGAGAAAGACGTTCTCAAATGATCAATAATTTATTTTTCTGTGCTATAATTACATGCTTTGCTGAGCAGCTGGTATGGATTTGCAATTGGTTCCTGGCACATTGATATTATCAATGGCATATTATGACTCATTTCAGCGCTGACTCATTTGGACTCTTATTCTTGAGAATGCAGAAAGTTGTGGGTGAAAAAAAAGTAGCTAGGTGTTCTCTCCGTAGTTGTTTAGTTACATATATTTAGCTTTTGACAGGAATCTGATTAATTACAAAGATAGTTATTAGTTTATAAATGTTGTTTTTGTGTTTTGGAGTACCACCCTTTCCCAAACCTGACCCAATGGAGGTTAGATACAAAATGCTGGAGTAACAGTGGGACAGACAGCATCTCTGGAGAGAAGGAATGGGTGAAATGTTGGGTAGAGACCCATCTTCAGACTGAGAATCAGGGGAGAGGGAGTCTAGAGACATGGAAGGGTAAGGTGTGAAAATGACAGATCAAAGTGGCTGATAAGGAAATGTTGAATGGGTCATTGTTAGCTGAGGAGAAGCTGACAATAAGCCATACAATCAGTAATATTTAATCAGGAGGACAGTAGAACTAGGATGGGGAAGGGACAGGGAGATGGGGAAAGCAAGGGTTACTTGAAGTTGGAGAAATCAATATTCATACTGTTCTCCAGCATCTCATATTTTGCTTGGGCAGCCTCAGCTGCAGAGCTCAGTCTCATAATGTGTGCATGTGAGCATCATCTGCAGCTCATGTACATGATACTGACCAATGTTTTTACAATAAAGTTAAAGAAGTCAGTCATCACCCCAACATTTTTCTTTTATTTTCCTGCTGCATTTATGCATCTTGGCTCCAACAGACTTCCCATAGAAGTGGGTCTCTTTTTCAGATCCAATTGGAAACTCTTTAACCAGAGATTATCACATTGAGCCATGGTCACCCAAACCTCGGTAGTTCCACAGAATCAGACAAGGCTTGTATTCCCCACCATTGGAGGTCGAGTTCTGAGACTTGATCGACTTCTTCACGAAAAGAGATGAGTGGGCGGGATCTAAAATCAACTTGTGCAAGATTAAGGTTTTCAACCAACCTGTCGTTATTGCACTTCAGGAGGTCAAATGCAAGGAGAAAATATACCATTGATGGCAAGACTTTTCACAGCATTGATGTGAAGAGTGGTGATCTTGGGATCCAAGCCCATAACCCCTAGAAAAGTGACAACACCAGACAGACTGGTAAATAAGGCACATGTGATGCTTGCCTTCATTGGTCAGGGCATTGAATATAAGAGTCAGTAAGCCTCGATTTTGCGTTTTGGGTCTTTGGATAGGCTGCATTAGGTGTATAGCGTGCTGTTCTGGTCGCCCCAATGCAGGAAGGATGTTGGCGCTTTGGACAGGGCGCAGAGGAGGTTTATGAAATGATGCCGATTAGGGAGAGGTTGGGCAGACTTGCATTGTTTTCTCTAAAATTATGAGAGGCATTGAGAGGGTATACAGTCAGAATCTTTTTTCCCAGGATGGACAAATCCAATGCTAGAGGGTGCAGCTTTAAAATGGGACGGGGCAAAGTTTAAAGGAGATGCATGGCCATTTTTTTTTTAAACGGTTGTTTAGTGCCTGAAACCCAATGCCAGGGATGGTGGTGGAGGCAGAAACAATAGTGGCATTTGAAACTTTTGGATAGGCACATTGATGTCTGTTATGGAGGGATATGGATTATGTGCAGGCACATAAGAGTTGATCGTGGCATCATGTTCGGCACAGATATTGTGGGTTGAAGAACCTGTTGTGCTAAACTGTGCTATGTGAATTGTTTTTGAAAGAGGGCAGTATAAACTTTGGACATTAGAGATATAGTGCGGAAATGGGCCTTTCGGTCAACCGAGTCTGCGCCGACCACCATTATAATTGTGGGCCTGTCCCACTTGGCAAATTTTAGGCAACTGCCGGTGACTGTCATAGTCGTAGCGGGTCGCCGATAAACTACGACAGCACCTACGTCAAGCTACACTCATTGGCGTCAAACCCACTGTCGCCTAAAAATTTTCAACATGTTGAAAATTTAGCGGCGACCAGAAAGACGGTACGACTTTTTGCGCGACTGAGGAGACTATTCCCGGCGAACATGTGGCGACAAACTAGTCGCCTGTAGTTGCCTAAAAAATCGCCTAAGTGGGACAGGCACATTTACAGTTCTACAGAAGCCAAATTATCCTGCAAACCTGTACGTCTTTGGTGTGTTGGAGGAAAGCAGAGCACATGGAGAAAACCCAAGTGGTCACAGGGAGAGGATACAAACTTCCTGCAGACAGCACTCGTTGTCAGGATAGAACCCGGGTCTCTGGCGCTGCAAGTCAGCAGCTCTACACCAATGTGCTGCCCTGAATGTGGAACAGCTGAGACAAATGCGGCTAATGAAATTTGTATAGCCTTTAACCAAAATATCATACAGGGAAATAATATAGAAAGTACTCTGTGTTTGGTTCCTTTTTTGGCATTGTGTGTTTACAGGTGCATGCAATAAAATACATTGACTTTAAACAGTTTGATTGATAAGGATTTGTTTTTCTTTGCTACGCTTCTTCCCTTACACTCATGAGACTCGTTTATGTTCCAGAGATTCACAGGCAAGAGAGTCAGAAGAAAGGAATTCAATTGTATGACACACCCTATGAACCTGAAGAGAATGGTGCAGCTTCAGACACGGAGAGTGTTGATAGTTGCCTGAGAGAAAGCAGGTTGCCACAGGATGACGCCAGGCCTGCAGATGAATACGACCAACCATGGGAATGGAATAAGCTTACAGTGCCACCCTTTTCAGGTCAGTGTTCGAGTTTAATTTTATTTATGCATATCAGCTGTGGGAAAGTGTGGTAGAGATTTAATTATCTGATAATGGCAAATATTGTGGCATTGCATAATGCTTTGTGAGCCTTAATATCGGGAGCATGCAGCAAGTTCAATTTCGAATGAGAATCGGTAGTAAAGAAAGCAAATGCAATGCTAGCATTTATTTCAAGAGGGCTAGACTACAAAAGCAGGGATGTAATGCTGAGGCTCTAAGGTGCTGGTCAGGCTGTATTTGGAGTATTGTGAGCAATTTTGGGCACCGTATTTGAGGTAGCATGTGCTGGCCCTGGAGAGGATCAAGAGGAGGTTTACCAGAATGATCCCAGAAATGAGTGGGTTAACCTATGATGACTGTTTGTCGGCACTGGGCCTGTACTGGCTAGAGTTTAGAAGAATGAGGGGGGATTCTCATTGAAACATACAGAATAATTAAAGGCTTCGATAGGGTGGATGTGGAGAGGAGTGGGAGTCTAGGACTAGAGGTCATAGCCTCAGAATTAAAGGAAGAAGAGGAGGAATTTCTTTAGTCAGAGTGGTGAATCTTTTGAATTCTTTGCCACTGAAGGCTGTGGAGGCCAAGTCAATGGATATTTTTAAGGCGGGGATAGCTAGATTCTTGATTAATAAGGGTGATAGGGGTTATCTGGAGAATGCAGGTGATTGGAATTAGGAGGGAGAGATTGATCTGCCACGATTGAATGGGTGAGTAGCCTTGATGGGTCGAATGGCCTAATTCTGCTCCTATCACTTGTGAGCAGCTGAATTATCATCAGACAATGCTTTATTGACACTTTTGGATTTGAGTCCCACAATTCAAACTGAGTGGCATTTTTTTTTCATTGCAGACCTTTGTAACTTGTAGCAGTGAGCATCTTGCCTTAAGCATAGATTCCTGGCATTGACAAAGCCAGTGTTAGGAGATGAACATGCCAGTGCAAATAACCTGAACCTGGACATAACAAGGATTTAGATTGTGCACACATGTGAGTGAGTGGGATTATGTAAAGGGTGATTTGGGTCTGCTTTCTACTGACACCGACCATCACAGTTATGGGCTAGGGCAGGGGTCGGCAACCTTGTTCTGCATAGGGGCCGGGACACATGTCTGTGTACGGATTGGCGGGCCACATCTATCACGTGTACACATGGATCCCGCCCTGGATGGCAGGCATCAAAACACATGTTCACAGAAGGTAGACAAAAATGTTGGAGAAACTCAGCGGGTGAGGCAGCCTCATGCAATCCTTGCATGTCTCACCCACTGAGTATCTCCAGCATTTTTGTCTACCGTCGATTTTTCCAGCATCTGCAGTTCGCTCTTAAACCTGTTCACAAAAGTTGTGCTGCCATGCCGGCGGCCTACAGCCAGAGCTCGGGGCGGGCGCTCGTCCACGCTCAGGGCGGGGGCTCGGCGGGCCGGATGAATAGGGGAAACGAAATCCACCTGCGGGCCGGATGATTTCAGGTTACGGACCACATTCGGCCCGGGCGCCGTAGATTGCCGACCCCTGGGCTAGAGAATTGAAAAATAGAATATAATGTTACTGTTCCAACTTCAGTTGGTGCGATTGCAACACAGTCCTTCAAATTCATACCGTGAGCTACCATGAACTTATTTATATATCCATGCAGTAGTAAATGCTTTTTAAAAAAAAAACTTTTTCTCAACTTTAACGTACATTAGGGGTGGGGGACAAAGGTAACATGGTAAGATTAATTAGAACACTGGTTGATGAATTTCAAAGTTATTAAGCAAATGTTAAACATTTTTCGAGCCCGAACTATTCCTGTTTTTTCTCATTGAAAAGATTCTGCTAGCCAGTTTTGTGTAAGAGCTTCAGTGAGGTGAGAGATCCAATTGGCCATGGAGGGCATTGGCAATGGAAGTTGATCACAGATGGGGTGGGGACGACACTCAAAGATGATCAACTTAAACAGGAGGCTGTCTGAAGGGAAGATCAATACCCCAGCAGTCGCCAATGGGAAAGAAAGCACTTTAACTGTGGAATAATAAAATACACTTTGCTTACATGTAACATCACAATACCCCAGCTAGGACTGCCCTCACAGTTTTAAGGCCCATGTCCTTTGTGAATGGAGTATGAATTTCATGCAAATGACTTTGTGCGTTGCATGGCAACTGCTGTTATGCACACCTATGTCATCTGCCATTGTGCCTGGAACCATCATATACACAAGGGACCTGGATCAAATTTCCGCCAAATGCATTCCTCGTTTATTTAAAAGAAAATGCATTGCCATATTTTCTTGTGGTATACATGGCAGAGGAAGCCTTTTCAAAAAAGCTGGTGTTCTGTTTTTCTACAAATATTTCTAACTATGAATCAGTCTGAAGAAGGGTCTCAACCCGAAACACCACTCATTCCTTCTCTCCAGAGATGCTGCCTGTCCCGCCGAGTTGCTCCAGCATTTTGTGTCTACCTTTCTACCAATGAAGGTCAATTATCTCAATCTACCCATTGAGTTTGCCTGACCCACTGAGTTTAGTTTTTTTCAGTTTTTAAACAGTTCTAGTGTTTTCTATGTGTCTAGAATGATTAGAGCAAGTGTTCCCAACCTGGGGTAAATTTACCCCCAGGAGGTACATTTTGCCCAGCCACGGGTAAATTTGTTGATTCTGGATTTGTACATATTTTTTCTCATTGACTGACTGTGTTTGGTTCTGGTATACTGGGATCTGTTCATCATTAGTTGTTCATAAATAAATGAAATAACATTGTTATGTGCTATTAAAGTTGCCTGGGGTAAACGGAACGGAAAAGGTTGGGGACCCCTGGCATAGAGAATCAATGCCATCTCTAGTTCTAAAGACATTCTGCTTTTTGTAGATGCAATTGTATCACAGAGTGGGAAGCACTTGGCCAGGAGTCTTATTCTTCAGCTGTTATGGACACTTGCTTATTATAACATTCTGTGCACTGATGATATTTTACACAAGCTGCAAATCATAACAGAATGCCAGCTGCAAAGTCAAGTCAAGTTTTCCTTGTATTTGGTAATCTGTGAAATGTGCGTGGTGATAGAACGTTGTTGGGGCCTTCAAACGAACCAAAGCAGCTAGAGTTTAGCATTTATATTGGCCTGCTGTTGGTAATTCGGTGTAGGAAAAAACTGCAGATGCTGGTTTAAATCAAAGATAGACACAAAATGCTGGAGTAACTCAGCGGGACTGGCAACATGTCTGGAGAGAAGGAATGGGTGACATTTTGGGTCGAGACCATTCTTCAGTTGGTAATTCAGTAATGCTTGCATTGTGCAAGACGAAGCATTTGTTTTGTGCGTTCCACCTGTATGGAACACCCAAGGGAAATTAGGTAAGTCTGGGGCCCCGCCCAGAGAATGATGATGGTGGAGGAGGGATGGAGGTTGCAGAAGGAGACCAATTATTAATAGTTTAGGTGAGGGTGAACCTTTGGAGGTGGGCCAGTAGGGATTGTTTGATGAGAGTTGTCAAACATCATCTAAAATATAGCTTCAAGGTATTGCTTTTATTGCCTTTTGTTGTAGGCACGGCTCATTAATCCGTATTGAAGTGATCTCTTAACTTTTACAGTATATCAAGCATTTAGTGCCTTTTCTTGCTGATGTATCATTAATAAATGTTGATGAAAGATTTGTGATCATTTAGTTTGCTCCTCTTGAATTGGTATTTCATTATTGTGACTTCTGTTCCTAGTATCTTGGTTGAAACTGCATGTAAGAAAATCAGCTGGCCAGGTTCTGCTCTGCTTTTTCAGTTCTCCCTCTTTTTGATTTTTAAGATGTTTCATAAAGCATTGACCAACCGTTTGGCCATTTGGAGTAATGACTCATGATGTGAGTTGATAATCAATCTTATTTGATGATGTTCCTGAGAATGTCTATTATGTTAAGTAGTACACCACACTGGTATCCTGCTTAACGAAACATGGAGCACGTGCTCACAACCCCTATCAATGACATGGGTAGATTGTTATAGCTAAAGATGAAATGCTAAACCCAGTCGTATGTCGTTCAGAACTGTAATGCATTTTGTGATGCTTACTCTGAGTATCCTTTTTACTTTTGTATATAAAGCTAAATATTTAAGTTACTTTTTAATGACTTTAACATTAAGCGCTTTTCACTCCAACTGAGGTTGAGTGTTGCCATCTGCATTTTGCAGTTTTGATCAAGGGTTAGCTGGGTGGCTGAGCAGTCCTCTCCCTTTTTTGATAAGGGAGCCAAAATTCTGCATTGCACTCCAAAGCTTTAAGGGGCTGTCCCACTGCGGTGACTTAAATGGCAAGTTTAGAAGAGTTTAGGGGAGTTTGAAAAAGTGTCATGTTAAAGACCTCCTTCGACTATGTTGAAGACTAGCTTCGGGATAATTGGACACCGAATAGTGGAGAGTGAAGACGACCTCCTTCGATCTCCTTCGACCTCCCTTCGACTATGTTGAAGACTACCTTTGACTACCCTCGATTACCTACGAATAACATGCCGACCTACTACGACCTATTTCGACTAAACCTACGAGTAAAAAAAATCGATCTTTTTTTTGTATCTATTTATTTATCTGTTTATTTATTTATTTTCTCCCCATGGCGACTTTTTTTTACTCGCGGGCATTTTTCAGCATGTTGAAAAATATGCCGCAACCTGGCTGAGGCCTCGAGTACACAGGGACTACTCTCGAGCATGAAGAAGAGTTCCAAAGACCTCCTAGGACCTCGTGTCGACCATGCTGCATGTATGCATCGAGGGCAAACTCTTCTAAACTCGCCAATTAGGTCGCCGCAGTGGGACAGCCCCCTGAGCCTCACCCACAGCCTTTTCAAATGTAACGAGTAGCATCGCCACTTTCTAAGTCACACAGAATTACAGTTTGACACCATGTGTGGGAAGGAAGTGCAGATGTTGGTTTAAACTGAAGATAGACACAAAAAGCTGGAGCAACTCAGCGGGGCAGGCAGCATCTCTGGAGAGAAGGATGGGGTGACCCGAAACATCAGTTTGACACCAGTCAGTATCTAATGTGAAATGTCTGTTTTTTCAAGGATTCATTGCAGCTAGTCGGGGTAGAGGGGGTTAAAGAAGGCTTTTGGCATGCTGGCCATCCCATCAGTCAGGGAACTGAGTGTAGAAGTTGGGGTGTTATGTGACAGTTGGACAAAGGGTTTGTGGGACTGCACTTTGATATTTTAGGTTTTGGCCACCCTACAGGAAAAATGCCATTAAGCTGAAAGCGTGCAGGGAAGATTTACAAGGATGTTGTAACGACTCGAGGGCCTGAGCAAGCGGGAGTTTGACAGGCTAGAACTTTATTCCTTGGTATGCAGGAAGTTGAGGTGATCTTATGGAAGTGTGTAAAATCACAAATCAATATGGTAAATGCACAAAGTATTTTTCCCAGGGTGAATGCAACAACAATAAAAATGTTATAAATTATCCCTGGGTAGGGGAATCAAGGACTGGAGGGAAGAGGCTTGAGGTGTGGAGACTTTAATAGAAGACTGGCAACTTTTTCACGCAGGGTGGTGGGTATGCTGCCAGAGGAAGTCGTTGAGGCACAGTAGGATTTAATCAGGAATGCATTTTCAGACCAGTCATTTTCAGTGACTTCATTATTGATTTTCCTTTTGTAATGCACTGATGACTGCTTTGGTTATATCCCCTCTGATAATATAACTCGCAGGATTTAGACATTTCCAGGTTTGGGCTAAGTTGATGGGAATGCATTTTCAGACCAGTCGTGTTCAATGACTTAATTTTACATTAACAATATATAAAGGATGTATACTGTATATTGGAAAGGTTTAGAGACAAATGTGACTAGCTTAGATAAGGTATGGACAAGTTGGGCCAAAGGACCTGTTTCAGTGGTATATAACTCTGTAGCAAAATTCAGCTGAATTTGTCACAACGTATCCCTTCTACTTTATAGATGGCATGGGTGAAACTTTAACAAACGGATTAGTGGGAGGTAAATATTTTAAATAATTCAAATCCAATCTCTGCTCTTTTCGGGCCACCCATTCTTTTTTTATTGAAGATAAATCCAGAGCAGAATGGCAATGACCTACAAGGCAAGTCAACTACTCAATTCTTTTAAGGAGGCTCACATTGTGGTTTCGTTTTATATTAAGGAAACTAAATGCAGATGAGGTGACTGTTTTACAGAATACCTGAGTTTCCAAGTTCCTATCAATTCTCCATCCTGCTCCAAGTCTGACCTTTCTGTCTGTGGCTCCCAGCACTGTCCATCACAAGTTTGAGAAACAACCTCATTCGAACTAATGTCAAATTAAATAATTTTGGATATTTTTTTCCACTGACGCTGTCTAATCTGCTGAACCTTTACAATAATTCTGTCCAAATATTTCACAGCTTTTAAATACTTTATTTCTCTCTCTCTTTTTCTCTGCCTTTATTAACATGTTGATCAAATGGCTTCATCAGTGACTTGTCACCACAGCAATCTCACCATACAATATATTATCTTTACCCATTTCACTCTCCAGTTAAGGATGCTTCAAGCTTTTATTGAACGCAATATTTTTTTTGATCTTGGAGTTAACATTTGTCGGGGCTGATAAAACACTGAAAATGAAAGCCAAGAAACCCCAGATTCACAAGAGCTGGATTTATGGCATAGACAAACAGCATATCTTTCAAAGACTTGGCCCAGCACAGTCATTCCTCCTTGTTCCCACTACTATATATCGGCGGGAACAAGCGCAGATTCGATGACCATTTCGTTGAACACCTTTGGCCAGTCTGCCTCGGCCTACGTGATCTCCCTGTTGCCAAACACTTTAACTCCCCATCCCATTCCCATACTGGTCTTTCAGTCCTGGACCGCCTCCATTGTCATAGTGAGGCCAAACGTAAATGGGAGGAACAGCACCTCATATTTTGCTTGGGCAGCCTTACAACCCAGTGGTATGAATATTGATTTCTCTAACTCCAAGTAACCCTTGCATCCCCTCACTCTGACCCTTCCCCATCTAGTCTTCGTATTAGTTTTGCTGTCGTCCTGTTGAATTTCAGTGTATATAACTCGTTATCACCTAACCACAGCCAACAATCGACCATTGTGGGCTTCACCTTTCCTCGATTATTGTTGCTTTTTGCATATCTTCCATTCATTTGTCCTATATCTGTCGTTTCCCTTTCCCCTGACTCTCAGTCTGAAGAAGGGTCTCGACCCGAACATCACTCCTTTTCTCCAGAGATGCTGCCTGACCCGCTGAGTTTCTCCAGCCTTTAGTGTCTGTCCTCCCTGAATCCTGGCTCTGGTTGTCCATTCAAACCCATGATCTGGCCCACATTCGTAACTTTCGTTCATGACCCTCGTGTCTCCAAACTCAATTTCACAGCCTGCCAGCACAAGGCATCAAATGCATCTATTTCATGGCAAACGGAATTTGCCAGGCATCTCAAGAAAGAAATACGCAATATTTGGCAACACTACCGGTAATCCATGGCCAACCTTGAGCTTACATTTTCACAGATAGTAAACTGCTGGATAATGTTGACTTCATGTACTTCACGTAATCCGATTTTCATAGTGCACTCAGTTAGTAATTGCATTGAATTATTTTCCCAATAAAAATGAGACACACATGACCTTTTGAACTAAAGCAATTTTGTAGTACTCGTATTTAATGGTGGCATAACAGTTCATAAGTCTTAAAAAGAGAGACAGATGCGATAACATGGCTTCAGAATAAAATTCCTCTTCTTTGTTTTAGCCCACGCAATTGAGTATGGGTCAAACCCTATAAAGATAATACTATGTGGCTGTATTATTTAGTTAGCCACCATTTATACTGCATACAAATGGTATTAACTAGACTGGGGCTTTGTTGGTTTTGTTCAAAATCCCTTTTGAGCAACTGTAGCAGTTTCTTGTATTTAGATCACAACCCTATTTGTGCAGGGTTATTAGGTTCCAAAAAGGAAACAGGAGACAAATGGTGCGCAGTGGAGTGACTGAATGAGTAAAGCTACAATTCATTTATATCAATATTAACCTTTTTAATGAGCTTCAGGAGAAAGACGTGAGATGTAATAGTCAGTACATGTATAGTTCTTGAGCAGAATTTAGGGCACTAAGATAAATGCCCACTTTTCTAATTAATGTGTGAAAATATTTTTATAGGTGATCTCTCAGATGTAAAAATAATATTTTGATTATAAAGGAAGACGTTAACACACTTGCAGAATGGAAATAATGAAAGATTAATTTCAATGGATAAAAAGAATGAAGAGGCTACATTCTCCTTGGAGAAATAAAGCTTTCAAGGGACATATTTGCATATTGTTAAAATAGGTTAACAGACCTAAAAATAAGCTCCGAAAGTTAGTATTGAAGGAGAGTGATTTACTATTTGTGTCTTCTCTGACTCGTGTAACAGCAATCCAGTTATTTCCATTCCCCTGACCCTTTGTCATGCTCTTTCAAATCCTTGCAGATACTTGGGTGACTTTTGTGGCCGAGACCCTTCCTCAGACTGATACTGTCACCCATTCCTTCTCTCCAGAGATGTTGCCTGTCCCACTGAGTTACTCCAGCTTTTTGTGTCTCTCTTTGGTATAAACCAGATCTACAGTTCCTTCCTACACCTTGCGGGTACTTGATCAGCTCCTGACAATTGCTGCCCTTGACAGTACATTCCAGACTCTAACCACTGTCTTAAAAAATATATATAATTTTGTCATTTTTGATTCTTTTGGTGATAATCTTCAGTTTAGTTCCCTTTACCTTAATTCCATGTTCCCTATTTCTTGATTATCTCTGCCAATTGAAACAAGTTCTCTCTCAACTCCTGTCTACATCCTTCAAGATTTCAAATATCGACATCACATCTAACAGTACCTCAGGTCTGGGCTTCCCCAGTCTGGCCATGTGTCTACCCATGAAGTCAATTTGGACAATTTCTTAAGTATTCCCTAATACCTATCCATCTTTGCTGTAATGTGATGCCCAGCAGAAGAGCTACTGCCTTGCAGCACCGGGAGCCCGAGTTTGATCCTGACTATGCTATCTGTATGGAGTTTGCATGTTCTCCATGTGACTGGCTGGGTTTTCTCTGGGTGCACTAGTTTCCTCCTGCAATCCAAAGACGTGCAGGTTTCTAAATGAATTAGCCAGTGTAGTGTGGTTGTGTACAGGTGATTTGATGTTCGATGCTGACTTGGTGGGCCGAAGGGTCTGTTTCTATGCTGTATCTCTATACTAAAACAACATTTCTATAATTGGTGATCCAGTGTATAAGAAAAGCTTATCGTGAATCATTTTCTCTTGTGCCTTGTTCCTCGATTTATAGAACCCATGATTCAGTCTGCGTTTAATTAGTTTCTCCACTTGCCCCACTACTTTTGACAAATTATGTACATGTTCTCCGAGATCTTTTCCTGTATCTTTTTTGAAGAATTGTCCTTTCTTGTTGAGAGTGCCTCTTCTCATTTTTCCTGCTAAAAAGAAGTAGAGGATGAGAGGGAATCTTATAGAAACACATAAAATTATTAATGGATTGGGTGGGCTAGATGCAGGAAAACATTTCCCGATGTTGGGGGAGTCCAGAACCAGGGTAATCAGCCATGATCATATTGAATGGTGGTGCTGGCTCGAAGGGCCGAATGGCCTACTCCTGCACATTTTTTTCGATGTTTCTACATTAAATGTTCATTAAGTTTTATCTCACCATTCCACCAACCTGCCTCGTTGAATTTTGGTCCGATCCTCCGCACATTTCGCTAAACAATTAAACTTTGTCTAAATCAAATGGAGGGATTTGGCTTAAATTCCAGAGGAACAGAATTAATAAGCAGAGAGAATGCAAGTTTAATTTGAAAGTTTCTGAAAATTCTGAAGTGCAATTAACTAGTGTTTGCTATTTCTCATGCAGGCAGCAAGCCAACTTTGAGCAGGCCGCTAAGGTACACATTTGCGACCATCGTTGATTTGGTTGTTATGTACTTGCATTGCTCAGAATGGGGCTGATAATGAGCAGCAGCAACCACTGGAAGATAACACACATACCTTCTACAGCAGCTGGTGGGTGTTTGTAGAAGTTATTCTGGCTTCACTGACAGCATGTAGGGAAGAGCATTTTCCAAGATTTTCTTAATGCCCTGGAGGCATTAGTGATGATGTAGTCCGTGAATGCACCTCTATTTGTGGTATACCATCAAATACTTTGCTATCTTCAGGTGTGTGTCCACCAGCGACTGCTCTATCAGGATTATAATGCTTAACATTCTTTTAAGTTTGCTTTATTCCATACACTGACTGGTGTAAGTTTCACACCAACATTTTGCTGCTTTTGCACTGCATTTAATTAATCTTAACAAGCACATCATGTAGAATCTTTCTCAACACTAACTGAAACAATTCCTTCCATTTAGCTGGGCAAGGTACCTAAATAGTAGAAGGGCAAGATACCTAAATAGTAGCTGGGCATAAATGCTAAAAATATATATATAATTGCATTAAGGGCATATATAGTCTTTATGTTCAAATCTCCCTCTCTCCACAAACTTTCTAGATTTACAAGCTGCACGTGGTATAAACTTGGAACTACCAATGTTGGAATAGAGTCATAGAGTGTGGAACCAGGCACTTCAGCCCAACTTGCCCACACACCGGCCAACATGTCCCAGCTACCCTGGTCCCACCTGCCAGCATTTGGGCCGTATCCCTCCCAACCTGACCCATCCATGTTGAACAAAAGACAGTATGCATTGGCAGTGGTGGTGGAGGCAGACATGATAGTGATGTTTAAGAAGCTTTTAGATAGGCACATGGAATTTGCAGGGAATGGAGGGACATGGATATCTTGCAGGCATGATGAGATCAGTTAAGCTAAGCATCACATTCGGCACAAACATTGTGGGCCGAGCGGCCCAATCCTGTCCTGTACTATTCTACGTTATAAATACATAGATACACAGACAATAGGTGCAGGAGTAGGCCATTCGGCCCTTCGAGCCAGCACCACCATTCAATGTGATCATGGCTGATCATCCACAATCCGTACCCTGTTCCTGCCTTCTCCCCATATCACCTGACTCTGCTCTCTTTAAGAGTATCTAACTCTCTCTTGAATGCATCCAGAGAATCGGCCTCCACTGCCTTCTGTGGCAGAGAATTCCACAAATTCACCACTGTGTGAATTTTTTTTTCTTCATCTCAGTTCTAAATGGCCTACCCTTTATTCTTAAAACTGTGGCCCCTGGTTCTGGACTCCCTCAACATCGGGAGCAAGTTTCCTGCATCTAGCGTGTCCAATCCCTTAATAATTTTATATGTTTATATAAGATACCCTCCCATCCTTCTAAGTTCCAGTGTGTACAAACCCAGTTGCTCCATTCTTTCATCATATGACAGTCCCGCCATCCCGGGAATTAACCTCGTAAATCTACGCCACACTCCCTCAATAGCAAGAGTATCCTTCCTCAAATTAGGAGACCAAAACGGCACACAATACTCCAGGTGTGGTCTCACCAGGGCCCTGTACAACTGCAGAAGGACCTCTTTGCTCCCATACTCAACTCCTCTCGTTATGAAGGCCAACATGCCATGAGCTTTCTTCACTGCATGTTGTACCTCCATGCTTACTTTCAGTGACTGATGTACAAGGATATCCGGGTCTCGTTGCACTTCCCCTTTTCCTAACCTGACACCATTCAAATAATAATCTGCCTTCCCGTTCTTACCACCAAAGTGGATAACCTCACATTTATCCACATTATACAGCATCTGCCCACGTTTTAAAATGAATAATTTGTGACGGAAACGGAGGCCATTCATCCCATGGTGACTATGCAAGAACTATTTATTCAGTCTAATTCCATTTCCTTGGGCCCCCTGGTGTGTATATATATACCAATACTTTTAAAATGGAGTAAATAATGTTCTTTTGTGAATTGAATGCAAGACCCCTTCTGCATTCTGGGTGAAATTGATTTCCTCATCACCCTTCTAATTCTTCCACCAATTATTCTAAATCTAGTGTCCCTGCTTTTTACACTCCTCTGCAGAAGGAAATGGATCTGCCTAATTTACTTTATCTACTCGCTCCTTATATACGTTGTTTGTTTCTCTCCTCAACCTCTTCCAGGGAATATAAACCTTGCCATCCAATCTTGCACTATAGTTAAATTTTTCGGTCCTAGCCACATACACAAAACTCCTTGCATCGCTTTCAATCACTTATTTCCTGTAATGTGATAACTGGAACTGTAGGCAGTTGTCAGAGCTGCAGACAATTTAAGAATATACCTTTCCTGTTGTGGTGGGTGCATTATTGGCAAATAACGGTAAGAAAATGCACTCTATATGCAACTATGAAGGATCTGTTGGCATACGTTCCAACATTCCTCTGCCCTTCCACACCTTGTCATATCTTCCTGTTAATTGTATATATATTTATATATTTTTAGCCTTGTTGCCTGTATTGCACTTCTGTAGATTTAATTATTTTTACCACTTCTCTGCCTACCTAAACCCCCAATGCCCTGTCATACTGTTTCTTTAGCCCCCCCCCCCCCCCCCCCCCCCCCCACCACCACCACATGTTTCCCAGCCCCTGCCCCTGTTGCTCCCATCTGCCATGATCCCTCCTGATTCAGTTCCATTCTTCACATTCTTTTCCTTTCAGATTATCCACACCCTTTTATTTTACACTTATCTCCCAGCGTTATTTTAGGTGCACCCTTCCCCCCACCACCCCACTACGATCAGCCAATCAACTTCTCCTTGCCAGCATCCACCTGTCACTAGCTTGCTCTTGCCCTGCTACTTCCCGTCTATCAGTGCAAATGAAGGGTCTCAGCCACTAAGGTTTAATGTTTCATGTCTCATATTTCGCTTGGGCAGCTTGCAGCCCAGTGGTATGAATACTGATTTCTCTCACTTCAGGTAACCCTGGCATTCCTTCTCTCTCTCTCTCTCTCTCTCTATCCCTCCCCCACCCAAGTTGCACCAGCTTCTCGTTTTCACCCAACCAACAGCTAACAATGGCCTGTTTCCTTTATCACCATTACTTTTTTGCATATCTTTCATTCATTGTTCTTTATCTCTCTACATCATTGTCTACATCTCTCATTTCCCTTATCCCCAACCAGTTTGAAGAAGGGTCTCGACCCAAAACGTCATTCCTTCTCTCCAGAGATGCTGCCTGTCCCGCTGAGTTACTCTAGCTTTTTGTGTCTATCTTCGGTTTACCCAGCATCTGCAGTTCCTTCCTCCACAAGGTTAAATGTTTGTTTCCCTCAGAAGATGCTCTCTGACCTGCAGTTCCTCCAGCAGCTCTTAGTTTTGCTACTGATCCCAGCATCTGCAATCACCTTTTGCCTTCAGTGGACTTGCCTTTATATTTCAAAAATCACTTTTATTTATCGTAAAAAATGTGCAAATCACCCAAGGTGATTTTTTGCGAAGAACATATCTACACAGTGATAAAGTAGTGCAGCAAAGTCCAGCTGAATGGGTCGTTGTGCATAACTGGGCCAGGCCCATCCTTTGCAAGAGAACAGGTAGCACCTCAGCACCTGCTGCCCGTACTTTAGTTCCAAATAAAGCCTGATGTAGCCACACACAAAGGTGGTCATTGGGATGAAGGTGACATTGGGTATATTTTTGGCCCGAATGTCTTGGAACCTGTGCATGTCGACTCATCGGATCGGTTTCATCTTGGATTTCTGGATGCACCAGAAGATGGCACCCAGGGACTGCAAGGGCAGAGGAGCAAGAATAGGTCACCTCCGTCAAATACAACAGCAACGAGAGACCTTTGCATCTGTGACCAAATTAATGAGAGGGAGCAGTCCCAATTTTTCTTTATTTTTGTCATTCCACACCAGCTAATTTTTCTTGCATGCTTTTGACCTCTCCAAGCAAGATCCCCTGCACCTTCATGTGGTGAGATCTGATGGTGAAGGAGAAGGAGGACCAGTTGGGCCAGTTGCCGAAATGCATCGTCTCGCTCCTCTTACAGCTTACTATGGCAGCTGATGACAACTCGAGCTGATTGCCGATGCTGATCAATGTGCAGGCTGACACTGGAATGAAACAGAAGACATCGGCATAAAGAGGAGTTGAATAAATGGACTGCCACAAGCTTTCGATACTATGACTGGTGCAGTGATGTTGCATTTGCTGGCATTCAGCTGGACGGTCAGAAAGTGTAACCCCTTTTCAGTCGCGATAAATCTGCTTTGACAGCAAAGCAATATTCATATGCTGCGGGGAGGGTTTCTGTCCATACAAAGCTTGTCGGTCTGCTGCTGTCCAGCAACAGAATGAAATGCCAACCTTGTGTCTTTGTATGGAGACAACAACATTTCTTGTGCACGCTCCAAGGATGCAAATATCTCCAGCTCCAGGCTGGAAGGAATCCAGTACATTCACAGCCACTGAAAGTTCTTAATGGTCAGCGCCAGTTATGAATTTGCACTTTTGGCTGTAGCAGCAGGCAAATTTAATTAAAAGTCTCCTTGCATGAGTTCAAATATTTAATTGTAGCTCATTGAATTTCAGTTTGGAGAGCTATCACCAACTAAGGTGGAACTTGGCCCAATGGGAGTCTTTTTTTCCTTGTAGCCATTCCACGTGTGTGATCTTTCTAATATAATATTTTTAGACATTTGAATATTCCTTTTAAAGTCAGCATGAATTCTCTTTAACCGGGAAGTTAATATCCAGAAACCCCTGCAAGGCCACATTGTTCCATCCTAATTAGCTGCCACTTCCAATTAGCAGCATCATGAACAGATTTTGGTGTGGCAGATGTTCTAATGAGTTCACAAATTACATACCTGACCTATTACATTTTTTAAGCAGGTTACATAGAGAAATCTCTCAAGTATAGATAACAGTGAATGTTCAAAAGGATAAAAAATAAATAATGTTGTTTAAGTGCAGAATTTAGGGGGTTGTATTTTGAAAATTGCATGTTCTTGCTTTTTTCAGCTCTTTTTGTCATTTCTGATTGACAATTGTAAGGCAGTTTAAGTGTGACATCTGAGCATTTGAATATTCATGCACTTCTTTCTGAGCAACACCACAAAGCTTTGAAATCTCATTCATCTGTATTGTTGCATAAAATCATGTTCACAAACACTTCTTGTGGTTTCTGCAAGCCATATGTTTTCATTATGCATGGCTCTCTTCTGAAAGGGACTTGGGGAAGTGCTAGTGGAACGAACGTTTGCGGTGCTGGTTTGTTCAACCCTCTTATGGGCTTGGACAAACGCCAACCACATTAGTGCAAGTTGTGTGTATTCATGGACATGATGCTTGTGTTGCCTGCAAACCACTTAAACCGATGTCAATGTCTATTGAAGGCACGGTAGCTTAGCCTGATAGATGGTTTTATTTTCAGACTGTTTATGCCCTGTCTGATGGTTCTGTGGTTCAGGAGACTTATTTTCTGCACCTTCTGCTATGATTATGCGTGAAGCAGGTTTTGTGTGTTTAGACATTCTACTAACATAGTATGTTTTATAAAATGGTCTACACTGTGGGAAATTTTCACACGATGTCCCAAAAGCACACATTCTTTCAGTAACTGGTAGGAAACAGAATAACTTAGTCAGGAAATGATTTTTGTAAATGCACATTTTTACAGCAATGGAGTTACCACTGCAGTTGAACAGTGCAAAATCACAAATATGAAGTGAGTAACTTGGAAATTAAACTTGTCAAAACATGTTGATAATGTTACTGTGCATAACCGTGTAGCTAGCAGCTGTTAAGGTGCACTTAACCCAAAGGAATTCAGTCGGGTTGACACAAATGTTTATTTTCACATATGATTGCGAGTCAGTGCCAAGTGGAGATTATGGAGGAAACAGTAATGGTAGGTTGAGGGACACTAGGACTGGGATGTGCCGGTGAAATAGCCCAGAAGCTCAGTGGAAAGTTGCATTGAATGGGTTGAGTGTGGTGGGCTGACATTCATTCCCTGCAGGCATTTTGCCCACACCAGGGGCTTGCTGCTGCATGAAACCTAAAGCTTCATGTACATTGGGATACGCCGTGTAGCACCTGTGATAGATAATTGAAGAAAATAGGTTGGTCACTGTTATAGTTTGTGGGTAGAGGAGAGAAATGTAGAGTGGATTGGGTGGAAGAACATTTGTGATGTTATTTGGAACAGTATTAGAGGGTTAAATTCTGTTCAAGTGAGGTAGGTAGGGTTGAAGTGAGGTAGAGAGTTCTGAGGTAAGGGTCAGGTTTGCAATCAGATTGGGACAATGTGTAGTGATAACATCTATATATGAATATCAAGCTATATAATACAATTCATTGGGAAAATCTTTAATATGTAGATACACAATAAATTAAGTTATCAGAGAAGGAATTTATTTTGTGTTAAACATTTTCATTTCATATTTTTAGTTAAGTGGTGTGTTTGTGCTCAGGAGTTGAGGAAGGTATAATAGCATTTAAAATACATCTGAACAGATGCATGGATAGGAGAGATTTAAAGGGGGTATGGGTCAAAAACAGGAAAATGGGGCTAGCTTAGATGACGCATCTTGGTCAATGTGATTCAGGCCCAAAGGCCCTGTTTTTATGCTGTATGACAATGCAATCCAATACAATCAGTTTTATTTGTCACATTGCACATAATGTGCAAGTGATTTGACTATAGCTGCAGAATTGGGAAATCCATAGCTTTCTGCTGCTGATCTGTGGGCTCGGATAAAGCATGGCGAGATTATGGACATTTCCATCATAACTAACTTAGTTTGGTGAATTTAGCTTTGTCCATAATATTTTACAGTTTGGTTCAGCATTTTCTTAGTAAAAACTAAACTGGCTAGAATTACCTTGGTGAACGAAAATACGGTTAATGTTTTAGGTTGCTGTCCTTTTAACAACATTTACTTAAGATGTTAAGTGTCCATGGCACCTTGCTTTTGCATTAATCACTTATTTAGAACTTTTGTCATTTCTGTAATCATTGGACAGTTGTGTTATGTAATGAGAATACCAAATTGGTTGAGAAAATGATGCAAGTAAAATGCAAAGACTGGCCCGCTCCAATGCTTTCCTTTTCTTGAAATATTTTCTTTGAGGAGAATTTTTTCAATGTATTATCATTCTTTCTTCTTGTCTCTTTTGTAGTTCAGCTCAATGGCATTGAGAAGAAACTGTCCTCTCCCTTGTGCAACAGACGCAGGCAGCTGAGACCCCCAGATCTAATCAAACATGGCGTTCCAGAGTTCAGTGAGATTGCAGGAGAGAGAATAGACCCAAACACTCCACTTGAGAAGCAAGTGTAAGTCATTGTTTTGTTCTTTTGTGCTCTAAACAGTCCAATGCTTCCTTCCATACTGTTCTGTATTATGTTGCAAAGGATTAATCAATGCATTGACTTTGGAAGGAAATTGGAATTCATATTGATATTTGAATCAATAACATTGTTATGAACAATTACAAATTATTTCAAAATACATTCATGCTATCAATGTTGTTCTGATTTTCATATATCCATATCTGTAAGTAATCTTAGTTGTAAAAATTTACAAGGTTATTTTCTGCTTTTCTGGATTAAGTCTCTCAGCCCCATCTACACACCGTAACCATTAGAGTCTGCTTATAAATACCTGTCAATATTAATTTATACTCAAGCTAAAAATAGATCAATGTGTGTTTTTATAAGAATGTGACACTTGAGCCAGCTGCCATTCATCAAGACTATGGCTAATCATCCCACTCAGTGCCATTTTCCAGCACTCTTGCCATAATCCTTGATTCCCTTAATGCCCAGACATCTACCAATCTCTGTTTTGAATTAATATGACTAAGCTTTCAAAGCTTCCCTGGGTACAGAACTCAAGTTTTCACAATAGACAAAAGTGCAGGAGTAGGCCATTTGGCCCTTCGAGCCAGCTCTGCCATTCAATGTGATCATGGCTGATCATCCACAACCCACAATCATTCCTGCCTTCTCCCCATATCCCTTGACTCCGCTATCTTTAAGAGCTCTGTCTAACTCTCGTGAAAGCATCCAGAGAATGGCCTCCACCGCCCTCTGAGGCAGAGAATTCCACAGACTCAAAACTCTGTATGTGAAAAAGTATTTCCTCATCTCCGTTCTAAATGGCTTACTCCTTATTCTTAAACTGTGGCCCCTGATTCTGGACTCGCCCAACATCGGGAACATGTTTCCTGCCTCTACTTGGTGAAGGAATTTCTCCTCATGTTGAACAAACTGCTTCTTATTTGCAAACTGTGATCCCTCGTCCTATTTTCTACGGGGGAAACGTCCTCCCTTCATCAAATCTGTCAATCCCGTAAGAATTTTGTAAATTCTGATGTGATTTTCCCTAGTCTTTCTAAACTCTAAAAAATACAGTCCCAGCATACACAATCTCTTCTCAGACAGCAAACCTGCCATTCCTAGAAATCTCCTCAAGGTATGCCTATTTTGAAGAAGTTCTCCTCCTCTATCCGATGAGAGTTCTGCAACATCCTCTCTAGCTGCTCCCACTCTGTGATTCCTTCTGCCCTCCAGCTCTACGACCATGTTCCTCCATCCCCTTTGATGTATCGTTTACACACATTACACCTCCTTATCTCTATGTCTCTCTCTCCCCTGAGTCGCAGTCTGAAGAAGGGTCACGACACGAAACGTCACCTTTTCCTTCTCTCCAGAGATGCTGCCTGCTCTGCTGTTACTCCAGCATTTTGTGTCTATCTTTGCTGTAAACCAGGATCTGCAGTTCCTTCCTACAAATTCCTGGAACCCATCTGATGAATCTTCACTGCACTCCCACCTGCCAAGTACATCCTTTCTCCAGTAAGGATGACAAGATTGTATGCCATAGACCAGGTATAGGCTCATCAAAGCCCTTTTCAATTGCAATAAAACATCCTCATCCAATAAAGGCTAACATACCATTTGCCCTCCTGATTGCTTGCTTTGCCTGCATACTGTGCTGCCTTCACTGTTAATGTACAAGCACATCCAGGTTCCTTTGAACATCAACACTCCCTAGTCGTTTACCATTAAGCAAATAAAAGCTTAAGAAACAAAAGCAGCCCATTAGTCTCTGTCATTATTTTCTACCAGCTCTTTAATTCCCTTAATATCCAAATTCTATCAATCTCTGTTTTGAATGTAACTCTGCCTCCATAGCCTTCATGAGTGGAGGATTTCAAAGATTATTACCCTTTCGTTGAGATAAATTCTCAGTCCGAATAGCTGACCCGTTTTGAGACTGTGAACTTAGGTTCTGCACGGTCCAGCCAAAGGAAACCTCATTTCATCTATCGTACCAAACCCTGAAAGAATATTATTAATGTTTGGAAGAAATGTATTGTTCTACTAAATTCAGAGAATTTAGGCCAAGTTTACTTCATCTCTTCTTGCACAACAATCTCCCCTTCATTGGCAAACCTTTATTTCACTCCCTGTACCAAGGTACATCCTTCTTTAGATTACAGGAGCAGACCTCTACAACAACTCCCAAGTGCAATCTCATCAGTTCCTGATATAATTTCTGTAAGACGTTATATTGGTGTGTCAGTTTGATGTGAAATCACAAGGATTCATTATTTAATGCAAACAATTCTAAAAGTATCATTTGTAATAGCACTAGTCATTCTGGGCTAACCATGTGCAAACATTTGGGCACAAACATCCTTTGATGAATATTCTGGATCAGCAATCTCCCACCAAAGTATAATGAGGAGATTAGAGTGGTGAGCGGAAGACATTCACGGTGTGTAATCATTTTGTTAGGAAGGTGATCAAAGAATGGGAAGAAGGCCATAAAGAGTAATGATTAGGGAAAAGATGGGACTCAATGGGATAATTGGGGACAATGGGATAAGCAATGGGAGCAAGTAAGAGCAGTGCCTGAAGGACATTTTGATTGCACCCAACCTGAGGTAAACCAGGATGAGTCGGAGGAGAAGCACCCCATGAATATCCTACTCCTCTCACTTTGTAGTCCTAAACTTTTCATATCTCATTTCACAGGTCAATCTGAACTAGGGTCCCGACCTGAAACTTTGCCTATTGATTCCCTCATGATTTATTAATCATGCATTACCTTTCTGCTGACTGGATAGCACGCAAACATAGGTTTTCACTGTACCTCGGTACACGTGACAATAAAATAAACTAACCCTCCACAGATGCTGCCTGACAGGCTGAGTTCCTCCAGCATTGTGCTTTGCACAAGATTCCTATATCTGCAATTCCTTGTCCCTCTATTCATCCTTTCCTTGACATGAAGCCTTTTTTTAAATATATATATATATATATATATATATATATATATATTCTTTTTCTCTCTTGCTTTGATTAAGTAAAGTTTTTTTGCCAAGATCAAATATTTGGCAGAATACAAGACCTGTGCTAACTTGCCAGTTGCTTGATCATCACTACCCATTCCTTTAGCAATCTGTACCTGCTGAGTTTCTCTAGCACTTTATTTTTTGCTCAAGATTCTCACACGTACAGTCTCTTGTGTCTCCATTTAGCTCTCTGTACTTCTACCTCGTCAACTGTGAGTATTGTTTGCCTCATCTCTCCAAAGTTAGCTTATCAGCATGTTTCAAATCGTGGTCCGTAATGCTCCCTTTTCTCTCTCTCAAATGCTACGTGCAAAAGGTTCAATTCCATAGTAGTTAAATTGCCAAATTAGTAATCCAGAGACCTGGAATAATGATCTGGAGATATACAGATTCACACAGTCAATGAGGAATGTGGATTCATAATTTATTTCGGGTTGGATAATTATTTGTGATGCTGCCAGTGGAATTCAGCCCATCTTACCACTGTTCTTCAGGGAAGAAAATCTGTTTCCTCTACCTTTTCTGGGCATATGAGTAGGCCCATATTGTTGTGATTGACATTTGACTCGCCTCTGAAATAGCATTACAAGCCATTCATAAACAGCTAAAGACAGGGATTGCCTTGACAGTGACACCCATTTTCATGAATGGATGAAAACAAAGGAAGTTGGCATGGCCAGTTGTTAAACTTGAGAGGCAAGACACTGCAGCTGCTGAAATCTTGAGCAAAGAACAAAGTGCTGGGAAACTTGGCGAGTCAGTCAACGTCTGTGGTGGGAATGGACAAATGACATTGTAGGTCAGGGATTCGGGTCAGTATATTTTTGGCACTGTGCTCCAGGTTCATTTCTTATTTGGCTAATCTTCCTCCGCCTGGGCCCTAAACACTGAAATGATCGTCATATAGGTCTGCACAGTGCTCCACTTTGTCATTCATTAATGCCTGCCTCCGATCTATTTTTTTTTTTTTTTGTCCTAATGTCTCCAGATAGCTTATGTTATTACAATGTTAAATAAACAAGTTATTAATAATAAGGCAAATATGAAGCTGCTCTTAAGCAATGGACTTTAAATTGGGAAAAAATAAAGTATAGATATTACAGATCAGTTTTGTCAATGATTATGTGCACACATTGAGAATGTGCTTAATTTGATATTTCACTGTCTGCTGTAACTTACCAATTAAAAAAATCAGAAGGTGATATTAATATTCATCTGACTTATTCTTGGAAATGGGGGAAAAATGCTAATCTTTTCTTAATCTATAATGAACTATAATTTTGTGCATTCACTGAGAACTATTCTAAAAGGGTTGTTGCATTCAATGTTTCAATTCAATATAATTTGTTTCTCTTTGCTTTCCATTTGCAGGTGGTATCATGGAGCCATTAGCCGAATAGATGCAGAAAACCTTTTACGATTGTGTAAAGAGTGTAGTTATCTCATCCGAAATAGTCAAAGCAGCAAAAATGATTACTCGCTTTCGCTGAAGTAAGTGACTTCACCATTAATAATTGGCTATAATTTACTAATGAAGTTAAACACTGGGACAAATACATGCAGCCATTGGCTCATGATTCACTGAGCCAAGACATTGGTATCTGAGCATCGTGACTAGTTCAAATACTTTGCAAGGATCTTTCTTATTGTACATATATTTCTGCACCAACTTACTTGATATGCAAGCTTGCTTTTGATTTGGAGACGTCTGTATAGCATTCATATGTTACCAAATGTGTGCCTGCTACACACTAACATTCTGTTGTAACAGTTTCAGTCCAGCTCTGGTAGCCATCAATTTTAAAATCTGCCGTTTGTGAACAACTGCCTGAGTTATGTCTGACCTGCTGAGTTACTCCAGCACTTTGTCCTGCTATTGATTGTTGGCAGGCTGTAGTTTTAATGAAAACAGAATTTCTCTCCATCTTTTTTTATCAGTAATTGAAATATGAATGAACATTTTATTGGCACATGTGGCAACTCACTGTGAAATTCTTTGCATGCATACCCAAGGTATGCAAATAGTCACCACATAAAGGGCATCGACAAAGTTCCAAAGTGTCCTGTGCCGTACTCCTTTGTTCTTCTGCCCCAAGGCAGTCCCCCCCCCTCCTCTCCCACCCACCCCCCCCCCCCCCATGCCGGGTCCTCCTTTATTCTTTTCTCCCCCCACCCAACTCCAACTGCTAGCCATTCCCCCACTCCGGGTCCTCCTTTGTTACCTCCCCCCCCCCTCCTCACCTCATGGCTGTCCCCCCTCTTGCTGGATTATCCATGTATTATTTCTCTGAAACTTTTAATCATTTGCATTTAGGCAGTCAATACTATTGGTGACTCTGCACATTAATGGCATCAATATTTTTTCTGGTGAAATACTGTACAGAACAAGGAGAGTGGGGAGAAAAATGAACAGTTGAGTAGAGGATCGCTGAGCCTGTGTAGGAGAACAATATCTGGGTTTGTCCACATTTTGTTCTCCATCAGTCCTTGGTGTTTGTTACTAAACTAGTTTGACCATTCTGGTGTTAGGTGAATTGCCAAAGACCTGATGCTTCTCTGATCCCTTGACTGAAGACCCAGCATGAAAATGAGCCCCAGATTCTGATTGTCTCCTCCACTTCCTGGTCCTCTTTGCCACAACGAAAGGAAATTTCACTGTGTTGGACCAATTCAGCTAAAACTGATTAGAATCACGGTGGCGCAGCGGAAGAGTTGCTGCCTTACAGCGCTCACTGCGCCAGAGACCCGGCTTCGACCCTGACCACGGGTGCAATTTGTATGAAGTTTGTACGTTCTCCCCGTGACCTGCGTGAGTTTTCTCCGAGATCTTCGGTTTCCTCCCACACTCCAAAGATGTACAGGTTTGTAGGTTGATTGGCTTGGTATAAGTGTAAATTGTCCCTAGTTTGTGTAAGGCAGTGTTAATGTGCGGGGATCACTTGTCGGCGCGCACTTGGTGGGCCGAAGGGTCTGTTTCTGCGCTGTATCTCCAAACTAAACTGAAATAACGTGGACATCCATCATAGAAAGAACTCGATGGACCTGTTATTTTTATCCGTAACATTTTTATAGTGCATATATCTTCACAATAACATTATTTGTTAAGAATGTTTTCGTGTGACTTTAAATAAATATACCAATTTTAATCATTTATATTGAAAATATATATATATATATATATATATTAGTTGCCTTACTGTCAGGCTACCTTCACAAATGTTAGTAAAAAGCTTTCAACCACATCAGCGCATTCTGACCATATGCAGCTTGAAGAATTTTCCATCAGGCACAGTGCTCATCAGAAGTGATTGAAGTGTACTGTCTTGTTATCTTATAGAGATTTAATGATATCTTTGCGATCTCCAGTGTTTTGAAGAATTCACTTGTCAGGGATTTTATTTCATAGTAGGCTGCCTATTATTTTAATGTATTCACAGCAGGCAGTTGAGCAGCAGTACATGGTGAATATGTCAGTGGTTAAAGACAAAGTGAAGACATTGCTCATCGACAATGGATTGCCAGAGGCAATTCACAATTAAAATGTTATCTTCTGAATTAACGACTCAGATTCTGCAGAGGGATATCAGCGTAATTATTAACACATCCTTGTGTAACTGACAGTAATATGAGGAATTCATACGAGCACAAAAGTCCTAAAGTTGCTATCAACCACTTGCGCAAATTTTCAGGGATAGTTTCAAACTTTGGATCGGTGTACGATGATAGAATGCTAAGCTGGTGTAATTGCCCAACACATATGCTGGGAAATTGATCAATTTCCATTATATAGATATGTACTATAGTATAGCACAAGAAACCAGGAACTGGAGTAGGTCACATGGGGGCTCGGGAGACTGCGGAGCTGCGGACTACTCACCATCGTGGGGCTGGCCGGCCTCGGAGTGTGGGGAGCGGCGGTGACTCGCTGCTGCGACTCGACTCCTGGGGCTCGGAGGCTCCAGCAACGCAGCCGCAGGTCCGGTGGACTGGGACATCGGGAGCTCGCGGGTCCGGGGGGAGAGACCGCTTCCTGGAGCTCCCGCAACGTGACTTCTCCAGCCCCTGTCGCGGGGTTGGAACGACCCGAAGCGGGACGTACATCGCCCGGCACGGCGTCATGGCCGTGGGACATTCCAGCACCCGCCGGGGGCTCCAACATTGTGACTTTTAGACCGGGAGCGGGGCCGTAAATCGCCCGGCGCGGCCTAAAATGGCCGTGGGATTTATCATCGCCTGCCTGGGGCTTGGACATCGGGAGAGACATGGAGAACAGGGGAGAGAAAAGACTTTGCCTTCCATCACAGTGGGTTCACTGTGATGGATGTTTGTGTGAATTAAATTGTGTGTATGTCTGTAGGAAATTGTTTTTGTTTGTATGGCTGTGGAAACGGAATTTCGTTTGGGCCTCACTGAGGCTCAAATGACAATAAATGGTATTGTATTGTATTGTATGAAGTAGGTCAAAAGGTCATAAGGGATAGGCATAGAATGAGGCCATTCGGCCCATCAAGTCTACTCCGCCATTCAATCATGGCTGGTCTATCTCCCCTTCCTAACCCCATTCTCCTGCCTTCTCCCCATAACCTCTGACATCTGTACTAATCAAGGAAGGTTATCAAGAGCTCACTTGGAGTGGGTCACTTCAAAGTCAGTCATAGTGAAACCAGCCCTGTCATTTAATATGATCATGGATGTTATGCCCCTTGCTTTAATGCCTCAACCAACTCACCAAATACCTCAATTCAAAAATGTATCTACCTTTATTACTTCCAGTAAACTAACCACAACACTTGAGGTAGAGAATTCCAGAAATTCATTTTCCACCACAGAAGGAAATTCCCATCTATATCATTTTTAAATTGCCACCTCTTCATCTAGTAAATAGCTCCTCATTTAACATTTGCAATCTCTCCCCATTTAGATAATAGTTACAATTTACTAATTATCTTAATTTACATTCCTCCTACTGAAATGCATTGCTTCATTCTTTGCCACATTCAACTCCGTTTGCCAAGTTTTCACGCAGTCGCACAACCTAACTCTATCCTGTTGATGTGTCCAAATTTCCTCATCGCAGTATGCCTTCCCATCTGGTTTCATATCTTCAGCAAAACTGGGTGCTGTACTTCCTGCAGCCTCCTCCAAATCTTTAACATAGATGCCAAATGATTTGTGGTAAGAGCTGATCTTTAGTGTATCGGTAAGGGACAATGTCATTATATTGTGGAAGCAACATGTGCTGCAGAACATTACCTGGGTGGAGATGGGATCATTATTGTAATTTCAATTGCTAAAGACATCTTAGATGCAAATAGAAAAATGCTTGAGCAGGGCAGGAAGCATCTGTGGAGGAAATAGAAAGATGCCATTTCAGGTCAGGACCCTTCTTCAGACCCAACCCGAAATGGTGCCTGTCCATTTTCCTTCACAGCTGCTCACTGACCAACTGAGTTCCTCCAGCAATGGATTTGTTGATGGTGTTTGTTATGTGTTGCTCACAGCTGAATGTCTTGCCTAATGTGACTAAACTGGTATCTTTATTTTAAAACTGTATTGAGAAATATCATAAGGAAGAATTTGTCCAACTAATCAGAATCCTGCTATAATCTTTGATAGCCATCTTTGCTGTCTACAATACCACTCACTTTAGTGTCATCTGCAAATTTACTGATCCTGGCCTGTACATTTGCATCCAAATCGTTGGTTTGACCACAAATAGTAATGGGCAGACCACCTGAGGCACACAACTTTTCACAGGCCTCCAGTCTGAAAAACATCCTTCCACCATCACCCTCTGCTTCTCTCCAAGTCAAAGTCAATTTTATTCGTCACATGCACCCGAAGGTGCAGTGAAATGAATTTCCATGAAGCCAATTTACTATCCAGCTTTCCCTAGATCCCATGCGATCTAAACTTCCGGAACAGCGTACTTTGTGGAACCTTATCAAATGCCTTGCTGAAATCCATATAGACAACGTCTACAGTTCTGCCTGCATTCACCTTTTCGGTTTCACCTTCACAAAAAAATCAATCACATTTGTGAGACGCAATCTTCCACATACAAAACCATGCTGACTATCCCAAATCAGCCCGTCTACATAAATACATCAAAATCATCTGATATAATCACACAGTCTCTTTCCTAACTGTAAATCTAGCATCATTTCTAATTATCAGTATCTTTTCCTTCTTTCTACCTGAGTTTCGTTGGCTTGATTGTATTTATGTATATTATCCAATTTGATTGGATAGCATGCAAAACCTGCCTTTCACTGTAGCTCGGTACACATGACAATAACAAACTTAATCATCCTGTTTGATGTGGTTGTTGTGGCCCGAAGATCCTGTTCCTGTGCTGTACTGTTCCATGTTCTATTAAAGGCATTTTGGGTCAGGACCCTTCTGAATAAAATAGGCCAAAGTCAGCATGGCTTTGAATTTAAGCATGGCTTTGTGAAGCTCAGTCAACATGGCTTCTTGCTTGACAAATTTGCTGGAATTCTTTGAAGAAATAAATAGTAGGACAGACAAAGGAGAGTCAGTAGATGTTGTTTACTTTTTTGGAAAGCCTTCGATAAGGTGCCACATGTTAGGCCGCTAAGGAAGATGAGAGCCCACGGTATCAAAGGGCAGATACTAGCATGGATAGCAGGTTGGCTGGCTGGCAGGTTGGCTGGCTGGCAGGCAGAAGATAGAGTGGCAATAAAGGAGGCTTTTCCTAGTTGGCTGCCAGTGATTAGCGGAGTTCCACAAGGCCGCTTCTCTTCACATTGTATGTTAATGATTTGGACGAGGGGATTGAAGGCTTTGTGGCAAAGTTTGCAGATAATATGAAAAAGGCGGAGGGGCAGGTAGTGTAGAGAAGCAGGGACTCTGCAGAAGGACTTGGACAGGTTGGGAGAGTGGTTAGAGAAGTTGGAGATGGAATATAGTATAGCAAAGTGTGGAGTCATGTATTTTGGTATTGGGCGTAGAGGCGTAGGCATTTTTCTAAATGGGGTGAGAATCCAGAAATCGGAGATGCAAAGGGACATGGGTGTGCTGATGCAGGATTCCCAAAAAGTTAATCCACAAGTCAAATCAGTAATAAAAAAGCAAACTCGATGCTAGCATTTATTTCAAGAGGGCTTGTATACAAAAATAGGTATGTAATCTCGAGGCTCTATAAGGTGCTGGTAAGGCCACATTTGGACTATTGTGGGCACTATATCTGAGGAAGGATGTGCTGGCTCTGGAGAGGGTCCAGAGGAGGTTTACAAGAATGATCCCAGAAATGAGTCTGTTAACCTATGATGACTGCTTGTCGGCATTGGGCCTGTACTCGCTAGAGTTTAGAAGAATGAGGGGGGACCTCATTGAAACATACAGAATAGTGAAAAGCTTGGATATAATGGAGGTGGAGAGGATGTTTCCACTAGTGGGAGAGTTTAGGATTAGAGGTCATAGCCTCAGAATTAAAGGATGTTCTTTTAGTAAGGAGATGAAGAATTTCTTTAGTCAGAGGATGATGAATCTGTGGAATTCTTTGCCACAGAAGGCTGTGTAGGCCAAGTTAGTGGATATTTTTAAGGCGGAGATAGATAGATTCTTGATTAGTACATGTGTCGGAGGTTATGGGGAGAAGGAAGGAGAATGGGGTTAGGAGGGAGAGATAGATCAACCATGATTGAATAGCGTAGGGCCGAATGACCTAATTCTACTCCTATCCATTATAGCCTTATGACCTTAAAATGTCACCTACCCATTCCTTCTTGTGATTTTGCCTGAGCTGCTGAGTACTTCTGCACTAAGTGTTTTATTATCAAAGTTAAATTTGTATCCTCTGAGTACAGGAACATGACTGCTGTGAAGATTAAAAGTGAAGTGCCAGGACAATATCCCGTGGCAATCTGTTTTTCAAATTTCATTCTGCAACTTATTTTGCCCACCAGACCTCTTGGTCATTCAGCAGGTTGGTAATGAATTTGATGAAAGCTTAACAGCAAAGAGACTTGGATAGTTTACATCCTTTCTACCAAACAGTATTGAAACCAGAGGAAAGATCAATGTCTGCTGCAGCTGCTTTAAATTTGTGTAGAAAATCTGGCATCAGCAAGACTTGTCAGCATCTGTTCACAACAGTTCTAAAGCCAACTCACTCCTTTGGGATCGAGCTGAAGTATGATCCTTTGCAGGAGGAGTTTAGAATGGGAACTGAGGAATGATATTGGCCAGCAGCTTTCTGCGTTATCTGCCCATTTACTGCAGGCCTGGAATTCTGTTCCTTGTTTTGGTTCTTTGCCAGTAGCTTGTATGCTAACAAAGACTTCTGCCAGTCAGTTGAGCCCCACAGTCCTAATGTCTTTATGAACTCGGGGAAATGCTTCATTCAGGGCTGCTGCTTTTTGAGTTTTTGCATCCATCCTGTACTGAATATCGAGCAAAGGCAGGCCAAAGCCTGGCAAAGAGGTGTGCAGCCAAATTATTTGAATGTGTGCGTGTTTGTTCTAATCTCGTTCTGAGTTGTTATTGAGTTATATAGCAATTGAGTCTAGAGTGTTTAACTGTCATTTGTACTGACATCAGAACAATGAGATTCTTGCTTGCAGCAGCATAACAGGCCTATAAATACTATACACATAGATAATGTATAATATTTTAAAAATCCAAACAATAATAGCTCTAATATTAGTGCAAGCCCCCCAAAGTCTAAAGCACACCCAAAGGAGTCCATACTTCATAGTTTAATTAGTATTGTATAGTGTTCAAGAGCCTGATGGTTGTGGTCAACTGTGACAAACTGTGGTCACTGTTTGCAGGCTCCTGCACCTTTTTCCTGATGATAGGAGTGAAATGAGACCCAGCATGGTGTAGGTCTTTCTTGATACTGGCTACCTTTTTAGGCAGCACCTCCTAATGATGGGCTTTATTTATGGTTGTATCAATGTGTTGGGTCCAGGACAGATCTTCAGATATAAGCATGCCCAGGAACATGAAATTGTTGCCCGTTTCCACCGCTAACCTCTCGATAAAGATGGCTTTGTAGATCCTCAACGTCCTTTCCTGAGTCAACAGTCTTGCTGATGGTGAGAGTAAGGTTGTTGTTCTGGCACCATTCAGTTAAACTCCAGTGGTCTCATCGGCGAATTTATAGATGGCACTGGAACTGCCTCTGGCTATTTCAGTCGTGCAAAGAGTTTTAAGAATGCAGCCAGGTACACCATTAGGTCCAGACACACTCTGAGGGTTCATCCTCATAAAAGAGCTTCTGATATCAGCCACAGTGAATGAGATTACCATGCTATTCGGATATGAGGGCCGGAGAAGGCACATCGATGTTCTTCCTTTTGAAGTGTCTCGTCCTCCAATTTCATGCAAAAGTGTCTCCTTGTCTTTCTGAAGGCCTTTTCAAGATCGTACCTGGATTTCCTATGTGAACCTGTGTCATCAGACTTGAATGCCCAAGATCTGGTCCTCATTAGATTGCGGACCTCCTGGTTCATCCAAGGTTTCCGGATGGAAGCACTGTGATGGTTTTGGTAGAAACACCTGCTCCACACATTTCAGTTATGAAGTTGGTAACAAACATGGCATATTTATTTGTTCAAATCTGTTACCAAGTCCTTGAAGATTGCCAAGTCCACGACTCAAAGCAGTCGTGGTGTTGTTCCTCTGCCTCTCCTGACCAGCTCTGTATGGTCCTTGCCACTAGACCTATGCTCTTCAATCGATTTATTTAGGAAGTAGGAGCACAACCAGGTGGTCAGTTTCCCCAAAGTGAGAGCGAGGGATGGAGCGATGGCCATCTTTGTTGGAATATCAGTGGTTGAGGATGTTTGATCATCTAGTGCAGCAGAACACGTGCTGGTGGTAGTTGGTATGTGACGCCTTGTTAAAGTCCCCAGTTATCGTGGAAAAAGGCATCCAGTGTTTGTTGACCATAGTGTGCAGCTCTTCCAGGTCTAGACAAATGTCTGCTTGGGGCTGTTTGTAGGCCGCATTCATGATGATGGAGATGAATTCACTCATGAGATGGAAGGGGCAGGACTTCGCTGCTAGATATGCCAGGTGTGGAGAGCAGGGGTTGGACAGGTCCACTACATCTGAACACCTCAGAGTTTACCATAGGTCCTGTTCATAGTTGTGCAGGCAGCTCAGAAATAGTATGACTAAAGCCTCCAAAGTTGGTGAGCATGCCACACTACAACTCTGCTTTCACTTCAAATTTGAAAATAAGTTCAGCCCACTTCTGGGGTCTCATTCAGAATTGACTCGTTCTCAGTTCAGCTCTGTAATCCTGAGCCCTATAAACCTGCAAGTATTTGAAGTTTCTTTTTAATAACATTAGTGGACAGTCTTCCAGATATGCAAACTTGCTTTACATGGTCTTCACTGCTACATCTAGGTATGTTGCAAAGCCTACCTGAAGCGTCGCTGAATATCTGCCGCTGAGGTTGTGCGCGATTTTGGCGCCGTTTAGAGGGGGCGGGTTTAAAACGCGATTTTCTCTAAGCTGTTCCAATCGAAAATGTTCAGCCTAGTTAATTATTAACGAAAAATCGCTGATAGACCCCGTCGCAAAAGCTATTATTAGGTTTAAAGCCCTTGAATAATAGTTATAGTAGTTTAAAAATCAATCTTTAAACCCGCGACCGTCAGCAACCGCAGGGTCTCATAAAGAAAATAGCAGAAGTTAGGTTGTATATTTTTACATTCAAAAGGGCTTCTAAAGATCCTTTTATACAAAATTTAATATTGCGAGTAGCTCAATTTGGGCCCATTATATCGCGCAGTATTTTTCTCGGCATTTGAGGCACAAATCTACCGCAATGTGAACGTTCTAAACCAGCGCGTTCCACAGGAACCCACTGGAAAGCTGATTTAAATGGGCATTTATTTACAGCAATTGAACACTGAATTCCTTCCATTTGGCCTATAAATTAATGTAAATGAGATTTAAAAATCATGTTTTATTGTGAATTATTTGTGAATATTATTTGGACATTTAGGCTATTTAAAAATGTTAATCATTTATTAAGAAATGGATAGATGTTTAGATCTAGTAATTGAAGTCTGAAATTAGCTACAATTAGGTAACTAACTAATTATATGCTTTAATTTCAGGTCATCCAAGTAAGATTATTTTATATTTGTTTCAGAATGCTTCAATCTATGATAACTGAAAATTTCATTCAGTTCTCTTAATTTTTAAGAAAGTTATGGGCTTTTGACTGTTCACGATCACAGCTTTTTTGTTATGTCCATAGAAAATCAATAGGGAACAAGATGCTCATTTCCGAGTATGAAAATGGCCATAACTTTTTAAATACTTGAGATATGAAAGTGAATTAGATGTCAAATTAAACTTATTTTTATGCTTTATCTGATGGGATAAATTACAGACTTGATTTTTAAAATCTCAAAATTTTGTAACATTGCTACTACATCAAGTATGTTTACAAGCTGTTTGCCAAGCAATAAATCAACATTGCACGAGTATCAACATAGCCTTCAGCCAAATGTTTACGCTTCTGGCTTGCTTGTGCAATGTAATTGAAATTCTGACCAGATTAGGACATGTGTTGTCCAAAGAAAGCTGCATCCAGTTTTTGCAGCTGATGTTTCTACGTCTGGGCCAAATAAAATAATGTCATATTTTCAGTTATATTTTTTATTAATATCCATGAATGCATTGTAAATCCCCAGAATCATCTTGGAAGGCAAGTAAACAAATCCTACTATGAATAGTAAGCTAGGCCTACTAAGGAACATTTTTAAAGGACAGAATTATTTTTATACACTGGTTTGATGATCTTTGAGAGGAAATTTAGATTTGGCATCCATACTATTTATGGATGCCCACCTGATGTGCTGAGTATTTCTGTTTTATAATAGTATGTTTTTTAGAGTTTATAGTTCCACTGAATATTTCAATACTTGTTGGGACTTGCTCTATGACCAGCACATACCTGGGCAAGTTAGAAGGATAGACTGGTCTGACTTTCAAATAATTAATCTGTTTGAACCCAGTTTCTTTAGTAAATGCAATGGCATCATATTCATTATAAAATGAACTTATGGGTTATGGACAAACAATGAATTGATAGCTGACATCACTTTCACTCTGATTAGAAATTAGCAACTCATTCACTGTGCCTCTGTACGTTATGACTTCAGGCTCAACATCTGTTACTCTGGATGATTTGTGACTTTCATCCAATTTCAGCGTGACTGATGTTTAACCTCATAACAGGTTTAACCTTGGGAACTTGTCTTGAATCTCAGTTGCCAGTTTTAATGAACTCTATTGTTCAGTAAAATTCTTGACCACTTTCTTGTGATTACAGTTTATTTAAAATTGTAATTACAATATTGTGAAGTTTCCTATTATTTGAAACCATTCAGTTCCTGCATAATATTTTCTGGTAATTCAGCTTAATAATGTCTTCATCCATTGCATGAATATACCTACTGGTATGGTGACATTTTTAAATATAAAAGTTATTTATCTTAGATTATAAATATAATCTTACTGAGGGTTCTTATAGATTCCAAAGCACTGAAGGAATGTCATAGGAGTAGAATTAGGCAATTCGGCCCATCAAGTCTACTACCCCATTCAATCATAGCTGATCTACCTCTCCCTCCTAACCCCATTCTCCTGCCATCTACCCATAACCTCTGACACCTGCACTAATCACGAATCTATCTCTGATGTAAAAATATCCACTAACTTGGCCTCCGCAGCCTTCTGTGGCAAAGAGTTCTACAGATTCACTACCCTCTGTCAAATAAGTTATGTGCTCTTTTTAGGCTGAGCAAAGAGTAAAGTAAGCTGTCATCATTTTTGCACTTAAACTAACAAAAACTGACTGCTTACATATGACTTTTCAAACTGATAGACGTTGTCGTTAATCTCTATTGCAACCAAAGAAAACAAGACTTTCTCTGCATCTGGTTGATGACCACTTGCCAATTATGCTGCTTTAGCCACTACTACGTGATCAACTTGACAGCTTTGCTCTCTGTATTATTTGAGCACTTTCCTTCCTTCACAATTCGCATTATGTTTGTTGATACAGTATATATATTTCAGATGGCTTTTTTTTTAAACCTCCATCCTAAATTCTAATGCAATAAATCTAAGATTTAATTTTCTTTGCTGCAAAGAAAATAATCCAAATTTTTTTTTTTTGTAATCCTTTATCATATCTATTGACCTAAATACTGCCAACATTCTGATAAATCTTCTGCACGCTTCTTCTAGGCTTCAACGTCCTTTATAAGGTCGGTAAAATTCTTTCTGACGGCATGAATAACAGTGTTGATATATAAATAATCTGCTCAGAGAGAAAATAGTAGTTGCATTTTTTGATTGGACAAACATGTATAAATATTAGGACGGCAAAGTGGTCCAGATAGTGCTGCAATGCCAGAGACCCGTGTTCGATCCTGACCTCGGGTGTTCTCTGTGTGGAGTTTGCATGTTCTCCCTGTGACCAGGTGTTCTGGTTTCCTTCAACGTCCCTAAGACGTGCGAGTTTGTGGGTCAATTGGCCTCTGTAAATTGCCCCTAGTAGATAGGGAGTGGATGCAAAAGCGGAAGAACATAGAACTAGTGTGAATGGGTAATTGATGGTCGGCATAAACTCGGTGGGCCAAATGGCCTGTATCACTAAACTAAGTATTAAGACGGTGCTTTTGTTAATGAATATAATTAGATAGGACTAGAAATACAAGAAGTAAAGCACTTTGCTGGGTAGAATGAGGAAACAATGGGGCAGGTTCACACACACTATTAATGCAGGTGCAGGAATCTCACGGAAGTCAAATGAGAGAGAGATAGACAGGGTTTAGTATGCCCTTCCCCTTGTGGACCTGTCCTACTTAGGCAACTACAGGAGACTATGCGGTCGCCACATGTTCGCGTGTGGTTGCCGGGGAATCACCTTCATGGTCGTGAGTAGTTCCCGCATTCTCGGAACATGTTGGAAAAATTAGCGGAGACCAGAATGAAGCCGCCATGTAGAGTAGCGAGAATTCTCGTGCCATATTCTCGGTGCAGTGGTAGTGGGTCGCCAGAAGGTCATAGGTTGTAGCCGGTGCAAACCGGTGAATTTCATTAGCTCATTGGGAAAAAAAACCCCATAAACAGTAGTTTTCAGAACCAAGGATAACCGACCGGTAATGTTAATGTCCGCCCAGCTTCACAGCCGTGTATATCTGGCTTCTTAAAAGTTGTCTCCACCTCTTCTCCCCCTCCCCTCCCCCCCCCCCCCCCCTCTTTTAAAGGACTTAAGTGGCCATTCCCGTACACTGTGCTTTCACCATCTTAATTACAACGCCAACCTTCCTGTTCATCGTGGTGTGTGTCTGTATCGCATTGGCTTTGCACCATGTGAATTTCACTCAGACAGCGCTCCCCCCGCTTGCCCTGACCCCCGCCTGCATAACTGGCTGGTGAAGGAAGCAATGTGTGTGTGTGTGTGTGTGGGTTCCACTCTGACAGTCGCCGTTTCAGTTGCCAGTTTCTCAGCGACCTGCTACGACTTGACAGTCGACAGCAGTCGCCTGAAAAAACACCGAAGTGGGACAGGCCCATTATTCTACCAACTGAAGTGTATCACTTCCCGCATTTCCATTTTATATGACACCTGCCACTTTAGTACCAATGTAACCAATCTGTTTATATTCTAAAATCTGTCCTTCATACTTCATGCACCTTATGGGTTCAACTCCATACTTTGTAATTATGCTCAATATTTTCTAGTGCAGATTAATTATATTCATCAACCAAAGCACTAGTCATTATACATATACACATTTGTACACTTTAAAAAAAAAAAAGCAGCACCATTACTCTTGACATGGTCTCTGCTACCAATTCTTTATCAACACTGTGTCGGGCCCCTTTAATTGAATAGATTTCCATTTTCCTAACCAGTTTATGAATTGATACTTTGATAAAACGTATTTTGAATATTGATAGGCACGTCAGCTGCACTTTGTCAACTAACCTTTCTGTGATTACATGCAGAAAATCAAACTAATCAAGCATGTTTTTGTCTCTTTAAAAAAAATTATACGAACTGCTTTTCAGTGATGTCTATTTTTCAAACTGACAATTAATTTTGTCAAGGATTATTGTCTTCAAGTGTTCTCACCACTGCCATGAAATTGCCTGCCGCGTTTGAATTAGAATCTAACCTTTGCAATTCTCTGGTCCTCTGGCAGTGCTTCTGCTCTGTGTGTGTGACAAATAGGGCAAAACCACCACTCTCTACCCTTCCATCTTTCATCAACAGAATTTTTCAGCTCTCCTTCAGATTGTGTTTTCATAAGTTGAGTTTTTCAGAATATTTGGAGAAACGTAGTAAAACATCAATCAACATTCAGAACAAGATGGAGAACAAAATGCTGGAGTATCTCAGCGGGTCAGGCAGGAATAGGTGACGTTTCGAGTCGAGACCCTTCAAAGACTTCAAAACCCTCCTTCTTCGGGTCTGGACCCGAAATGTCACCCATTCCTTTTCCAGAGATATGCTGTCTGATCTGCTGTGTTTTTCCAGCATTTTGTGTCTTCAGTGTAAACCAAGGTTGCCAAATTTCTCACTCCCAAATAAGGGACAAAAGATCAAAATCGGGGACAAATTTCCCGACGGCAATTCGTTGGCCGACTCGGCCGTGGCTGGGCGAATGATGAGTTGGCCCGGGTGCTGGACTGCACACAAAGCCCAGCCGGCGGGCCAGCTGAGGAGTTTTGGCCCACGCGACGTTGCTCGCAAAGTCCGCCACCCCATCCAACTCATGAACTGATGATTGGCCATGAGTAGGAGGGGTGGTGGTGTCGGAGGTAAGCGAAGGTCGGACAACTGGCCGGGCTGCCGACCGATGGGGGACATGGCGAGGCGCTGCTGCACTCCATAGGCTGCACTACGTCGGGATGGGTGAGACGGGGACGGGCGCGGCGCTCCGACCCGACAGTCCCCTCGACCCGAGTAGTAGCAGTCAAATACGGGACAAGGGTGGTCCCGTATGAGACAAACCAATTTAGCCCAATATACGGGATGACCCAGATAATACGGGACAGTTGGCAACCTTAGTATAAACCAACATCTGTAGTTCCGTCCTAAACACTGTAAACGAGATGGCTGCTTTGGGTCTTTATATTATTTATTTTCTGAGTGAAAGGATTTACTTGAAACATATTCAAGAATGTAAAATATTGTCTTTATCTTTATCTTATGTTTCCTAGTAAACGTATCCTAGCAAACTTCATCTTCACTATACCTTTCTGCTACCTCTATTGGAATCATTACACAAAGTGAAACTCTTCAACATTTTTTGTCTATGAGTCGTATTAAATATCTTCTTATCAAGCAGTGAAAAGGCTGCAAATTTATGGAGCTGATTCTTTTTTTTTTGTCCTACTGTTCTGTTTAATTTTGTGCATCTTCTATTCGGGAGCATGGACAGGATTGCAATACATAAAGAGGAGACACAAGAAACTGCAGTTGCTGGAAACGTGAACAAAACACAAAGTGCTGGAAGAGCTCAGCGGGTCAGGCGGGGAATGAACAGGTGACGTCTTTGTGCAGTAGCCTTCTTCAAGAGACAAAGTTTCTGGTTGGGACTCAAATCAAGAGGATTCCTACCTTTAAAGATGGCCCAGTTCAAAACGTCATCTGTCATTCCCTCAGCAGATGCTGCCTGACTCGTCCAGTTCTTCCAGCACTTAGTGTTTTGCTTATAATACATGAAGCTGGTTTTGTCATATTTGCTTATATTGGTTGGCAGTGAAAATGATAGCAGTGAAAGTAGCCCCTTACAATATTTACAGTTACATTCTCCAGATTTTCATATTCTTAAGTTTTTTATTTTGCTAATAATAGATATTAATATTCCAGTCTAGAATGTATCCACCGGTGATATAAATGTGATAAACATATCATCAACTAAATCTTCAGAAATGTCAATTTTTAATTACAAACTAATAGGTAGTGTGTTGTCTTGACTTCCTCCAATTTATTTCTAGGACTCTGAGATAACATACAATCCCATGGTTGAAAAGGTATTTTAACACATCTGAAGTAACATGCAAGATTAGAAAAAACAATAGTCCATCTTCATAAAGATTCTTGCATTATTATCCCGTTAATCTGCTGAACAAGGTTCAGCCTTTTGCCTGAAGGTAAAGGTAAAAAATAGCAGCTGTTTTCCCCCCAGCCTCCCAGTTACCTGGAGTTGACCCCAATGGTCACAAACAGCTGGATATTAATCAAGTGAAATCCCTCCCAATAGAAGATGTCAAAATTCTAATTGTGTGCACTCAGTTTTATGGAAGCAATCTATAAATCATGATGTTAGTAGCCTCGTGACATTTGCGTGATTCACATTGTCTGCTCCTTCCGTCAAAGAAGATGAACTAACTTCTGGCAACTGGAGTCTCTAGTCTCCCTGATTGCACTTTGTAATAATTTACACAAAGCAACTCAAACAACCATGAGAGATCCTGAGAGATTCAGAAACATTTCAGAACTTAAGGGAAATATTTATTTAATTTAAACATTAAAAATCAAAAGCTCAAGACTTAAATGTAAAACATTTCGCAAGTTTTTTTTTTAAACTATAAAATCATCATAGCATCTTTAAACATTGAGGTTGCCAATTAACAAGCCCATTAAGGATATAGAAGTTTTTTTTTAAATTAAACCAATATAATCGTTTTCATGTGATAGGAGAAAAATTAGGCCATTTGGCCCATTGTCTGATCTATCTTGTGTCCATGCAAGTCAAGGGGAGTATAATTCTTGCTATGAAATCAAACAGAATTCTGTAGTGAGTGTGAAATGTACGGTTGGCCCATTTAACCCGTTGCCTATCCCATGCTGAGCTCCAACAGGAATGCAGCTTTGAAGCACAAGCTGCTTTGTGGCCGCAATTGGTAATTAAAAATCGGACCTTTTTCTGGGCTCAGCAGTGATCTCAAATAGTTGGGAACTATCATGGGATTCAATTGCAATTTCAGAGTGGGCTTGTGTTTCCAATCTCAGTTACCTATTGATTGCACATGCCCACACGTGTACACCACACCACATGCACACGCTAAATTTATTTGCCTTGTCTAGACAAATCTCATGGAGGTTTGTCTGGCAGTTGTTATTTGCTCTGCTGCCCAGCCCTAACTTCAGTACTGACCTAGCAAAATGCGCATTCCAACTACTGCAGTCTGAAGTAGGGTCTCAACCCGAAACGTCACTCATTCCTTCTCTCCACAGATGCTGCCTGTCCCGCTGAGTTACTCCAGCTTTTTGTGTACACCTACTTCAAGTACAACTTCTCCAAGTTTTCACTATTACCTTTAGTTGCCAATTTCTGGAAATCTGCTGACCAGACATTAGGGTCATCTGAAACAGATTTTGTCTTGGACAATTCTTGAGATTATTGCAGTTGTTTGTTCTTGGGAGAACCAAGGCATCTTAACTTAGCCAATATTCCAATTATCACTGCAGATCATTTGGTTCCCAGTAATAGGCGGCACATAAAAGTCATGACCCTTATGGGCCTGTCCCACATAGGCGACTTTTTAGGTGACTGCAGGAGACTATGCAGTCGCCACATGTTCACAGGTAGTTGCCGGGGAGTCGCCTTCATGGTCGCGAGGAATTCCCGCATTCTGGGAACTAGTTGAAAAATTAGAGGCGACTAAAATGAACCTGCCATGGAGAGTAGAATAAATTCTCGTACCGTAGGTGGGTCACCAGGAGGTCCTAATGGGTTGCCAGGAGCTCGAAGGTTCTCGTAGGTTGTAGCCGATGCTGACCGGTGAATTTCATTGGCTCATTTGGGGGAAAAAAAGATAAGCAGTAGTTTTCACAACCAAGGAGAACCGACCGGTAATGTTAATGTCCGCCAAGCTTCATGGCCGTGTATCTCTGGCATCTTAAAAGTTGTCTCCACTCCTTCTCTCCCCTTTTTCCCCCTCTCCCCCCCTCTTTTAAAGGACTTACTGTACATTGTCAAGTCAAGTCACTTTTATTTATATAGCACATTTAAAAAACAACTCTTGTTGGCCAAAGTGCTTTACATTGGTGGAGGTACTAATGTTATACAACAGTGGTTCATAGATTAAGTACATACATAAATACATACATATAGCCCTCGCTCAGAGGACGTCAAGAAAGGCTTGGGAGTAGAGGTGAGTTTTAAGTCTCGACTTAAAGGAGTCGATAGAGGGGGCAGTTCTGATAGGAAGAGGTATGCTGTTCCACAGTCTAGGAGCTGCAACCGCAAAGGCGCGATCTCCCCTGAGCTTAGGCCTAGACCCCGGCATGTTCAGTAACCCCAAGTCGGCTGATCTGAGGGACCTGGAGGTGGTGTGGTGGGTAAGCAGACTTTTGATGTAGGTGGGGGCAAGCCCGTTAAGGGCTTTATATACATAAAGAAGCAAGAAGATTGAAATTTATTCGGAACTGCACAGGGAGCCAGTGGAGAGAGGCCGGGATCGGGGTGATGTGGTCCCTTTTTCGGGTGCCCGTCAGGAGTCTCGCTGCGGTGTTTTGGATCACTTGCAGGCGGGACAGGGAAGATTGGCTGATGCCTGTGTAGAGGGAGTTGCAGTAATCTAGGTGGGAGGAGATAAATGTGTGGATGATCTTTTAGAGGTCATCAAACTGGGGGAATTGTTTTATTTTAGCTATCGTCCAAAGCTGAAAGAAGCCAGCTTTTACCACGGCATTAACTTGTTTGTCAATTTTCAATGCTGAGTCAAATATCACGCCAAGGTTTTTGATGTGAGGTTTGAGTAGTGGGGTAAGGCTTCCAAGGCTGCCTGCTATAATTTTGATTGAGCGGCCGAGAAGGATGACCTCAGACTTGCTCTCGTTTAGTTGGAGGAAGTTCTGCGCCATCCAACACTTTATATCCTCGAGGCAACGGATAAAGTTAAGCAGATTTGATTGGCTTTTGGGCTTCATGGAGAGATAAGTTGTGTATCGTCTGCGTAGCAGTGGAAGGAAATGCCGTGCCTTTCAATGACTTGGCCTAAGGGGAGCATATACAGGGAGAAGATAATGGGGCCAAGGATGGAACCTTGTGGAACCCCACAGCAGGGGCTAGCTGGGGAGGAGAATGAGTTGCCTCTGTTAGTAGAGAAACTCCTACCTTTGAAGTAGGAGATGAACCAGCTCAGGGCAGTGCCGTCAATACCAATTGTGCCTTAATTACAGCGCCAACATTCCTATTCATCGCGGTGTGTGTCTGTATTACCTTGGCTTTGCACCGTGTGAATTTTTTAAACAGCGCTCCCCCCACTTGCCTTGTCCACCACATGCATAATGGGTTGGTGAAGGAAACGATGTGTGTGTGTTCCACTCTGACAGTCGCCTTTCCAGTTGCTGGTTTTTCAGGCGACTGCCGGCAAATTAACAGTCGACGGCAGTCCGCTGAAAAATCACCTAAGTGGGACAGGCCCATAAGGTCATATTTCCTTTAAAGATTAAAATAAAATTATTTCTGTCACAAAGCATGAGGATATGTCCTGCAGTGCAGATCCCCTCAATGTTGTCAGAAAATATTATTATTGTTGTGAACCCAAAGTCCATTGAAAGAAAACTTTAGCTTTATCCCAATAGTTTCTGCAAAATATACTAATATACTATTTTTACTGAGATATTTCTGAAATATTTTAATTAATAAGCTATGTGTTCATCAGATTAAATGTGGATTTCATTGAAGCTAAAAATAAATGTAGTAAAGACTGCCAAAGCCCCAAGGTGTTCCAAATATATTTTTGTGGGTTACATATGGTGATTTGGAGTTCAAGATCTGAAATTCTGATGTTTTTGTTATGGAGATAATTTATATTATTTTTCCTTGCAAGTAGACACGTGTTGAGTTAATCAAACATACTCACTGATCTGGTACAACAGTATTTATTGAGTAATGCACACCACACATTACAGCATGTTACAGCACGGTACAGCAGCAATGACTGGCAGTACATGTCGAGTTGCGATAATATGAATAGTGTGGAAGTAGGTGGAGCTTATAATAATAATAATAATAATAATAATAATAATAATAATAATAATAATAATAAAGCATTACATTGGTTTGTAAGTAAAGTAACCAATCTACATCTTTCCTTATAAGAATAAAATAAAGTGATATATGTGAATAAGCACATTACTAGGTGATGACTGATTAATACAGTAACCAAAACGCTAATAACACATGCAGGGAAGTACAGATGGTTCAAACAAAATCCCCGTATCTAAGGGGTGGCCTACAAACCCGTCCCGCGCACGTATGGTACAGATCCGCAAATCTTCCCTTCACTGGCGAGATTGCCGGGGTCCCATGCAGCGGGAGCACTGGTGAGCCGGGGGACAAACACGGCGAGGCAGGCGAGCGGGGCACTGAATGTGGCGGTGAGGGAGCCGGAGACACAACCAAGGGTTGGTCCACAGCTGCAGGGCATGAGGGAAGAGAAAGTCCATCAGTGGATGGGTAGATCGGACGCGTTGCATCAGAATACGAGACAGCAGGACGTGGTTTCTTCACAGGAAAGAGATGTTGATGGTTGCGTCTGTAGATCCCTCCGTCGGCACTCACCAGGTACGAGCGCAGCTCTTTTGCGGGACGGTGGATGAAACCCAAACGGCCATAACCCTTTTTGGTTTAAAGTCGAACGACTTTTTAAAAATTTTTTTTTTAATTTATCCTTTATTTAACCAGGAGAAGTCTCATTGAGATTAAAAATCTCTTTTACAAGAGAGTCCTGGCCAAGACAGGCAGCAGCACAGTTCCACAGTTACAGACAACAATTTAAAAACAACAGAGAACATATAAATAGAGTCACAGTCAGAACATCATCAAACAAAGCATGTACAGACAGAAGAGCCCGCTTCAACATCATTAAGAAGGGATTTAAATCTGTTTAGAGAAACCAGCTCCTTGAGTTTCAGTTCATTCTGCAGCTGGTTCCATGCGAAGGGAGCAGCATAACTAAATGCCCTTTTCCCCAGTTCAGTACGGACTTTAGGTACAGTTAGTAAGAACAAGTCCTCAGAGCGGAGCTGATAAGTTCCTGTGCTTTTTCGAATTACTTACTTCTGCAGGTATGAAGGAAGAACACCGAGGATAGGCTTATAAATAAGGATATGCCAATGATGGAGTCTGCGGGTGGACAGGGCAAACCATCCAACTTGAGCATACAAAGAGCAGTGGTGCATGAGGGTTTTAAAATTAGTAACAAATCTTAAGACTTGCCCACTGGAGAGAGTTTTAAGTGGTTTGCTGGACATCGAAAAATTGCTTTTGGGTATCGCATTTCAGCTGTTCAGCAAGTGGTGAACGAACCTGCGGTTACAGCAGTTGTTGGGGCAGAGGTAATAATAATAATAATACATTTTATTTATGGGCGCCTTTCAAGAGTCAAGGACACCTTACAAACATTTAGCAGGTAGAGGAAAAACATGTAAGGGGAATGAAATAAATAGTAGAGACATGACTAGTACACAAAGTAAAGACGGAATTCAATACAAAAAACACAGTATCAATTAATGCACAGATGAAAAGGGACGGGGACGTGGGGCTAAGGATAGGCAGAGGTGAAGAGATGGGTCTTGAGGCGGGACTGGAAGATGGTGAGGGACACGGAATTGCGGATCAGTTGGGGGAGGGTGTTCCAGAGCCTGGGAGCTGCACTGGAGAAGGCTCTGTCCCCAAAACTGCAGAGGTTGGACTTGTGGATGGAAAGGAGACCGGCTGATCTGAGGGACCATGAGGGTTGGTAGGGGGAGAGGAGGTCAGTGAGATATGGGGGGGCCAGATGGTGGAGGGCTTTGTAGGTGAGGATCAGGATTTTGTAGTTGATCCGGTGGGAGATGGGAAGCCAGTGAAGTTGTTTGAGGGCTGGAGTGATGTGATGCCAGGATTTGGTGTGGGTGATGAGTCGGGCGGCTGCGTTCTGGACCAGTTGGAGTCGGTTGATGTAGGTGGAGCTGATGCCAAGGAGAAGTGCAGCACGGGTCTGTCGGGACATCAGGAGTTGGGCAGGAGACCCCAATATTGGGTCACGAACGATGTTTCTTAAGTTGAGCAGGTCCAGGTAGACATTGGATTTGGCAAGGAGAGAGCGCTCCGTTAATTGCTTGGCATTCCGGACAGCCCGTTCTGCAAGTCCGTTTAACTGTGGGAATTCTGGACTGCTGGCGACATGGCGGAAATCCCACCGTTGAGCAAAGTTCTTGAAACACTGGCTAGTGAACTGGCTGCCGTTATCTGACAAGAGACGTGCAGGGGCACCGTGTACTGCGCAATGGCGCGACAGCTTTTGGATGACTGCATCGGATGTTATGCTTTGGAACAGGTCTATTTCGAACCAGCCCGAATACGAGTCAACGAGAAGCAGATACTGTTTGCCACGCCACTCGAATATGTCAGTGGCAAGCGTGGTCCAAGGCAGAGGAGGAACAGGGTGTGCGAGCAGGGGCTGCTTCTGTTGCTGTGGCATCAAGCTGTTGCAGATGGCGCAGGCTTGAACTTTCTTGCACACAAATCCGGCCATTCCAGGCCAGAAAAACATGCTCTTTGCACGTAGTAAGGTTGCATCCACGCCGGGGCGACCCCTGTGGATGGGATCAAAGTATTTGTCCTGTAGAGCAGCTGGGATGGCTGCTTTGTGACCCTTGATTATGACACCATCCTCAGTACCAGTTCATCACGAACCAGGTAGTATGGGTGAATAGGAAGTGGGGTGCGATACTGTTTATCCAGCCAGCCATGCCGGATGACTGAGGACAGTAGCCGTAGAGTTGTATTTGCAGCTGTGTGCTCTGCCAGGTTGCTTAGGCATTCTGGCGATACGTACGACATCATCATTACTGTGAACTGGTCGTTTTCAAACGGCTGTTGTTCGTGGGGCTCTTGATAGCGTATCAGCCAGATGCATTTCCTTGTCCCTTTTGTAGACTAGGGTAAAATCAAAACTCTGTAGCTGCATCATCATGCGTTGCAGGCGAGCAGGAGCAGCATGAATGGGTTTGTTAAGAATGGTGACCAATGGTCTGTTTCACCAACCACGGACTTACCAAAAATAAAGTCCTTGAATTTTGTGCAGGCAAAAACCACGACTAGTAATTCCTTTTCGATCTGGGCGTATCGCTGTTCAGTCTCAGACAGGGTACGAGAGGTGTACGCAATAGATCTGCAGTCTCGTTCAGCAGAAGTCTGTGGGCAAGCAGCTCCAAGTCCATATTGGGAGGCATCACACGTGAGTGTCACTGGTAGATTGAAATCAAAATAAGCGAGGGTAGGAGCACTGGACTATTGTAATTTAATTGATTTCTAAAGCCTTCTGGTGTTGCGGGTTCCAAGACCATGCAGTGTCCTTGTGAGTCAGTTGTCGTAGAGGGGCTGATATTTTGCTGAGGGCGGGAATGAATTTTCCCAGGTAGTTAATCATTCCCAGGATTCTCTGCAAGCTTGTCTCGTCAGTGGGAACTGGCATCTTGTTGATGGCAATGGTCTTGGAGGGGTCCGGTCTGAGGCCATCACTGGTGAATACGTGTCCGACATAATGGACTTCCTTGACGGGAAATCTGCACTTCAGAGAGCTTGAGATGGATGTCTTTTGCACGGTCCAGTATTTTTTTTCAAGTTGGCATCATGTTCAGCGATGTCACATCCAGCAACGAGAATATTGTCGACAATGATGGCACAAGGATACCCCGTAAATAATTGTTCCATTGTACGTTGGAATACTTCGCTGGCATCCACAGAAATTTGTAACGGCCAAACGGGTTCCTGAACGTGGTGAGAGTGGATGAGTCGGGATCCAGTGGGATCTGCCAGAATGAACTTTTGGCATCTAGAACGGAAAACATAGAGGCACTGCCTAGCTGAGCAGCAACTTCCTCCACCATGCGCATCAGGCAGTGCGGCCGTTTGATCTGTGTTCAGGTCTCTGGGGTTGATACAAATTCGGATTTCATCTTTGTTTTTCTTTGTTGCAACCACCCTGGTGGAAACCCGGTCGGATGGGTCGGTAACCGTGGCAATGACACCCAGGGACATTATCCGCTGGAACGCATTGTGTACTCTGTCACGCATATGTGGAATGTGATGTGGTGCTCGTACCACAGGAAGGATATTTACATTGGTGATGATGTTGTATTTGTTGGGTAGCTTCCCAAGCTTATCGTCAAATAGTTCCTTGTACTGGGAAAATATCTGCGGGGTGGAGCCATCGGCAGGAGATACTTGATAGCATACTTGATGGATAGCAGAAATTTACCAGTCCTAGATCCTGCCACACTTTAATGCCAAGCAAAGTTGCAACTTTCCCACGGACAATGAAAAAGTTCAGCTTGTGAGCTTGTGACAATAGGTGGCAGTTCAGCTCAGCTTCACCAAGTGGGTGCACCTCCCCTCCCCCGTAGGCTAACAAAGTGACCGCAGTGTTTACAATATGTTCGGCATTTTTGATCCGTGTTAATTCGGATTATGACATGACGTTGCATTTGGCTCCGGTGTCGATCTTTGCAACAGTAATGGTATTGTTGACACGAAGTGAGACTTCAGGGCCGACTTGCTTGTTATGGAAGCAACCAGGGAGTGTATGTTATGACTGTCATCTTCAAGCTCGGGAAGAGCGACTTTAGGAGGTGTAGGTAGCTCTTGGTACTCGATATCAGAATCTTCATGTTTTAACAGGTGCACAGACAGCCTTGGGAGCGAGCTATTCCCACGGGTACAGTAGCATTTAAAGAAATGGTTTCTCCTTTTGCAATAATGGCATAGTTTTCCAAAGGCAAGGCACAGTTTGCGATCCACGGGTGGGACCCGCCACAGTTAGAACACTTTTCAATAAATCTTTGAGATTGTCAAGATGATGTGTGGGGCTGGGAGTGCTGGTTATGGTAGGAGGTGTCGGTAGCATCAACACGGCATGAGGAATGCGGTCCAGGCCCCATTGATTTAGTGTGAGAGGTCGTGATCTCAGCAATATGACAAGCATGCTCAGCTAGGGCCAGGGTTAGTTCAGTATCACGGAGTAATTCATCACGTACTTTATCACTGAGGATTCCACCCACCACTCTGTCACGGACGAGTTCATCACGCAGTTTAGCAAAATGGCAGCGTGCAGCAATATGTTTCAGATCGCTGATGTAGTCTTCCACAGGCTCACCTTGTTGCTGGTTTCAAGCAAAAAAATCAGTACGTTCCAGTATGTTGTTGGCGCGAAGTTCACATAGCTGTCAGAATTTAGTGAGCAGAACCTTGGGATCATCAATAGTTTCAGCAGGTACCACGATCTGATTGTTGCGATCCAAAACTGCAGGAGTATAGTCGAAACGCTCTGCTTGTTTGATAGCCTCTGGGCCAGCGACGTTGAGATGTATAGGGGCACGGTGTTCTGGTGGAACGTTACGATGAGCAGCACAGATGTAATGGTTGAAATCACGCTCGAAAATCCGCCAACGTTCAGCAAGGTCTGAGTCAAAAATCAGAGAATCAGGTTTACGGAATGAGCTGGCCATGGCAACACGAGAAGAGGAACAAAACAGGTGAAAACAAAACACTGGAAATAAATAAAAACCGATATACTTAAAAGCGGAGGGCGTCAACCACATCTGACACCACGTTGAGTGTTTCAAACATACTCACTTGTCTGGCAAAACAGTATTTATTGAGTAACGCTTACAACACACTACAGCATGTTACTTCGACGGTATAGCAGCAATGACTGGCAGTACATGTCGGGTTGCAATAATATGAATAGTGTGGTAGTAGGCGGAGCTTATAATAATAAAGCATTACATTGGTTAGTAGATAAAGTAACCAATCTACACATGCAAATGTATGCAAACATTGTGATGTACAGTAAAATTTTTCTTTAACAGGTTACATGTATAGAGCAATTACCTAAAGAAGATTATACCTTTCACACTTGGAAATTAGTAAATCATTCATTACTGCTGTGACATTGAAATTTAATTTGAGACGAAAGCCATTCTAATTATAAACCTGACTCAGAAGAACAGCATATATTGGCACTTAATTATGTGTTTCAATAAGTTGTGATCATGTTTTAATTATAAATCTGCTTATTTGCAGGAGCAGTCAAGGTTTCATGCACATGAAGCTAACCAGACACAAGGATAAATACATCTTGGGACAGAACAGCCTTCCATTTGATAGTGTTCCTGAGGTCATACACTACTATACAACCAGAAAGTTACCCATTAAAGGAGCAGAACACTTGTCCCTCCTCTACCCAGTAACGGTTCGAACACTATAAGTCGTTGCCCTGGTTTAGTCCTTCCTATGGAGAGGAGATTCCTCAATTACTTTGAACTATATGGATGGACTAATGCAAATGCAAATTGAGACCCTGTGGTTCCTGAGTGAAAACAATAACATTTATTTTGTGGTACTACTGACCTATTGCATGGATATGCTTTTGTTCAAAGACTCATCTAATATAATTCAAAATTGTTAACAATATTTTATTAAACCATTGAAATATTGAAATACTTCCCTGTAAATGTCAAAATTTAGCATGGTGATATAATATGATGCATCGTACTCCCTAACCTGCTACAATGATGCAGAGAGATTTGACTTATTTGATTATTTATATGTAAATACTTTGTCCTAATATATATATATATAAAATATATTTTTTTCTTCTGGCACAATGTATTGATGCCTGTGAAATGTTACTTAATGCATTTTAATGTGAGATAAAAAGAAGTTTAACTTTGTATGAGAATATTATTTTAATTAGAATTTATGATGGAGTACAAAAGATGCAAAATACAATCATAATTGGAGAGAGACTTGCATTTATTTTCCATCTTATGACCTAGATGCACCAGCATGCTTTTTAAATGCCTTCCTGAGTACTGTCATTCACATTGTAAGCCAACCTAGCAATTAATTTTCATAAATAATAATATGGCTAAAGAACCAGATTTATTGGTGATCATGTTACATGCCAAGGAATATTTTAATAAAGCTATGAGATATTTTGTGTCCAACTTAGATATGTTTGTCTCATTCCAAACTCGGTGGTGATGCAGTAAGTTTTCTGGTAATTATTTAGCCTTGGTTATGTATCAACTCTTAAAAACGTTAAACTTGTTTTTATCCCGCCACGCGTACTCATCCAATACAACATATACTTCTGAAGACTAATTATGCCAAAAGAGTCAAGTCAAGAGTGCTTAGTTTAGTTTAGAGAATACAGTGTGGAAACGGGCCCTTCGGGCCACTGAGTCCGGATCGACCAGCGATCCCTGCACATTGACATTAACACTATCCTATGCACACTCGGGACAATTTTACGTTTCTACCAAACCAATTAACCTGCAAGGCTGAACATCTTTGGATTGTGAGAGGAAACTGAAGATCTTGGACAAAACCCACGCAGGTCACGGGGAGAACGTACAAACTCCCTGCAGACAGCACCTGTAGTCAGGATCGAACCCGGATTCTGACGCTAGAAGGCAACAATTCTACCGTTGTGCCACCATGCTGCCCAGTGTTTCATTGTCATATTTAATGTCAACGGAGCATTGAATTTCTTACTTGCAGAAGCTTAACAGGCCTGCCAATGCTTTCACATCTATGATTTCTCCATAGAATTGAGGATTATCCAAGATGTTTCTCATTTTCTGCTTTAGCCTCCTGTGTTCCCTAATGTCGATGGGCATCACTTTTCAGTTAAATTGCAACCAACATATACTAAGTGGACCATGCACTATTTGGACCTCATTACCTATTTTCTGATCCCCCAACATTGCCCAATACCAGGAACCAGAGCAAGTCTCATTCACAAATTCTTCTGGGAAAAATTGCTGCTGATGTCAAATGTTCTGTCCCCAACAACACTGAAGGTCTGAACACAGTCTGAAGAAGGGTTTTGACCCAAAACATTGCTTATTTCCTTCGCTCCATAGATGCTGCCTCACCTGCTGAGTTTCTCCAGCATTTTTGTCTACCTTCGATTTTCCAGCATCCGCAGTTCCTTCTTAAACACAAAATAGTCAAGATTTATCCTGATGTTTCTGAGAAAATTAAAAACACATCTAGATCATTAAAACATAAAACAATACAAAAATAACTTTAAACGTGCAATTGTCTTTTTTTCTTTTCCCACATGAAATTGTTAAAGTGAATGTTCCTGGTCATTTGCATGGGAACCCAAAATCTTTCTGGCACGTTGGAGAAATACTGACAGCGCTGGCAAGAACTACCTAAATCTAAGCCTCAATGTCTACACACACTTGCTGACAACTTTTACCATTGATACATGACTATTAGACCTTGGGCCGCACATCTAAAATGAGTCTAGATTTTAACTTTTGTGACCCATCTCTGGTATCTAGATATTTGGCACAGATTTTGATAAAAAATCATTGAGAAGGAATTCATAACTCGTCAGTGCAAAAAGTTGCACACTAATTAATTAAGCTAATCACTAGTTCTATCTATACTGATGTAAAAGCTCAGTGGTATCAAAGAAAATAATATTCATGACAAAGTTTATATGTCAAAGAACCATCTACTCTTCATCTGAATATTCTTCATCAGATTCCAACTCTTTTGTAGTAAGAGAGTTTCTGCAGTCAACACACTTACATAATTCAGTACATGGCACACCATGCTGTTGACATGAGCATCTTCCTTTCCCTGTAGTTGACTTCTCACAGCTAACTTTCTTGCATGAACAGTAGGTTAGTTCTAGCAAGGTGCCTGGGGCAGGAGGCAGATTACCCCACTCAATGTTTTAGAAGGAGTATCCTTCCTTTGGCTTTCAGGTATGACATCCTGGGCAACTGACCGCAGATGCTGATGCAGCTCGTCAGGCACATCAACTTTCCCAGATTCTTTGGGCTGACTGCTCGCCCCGGTGGTCCATGCCAAAAAGATGTGCAGTTCAGCGGGAACAATCTCTTCAGCCTATCTAATGTTGCGTCTTCAGATGTTGGGGGCCATTGGATGGGTTTTAGTAAGTTGACGATGCTGTTCTGCATAATCTGGGCTGCATGAAACATGTCTCCGAGGTGATGGGACAATGATCCTCGTTGGTTTTCACCGACAATTTGACTGCTCTCACTGTCCTCACTTGAATTATCTTGTACAACACCTTCAACCAGCTCTTCAACAGTGATTCTACAAATACAATATCACTTTCTACTTGCCTAGATGGCCTTGTAAAACATAAGACAGGATGGGATCTCTTCAACCTTGCCTTCAAGCAGCCTGTCTTGTGAGATGATGCATCCAAGCCCTCAACCTCGAACCTCCTTGATGAGAAATTGATTAAGTTTAGCAAGTCTTAAGATGTCTTTGCCATGGATGATTCTCTCCTCGATGACTCTCTTGCAGAAACTAGAGGAGGACTTCTCATTCACCTGCTGCTATCTTGTTTACTAAATTTTGTAAAAATAGTGACAACTTTTGTGTATCTAAGATAGCATGATTTATGGTATCTTGCTTCAATAGCTACAAGATCTCTATCTCTTATGTGTAATAGCAATGCTTCATCTTGCTTCATGGTGGCAGAACTTAGTAACTGCCCCCCATGTTTTTTCACATTGTACTAATTTCTCTACTTTTCCTTTACCCGTGGCTTGTTCTTTGATGTACTTTGAGCCTTTACTGATGATGCAATGCACTGGTAGGACATGCCTGCGGTCAGGGGGCTCGACAGTAGCTGTTTGTTGACCGTCACTTGTCATGGACCGAAGCAGTCTCTTTGGGGCCCACTCATGTGGTTCGCCATCAGGAACTATTTCTTGTGGGCATTCACCTGCGTTAGGCTTTTTAGCATCTGTGGATTGAACAAAATTAGAAGAGGAAAAACAAAACAGAAAAGGGAAGAAAAGTAAAATAATTCAACATCCTCAAATATATTTTCATTGTACAAAATAACAGAATATGACCATGAATACTAATAAATGTTGATTGAGTCCTATCATATATTTCAGTGCTATTAGTAACAAACTTTGAGCATCATCCAAAACTACATTTAAGAGCATATAGCACATTTGTTAAAATGTTTATTTACATTCACTTTGGTCACTATGTCCCAGTTGATGTTTAAAAGTTTTTTTAATAGGGACACAAATTTCACACATAACATTGATCTATTGACATAATTTCTGTAACTATAAATCCTAGTGATATATTTATTTTATATAGTGACATGTATGTAAGCATACTTAATGCTTGATGAGCTCTGCCTTTTTATTTATCATTCTTATTTCACAGTTCACAACATCATAACTTTACAAAGATAAAATTAATTCATTGTTCTATACATCACTGACTTCAAAGCTTATATTGTCAGAAATGTGCCATTGGACTAACTACGTTCATGAAACCTTTTCTTTGTTAGAATATGTGAAAATATGCACTCGAAATTTATAATGGAACAATTCAGGCTGTCTCGGTCAATTTCTGATTTTCATCAGATTTATTTAGCATGTTCTAAATCAGTTGTAAAACAAAGTTATCAGCAAGTGGTCAGCATTACTTTCTTCCTTTGAAACATTGCTGTAGCTCGATTTATTGTTGTAATGTTGCAGAAGTGACGATAGCACTCGGCATGATAACCCGGGATACACTGCCGCCTCCTAATAATAGATACAATGATACAGAGAGTGGTGAGTGTGGAATTCTCTGCCTCAGAAGGCAGTGGAGGCGGGTTCTCTGGATGCTTTCAAGAGAGAGCTAGATAAGGCTCTTAAAAATAGCGGAGTCAGGGGATATGGGAAGAAGGCAGGAACGGGGTACTGATTGTGGATGATCAGCCATGATCACATAGAATGGCGGTGCTGGCTCGAAGGGCCGAATGGCCTACTCCTGCACCTATTGTCTATTGTTTATAAAAAGGAGACAATATGGACCCCAGTCGCCCTTCCAGGCGAGGCAGCTTCACATGTCCCTCCAACCACATCTGCTTTTGGTGCTCCCGATGCAGTCTCTTCTACAATCCTTAATCAAAGTTGGATTTTAATCTGTGAGTATATTCTTTGGTTATAAAAGTATGCAAATGTTTTCTATTCCATTTCGTTTAAGATATAGTTTAATTCTATTGTAGATTCATTGATGGAGGTTTAAGAGAAATCGGACTAGGAAGCTGGCAGAGTATTTCGATCAAAGAGCAGTGAAACAGTAGCAGTCAGGTAATGTGCATTTTAAAATTATGCTTAACTGCATCCAAGTGGCTAGGAATAGTGCTTGACTTGAAACGTCAGATCTCTCGTTCACTGACGCTGCCTGGCCGGAAATTGAAAACTTTTGTAAAATATATGATGGACGTCTTATACCTATTTCATCAGAAACATCTCTCCCTGAAAGACACTCTCATTACGTCAGATGCGATGGAATGAGAAGTGATGTCCAGAAAGAAAACAAGTCCAAATTCACCGTAACGTTTTTGTAGAGAACCCAATCATAAATAAGATCTTGAGCAAAGGCAAATGTTGCTATTTCCATGCAGAACCACCTGGGTGTACCAAATCTGGATTCAAATACATATGTGTCCAACTGTGGAACTCCTAAACTTATTCATGGAGTCACAGAGTGATACAGCATGGAAACAGGCCCATCAGCCCAATGTTCCCACACTGGCCAACATAAACCAGCTACACTAGTGCCACCTGTCCTATCCATGTACTTGTCTAACTGTTTCTTAAATGTTGGGATAGTCCCTACCTCAACTACCTCCTCTGGCAGCTTGTTCCATATCCCCACCACCCTTTGTGTGAAAAACGTACCCCTCAGATTCCTATTAAAATCTTTTCCCCTTCACCTTAAACCAGGGCTGCCAACATTGGGTGAGAGTTGAGAGTGAGAAATTGCGAGGGAGCGTTGCGACCGGGGGGGGGGGGGGGGGGGTGGATGGGAGGAGGGTGTTCAGGTTTTTTGGGTTACGGCCCGTGTGCCGTAGGTTGCCGAACCCTGTCCTAGATGTTTGGCCTCATTGTGGTCCTCCCCATGTTTTACAACCGATTCACCTGGTTAGTTTTATCTCCGTCTGCTTCATGTTGTCGGCGGCTGCACATCCAACCAAGAAAGAAGAGAAGAGAAGAGAAGAGATGCGACGTCACTCACAGCCGCCAACTGACGCGCTTCCACAGACTGCACAGATCGTTGTGATATGGCCCAAAAAGACAAACGGTGCAGGGACTGAAGACAGCGTGAGAATTCTGTCATCAGCATGAGAATTGGATGAAATGCGTGACTCTCACGCTCAAAGCGTGAGAGTTGGCAGCCCTGTCTAAGGCCAGGATGTGACAACAGACGCACAGGGAGACACATACACAAAGGAAGACACACACACACACAGGGAGACAGACGCACACACACACAGGGAGACAGACACACACACACACAGGGAGACAGACACACACACACAGGGAGACAGACACACACACACACACACACACACACACACACACACACAGGGAGACAGACACACACACACACACGGAGACAGACACACACACACACACACACACACACACACACACAGGGAGACAGACACACACACACAGGGAGACAGACACACACACACAGGGAGACAGACACACACACACACACACAGGGAGACACACACACACACAGGGATACACACACATACACAAAGGGAGACACATACACACACACACACATGGGAAGACACACACACACATACAGGGATACACACACATACAGGGATACACACACACACAGGGAGACACACACACACACACGGGGAGCCACACACACACATGGGGAGCCATACACACACATGGGGAGACACACACACACACATACAGGGATACACACACACACACACACACACACACACAGGGAGACACACACACACACACACACACAGGGAGACACAGACACACACACACACACAGGGACACACACACACACATAGGGAGACACACACACACATAGGGAGACACACACACAGCGAGACACACACAGGGAGAGACACACACACAGGGAGACACACACACACAGGGAGACACACACACAGGGAGACACACACAGGGAGACACACAGACATGCACACACACACAGGGAGACACATAAACAAAGGAAGACACACACACAGGGAGACACACACACACACACACACACACACACACACACACACAGGGCACACACACAGGGAGGCACACACACAGGGAGACACACACACACACAGGGAGACACACACACAGGGAGACACACACTCACACAGGGAGACACACACACACACACACACACACACACACAGGGAGACACACACACACACAGGGAGACACACACACACACAGGGAGACACACACACGGAGACACACAGACATGCACACACACACAGGGAGACACATAAACAAAGGAAGACACACACAAAGGGAGACACACACACACACACACACACACACACACACACACACACACACACACAGGGAGACACACACACGGAGACACACAGGGAGACACACACACACACACACACACACACACAGGGAAACACACACACAGGGAGACACACACACACACACACACACAGGGAGACACACACACAGGGAGACACACACACACACACACACACACAGGGAGACACACACACAGTGAGACACATACACAAAGGAAGACACACACACAGGGTGACACACACACAGGGAGACACACACAGGGAGACACACACACAGGGAGACACTCACACACAGGGAGACACTCACACACAGGGAGACACACACACACACACAAGGAGACACACACACAGGGAGACACACAGACATGCACACACTCTCAGGGAGACACACACACAGGGAGACACACACACACACACACAGGGAGACACACACACACACACACACAGGGAGACACAGACGCACACACACACACACACACACAGGGAGACACATACACAAAGGAAGACACACACACAGGGAGACACACACACACACACACACACACACACAGGGAGACACATACACAAAGGAAGACACACACACAGGGAGACACACACACACACACACACACACACACACACACACACACAGGGAGACACATACACACAGGGAGACACGCACACAGGGAAACACACACACACACATGGGGAGACACACACACACACACACACACACACACACACAGGGATACACACACACACAGGGAGACACACACACACACACACAGGGAGACACAGACACACACACACACAGGGACACACACACACATAGGGAGACACACACACACATAGGGAGACACACACACGGAGACACACACACAGGGAGACACATACACAGGGAGACACACAGACATGCACACACACACAGGGAGACACATAAACAAAGGAAGACACACACACAGGGAGACACACACACACACACACACACACAGGGAGACACACACACACACACAGGGAGGCACACACACAGGGACACATACACACACACACACACACACACACACGCACACACACACACACAGGGAGACACACACACAGGGAGACACACACACAGGGAGACACACACACAGGGAGACACACACACAGGGAGACACACACACACACAGGGAGACACACATACACACGGAGACACAGACACACACACACACACACACACACAGATGGAGACACATACACAAAGGAAGACACACACACAGGGAGACACACACACACACACACACACAGGGAGACACACACACAGGGAGACACACACACACAGGGAGACACACACACACAGGGAGACACATACACACACAGGGAGACACACACACACACACACACACACACACAGGGAGACACACACACACACACACACACACACAGGGAGACACATACACAAAGGAAGACACACACACAGGGAGACACACACACACACACACACACACACACACACACACACAGGGAGACACACACACAGGGAGACACACACACACAGGGAGACACACACACACAGGGAGACACACACACGGAGACACACAGGGAGACACACACACACACACACACACACAGGGAGACACACACACAGGGAGACACTCACACACAGGGAGACACACACACAGGGAGACACACACACACAGGGAGACACACAGACATGCACACACTCTCAGGGAGACACACACACAGGGAGACACACACACAGGAAGACACAGACACACACACACACACACACACACACACAGGGAGACACATACACAAAGGAAGACACACACACAGGGAGACACACACACAGGGAGACACACAGACATGCACACACACACAGGGAGACACACACACACGGAGACACACACACACACACAGACACGCACACAGGGAGACACACACACACACACACACACACACACACACACACACACACACACAGGGATACACACACACACACACACACACATACACGCACACAGGGAGACACACACACACACAGACACACACAGGGATACACACACCTTTCCTTCCCCCCCTCCATCTTCCCCTCCCTCCCCCTCTTTCCTCCCCCTCTTCCTCCTCCCTCTTTCCTCCCCCTCCCTCTTTTTCCTCACGCTTCCTCTTACTCCCCTTTCTCCTTCCCTTCCTTCATCTCCTTTCTACATTCCCTCCCCCTGTCTCTCTTTGCCTCCATCCCTCCCTTTTTCTCTCTCTCTCTCTCTCTCTCTCTCTTTCTCCCCTCCCTCTCTTTCCCCGGCCGCCCAATAGGGAGTCTGGCGGGCACGGTGTAGCGTGGATTGGCGGCGCTGGCGCTGCCGTGTGAGTTGAAGGGCAGGAGGGAGAGAGGGAGCGAGGTTCCCGCGGTAGCCAGAAGCGCAGCGCTCGCAGACAGCTCACAAAAGCGTTGGCACCCGCTGCCTGGGACCAACGCGCTTCCCCAATCCATGCAGATCGCTGTCATGTGGCGCAAACTTGAGACAAACTGTGCAGCAAAGATCCTATAGCTCCGCTATAGGATCTTTGCTGTGCAGGGACTGAAGACAGCCTGTCAATGTGAGAATTCTGTCTTCAGCGTGAGAATTGGCTGAAATGCGTGAGTGTCACGCTCAAAGCGTGAGAGTTGGCAGCCCTGCCTTAAACCTATGTCCTCATGTTCTTGAATCGCCTACTCTGGGCAAGAGACTCCAATATATCAATTGATTTCTCAACTGTGCACTGATGTGAGCCAGGAAGTCCAGCAGTTGATTTTACCACACTTCCCCACCTTTTAAAATAGGTGCTGGGTTATTCTCCATCATTGAATCCAATGATTTTGAGGCACTAAGTATTAGATGTAAATTTTAAGTTAGATTTAAGTTTAAGTGTTTTTTTTTGTTCAATGTGTTAAAGAGTTCAATTAAATTGTCATACCTCAGGGATATTTTTGAATATTGCTGAATGTTAGAAAACAATCACTGTCTGAAGAAGGGTCTCAACCTGAATCACCACCCATTCCTTCTGTTGAGCGATGCTGAGGTACTCCAGCTTGTGTCTATCATTGTATTTTGACAGCTTCAAAGTGCATTAGTAAGTTTGAGGCTGCAACTTGGCAGCAAACCCTCACACAAATTATAAACAATCCTTTCTCATATGTCACTGTAAGTTCCAGTGGTTCACCACTAACCACAAACTCTGGGCAGATTACTTTTGGCGGTGTTATTGAAACGGCTTTCCTACTTCCTGTTTTGCATTTTAAATGTGAGGTTTTCCTAATTGTTGAAACAGATTTAATCAGTGCAGCAGCCTGCAAAAATCCCCATGATTTGCAGCAAAAACAAAATATATACAATGCAAAAGCAATGCAATAAAAGTCTGCTAAATTTAATCCATTTTACAGCAATAATTCTCAGTCTAAACTAATTTTGAGGGAACAAACCATACTAGAATGTATAATGAGTCATTCATGTATTAAAATCCTCCTACCATCAGGTTACTAAATAAGAATGATCATAACATTATCAATTCAATATTCAGTATATAAAGAACGATAACAGTTGTCAAGGTAACAGATTTTGAGAAAAGCCCGCTTTTAAGACAGAGATAGTTAGATTCTTGATTAGTACTGGTGTCAGAGGTTATGGGGGAAAAGGCAGGAAAATGGGGTTAGGCGGGAGAGATAGATCAGCCACAGTTGAATGGTGATGTAGACTTGATGGGCCGAATGGCCTAATTCTGCTCGTCACATGACTTTATGACATAAAACACTCTAGCAAAGTATGTGATAGAGAATAATAGTAATAACTAGTTAGAGGGGATCACTAAATCAATTGAGTAAGCAAGAATTAAAATAAGAAAAGGATATGAAATGTTGAAAGAGAAATAATAACATGAAGCATTTTGAGCACAATAAATACTTTTATTGAAAATATCTGAAACTGACTTAAGAACGGGATATATATATTTGTTTAATTTAAGGTGAGGAATCTTGCAAACAATATAACAGGTGTGGTTTCACCAAGGCCCAGTGCAATTTGGTAAGAAAATATAATTTCAGAAAATGCAATTGTGCTGAGATCTTTGTTCCAAACTGGGCAGTTCTTACCTAAACTAGAAAGGACTGGTTATCTAAAGGGCCTATCCCACTTTCACAACTTAATTCACGACCCGGCCGAGTTTGCCCTTGACTCATAGGAGGTCGTGATGCTAGTCGTAGGTACTCGTGGCATCAAGTAGGTCGGGGCGTTTTTTCAACATGATGAAAAATGTCCACAAATAAAAATGGTTGTGAATTAGGTCGTGAAAGTGGGACAGGCCCTTAAAATTCAGTGTTGAGTCCTGAAGGACGTGGGGTTTTCGTGTGGAAAAGATGTGGTGCTGTTCCTTGAGCTTGTGTTGGGTTTCATTGGAATGGTGTAAAACAACAAGACAGAGATGCCAGGGTGGGATGAAGATGACAGACAACTCAAAGTTCAGGGCAATCCTTGCAGACATGATGGAGCTGTTTTACAAAACATTCTGCATTCCATTCCTCAGGCCTTCACACTTCTCTAAGCCAGCACCGTCACCACCAGTATTGTATTGTGCAACTCTCCTCTGTACTCATTCATTTGCTTCCACTTGCATCTCCTCCAGGTTAACTACACATCTTCACCATCCTCTCTCAGCCAGCATCACCCCCTTCTATGTCTAGAACACAAAGGTGATTCACTCAGCGGGTCAGGCAGCATCTCTGGAGGACATGGATAATCGATGTTTCGGGTCAGGGCCCCTCATCAGATCTAATGAAGGGTCCCAACCTGAAACATTGCCCGTTCATGTCCTTAAGAAATGCTGCCTGACCCATTGAGTTACTCCAGATTTCTGTGTTCTCTGCAAGATTCCACCATATGCAATTCTTTATGTCTCCACCTTCCACAGTCTCCTTTAGTCTCCAACCCATCACAGGAAGCTCCCTTCACTGCAACCAAAAACATACTTGATGTCTAATTTTTCCTCATGCTGTTGAAAGGTTATTGAACAGAAATGTTAATTCAGTCTCTCTCTCCACAGATGCTGCCTGACCTGCAATATATTTCCAACAATATTTATAAATATCCGGCAAATATCCGGCAGTAATTGCGAAATGAGAAAAAACTGAGTTAACATATCATAATGTGGATGCCTAACCAGAAATAGTACAGTAGGGGGTAATTTGATGGCTCAGGTCATCTCTGCCATTCTATTAGATCAGGACTGATCTACCGTAACAATCAACATCTGGGGGGATTTTCAATGACGAACTGAGTAAGTTTGAAGAAAGATATATTCTATAAGAGGCAAAACTTCATCATAATGAAATAGTCTGGTGGGATTTTGTTCCAAAAAGTGTCAAGACCAATGTAAGATGACTACTTTGAAGAAAATAAGAAAATACAGATGTCTGGGCATAAAGAAAAAGTTATAAATCCCTGACAGGACATTAAAAAAAATATTTTTCCTTGGGGAAAGAAATTAGTTTTCTTGGCATAATTGTAAAATACCCAGAACTGTTCAAAGTGATTATGTGCAAAGAAAGACAAGCAGGGCACATACGACAAAACATCATATTTGAAATGTCCACCTGTCCAAAATAAGAATAGCAAAATGAAAAGTTTGAAGATTAAAAACAGGAAGCAATTTAGATGTAAAATAAGAATACTTGATTAAAAACAATCAAAAATTGGATCAGGCGATCAACTTTCATAAAGGCTGTATTTCAATGAAATACGTAGTTCTTTAGGAAGCTGTGAACATTTTGCAAGGGTAAATAAATGTGAGAAGATGAGACTGCTTTACTGTCAAAGAAAACCATTTGGAAATGGACTCAGGTGAATAAAGTGTGACAAGTTCCATTGAAAGAAACTTGATTTTAAACTAAACAGTGGTACTCCATTGATAGAAACAGCTTTATTATAATGAGTTGCATTGAATCAGAATGCAGCAATTTAGATTGAAAGTCATTTGGTTAGTAAAAAAGAAATGACATAATAATTCACAAAAGCAAAGCCCTGGTGCAGTGGAAGAAGTTGTTATTTTGAACAGAGAATAAAAGACTGACATGGTCAGATTGAAAGCCATTTAGTTTTAAATTAAATAGAATTTGTGGAAATACAAGCATTGTTATCGTTGGTGAAGTAATTTTAACCAAGTAAATCGAACCGTGTTAAGGTGAATTGCAAATGACTTACATTTCATGAATTAAATTGAAACTAAAACTTTTTTACAACAAGCGAAGGGACTTTTGTCAGGTGAATTAAACCATGATGAAGTGGTAACAGTTTGATGAAATCGGCAATATCCATGATAGGAATAGGTCTATCTCAGTGAGATAGGTTGTTTTGATTACATGATTAAAATAGTGGAAAGGCCCATTGTAAGTCTTCACTGCAACTAAATAAAATAACAATCTTTGAAAATAAACCAGTATTTCAAGCCATGTAGGAAGGAACTGCAGATGCTGGTTTAAACCGACGATAGATACAAAAGGTTGGAGTAACTCAGCGGGTCAGACAGTATCTCTGGAGAAAAGGAATAGGTGACATTTTGGGTTGAGACCCTTCTTCAGACCTTCAGTCATTTTGATTAACTGATTCATAATAGTGGGGGGCAGCAATATATGTCATTGGGTCTGAAGTAAAATGTAACAATACATGGAAATAAAGACATAAAGTGAAAGGATTTATTCGAGCATATGGATTAACCAAAGGCAAAGTGATCAAAAGTTATTTAATTTGAAATAAAAATTGTGTTACACAGAATTTAAAAAAAAAAGTTTTATTTTGGTGAAGGACGTATTTTTCATGAGTAAAGTGTTATTCTCTCAATGCAACTTGTCATCACTGACGTACATTGCAGCTTCACACTGTTATGATTCATTTATTACAAGTGGTATTGAAAGTGACTTTGTTTGGTGATAGATTGCAGTTGAGCATAATGGGAGGAGCTTTATCACAGTACAAAGTTATAACAAATGACTCAAGATCAAGTTTAGCAAATGACTCGAGATTGGTTAGTATAGAAGAACATTAACCCATGTTAGCCAGAGCCCAACCCAGTGAAATAAACTTGTTTTATCTGTTAAAATGAAGAAAGTTGTTTTGTTTTAAACTGATTAGTTTAGTTCAGTGTAGTTGAGTTTAGTTTAGTTTAGTATTGTTACGTGTGTACTGTGTACTGAGGTACAGTGAAAAGTTCTTGTTTGCATGCTATGCAGTTAAGGAAAAGACTATCCATGATTACAACAAGCTGTCCACAGTGCAAAGATAAGGGGTACAACATTTAGGGCAAAGATTTACCTGTATGAAAGTTATCGGAGTGATGGTAGTTTTGATCTCTTCTTGGGCACTCCCTTGGGATTGAGGATGTCTTTCTTCTAGCTTCATTGTACCTCCTCCAACCTCATCTACCGTAACCGCTGTTCCAGCTGTGGATTCGTGTATATCGGCGTGACTAAGCGCAGGCTCGGTGATCGTTTTCGCTGAACACCTGCACTCAGTCCGCCTAAACCTACCAGATCTTATGGTTGCTCAGCACTTTAACTCCCCCTCACATTCCCACACTGACCTTTCTGTCCTGGGCCTCCTCCATTGTCAGAATGAGGCCCAGTGGAAATTGGAGGAACAACACCTCATATTTCGCATGGGCAGCTTACACCCCAACGGTATGAACATTGACTTCTCTAACTTCAAGTAACCTTTGCCTTCCCTCTCGCTTCATTCTTCTCCCACTTCCCTGTTCTTTGACTAGTCTGACCGTCCTCAATTACATTTTATCTCTGTTTGCTTTGTTGTTACCTTCTCTGAGCTAACAATGATCTATTCTACAATTTCCTTGATCTCCATCCCCTTTGTCTCATTTTCACACCTTACAACTCCTTATCTCTGTATCTCCCTCTCCCCTGATTCAGTCTGAAGAAGGGTCTTGACCCGAAATGTCACCCATTCCTTCTATCCAGAGTTGCTGTCTGTCCCGCTGAGTTACTCCAGCATTTGTGTCTTTCTTCTACTGTTGTTTTGTGGGTTCTGAAGTGGCTATTGAGTTCAAAGTGGGAACTTCACGCTCCTCCATCAGCAGAGGGGACATGGCTCATGAAACAGATAAATGGGCAGCTTGTGAGGTCGTGCACTCCTTCTACCACCTTTCCATAGTGTCTGTGTAACTTTTCATAGATTATTACTTTATTTACTTATAGTGAGGGCTTACAATGAGTCATCCCACTGTTTTATTTGTGCAGTCAAAACAACTGATCTCACTGTGATTAAACCCTTTCCTATCCTGGTGACTTTTCTCTCGTCAAACCCAACTTATCCTCGTCAAGGTTTGATTCACCTGATAAAAATGCCATCATTTGTTGAGATAAACTTTTGACTTTCATGGTTTAAATGAAAACAAAGATGTACTATTTGCCTACAATTAACCTCAATGCATAGCCTTAAGATTCGCATCTGATACCGAATACTCTACCACTTTGAATGGTTCTAGGTCAGAGATTCTTCGGAGTCTGTGGCATCCTGTATTTCTTCAAGGAAGCTTGGACACATCCTTCAATCTTTTTCTCATTGCCTACCATTGACTGCTCGCCATAATAGACAGTCTATTTTGGAAGTTTAGTATCAGGCATGTAAATAATGTGACATGCCTTACATATTTGGCTGAGTGTCGCTAGAGATAGACACAAAATACCGGAGTAACTCAGCTGGTCAGGCAACATCTCTGGAGAAAAGGAATAGTTAACGTTTTGTGTTGAGACCCTTCTTCATTGGGCCAATGGGCCCTCATTACTGGAGACATTGGGCTGGGAGAAGACACTGGTTTGCTTAACGTTCCCGAGAATTTGAATGAATTTGGAGAGAGCATTGATGGTATCTTGAAACACTTGCCATAGGTATTATAGTTTAGTTCATTGTTACATGTACGGCGATACAGTGAAATAATCATTTCCCCCCCCCCCCCCCCCCCCCCATGGGGAGAGTTTCGAGGGGGGGAGCCTCCAAGCGGGGGCCGGTGGGGGAGGAGCATCCTGCAGCGGGGAGGGGTCAGCTTCAGGAGGGGGCTGTCGGGGGCGGGGGGGGGGGGGGGTAGGGTCCTACAGCAGAAGGCCATGGCAGCGCTGACAACTCCGGCCCCCGACAGGCCCTGCCTGAAGCTGTCCACCACCCCCGGGTGCAGGATGCTCCCCCCTCCCCCACCGGTCCCCGACAGCCCCCGCCTCAAGAACGCAACAAGAGACGCAACACATACACCCCTCCCCCCACCCCATACCCCACCCCCCTCCCCCACACCCCTGTCTCCCACACCCCCTCCCCCACACCTCCCCTCCACCCAACCCATGCTCTCCCCTCCTGCCCACACACACCCCCACTAACCTCCTCCCCTCCTCCCCTCCCAACACACACCCACCTCCCCTCCTCTCCTCCCACACATGAAGGGGGTGGGGGTGGGGGGGGGGGGGGATATGAGCCATGCCTGTGCAATTTTGGGCTATGGGTGAGTGGTGGAATATGGCTTTGGGGGAACGGGTTGCATTGGGGGAACAGATGAGTGATGGAATATTGCATTGGGGAATGGGTTGTGTTGGGGGACCAGGCCTCCCGTGAGACTGGGACCCAACGGGTCCCTTTTAGTCTAGTTATAATTAATCGTTGAGCTCCTCTTAATGTTAAAGAACATGCAGGACATTTATTTCAGTTTGATGACGGGATAGTATGTTTACAAAACATATTTTGGCCAAAAAGGCATGCTTGAGTTTGAATGTTACAAGGTAAGTTGATAACTATGTGAGGAGTGGTTAATGAAGAAATATTCTCAGCAGCTTAACAGCTAGACAACTTGTAGGAGAGTATCAAAAAAGTAGATCGAGCAAACATATTAGTTGTTGGGTGCCAGAAGTTAGAAGGGATTAGTTGAATGAAACACCAGATGGTCTTTCAGATGAGACATCCATGCTCCAGTAATAGCAGCTATTGTTTGAAACAGTCCAATGGTGACAATGTCTAGGAAAAATAGTACTAAACTCCTGTTTCCATATTCCTAACCAGTCTGAAGAAGGGTCCCGACCCAAAACGTCACTCATTCCTTCTCTCCAGAGATGCTGCCTGTCCCGCTGAGTTACTGCAGTTTTTTGTGTCTATCTTCTTATTGAGCCTGTCTGCCTTTGAGCCACCCATTTCTCCTGCAAAAAATCTGCACAAATTTACTGACTCAAGGTGCTCCCACCAAACCTGCCTTCCCATACGTCGTTTTGCACCAGCTGCGGTGTTTTGTAGTCATGTAGATAACACTGTTGATCAGTATTTCCCATCGACTTGACCAATGAGGCCTTTATTGAGGCGCCGCGGTCTCGATGCCTCCCGGGTCAGAGCCCGGCCAGGGCCCTGCGGGTCCTTGGAGCCTGGGTCATCACCATGGAGGCCTCAGGAGAGGACCCGGCAGCGTTGTGGAGAGGTCGGTGCAGCGGCCGATGAATGCGCCGTCCGACGGACGAGAGGGCACGTGCCGTGGGACGTCGACGGCGGTGGGGCCTCGGCAGCGGCTGTGAACCATTGGCAGCGGTGAGGCGTTGGTAGTGAAGCATCATGGCGATGGGGCCTCAGCGGTGGTGAAGCCTCGCGGTGGTGAAGCCTCGCGGTGGCGGCGATGCCTCGCTGGTCGATGAGAGCATGGAGGACCACCGTGGGGGGGGGGGGAGAACAATGACAATGGGGACAAAAGGAGGAGCCGGCGTGCTTTGTAACATTGTCAGTGCTGTAAGTGGCCGCTATTTGTATACAATGTGTACACAAGCAAAGAATCTCACTATGCCTAGTCACATGTGGCAATTAAGTATTCCATTCCATGGTAGGAACTGTCTCAAAGGCTTTTGTTAAATCTCTGCTTTTCTCCAAAACTGAAATGCAATGCTTGATGGAATCATCTTCGTCTCCACTTGTGTATTTACAGATGGTGTGTGAGCCAGACCTGATATGATGGTAAGTGTTAACAATAATAATCTCTTCGAGACCAACAACCGCCAACAAGTGAGATTATGTTATTACTTCACATGCACGTGCTATATCTACATGTTCTCATCAATGAAATGTTTATCCCATTGAGTGGCATTGCTTTCATCGAGTGAATCTGTCTGTGACAAGGTGGATCAACATGATTTGAAGAGAAGAGCAGGAAACCATGAACGGAAAATCCTGACTGCAGTGAGAGGTTGTTTAGATTAAATGAATCACTGCACTGCAACGTTGAAAGCCATTTGATTGATGGGGGAGAATTGTCATTCATGTAAATGATAGCTCTGGTTCAATGAAAAAAAAAAGCTGCTTTGATTAAGAAAATCATGGTACATTGGCAATCACTTTCTTTTTAATTAGAAAAAGTCATCCTGAAAGTTACCGCAGTGAGTGAATCAAAGAATGGCACTGTCACTTGGTTTCAGGTAAAAATGTGTAATTCATGAAAGTGGGCTTTCATGTCAGCGTACAAGTTATTTTTGACTGAGTGAACCACCATATTCTGCTTTTAAATCAACTTTTAATTGACTTGATCAAAACAGCACACAAGGCAGTGAAGCTTTTGCTTCAAAGGTCGACTGTTTTTATTCAAAGTAATCATTTGACTGGCATGGGCAAACAAATCTTCCTGTCAATTTTTGACTGACTTGGTCCAAACAAAATCTTCTAATGCATAAAGATTTTTCTTCCATCAATCAATAGTTCCGACTTCAAGCCCACCAACTCAAAATCCTTTACTGAATAATTCACCTGATCGACCTCTTGTGCTGAAAATAAACATTTCCCATCTTTGAACGTCATGTTTTCTTTAAAGCTAAATGTTCTATAATTAAACCTATCAATTTTGATTGACTTCATCAAAACAACATTGACATAAAGCTTTCTCTTTCATGGATTACTACTTCAAAATAAATGATTCTAAAACAATATTAATTTCTGATTGACTTGTCAAAGCAATTTCTTATGATGAGATGCAGCTTTTTCTATTATCAGCTAATGCTGTTTCCTTCAAACTTCACGTTAATATACTCGGGAATGAGTAGGAATAAGTAGGTTAACCTATGATGAGTGTTTGTCGACACTGGGCCTGTACTCGCTGGAGATTTAGAAGAATGGGGGGGACCTACAGAATAGTGAAAGGCTTGGATAGAATGGATGTGGAGAGGATGTTTCCACTAGTGGGAGAGTTTAGGACTAGAGGTCATAGCCTCAGAATTAAAGGACGTTCTTTTAGGAAGGTGATGAGGAGACATGTTTTTAGTCAGAGGGTTGTGAATCTGTGGAATTATTTGCCACAGAGGCTGTGGAGGCTTAATCAGTGGATATTTGTAAGGCAGAGATAGATAGATTCTTGATTAGTATGGGTGTCAGATGTTATGGGGCAAAGGTAGGAGAATGGGGTTAGGAAGGACAGAGATAGATCAGCCATGATTGAATGGCGGTGTAGACTTGATGGGCCGAATGGCCTAATTCTAATCCTATTTCTTATGAACTTATGTCCTTATAACTCAGTGAAGAGACAACTTTCATTTGTTTAGCCCTGATTTAATTCAATGGAGTGCAATGTAATCTATGGACCAATGTCCTTTACTGCCCCAGTTTCTCAATTTATCTCAAAATGTTTTAATTTTAGATTTCTGATATGCACTGAGTTTTGCTTTACTTCTAAAGTATTCTAATTTTTAACAATATTTATATACTTTCACTTCAAATGTGAGAAATTCTCCCATCTCTAAAACTCCCTCCCTGAAAGAGGGCCAGTCCTCCAGAAAGAGATACCCTCAAGAGAATTTCAACTGGGAAAGTATTGTGCTTTTATTCCGATCAATGCATGAACAAATTTATTTATTTATAGAGTTTTACTCTCAGACTACACAAGGACATGAGAAAATAGGAGAAGAAGTACACTCCTAATAGACCGCCAAATGGGGATCGAGAATTGGAAGAGCAAATATGTAAGGAGATAGCAGATATTAGTAGTAAGCACAAGGTAGTGATTGTGGGAGATTTCAACTTTCCACACATAGACTGGGAAACACATTCTGTAAATGGGCTGGATGGTTTGGAGTTTGGAGTGTGCAGGATAGTTTTTTGCAGCAATACATAGAGGTGCCTACTAGAGGAGGGGCAGTGCTGGACCTCCTGTTAGGAAATGAGACGGGACAGGTGGCGAAGGTATGCGTTGGGGAGCACATCGGGTCCAGTGATCACAATACCATTAGTTTCAATATAATTATGGAGAGGGTCAGAACTGGACCTAGGGTTGAGATTTTTGATTGGAGAAAGGCTAACTTTGATGAGATGCAAAATGATTTAAAAGGAGTGAACTGGGACATTTTGTTTTATGGGAAGGATGTAGAAGAGAAATGGAGGACATTTAAAGGGGAAATTTTAAGAGTACAGAATCTTTATGTTCCTGTTCGGTTGAAAGGAAACAGTAAAAATTGGAAAGAGCCCTGGTTTTCAAGGGAAATTGGACATCTTGTTCGGAAAAAGAGGGAGATCTACAATAATTATAGGCAACATGAAGTAAATGAGGTGCTTGAGGAGTATAAGGAATGTAAGAAGAATCTTAAGAAAGAAATTAGAAAAGCTAAAAGAAGATATGAGGTTGCTTTGGCAAGTAAGGTGAAAGTAAATCCAAAGGGTTTCTACAGCTATATTAATAGCAAAAGGATAACGAGGGATAAAATTGGTCCATTGGAGAGACAGAGTGGACAGCTATCTGCAGAGCCAAAAGAGATGGGGAAGATATTGAACAATTTATTTTCTTCGGTATTCACCAAGGAGAAGGATATTGAATTATGTGAGGTAAGGGAAACTAGTAGAGTAGCTATGGATACTATGAGTTTCAAAGTAAAAGAAGTACTGACACTTTTGAAAAATATAAAAGTGGATAAGTCTCTAGGTCCTGACAGGATATTCCCTAGGACATTGAGGGAAGTTAGTGTAGAAATAGCCGGGGCTATGACAGAAATATTTCAAATGTCATTAGAAACGGGAATAGTCCCCGAGGATTGGCGTACTGCGCATGTTGTTCCATTGTTTAAAAAGGGTTCTAAGAGTAAACGTAGCAATTATAGACCTGCTAGTTTGACTTCAGTGGTGGGCAAATTAATGGAAAAGATACTTAGAGATAATATATATAAGCATCTGGATAAACAGGGTCTGATTAGGAACAGTCAACATGGATTTGTGCCTGGGAGGTCATGTTTGACTAATCTTCTTGAATTTTTTTAAGGGAAATTGACGAGGGTAAAGCAGTGGATGTTGTCTATATGGACTTTAGTAAGGCCTTTAACAAGGTTCCTCATGGAAGGTTGGTTAAGAAGGTTCAACTGTTGGATATAAATGCAGGAGTAGCAAGATGGATTCAACAGTGGCTGAATGGGAGACGCCAGAGGGTAATGGTGGATGGCTGTTTGTCGGGTTGGAGGCAGGTGACTAGTGGGGTGCCTCAGGGATCTGTGTTGGGTCCTTTGTTGTTTGACATGTACATCAATGATCTGGATGAAGTTGTGGTAAATTGGATTAGTAAGTATGCAGATGATACCAAGATAGGGGGTGTTGTGGATAATGAAGAGGATTTCCAAAGTCTACAGAGTGATTTAGGCCATTTGGAAGAATGGGTTGAAAGATGGCAGATGGAGTTTAATGCTGATAAATGTGAGATGCTACACCTTGGCAGGACAAATCAAAGTAGGACGTACATGGTAAATGGTAGGGTATTGAAGAATGCAGTTGAACAGAGGGATCTGGGAATAACCGTGCATAGTTCCTTGAAGGTGGAATCTCATATAGATAGGGTGGTAAAGAAAGCTTTTGGTATACTAGCCTTTATAAATCAGAGCATTGAGTATAGAAGCTGGGATGTAATGTTAAAATTGTACAAGGCATTGGTGAGACCAAATCTGGAGTATGGTGTACAATTTTGGTCGCCCAATTATAGGAAGGATGTCAATAAAATAGAGAGAGTACAGAGGAGATTTACTAGAATGTTGCCTGGGTTTCAACAACTAAGTTACAGAGAAAGGTTGAATAAGTTAGGTCTTTATTCTCTGGAGCGCAGAAGGTTAAGGGGGGACTTGATAGAGGTCTTTAAAATGATGAGAGGGATAGACAGAGTTGATGTGGACAAGCTTTTCCCTTTGAGAATAGGGAAGATTCAAACAAGAGGACATGACTTCAGAATTAAGGGACAGAAGTTTAGGGGTAACATGAGGGGGAACTTCTTTACTCAGAGAGTGGTAGCGGTGTGGAATGAGCTTCCAGTGGAAGTGGTGGAGGCAGGTTCGTTGGTATAATTTAAAAATAAATTGGATAGGCATATGGATGAGAAGGGAATGGAGGGTTATGGTATGAGTGCAGGCAGGTGGCACTAAGGGAAAATAATTGTTCGGCACGGACTTGTAGGGCCGAGATGGCCTGTTTCCGTGCTGTAATTGTTATATGGTTATATGGTTATATAAGTAGCCCCTCGCCCTTCAATATGACCATGGTTGACCTTCCTCATTCCTCAGCTCTTCTATGCCAGTTCCCCCCAGCACTCAATCCCCTAGACTTTCAAAGATGTATCTACTGCACTTTTAAATACAACCCCCACCCCTCCACAAAACCTCGGTGTACATAATTCCACAGATTCACCACCTAATTCATCATGTCACAAGTGATAGGAGCAGAATTGTCTACTCTGTCTACTCTGCCATTCAATCATGGCTGATCTATCTCTCCCTCCAAGCCCCATTCTCCTGCCATCTCCGCATAACCCCTGACACCCAAACTAATCAAGAATCGATCTATTTCTGCCTTAAAAATATCTATTGACTTGGCCTCCACAGCCTTCTGTGGCAAAGAATTCCACAGATTCACCACTCTCTGACTAAGAAAAATTCTATTAAAATACCAATTTAAAGGACATCTTTGCTTCAAAGTAACTTTTTGTTTGGAGGGCAGGTGACTGGTATACTTGTCTGTAGAGAATTGTTTATAACAGATGTAATGCCAATTTTTCATGTTGCAAATGATAATGCAGAATTTTTTGAAGTGCCTGCCTGTCTAAACAATCCATTGAAGGGTAGCTAATGTCATTGTGCAGAACTTTAAATGCCACCTCCATCAATCTTCATTGAAATCATATACTCTCTAAACTTGCTGCTGGTTCCTGATTTCTGTGTTTGCCAAACTTTGTCTGAGGTTTCCAAAAGCAGAACACTGCAGACCTTGGTTGTGGTCATGCATGGATGTTTGTTTTACCTGGATAGCCCCCAAAACAATGTTTTTCATTGTATCTCGGTACACGTGGCAATAAACCATACCGATAGTCCGGAACCAGGTGTCACAGTTTAAGATAAGGGGTAAGCCATTTAGATCGGAGATGATGAAACACTTTTTCACACAGAGAGTTGTGAATCTGTGGAATTCTTTGCCTCAGAGGGCAGTGGAGGCCGGTTCTCTGGATGCTTTCATGAGAGAGTTAGATAGTGCTCTTAAAGATAGCGGAGTCAGGGGATATGGGGAGAAGGCAGGAACGGGATACTGATTGTGGATGATCAACCATGATCACATTGAATGGCGGTGCTGGCTCGAAGGGCCGAATGGCCTAATCCTGTTGGCCTACTCTATTGTCTATTGTCTATTGTGATATCATAACCATATTGGAAATCTAAAATGTCAAAAAGTGCTGGAAATACTCAGCAACCAATCTTCCTTCTCACCTTAAACCTATGGTTCTTGGTTCCCCTATGCTGGGAACTATTTGCATTCACACTGTCTATTCCCTCAGAATTACTGTTACTAATACACCCTTCAGATTGATGCCTTTTTAATCAAAGGTAGATTATCAAGCAAAAACATTTGCTCCATTTATCATTCCACGGATGCTGCCTGGTCTGTTGCTTTTTTATTTTTAATTTCTAAAGCTTCTTCATGTTGTTCATCGGCTTGACGTTGTTTTAATGAGTTGAGGGATCAAGAACAGAAATGAGTTGCATCTGTAATCATTGCTTTTTAATTGATAGTCATTTTATTTTCCCTCTCTCTTGAAGTTGTCAGACACTCTCCTCCTTTGACAAATGTTCTGGACTCTCAAAACATCCTTTGCCTCAATGCATTGCATTGTGTTCTGAGCCCTCAGACAATGATGTTTAAAGGTATTTTGGTGGCTCTGTAATCAGGGAGCAACTAACCCAAGGGGGTAATCCATCACTCGTGGAATAGTCGATCACTTCTGCACTGCAATAGTGACAGGGTTTAATTAAACCACCAAATCATTTCTCAAGGGGAGGGCAACATCATTTATTCATTCTGGCATGTTTAGCTAAACATTTTTTCTCCATTGACAGGTGCAGATCTTTTATTTTTGGGCTATATTTTTTCTCACCTCTTTCTTGTACCTGATACCTCCCTAATCAGATATCAGAATTTCACACTTACAAGTTTGGCTTGAATGTTCATGCTTTACGGTGAAAATTCTGCTCGCTGACAAAGTCATGGAATCATACAGCATGGAAATAAGCCCCTCAACCAAACTTATCTATGCTGACTAAGATGCCCCATCAATGAAAGTCCCATTTGCCTAAATTTTGGTCCATATCACGCATAACCTTTCCTATCCATGTATCTGTCCAAGGGTCTTTTAAATGTGGTATGGTATCTGCCTCAACTACCTTCTTTGGAAGCTTGTTTCATACACCCGCCACCCTCTGTGCGGGAAAGTAAGCTTCTTATTATATATTTTCTCTCTCACCTTAAACCTACGACCTATGGTTCTTGGGTCCCCTACTCTGGGTAAAAGACACTGTGCAATTCACCCTTATCTATTGCCCTCATGATGCAGCCTGACCAACATGATGTACAACTGTAACATAATGTCCCAAATTCTGTTCTCAATCCCCACACAGAATGAAGGCCAATTTATCGAAAGCCTTCTTGATCACCACATCTATCCATTATACCACTTCTAGGAAACAATGTACCTGTACTCCGAGATGGCTCTACTCTACGGCACTCCCCAGGTCCCCATCATTCACTGTGATAGCCCTGCCTTAATATGACTTCCCTAAATGTAACACCTCGCACTTATCTGCATTAAACTCCATCAGCCACACCTCAACCCACTTGCCCAGCTGATTAACATCCTGCTCTGAGTTTTGAATACCATCTTCACTATGTACAATACCACCTACTTTATTTATCCGTCCGTGATCAATCCTTGATCTGCAGCAACATGGGACGTCCATTGCTGGTAGTGAAATCAGGTGGTGCATTTCTCAATCTTGTCCAGAATTTTTTTGTTTTTCTTTTCGGAAATCTGATCATTAATTCTTCTCCATCACCTTTGTCAGTGAATGCTCCAAGTCTTCTTGCAGTGAAATTCAAACCATTTCGGTATTGGAGAAGAGTGTGCATTGCCTTTGATCCACCAACTACCAGTGTTACATCTATAGATAGATTCAGAATGCTGGAGTAACTCAGAGGGATAGTCAGCATCTCCGGATATAAGGAATGGGTGACATTTCGGGACGAGACCCTTCGTCACCCTTCTTGACCCAAAATGTCACCAATTCCTACTATCCAGAGATGTTGCCAGTCCTGCTGAGTTAAGTTCAAGTTCAAGTTCAAGTTCAAGTGAGTTTATTGTCATGTGTCCCTGATAGGACAATTAAATTCTTGCTTTGCTTCAGCACACAGAAAATAGTAGGCATTTACTACAAAACAGGTCAGTGTGTCCATATACCGTAATATAAATATATACACGCATGAATAAATAAAATGATAGTGCAAATAACAGATAATTGGTTATTAATAATCAAAGTTTATGTGGCCCTTGAATCTAATGGGATCAGGGAGTATGGAGAGAAGGCAGGGATGGGATACTGAGTTGGATGATCAGCCATGATCATATCGAATGGCGGTGCAGGCTCGGAGGGCCGAATGGCCTACTCCTGCACCTATTTCTATGTTTCTATGTTTTGTCCGGGCCTGGTTTAATAGCCTGATGGCTGTCGGGAAGTAGCTATTCCTGAACCTGGTTGTTGCAGTCTTCAGGCTCCTGTACCTTCTACCTGAAGGTAGCAGGGAGATGTGTGTGTGGCCAGGATGTTGTGGGTCTTTGATGATACTGCCAGCCTTTTTGATGCAGCGACTGCGATAAATCCCCTCGATGGAAGGAAGGTCAGAGCCGATGATGGACTGGGCAGCGTTTACTACTTTTTGTAATCTTTTCATCTCCAGGGCGCTCAGATTGCCGAACCAAGCCACGATGCAACCGGTCATCATTTTGTGTCTATCTTCAATGTAAACCAGGATCTACAGTTTCTTCTAGCGAGTAGGTTCTAACATAGGAGAGTGCAAAATCAGCCGACGACATCAGTCATGAGTTCAGATAAATGGTCTCAATTCAAATTCTGCTGATTTCTTCAGAGTCTGAATAAAGGGCCTGTCCCACTGTACGAGGTAATTCAAGAGCTCTCCCGAGTTTAAACAAAAATCCAACTCGTGGTAAGCACGTAGCGGGTATGTCGGAGCTCGGTACGTTTCTTAGCGGCTCGTAACGCTAACGGTAGGTACTCGGGAAATGCGGTGAAGACTTGTGAAGATTTTTCAACATGTCCATGAGAAGCCCCGAGTACCTACGAGCAGCTATTACCGTAATTCTCAGAGTTCAAATCAGGGGAAACTCGGGAGAACTCTTGAATTACCTCGTACAGTGGGACAGGCCCTTTAGGGTCCTGACCGAACTTATCTGGATCGAACCTGGGTCTCTGGCACTGTAAGGCAGCAACTCTACCGCTGTGCCTTTAGGGGCAACATTTTCACTAAAGGAATGTGGGTATATGGTGCAAGCTGCCAGAGAAAGTGGTAGAGGTGGGTACAGTTATGACATTTAAAAGCCACTTGGACAGGTACATGAAAAGGAAAAGATCTGGATGGATACGGGCCAGGTGCAGGCAAATAGGACTAGCTTGCTTGGGCAACTTGGTTAGCAGGGGCTGACTTGAAACGTCACCTATCCATGATCTCCTGGGATGCTGGATGATCTCCAGCACTTTATGGCCTTTCCGTGCTGACCAGCAGGGGGAGCACTCAGCAAGTGAACTTCCACCTACTTCCTCCAAAACTCCTTCCCAGTATTTTTGCTCAAGTTTCCAGCACCTCTGGTCTCTTGCGTCAAAATAATTCAGCTGCCCAATTATATAACACTACACAATTCAAGCCCAAGAGCTGTCTGGTGAAACCTTGAAAAACATTAATGGTTCCAATCAATATCCCCTGCTCTGAGTAAAGTGAGTGAAAATGTGGTGCATGGTGGTGCATGGTGGTGCAATGGTAGAGTTGCTACCTTGAAGGCCAGAGACCTGGGTTCGATCCCGATAAGTTTGGTCAGGACACTTGTTCAGACTCTGAAGAAATCAGCAGAATTTGAATTGAGACCATTTATCTGTACTCATGACTGATGCTGTTGGCTGTGTTTACACTCTCCCTTGTCAATATCAAGGAGGAATGGAGTGAATGGATTCCAAACGATGACAATGCAGAGCTAAGTGGGAATGTGAGCTGTGAAGAGGATGCAGCATAGTTGTAAAGATTATAGGTGGCTAAGAATGTAATAAATGGGAAATAACTTGGACAAATTCAAACCTATTTTGGTTTGGAAAAACTAACCCATAATAATGGTTTAACAGTTGAGAGACTGGACTTGAGATTCAGTGGGCTTAACCGATGAAGTCTAGTCACTGTGGCAACATGGAGAACAGGTCAAGTCAACTCAAGTTTATTGTCATATGCACAAGTACGGAGAGGTACAGGGACAATGACAATCTTGCTTGCACCAACATCACAGGCACGAAGACTCCGACTGTGGAATTCTCTGCCTCAGAGGGCGGTGGAGGCAGGTTCTCTGGATACTTTCAAGAGAGAGCTAGATAGAGCTCTTAAAAATAGCGGAGTCAGGGGATAGGGGAGAAGGCAGGAACGGGGTACTGATTGGGGATGATCAGCCATGATCACATTGAATGGCGGTGCTGGCTCGAAGGGCCGAATGGTCTACTCCTGCACCTATTGTCTATTGTCTATTGTCTATAGCACAGAAAAGAATGCAGACCACCAACAAAATACACATACATTCTGCAAGATGGTGAAAAAGACTGCGCAAGAGAACAAGCCATTAGTGGAAAGCAAATTAGGTTCTTTGACCCGAAAGACAAACCTATCTCAGCACCGAACCCTGACGGACTTTGCACCACTATGGCTGCTCTCTGTACTTGGTTTTTGAATTGGCTAACTTTGGTTAAGAAATAAAAGTAATCGATAAGAATCACAGTGTTTAAGAAGGAACTGCGGATGCTGGAAAATCGAAGGTAGACAAAAATACTGGAGAAACTCAGCGGGTGAGTGAGCATCTATGGAGCGAAGGAAAAAGGCAACATTTCGGGTCGCGACCCTTCCTCAGACTGACACCACAGCATGGAAACAGTCACTTCGGCCCAACTCATCCATGCAACCAAGATGTCCCATCTAAGCTAGTCCAATTTGTCTGCATTTGGCCCATATTCCTCTGAACCTTTCCTATCCAAGTGTCTCTTAAATGTTGTTATTGTACCTGCCTCAGTTATTCATAGTTATTTGTTGTTGAGGTCACATTTAATGTGCCTGTAAAGCTGCAGCAAGTAAAGATTTTATTGTTCCAATTCATATCCAGTGCACATGACATATAAGCACTCGTGACCCTTGGATTGCACTGTTAAGGTGATTTCAGAGGATATTATGGCTTTTCCATAGAAACAAGGAACTGCAGATGCTGGTTTACAAAAAAAAAGACGTATGGTGCTGGAGCAACTCAGTGAGTCAGGCACCTTTGGAGAAGATGGATAGGTGACGTTTCAGGCCAGGACGCTTATTCGGATTTATCCAGAGTCTGAACAAGAGTCTGAACAAAACTTGAAACGTCACCCATTCATGTTCCCCAGGGATGCTGCTTGACCTGCAGAGTTACACCAGCACTATTTTAGCTTTTCTGTGCTGACCAGCAGGGGGAGCACTGTGCACGAGAACTTCCACCTACTTCCATTCAGTTCAGCAAGTCATTCCTTCTCTGTCCTTCCAACAGTTCAATAGAAAAGGAATTCACTTCCTAATGGGCCTGCCCCGGTTGGCGATTTTTTAGGCAACTGCCGGCGACAACCTACGTCATCCTGGCGACAACGTACGACAGCACCTGCGTCAGGTGAAGTCAAGCTATGCTCATTGGCCTTAAACCCACTGTCGCTAATATTTTTTCAACATGTTGAAAATTTAGCGGTGACCAGAAAGACACTGCGACATTTTGTGCGACTGAGGAGACTACTCCCGGCGACCACTGGCGAACATGTGGCGACAAACTAGTCGCCTGTAGTTGCCAAAAAAATTGCCTAGGTGGGACAGGCCCATTAGGTAACAGTGGGTGTTCACCCCCCCCCCCCCCCCCCCAACTTTCATAATTAAGAGGGGAGAAAACATTCTGAATATTTAAAACACATCTCACTATAAAATGTGGTCCCATTTTAATAAAAGTTTTTTTGAACCTCAATAAATGTTTAAATGTCTTTGCAAATTTGTATTGGGTTTCCTGCTGATTAGTCCAATTTTCTCTTGTTCCACGACAGGGGGTGAGAAAATAATTCTGTCCGCTGCATGATTAAAATCCATACTCATCACAACTGAGCAGAACATGAAAGAACATAATTGAAATCAGGATTTGGAGTAGAAAGGAGGAAATGATATCTACTGGTCCTGTGGAAATGATGATGGTGAGGCCTGAAGGCATAAAGGCATTCAGATCTCCTCAGCAGTGTTAATAGGGTGGGAGATTGCAACCTTCACATGGTCCGCCCTGTTTCGACGAATGCAATCAACCTGGTGTGCACAATCAAATAAGATCAAGTAGTACTAGTTGTCCTACAACTTTAGGCTGTGCACGCCATACGCAAGAAGAAGAAACAGTGTTAATTAACCGATAGTCCACAGGGGACAAAACAGAGGAATCAGAAAAAAAACTAAGGTGATAACTAAGCTGCCCTGTTTGCCAGCTGGTGAGCAAGGTTGTGGTCATCTTTAGACTTTAGAGATACAGCATGAAAACAGGCGCTTCAGCCAACCGTGTCAGTGCCGACCAGTGATCACCCCTTACACAAGCACTATCCTGCACACTAGGGATAATGTACAATTTTACCAATGCCAATTAAACTACAAACATGTAAGTCTTTGGAGTGTGGGAGGAAACTGGAGTACCCGGAGAAAACCCACGTGGTCACAGGGAGAACATACAACCTCCATACAGACAGTACCCATAATCAGGATCAAACCCGGGTCTCAGGCACAGCAACTTTACCGCTGTGCCGCTGTGCCACCCTCTGCTCTGCTTCAGCATTTGTGCAAAGCTCAGGGTTATCACACTTTGTGTGCCTATTCCACAGTGCAGTATGAGCAGAGTGAGTTATTTCTATACACTTATGGATGGCTGAAGGAGGGCAGAGACAGGCTCAAACAGCAATGCCCTCCGTGTGTACATCAGTTCATGTAATGGCTAGAGATTGTGTGGCCTCCAACATTCTGTGTGACAGGACAGTGGATTGAGAGGGGCAGCACTCAGCTGGAACTAGAGAGCTAGTGAGCAGACCATGCTTTCACTGCGAAGATAGACACAAAATGCTGGAGTAACTCAGCGGGACATATAGCATCTCTGGAGAGAAGGAATGGGTGACGTTTCTGGTCGAGACTTTTTTTCAGAATGAAAAGTCACCCATTCCTTCTCTCCAGAGATGCTGCTTGTCCCGCATTTTGTGCTACTCCAGCATTTTGTGTCCATCATCTGTTTAAACCAGCATCTGCATTTCCATCCTACAGCAAATGTTACCCACTGGATGATGCTGAAGCCTCCAAATGCCATACCTGGTTTACGAATCACACTGATTCGCAATTGTTCATGCAGATTGGTTGGTTAAAATTCTCACTAAGGTTTTCATGAAAATTAGAGTCAGATTTAAACGTAGTTAAATATAACCACTAAATGCTTCAAACAACATCACGGAGGAGTGCTTTCAGCTCCAGGGTGCCATACTGATTTGCACTCGATAATTATTTAAAACATTTTGTCAAGTGTGTTCTCTATTTAAAGAAATACCGAGTTGCAAGATTTGAACATAAAAATGTTCCCAGTGCAGGAGAACAGCAGCTGCATTCTTGAGGAGGGTGTACAAAGGTTGAGGGTTAATGTGGAGGTCAGGGAGGAAGATTTTTGCTATAAGGAGCAGAGTCCATGATTAATTTTAGGTTTAGCACAATCTATTTGTACAGACTGAGCTGCAAAACGTGTAAAGGAGAAACAAGGAACTGCAGATGTTGGTTTACAATAAAATGCACGAAGTGCTGGAGTAACTTTGCAGGTCGGGCAGCATCTTTGCAGAACTTGGATAGGTGACGATTCTGGTTGGGACCCTTCTTCAGACAGATGCAAAATATATATTTGTTTGTACCTTTGGCTTTTGTGATCTATCTTTTCCTTGCCTTGAACATCAAGTAGCACAGCTGGTAGTGCTGCTGCCTCACCATGTCAGAGACCCAGATTGACACTGATCTCAGGTGCTGTCTGTGTGGAGTCTGCACCTTCTCCCTGTGACCAAGTGGGTTTACTCCAGGTACTCCGATTTCCTCCCACATCCCAAAGACATTTTGGAGGTTAGTTGGCCTCTGTAAAATTGCCTTTCGTGTAGGGAGTGGATGGGAAAGTGGAATAACATAGAACTAGCGTGTGAACGTGCGATCAATGGTCAGTGTGGCCTCAGTGGGCCGAAGGGCCTGTTCCCATGCTATATCTCCAAACAAAATTTTAAGCTAAATTGTTATTAATGATGAGGAAATAAACGGTTCTTCTAAAACCATTATCTTTTCATAAATGCAAATGCTGAATACTATGAAAGTTGAAAAATCTGAAATAAAAACACAAAGTGATCTTCAGACAGCAAGAGGTCAGGCAGCAACTGTGGATCCAGACACACATTACAAACCTGAAACATTAACCCTGTTTTTCTCTCTCCCCAGATGCTATTTGATCTGCAGAGTATTCACGGTATTTTCTCGTTTAAGGTACCATCCAGTGAAAATTATTGGGATAATTTTCTGCAACAGGGTAGCAACTGGTAGAGCCGCTGCCTCACAGCTCCAGTGACCCAGGTTCCATCCTGACCTCTGGTTCTGCCTGTGTGGAGTTTGTACATCCTCCCTGTTATCTGCATGTTTCCTCCAGATGCTCTATTTTCCTCTCAAATCCCACAGATGACCAATTGGCCTTAAGAATAAGGGGTAGGCCATTTAGAACGGGGATGAGGAAAAACTTTTTCAACCAGAGAGTTGTGAATCTGTGGAATTCGCTGCCTCAGAAGTCAATGGAGGCCAATTCTCTGGACGCTTTCAAGAGAGAGTTAGAGAGAGCTGTTAAAGATAGCGGAGTCAAGGGATATGGGGAGAAGGCAGGAACGGGGTACTGAATGTGGATGATCAGCCATGATCACAGTGAATGGTGGTGCTGGCTCGAAGGGCCGAATGGCCTACTCCTGCACATATTGTCTATTGTTTATTGTCTATTGATAGAATCTAGGGGAAATAATGAGAATGTGCAGGAGAAGAAAAAAATCAGGCTGAATGCGCTTCTTGGAATTTTATGCATGCTGCAGCAATTTAGCCGGCAGAGAGGAGGTAAGAATGAACAAATAATGCAAAGTTCCCTTTGTGAACAGCTGGGAATTTGGTACGCCCTGCAGATCAAGTAGCTGTTTGGACATGTAAGGAATCTGAAACTGGATTACCAAATGTACTCCTGTGCAAAGTGGGTCTTTCTTCTTGCAACATTGGCAGCTGTTGGAAGTTTGCAGACAGACGGTTGGGTGTGGAGAACTATGTGATATGATCGAAAATTAATTTGTGCCTACTTGAATTTGTATTTTTGCCTTTAGACAGTGATGAATGTCCAGTGTTGTGGTTACTGGGCTTGCGAACAGAGACCTGGACTATTGACCTTGAGGCTAAAATTTGAAGCAGATGAGAAATTTAAATTCTAGCGATTCCATAAATCTGGAATCTAAAAAAATTAGTGTTAGAAATGATGACAGTGAATGTTGGATTATTATAAGATCCAAAAACAAAAATAGATAATTGAAAATGCTTGGTATGTCAGTAAATGACAAAACAGCGTTAACATTTCAGGTTGATATTCTTTCTTTAGAACTCACTTATACAAACCTCTTACTAACTCATACTCTTCAGGGATAGTGGCCTACTGGCTCAGATGAAACTATAGCAACCCGTAGCAATGAGGTTAGGTCTTAACTTGCAACCCAATCAGTTCAGGGAAGCTTCCTTAGTTAGGTCAGCTCACACAAGATGGCACAGATGTTGCAGATGAAACAAAGCTGGGTGGCAGTGTGAACTGTGAGGAGAATGCTATGAGGATGCAGGGTGACTTGGACAGGTTGGGGGAGTGGGCAGATGCATGGCAGATGAAGTTTAATGCGGATAAATGTGAGGTTATCCACTTTGGTAGCAAAAACAGGAAGGCAGATTACTATCTAAATGGCGTCAAGTTGGGAAAAGGGGAAGTACAACGGGATCTGGGGGTCCTTGTACATCAGTCTATGAAAGTAAGCATGCAGGTACAGCAGGCAGTGAAGAAAGCGAATGGCATGTTGGCCTTTATAACAAGAGGAATCGAATATAGGAGCAAAGAGGTCCTTCTGCAGTTGTACAGAACCCTAGTGAGACCACACCTGGAGTATTGTGTGCAGTTTTGGTCCCCTAATTTGAGGAAGGACATTCTTGCTATTTTTTACGCTATTCTTGCAGCGTAAGTTTACAAGGTTAATTCCCGGGATGGCGGGACTGTCATATGCTGAGATAATGGAGCAGCTGGGCTTGTATACTCTGGAGTTTAGAAGGATGAGAGGATATCTCATTGAAACATATAAGATTGTTAAGGGTTTGGACATGCTAGAGGCAGGAAACATGTTCCCGATGTTGGGGGAGTCCAGAACCAGGGGCCGCAGTATAAGAATAAGGAGTAAGCCATTTAGAAAGGAGATGAGGAAACACTTTTTCTGACAGAGAGTGGTGAGTCTGTGGAATTCTCTGCCTCAGAGGGCGGTGGAGGCAGGTTCTCTGGATGCTTTCAAGAGAGAGCTAGATAGGTGCTCTTAAAAATAGCGGTGTCAGGGGATATGGGGAGGGCAGGAACGGGGTACTGATTGGGGATGATCAGCCATGATCACATTGAATGGCGGTGCTGACTCGAAGGGCCGAATGGCCTACTCCTGCACCTATTGTCTATTGTCTATTGTCTATTATCTATTGTCTCACTTTTGTTGATTGAATTATTTAAAGGGAGGTTGAATATCAAGGCAGGTCGCAGGAATGTTTGGATAGTTTTCTCTGGAATGTCAAAGATTGGTTTCTCTGGAACGTTGGAGAAATATCTGAATCCACGAGAGGCGTAGATAGGGTCGGCACTCAGAAACATTCTTCCCGGGTTGGAAATGTCAAGAACTAGAGGGCATAGCTTTAAGGTGAGAGTGGCAATGTTCAGAGGAGATGTGTTAGAGGCAGGTACGATGGTGGCACTTAAGAGACTTTTAGATAGGGACATGGGTATGCAGGGAATGCAGGGTTATGGATGCCATGCAGGCAGAGGAGATTAGTTTAACTTTGCATCATGTTCAGCACAGACATTGTGGGCCTATCTAAATGCCTCTTAAATGCCACTGTTGTATCTCCTCCACCACTATCCCTGGCAGTGTCACAGGCCTGGAACCATTCTGATTGTTTAACCTTTCTACACCTCTTCTAATTTGATATACTTCCATCACCAATTCCACTCATAACCTCTCCCCATCACCATGCAACAGTGGGTGAACAATGCCAGTCCTCATTCCTGATGGTCTCAGACCACAAAATGGATGTGCCTCATTCCCTATTACAGTCTCTAACAAATGCTGAACGCTGAGGCCACTCTACCTTACCCAGTCCTGTCTTCTTCTTCTTGCTTATGGCGTGCACAGCCTAAAGTTGTGGACACCAAAACACTACATCTATTTGTTTGTGCACGTTGGGTTGATTGCATTAGTCGAAACAGGGTGGACCACGTGAAGGTTGCAATCTCCCATCGCACCCAGTCCTGTGGACAGTCCCTGAAGTCCAACTTCGGGACAGGGGGAGTGGATGGCACACATTTGCGCCCAAAGGATTCTCACTTCAAACTGAGGTTTGATGCGGTGATCAATGACCAATATAGGTCATTGGGTGCACTAGGATTTGAACCTGTTTGAGGAGTCAGAATGTCGTAGATAGAGTACATGGAGGTTTGAGGTTCCAACAGTTAGTGAGAACGAGAGACAACATCTTGTCCCCCGGACAAAGGAAAGCAAAGGACAATTAATTTCAATAACTGTTCAGGCAATGATCACAGGTGAAATTCATTTGTTCTAGACCCTTCCGGAACTTAGCTGCTGCAGACGACTCTAAGGAAGTGGATCTTTTACTAGAAGATATTAATTAATATTTTTGACAGATTGCTGGTTGCAGCAATGAGGACATTAAAGGGCATAACACAACTAGCAGAAGTAGGCTAGTGGCATGAATATTGATTTCTCTAACTTCTCTAAAGTAACCCTTGCTTTCCATCTCTCTCTGTGGCCGTCCCCCACCCTAGTTCTCCTACTAGTTTCACTGTCCTTCTGATTAATTTTACTGATTGCATGCCTCCTTCTCACCTTCCCCTCAGCTAACAATGAACCATTCTACATTTCCTTATCATCGTCTGATTTGATTTGTCATTTGTACATCTTACTCCTCCATATCTCTAGACTCCTTCCCCCGACTGTCATTCTGAAGAAGGATCTCGACCCGAAACATCACCCATTCCTTCTCTGCAGAGATGCTGCCTGTCCCGCTGAGTTACGCCAGCATTTTGTATCCATGATCCAGAAGTAGGCCAATTAGCCAGGCCATTCAATGAGATCATGATTGACCTCCTTCTCCTAATATCTTTTGACTCCCTTGTGGTTCAAATATCTGTCAGTCTCTGCCTTGAATAATAAAGTCTGTACTGTCTGTTTGTCGACAGTACAAACCTTGCCTGTTGTTACACCTGTCCAAGTGTCTCTTACATGCTGTTATAGTATCTACCTCAAATACCTCCTCAGGCAGCTTATTCCATATACCCACCACCATCAGAGTAAAAACCACCATTTGAGTGAAGAAATGGTTCTTCATAACTTATACCTTATTCTGAAACATTTCAAGCAGTTCCAGAAACCTCCACATATGCTAAAGCCTTCTCTCAACGCTCATGCTGGAAATTCCCATCAAAATCATATGTTTTTCAAACAGATCGCCCCTCACTTATCGGGATCCATGAGTACAGGCTCAGTCTTTTTATTGGAATCAATCCACTGATCCTCCTCTGCATTGCCTAAAATGCAACTGTATGCTTCATTATGTCTGGAGAGTAAAACTGAATGCAGTGCTCCAGATTCTGATCTCACAGCACCATGTAACATTCCTAACATTTAAACCTCATGTCCTTTGCTATAAAAGTCAACATTTCATTAGCCTCCTAATTACTTGCCCTGCCTGCACGGCCCAATATGTTTCTGAATCACAGAAAAACAATGCGGAAAAAGTGGCAAGAAGATTTACGAGGATGTTAGAACAGCACAGCACAGCACCATGCTGCCAGGAATGGGGGCGGCACAGTGGTGCAGTGGTAGAGTTGCTGCCTTACAGCACCAGAGATCCGGGTTCAATCCTGACAATGGGTGCTGTCTGTACTGAGTTTTAAAGCATTAAGGGGTTGGACAGGCTAGATGCAGGAAGATTGCTCCCGATGTTGGGGAAGTCCAGGACAACGGGTCACAGCTTAAGGATAAGGGGGAAATCCTTTAAAACCGAGATGAGAAGAACTTTTTTCACACAGAGAGTGGTGAATCTCTGGAACTCCCTGCCACAGAGGGTAGTCGAGGCCAGTTCATTGGCTATATTTAAGAGGGAGTTGGATGTGGCCCTTGTGGCTAAGGGGATCAGAGGGTATGGAGAGAAGGCAGGTACGGGATACTGAGTTGGATGATCAGCCATGATCATATTGAATGGCGGTGCAGGCTCAAAGGGCCGAATGGCCTACTCCTGCACCTAATTTCTATGTTCTATGTTTCTATGTTACACTATCCCTGTGATTACGTGGGTTTTCTCCGGGTGCTCCCGTTCCCCCCCCCCCCACAATGATGAAGGGAATGGATAGGGTTAATGCAGTCTTTTACCCAGAGTAGGGCAATCAAGAACCAGAGGACATGGGTTTAAGGTGAGAGGAGAAAGATTTAACGTGACCCCGAGGGGCAGCATTTTTACTCAGAGGGTGGTGGGTATACGGAATGAGCTGCCAGAGTAGGTAGTTGAGACAGATACTATAAAAGCATTTAACAGACACTTGGACAGGTATGAAAAGTTTAGAGCGATATGGGCCAAATGCGGGCAAATAGAACTAGCTTAGTTGGGGCATCTTGGTAAATATGGATCAGTTGGGCTAAAGAGCCTGTTTCCGTGATGTGTGACGCTATGATTATAATGATTTAGAAGGTTGTTAACTCTTAACCATTCTGCTTCAATGTAAATTCTATATGTCCTCTCGACCATTCACTGGTGGTTTCTGATATCAGCCTCCGGAAGGCAAAACACAGATGGCAACAAGAGGTATTAGACTGCAGAGCACCACTTCCTTAGCACCAAGGATGTCATAGTATCGCTGAGATAACATGACATGTGTGCATATCAGGTTAATACATTTTGTGTGTGTACGAATGCACACTGGTATAGATGAACATACTGTAGTTTCATATAACAATGTTCAATATGTAATTTACCTATTATCAGCTTGGTAATCAAAGGAACCTCTTTGGATTGTTTACCTTGTTGTGGTGAAGAGGCTTGCGTGCCCTCATGATTCTGAGAGTGATGCCATCGGAAGCACCAGCTTCTGGTAGGGCCACCCATGGCGGTAAGGTCGAGGATGAGGGTCCAGACTAAGATCGATCCAACCTACAAGCCCTCAACGGCAGACCAGGCAGACAAACTTATCTTGAACTCAACGGCTGTGAAGGCGGATGAAGGCTGCAACAGATCTATCAGCTCCAATCATCTTGGTTCCCTTGCCATTGGAATGAGTTAATTGATTTGTGAAGGACCGTGTGCTTCTTGGAGTACTACATAAAGTATACGTTAAACACACGTACAGGCGTCTTCGTTCTGTGAGCAGCACAAACCTTCTACTCATAAGCCACCTGAGAGTCCATAAAAATAATAGAACGTAGACCAGCATCCTCGACCTTGAGGGATAGCCATGATGACAACGATTCAAAGGAAGGGCTAAGCCAGAGTAAGGGCACAGGCCACATACACCTTTCAACATGGCATTGGAGCAAGGCAACTCTTTACCTGCTGTTGCAAAAGAGGAATCCAATACCATCCATTAAGATTGTTCCACTATTTTACATCTCTATACCAAATCTATGTTTATTATAACTACTAACTATGTTACACTCTGTTTCCTTTTCACTTTTCACTACCTGTTGCACTCATGTATGCTTTTGATTTTACTTCGGAGTCACGTGAGTGACTACGTGAAGAACCCGCTCATTGCGCAGGCGCGGCCACATTACGCCAGCAGTGCAACAGCGGCTGCAACAGGAGTTAGGCTCTCCCGCTACAGAATGAACCGGACCGTCGGGTGAGTACCCTGAGGTCGGGTTTTCTTTTACAGGTGAGCCTTTTTCTGCTTGTGTTTTTTACAGGCAGAGAAAAAGGCTCTGGAACAAAACTGTCCCCCGTTCAAGGAGGAACGTTTTCCCGTCGGGGAGGGGGGCAGCAACAGGCGGTAGGAGCATTACCCGGTGTTCCGTAATTCCCCGACACCGTGCCGAGGCCAGCCCGCTAGCACCTGAGCAGCGGGCTGGATGCATAGCCACTCGAGAGGCACCCGGCAGGTGTTCCCGATGTCGGACGGGACGTCTCTCCACCCGCACGGGGAGAGAGAGAGCCACCTGAGCCGCTGGAGCGGCTCACGGAGCAGGTGCCTGCGAGACGCGCTGCTTGAGGGGCGCTCTCGCATCTACAAGGCACAAAAGCTCCAGAAGAAGGCGGTAGGAACAATTACCGGGCGCTCCGCTATCCCCATCAACGCGCCGAGCCCAGTCCCGCTAGTGCCTGAACTGCGGGCTGGATGTCTAGCCATCCGAACAGGCATCCGGCCGGTGGCGTCCGATTCGTCGGACGGGGACATGTCTCCACCTAAATGGAGGAGAGACAGCCGCCTGAGCTGCATCCAACAGCTATTGGAGCAGCTCCAGCGAGATGCGCAGAAAGAGCGCTCTCGCGGAGGGAGGTCAGGCACCCCCTCCACAGTGTTTCATGCACTGCCCTCTGCTCCCTCATTACTGGAGGCTAGCATTGGTGACCAGGGCTGGGCTGGTCTGGAACAGGGGCAGGCGGACGAATTCGGGAGTATGCCAGGGGTGCAGGAACATGAAGAGCTGTTGGGCGTGATGGACCGCTTGTAGCAACCCCACGGGCTGGAGCACCGCTGGAACCAAGAATGGCGGCCAGCATCAACCATTACTGGAAAAGGTGCTCGCTGAGGTGCTGAAACAACACACAGCACCAGAAAACTGTGAGGCCCTCAAAGTAAAAAGTGTCAACAGCCAAATCTGGGGGCATGTGGGTCACACATCCGGACCCAAGAACTCAAGCTACAGCGGATCCTAAGGCTCCTGACGTCGGCCATCACAGCCTTTGCTCGTTCCGTGGAGACCACGGAGATGGATACCTGCCAGCAGGATGTGCTGGCATTAATGTGTACCACACAATTTGAGATCAACAATCTCCGGAGGGAAACATAAGACCTGCCCTCAATCCCAAATTTGCTGGCTTGTGTAAAGCCCCAGCTGCGGAGACGGACGCGCTGCTATTTGGGAAAGATTTCAATAAAAAACTGAAGGAGATGCAGGAAGCATCAAAAACCTTCAGCCTAATGAGGGCAGGCCCCGGGACGAGCAAACCAAGACCTCCGATACCCAAGCGGCAGCACCCCACGGCATCCACCAGTCGACGTCCGCACAATGGGACTGGTGAACGCTTGGGGTCCGCACATTATCCCCAAAGATCTTTTTAGATCAGGGCCCACAGCGGACCCTCTGGAAAATGCGCCTCCCCCCAACACCGCCAGCACGTCAGAACAAAATCTTCAGGAAAATGAAGAAACAGAATCGCCAATAACCATGGAGGTAGGTGGGTCTGGTCCCTACCAGCGTATAGAGAATAAGGGTGCTTTATTAACAGGGGGGAGTTTACACTTGTTTAAAGAAGCATGGGGTATGGTCACGAGTGACAAGTATATACTCAACAGCATTAGTGGATATAAAATACAATTCATGTCAGAAAAAACGCCGCCAGTTCAACAATGGCCCCAAAGGGTATTTCTCCCTCCGTCAAAGAGAAACGTGAGGGACAAGCTGAACTGGTGAGACTTATCACAAAGGGGGTCATCGAAAAGACCAAACATGAACCTTTGGAATTTGTATCGAATATATTCACTAAAACCAAAAAAGATGGTGGCTGTCGCATCATCATTGACTTAACATCACTAAACAAATTTGTTAAGTATATACATTTCAAAATGGAGACATATGTTACTGCCAAACAACTGAATTCCAAAGGACACTTCATGGCAAGCATTTATCTTAAAGATGCTTACTATCTAGTACCCATATACAAGGATCATCGCAGATACCTAAAATTTATCTGGATGGTACAAAGCATTGCACTATGGGCTAACTTCAGCCCAAGATTATTCACCAAAATATTGAACCCAGCCATGGCAATACTAAGAAAACAAAAACATATTGTCATGGCATATCTGGAGGATATTCTGATAGTAGGGAAAACGATGGAATTGGCTGTGGCAGCAGTATCAGCTACAAAACAGCTCCTCGAAACTCTGGGGTTCGTCCTACATCCAGATAAATCTAAGTTGAAGCCATCCACTATCATGGACTACCTGGGCTTCACAATTAACTCAGTCCATATGACTGTTACCTTGCCAAAGGCAAAATGGTTGAATTAGCACAATCATGCAACAAATTAATGGTCAACGAGCGACCAACTATTCGACAAGTAGCAAGAGTAATTGGGGAAATGGTAGCAGCATTTCTGGCTACACAATTCGGACCTTTGCAATATCAAGAAATTTACAGAGAGCAAAGGTACGGGCAATAAAACGACATACAGGTCACTATGATCGTGTCATGAACTTACCCACTGAAGCAATATCAGAGCTACAGTGGTGGGCAGAAAACGTTTGGCATAGTTTCAGCCCTATCTTTATCACTAACCCTACTTTAGTTATTCAAACAGATGCCAGTGCTCAAGGCTGGGGAGTGACTAACTCCATATCCAGCACAAGTGGTAGATGGACTAACCTAGAGTCATCATTACTACTTACACTGGGCATTAACTATCTAGAGATGTTGGGCGCCTTTTATGGTTTAAAAGCATATGTATCTAATATGCAGCACTTGCATGTTCGGTTACAAATTGATAAATACTACGGTGATGGCTTATATTAACCATATGGGTGGCATAAAATCATTATCATGCGACAAATTGGTCAACATGATTTGGCAATGGTGTGTCGAAAGACATATTTGGCTATCAGCTACTTACCTACCAGGTAAGCTAAACACCCATGCCATGAGAAAATTAAACGCCTGGGTTGCAAGTTTGAACAAACCTTACCTGGAACTGGGATTGTCCAAACAAACCATCACCACCATGTCGGCATCCTTCGAACATCCACCAAGTGGCAGTACTTAACCAGCATCATAAAAGGGAGAAGTACTGCCAGGAAACAGGGACAACATACGCAACAGCCACAGCCACCAACATACTGGAGTTCCTGGCCTATCTACACCACGATGTAGGGATCAGCTACAGTGCCATCAACACAGCGCAGAGTGCTCTTTCTGCTTATCTCAAACCAGCGCCAGGACAACAGGCGATGGGATCCCATCCACTGGTGGTAAAACTGATGAAGGGCATTTACAATATCAAGCCCTAAGCCCAGGTATACCCATATTTGGGATATCAGTGTGGTCCTGACATATCTCAGGGAATGGCCACCAGCCAGATCCCCCGGCCTCGAGCAAGCTACACTAAAGACGCTCATGTTGATGGCACTTGTATCCGCTCAGAGGGTCCAGTCACTACACCTATTGCGACTGGACAACATGATCACAGCTCCAGACCAGATCTGTCGTTATCCAGCGACTGGTCAAACAGAGCAGACCAGGAACACCTAATCCAGTCATGGCTTACCCACCAGAACCACGGTTATGTGCCATGACCCACCTACTATCCTACATAGACACAACCAGAATATTCGAGGGAGATGAAAAGCCTTGTGGGTCAGTCACAAAAACCTTATGGTGGGGTACGAGCCAAACCATTGCGAGATGGCTCAAGCAGGTGCTAGAAACGGCTGGGATAAACACTAACATGTACAAATTTTATTCCACCAGGGCAGCATCCATGTCGACGGCTAAAGAATGGACATGCCTATAGACCACATCCTGGCTACAGCAGGATGGTGGGAAGGGAAAAGACCGTTCAGAAATTTTATAATAAGCCGTTGGCAAAACCTGGTTTATTTGCAGTAAAGATTTACTAACTGCAAATATTTAATTTAAGCCCAGGGGAGCAACTTAATTTTTTTTGTTATTGTTTAAAAATTACCATTGTGTTTTTCTACAAATAGACTCATTGGTTCATTACGATAACACTTCCTCCCTCAAGAACTTCGGCAGTGAGTGAAATGAAACTGTTACACGGTTTGAAATCACAGAGCTTTGAAATCTTCACGTAGTCACTCACGTGACTCCGAAGTAAAATAGTAAGATTAAACGAGAACTTACCAGTTTGAAGTTTGATCTGTATTTTATGAGGAGTTACGATGAGGGATTACGTGCCCTCCGCTCCCACCCTCATTATATGGATCAAACTAATAAATTGATGTCTTCTTATCTTTACTATGTTTACTTCAAAATAACTGTGTCTATCTGTGATTCCACACCGCTGCTTGGAAGTATGCCGCGCCTGCGCACTGAGCGGGTTCTTCACGTAATACCCTCATCGTAACTCCTCATAAAATACAGATCAAACTTCAAACTGGTAAGTTCTCGTTTAATCTTACTATTTTACTCATGTATGGATGTTTTTTTTAATCTGGATAACAATTTATTTTACACCGTTTCACAGCATACATGGCAATAATAAAGCAATACTATTACCAGTAAAAGGCACCAAGTGCTGATGTAACTCAGCGGGTCACACAGCATCGCTGGAGAACATGGATGAGAACCTTGTCAGATTGGGACCCTTCTTCAGACAGTTGACAATCACCAGTTGGCAATAAGCCTTTCAGAACTGATGATATTCAGTCAAGATTTTTTTAAAGATATAGACTTCATAGATAGCACTTCTAAGTTTAATAGTAACAATATGCATGTTAGCTATTATTTTGGGAAAATGCTTTTCAGTATGGCTGGTTTAAATTAAGTTGTTTATTTGAATACAGCAACGTTTCCCAAGTAGTCAGAAAACTTCAGTTGATGCTGGGGATTCATCAAGGGGACATCAGGAACATTGGTGGCTGGAGGTGAGTTAGCCCTCTCTGTTTGCTGCCTGACCTGCTGTACAATTCCAGCACTTCCTGCTGCTATTATGTCTTCACTTATATTCCTTTGCAAATGTCCTTAGTTGTGAACTGGCTCTTCAGTCACCCATGTTTCAGTAGACTTAACTCATTGTAAACAAATTTTAATGGACAGAAGCGATTGGGAATAGATAGAGCGAATGTTTGTTTCCCCAAGGTATGGGAATCAGGGACTAGAAGGCAGAGGTTTAAGGTGAGAGGGAAAAGATTTAATAGGAACCTGAGGGGCAACACTGAAGGTGCTGGGTATTTGGAATGAGCTGCCAGAGGACATAGTTAAGGCAGGTGCAATAATAACACGTAAAATACATTTGGAAAAGGTACATACATAGAAAATGTTTGGAAGATTAAGACACAAAATGTGGTGGCCAACTCAGTACATAACACTTGAGCTGAGGCCTCACCATTGTTTATTCATTTCTATGCCTTTGCATTTTGCCCTCTATTATCCAAAGCAAAGGTTTTGAATGCTTTGTTCACATCTTTGAAGATGTTGGTCACTTTCAGTTATTAATGTACAACTACGACCAAGTCTTTCTGATTCTGGAGAAATTCTGCCATTTAGATAATTATTTTCCTCATTTTTTCTCCAGCAAAACACGTCACTTCACAATTATATACATTTAATTTCATCTGCTGCACATGCGAAACCACTTTGAATATCTCCAAGTACAATCATGACTATGTGTTGCATGTCCAAACTTTGTATCATCTGCAAACTTTAAAATATTGCCCTGTCGGCCCAAATCCAGATTAATTAAATATATCAAAAAGTCTAATGGTCTTTTTAACAAGGGACACCATGGTATATATAGTTCCTTCCAATCTGAAAAACAAATATTATTCTCTGTTTTCTATTTCTCTGGTAAGTTTTTTTCATCGCAGCGCTACTGTTCCCTTTAATCTTATTTTTGCTAACAATTGCATGGTTCATGGATCATGTTAATGCTCTTTGCAAGAGGGGCAGGGAGCAAGGAATGTAGCCAACTCTAATGTTCCAATTTGATTCTATCTTCTGATGTATCATGAAATAAACATGATGTTCTTCTACGGTGTTCTACATCATTACTTCAAAGGCTATTCTGAAGTAGCAAGGTGTACCAGTGAACTCTTAAATTCACTTTTGTTTTGCTTTAAAGGAAGATAAATGAAGAAAGGTGCTTTGAGTGCAGCCAGAACAAGTCCAACATTATGAAGAAAGTCACCATGCTTTGTTATGTTTTCTGCAGCCCTCCAGACGTTTGACTGTAGTCTCCTCATGAATGAGATTTTCCTAATCAGATTATTAATGAATTGAAATGTGCACCTGAGCCAGACATTGAGACTAACAATCACAGCTAAACATGATCCATTGGACTGCAAACTATGTAATGGCACCAACTAAATTCCCCCACGCATATATAAAGTAATTGATAACATACTGTTGAGAGATTTTGTTTAGGTTAAATTAATATATTGATTTGCAAGACATTCACAGCAGCACCAATTAGGTTACAAAATCACTAATCCCAGACTAGGTGTGAAATTAGTTCCCTCTCTATTGATCTGGAAGCAAGAGACGAGTGTTTAATTGTTATATGCACTGACAATGGAACAATGACATTCTTGCATGCGACAGCCTAGCAGGCCCATAAACGCAATAACGCATAGATAATATTTAATAATTTAAAGAATCAATAAATTAATAACTGCTATATTTAAGAGGTTAGTTAGATGTGGCCCTTGTGGCTAAAGGGATCAGGGGGTATGGAGAGAAGGCAGGTACAGGATACTAAGTTGGATGATCAGCCATGATCATATTGAATGGCGGTGCAGGCTCGAAGGGCCGAATGGCCTACTCCTGCACCTATTTTCTATGTTTCTATGTTTCTAATAACCTTAATGATTAGAGCTGAAGTCTTGAGTGCAACTTAGGACAATCCATAGAGGTTCACAGGTGCTGAGGTTAGTGTAATGTAGTTTAGTTTATTTTAGTTCGGTTCAGAGATACAGCGTGGAATCCGGCTTTCGACCCACTGTGTCCATGCCAACCAATAATCACCCATACACTAGTTCTATGTTATCCCAGTTTCTCATCCTACACACTGGAGGCAATTTACCGAAACCAATTAGCCTACAAACCTGCACGTCTTTGAAATGTGGGAGGAAATCAGAGCACCCACAGTAAACCCATGCGGTCACATGGAGAATGTACAAACTCCATACAGACAGCACCCTAGGAATCCCAATTTGGACAACTTTGGACAACTCCACCACTGTGCATAAAAGCAATAAGCACTGTCCGAGATATCGATCCACAGAATGACTTGATATTCCTGTGAGTCTGATTAAAAAAACTTGAGATAATGGTTGCACCAGGTAAGGAATACCATCTAATCGTCATCCAGAATCCAAGTGAATAAAGTCAGAATGGATATCTAAAAGGCATCAAGGAGAATATTCAATTGTTAGACCTAAATTATAATGTTATTAGTGAAAACTGAATTTCTGAGCAGTAGTTATGAACCAAAAGTTCTTAACATGTTCTTTTTTTTTTAAACACTTTAAAAATAAAGAACAATGCTGAGCACCTTGGAAAAAAAAGAAAAAGGGAAAAAAAAATGGTCATGATCGAACCCGGATCTCTGTTACTGTTAGGGCAGTAAAGCCCCTGTCCCACTTAGGAGACAAACAGCAACCTCTGGTGACCTTGCCCTCCACCCAAAAAAAAATCAAGGTAGAGGTGATCTGCAACCTCCTACCACCTCCCACGCATATGTTGAAAACCTTCCTCGACTAAGAAAAAAAACAGCTTTGACTAGACCTGTGACTAGAAAATTATCGATTTTTAAAGGGCAACCTATTTTTAGTTGAGACCGGTTTCAACCATGATGAAAAAATAGCAGCAACCTAGATGAAGCCTCGACCACGCGGAAACCACTTTCGATCATTAGGGAGAGTGACCAACACCTCCGGTGACCTCATGGAAACCTTGGGTGGCAGGCAAGGTCACCAGAGATTGCTGTTTAAGTGGGACCACTGTGCTACTGTGCCATAGTGTGAAAGAGCCTCATGGTTGTTTGGAAGAAGCTATTCTAGTACTTGGTGGTCACCAAAGTATAGGAGTTTTCAGACTCCTATACCTTCTTCCCGATGTTAAGAGCAAAATGAGAGCTGGACCAGGGTGATATGGGTCTTTGATGATACTGCCTGCCTATTTGAAGCAGCTCTTCCTGTACATCCCTTTGAATGTGGGGAAGCCAGTATCTGTGACAGTGTCTGCCACTCTCAGTAATCTCCTCAGTTCATGGGTGTTCGAGTTGCCAAACCAGGCCATGTTACTCTCTTATAAGTCAATATGCTCCCTAACATAGAAGTACAATGGATTATTCATCATCATTCTTTTGCTCACTCTTCTAATGAAGTAGATGAACCACATTTGTGACTGACAAGCAATCAATATTATTATATATTGGGTGTGCTTGTGGGTCAGGGATTTGTGTGCTTTGGACATCACTTAATGGGCCTGTCCCACTCAGGCGACTTTTTAGGCGACTGCAGGAGACTCTGCAGTCGCCACATGGTTGCCGGGGAGTCGCCTTCATGGGCGTGAGTAGCTCCCGCATTCAACACGGGTGTAGCCAGCAGCTAGCTTGCAATGATAAAGAAAAAGACTGGAGGTCTTCTCTTAATGTATTGATTTCAATGTTCACAATGCTCCATTATTGTGCTGGAGAAACCAAATGTAGCTTGGATGATCACTTTGTGGAGCACCTGTGCTTGGTCTACCTGAACTTGCTGATGTCTGTCACTAGTTCACCATCCTACTCCCACTCTGACCTCTCTGTCTTACTTGGGCGACCTAATTGGCGAGTTTAGAAGAGTTTAGGAGAGTTTGAAAAAATGTCATGTGGAAGACCTCCTTCGACCATGTAGAAGACCTCCTTCGACTACGTTGAAGACTAGCTTCAACTTGCTACGACTAGCTACGACTAACTTCTGGAAAATTGTACACCAAATAGTGGAGAGTGAAGACGACCTCCTTCAATCTCCTTCGACTTCCCTTCGACTATGATGAAGACTATCTACCACTACCTGCGACTACCCTCGATTACCTACGACTAAACCTACGAGTGAAAAAAGTATCGATTTTTTCCATGGCTCCCTTTTTTAACTCGCGGGAATTTTTCAACATGTTGAAAAATACGCCGCGACCTAGCTGAGGCCTCGAGTACACGGGGACTAATGTCGAGCATGAAGGAGAGTTACAAAGACCTCCCACGACCTTGTGTCGACCATGTTGCGAATATGAGTCGAGGGCAAACTCGCCAGAACTTGCGGATTAGGTCGCCCAAGTGGGACAGGCCCTTAACAATCACTGCTAAAGTTAGAATCACTATCCATTGGACTGCAAACCAACAAGACCCAAGGTAAGGATCCAGGAACAACACCTCACTCTGTCATGGACCAACCATATTGAAGAGACAGCCAAGATGACACACCAATGCCTCTGCTTCATTAGGAGACTGAGGAAATTTTACATGTCTTCAATGATTCTTGCTAACTTCTCCAGGTGCACCATAGGGTTGCATCACAGCTTGGTTTGGGATCAGCTCTACCCACACCACTAGAAATTACACAAAGTTCTAGATGTAGCCCAGTCTATCACACAGTCCACACTCCCCACCACTGACTCCATCTTCATTTCATGCTGCCTCAGAAAAGCTGTCGACATAATCAAAGACATCCCACCCCAGTCATTCCTTGTTCTCTTAGCTCCTATCAGGCAAAAGGTACAGAAGCTGGAAAGTGCTCACCACCCGATTCAGGAATAGCTTCTTCATTTCTGTTCTCGGGCTTCTGAATGGTTCTTCCATAAGCTAAGGTGCTGTCCAATTCACCTCCACCTCAAACTGGAGATTGGACTTTGTCCATGGAATTGATGGGCTACAATCGAGGAGGAGGAGCCATCTTGGTGAACGGCTGCTAGCCGGCAGCCGTCCGTTTTAATTCGTTTTTTTTATAGTTTTTAGTGAGACCTGTTTTTTGTTTGTATTGGATATGGACTTTTTAATGTAGGGGGTAGGTGTGAACTTTATTTCTAGGTCCCTACCTGGTCGGTGTGGCAGCTTTTTCTCCGGGCTGCCCGTCGACCCGTCCTCGTGGCCTACCAGCGGGCTTGGAGCGCCGTTTCCTGGCGGGGACCGCCCAGTACCTCGGCCTCGGTGGCGGCACAGCGCTGGAGCGCTATCGCGGAGCGGGCGATGCCTTGCCTGGGTCGCCACGCTGGAGCGACGCGCTGGAGCGATGCGCTGGAGCTCTGGTGAGCTGGACCGCCGAGAGCAACATCTCCGGGCTGCGGGTCTGCGGAGCAGAGAGGCGGCAGTGCGGAGAGGCGGCGCCGACTTTAACATCGGGAGCCTGGGAGCTCCAAACCGGCGCGGCCTTGTCGGCTTCGGCAGCCGTGGTCTCCAGCCAGGAAGCGGCCGTTCCAGGTGGCCCAGCCGCCGAGAGGACTCCCCGACGCCGGGGCAAGACCACCCGGTGAGAACGGCCAGGAACATCGGGCCTCCGTAGAGACAATTGCGGTGGCCTCAATAGGCCTGACTTTGGGGTGAATTTGGGGTGGGGACTGGACATTGTGCCTTCCCCCACAGTGCTATCCATTGTGGGGGGATGATTTTTTTGTCTAATGTAATCCTGTAAGTCTGTGTCCAAGATGGCTGCAGTGAAGAGAGAGTGGATGCTGGCGCGCTTTGGCTGCCGCTGCTCTCTCTTCACATTGTGTTTTTGATTTTCTGTTTTTGGATTGAATTCTGTTTTTAATTTGTGTCTCTGTGATGTCTTTATTACTTATTTTATTCTGATTATATGTTTTTATTCCTATTAATCTATGTAAGGTGTCCTTGAGATGTCTGAAAGGCGCCCATTAAATAAAATGTATTATTATTATTATTATTACAATGCTGGGAACTGTTAAAAAAAACTGTAAAAACATAAACTACTGAAGGACCTGAGTGCGTCAGGCAGTTTCTGTGGGGACAGAGGGATGGTCAACATTTTAGGTAACAATCTTGCCCGAGTCCTGATGCAGTTCCTACTCAAAACGTCGCCTTCACTGATGCTGCCTGTTTGAGTTAATAGTTTAGTTTATTATAGTCATGTGTACTGAGGTAAAGAGAAAAGCTTTTGTCGTGTGCTATCCAGTCAGCAGAAAGACAATACATGATTACAATCAGGCCAGTTACAGTGTGCAGATACATGATAAGGGAATAACGTTTCGTGCAAGGCAAAGCCAACAAAGTCCAATCAAGGATAGTCAAACGGTCACCAATGAGATATGTAGTAGTTCAGCACTGCACTCTGTATCTTCTGATGGACTTGGTCAAATGTTTTTTTGCTTATTAGTTTGTCTCTAAAGTAAACATCGCTCCCAATTCTCAATCTGTGGCCAACATAGTAAAATGTAATGAAATCAGAGTGTGACGCTATCAATGGCTGCTGCATCCCTGATGAAAAACAGGATAGAAATGTTCAGGTTAAACCTTTACAGTTGGATTTTCCATTGAAAGAATGAACTTAAGTAATTCTTGTTCTGAATTAGTAGGGTGCCAGGGGTCATGGGGAGAAATCAGAAGAATGGGGTTAGGAGGGAGCGATAGATCAGCCTTGATTGAATGGCAGTGTAGACTTGATGGGTCGAATGGCCTAATTTGGTTCCTATCACTTATGACCTTATGAATATTTTCTGCGATCTTGATAATTATGCCAGCAATACTTGGAAGAATATTTTGAACGAAACAAAGGTGGGGTTCTATCCAGCAGCAATAGTAGAACTGGAAGGGCATTTTGTCTTGCAGACGAGGATGGTTCACCTAACTAGCTGACAAGAGTGAGTTTCTAGGTCCTGCTCTCTTATTGTCTCTTTAAGGAGTTCAGGTGCAATGTCAGAATAACTGGATGGAACAAAGAGAAGATCCCTGTCTACCTCAGGATTACAAAGGCCTAAGAAAGTGACAGAAAACTGCAAAAAGATATTGAGATTTTCAAATTTATTTTATTTATTTTGTCACATACACCTTTCGGTGTAGTGAAATTCTTTTTGCTGAGTTACTCCAGATGGTGGATGAACAGACTAAAATGCAGTCGCTGCAATAAAGTGTCAGTAAATGTGAGAAGAATCATTTGTCTGTAAAAATATAAGCCTGTGGCTCTAATCAGAATTTGTTTAGGCTTGCCACTGTAAAGAAATCAAGGGATATATCATGCAGATTATTAAACCTAAGCCTCAGGTTAAAAGCGCGATGGAATTATCTCAAGGATTGTCAGTATAAAAGCAAAGATAATCATAATCATCATAATCATAATCATACTTTATTAGCCAAGTATCTTTTGCAACCTACAACAAATTTGATTTGCCATACAGTCATATCAATAAAAGGCAACAGAACACACAAAATACATTTTAACATAAACATCCACCACAGTGACTCCTCCACATTCCTCACTGTGATGGAAGGCAAAAAAAAGTTCAATCTCACCGCTGGATGGGCACATACAATACTTCAGGTGTAGGAAGGAACTGCAGATGCTGGTTTAAATCGAAGATGGACACAAAATGCTGGAGTAACTCATCGGGACAAGCAGCAACTCTGGAGAGCAGGAATGGGTGACGCTTTGGGTCGAGACCCTTCTTCAGTCACCCTTTCCTTCTCTCCAGAGATGCTGCCTCTGCCGCTGAGTTACTCCAGCATTCTGTGTCTATAATACTTCAGGTGTTCGTTCGTGCAATGAATGTCACGTTTAATTAATTAAATTCTCCTCCAGCTCCTTTTTATTGAATGTTTGCTCCCCTCCCCCCAGTGCACAGCGCAGTGCAGGAACAGGCCTTTCAGTCCACAATGTCCATTCGAACATGATGCCAAGACAAACTCATCTCATCTGCCTGCACATGATCCATATCCCTCCATTCTCCATCGTCCCATTTCCCAGCATCTCACATAAGTAAATTTAATAGACACTGAATTTAGTTTCTGAAATTTTAGTTGCAACTGTTTGTTCAGGAGGAAGAAACAATCGTGACTCAGTGGTGCTCAGAGTTCATGGAATATTTAGCACATTCTTTCCAGTGGACTCACACATCCACCTCGTAGCTTCCTCACTCATGAATGCAATTTTTCAAGAGGAAACTGCATCGATTTAAAGATTATCAGACAACTTGTGCTTCTTTTTTTTGCTTCCTATCTCATTGCCTTCAAGCTGATGACATCTTCTCATCAGTGAACTTAACTCCATTTTCCATCCTCTGACATTAAGAAGAGAAATGATTAATGTCAATGCCTATGTGCAAGATAGTTCTGACATACCATGAAGAACATGACCTCTCCAATATACTGACAGGTCATTGAGCTGTGCAGCACTATCTAGGTGCCGACTCCAATGGAAAGCTGACTCCCAGCTCACTGACACGAGTTGTATCCAATCAAAACTGAAAGGCCCCATTTCCAGAATTGCACTGAGAACTAATGAAGTCCCATCCCCAAGTGTATCGATTCCTGAGTCTGTCAATGAGATGGAATTTCTGAATTTTTCCAATAGTAAACATTGGATATATAAAAAGTTGTGATGCAACGTGAAAACATTATTTACAATGAGTTTTCTAACCTCATTTGTTTGAAAAATTACTTTTATTTACACACAGAGCAAGTAACAAGTTTGACTGCTTCACTACAAAATCTCAACGTATATGTCCAGCCTTGAATATGTTCTCCATCTCTAGGAAGAAGTGTCCTGACCTGAAACTTGGCCTATCCATGTTGTCCAGGGATGTTGGCTGAACCATTGAGTTACTCCAGCATTTTGTGTCTTTCCTCCCACAGGTACTGTTCTTCACTGATCGGTCCAGGTAGCTGTTATGCCTGGGAAAAGTCTCCCACATGATTTCCATCAGTGTGCTTCCTTTCATTCTGATCCAATAGTCTTCCAACCACTGCAGTATGCAGTCATTCACCCATTGCTGGAAGGGTTTTGCATGTACTGTGTTGTAGTCTTTTCAGAGCCTTTTCTGTAATATTGATTATCATTGCTTCAATACAGGAAGTTCCAATAGCACTGATTACAGTTCATTTTAAAACTCCATATGCTAGAAATCTGAAATAAAGCAGAAACACTCAGCAGTTTAGGCAGCATCTGCAAATGTAGGAACAGGTAACATTTTGTCTCTTCAATAGAACTTTCAAAGAACGATTTTGATGTCGGGTCCAGACTGAAAGGTTAACTAGTTTTCTTTCCACAGATGCTGCCTGACCTGCTGATATTTCCGGCATTGTCTGGTTTTACTCCAACAACACGGTTCAGTGAAATTTGCAATCTAATTTCTTATTCAATTGAATTATTGAAAGATACGGCGTGGAAACGGGTCCTTCGACCCACCAAGAAAACGGCAACCATCGATCACTCATTCACACTAAATCTATGTTATGCCATTTTCTCATCTACTCCAGACACAATTTCATGGAGGCTAATTAACCTGCAAACCCGCACGCTTTTGGAATGTGGGAGGAAACCAAAGCACCCTGAGTAAACCCGTGCGGTATCAGGGAGAATGTGCAAACTCCACACAGACAGCAGCCAAGATCAGGACTGAACCCAGGTCTCTGGCTCTGCGAGGCGGAAGCTCTATCAGCCATACCGCTGTTCTTTATGTGACTTTCACAAGCAGTATCATGGTGGCCCAACACTGATTTATACCAATCTCTAGTCACTTTTCACAGTGCAATGATACTTGTGAAAAGTTGTGTCTGAGCGGCAATATGGTTAATGAAGGAAACCCAGGACATGTCCCTGCCTAATGCAGAGAGCAGCAACCTACAGCTGGCACAGAGAAAAATAAAGAAAAATTATTTGCAGCTTACTTTGTCAGGACCACATTCTTCACAGGCAAAAGAGATTCAATGGATGTTTTCAATGACAAAATTCAACAGCTTGATTTAAAGAGATCAAGTAGTTACTACAACTACTTGAATAGTTCCCAACGACGATAGTAATGCATTTCTGAGACTACAAGAGACATCTTGGTGCAGCCTCTTCTTCCACAAATTATTGTCACGAGTACTAAGGTTTTTTGTTGCATGCTATCTAGTCAGTGACATGATTACAATCAGGTGAAAAATACAATTCTTACAGTAGGCTGAGTTCAAAACTAAGGCTCCATAAGGCGCTGGTCAGGCCGCATTTGAAGCATTGTGAGCAATTTTGGGCCCCTTATCTGAGGAAGGATGGGCTGACTCTGGAAAAGGTCCAGAGGGGGTTTACGAGAATGATCCCAGAAATGAGAGGGTTAACATGTGATGAACATTTGACGGCACTGGGTCCCAACGCGCTGGTGTTGCGCAGGATGAGGGGGACCTCATAAAAACTTACCGAATAGTGTAAGGCCTGGATAGAGTGGATGTGGAGAGGATGTTTTTATTAGTGGGATAGTCTAGGCCTCAGAATTGAAGTGCGTTCCTTTAGGAAGGAGATGAGGAGGAATTTATTTAGTCAGAGGACAGTAAATCTGTGTAATCACCACATGCATGGATGTAGGCGAGCAATTTTATGTGGCAGCCTACTGATGAACATTTGTGTACATTCACAATTAAATGATCAGCCTGCCTGAAACATGATGGGAGATCTGGTGTGAAGTAAGAATTATTGCAAGTAAGAATTTCATCATTCCGTTTCGGGACATATGACAATAAAACACTCTTGATTCTTGAAATATAATGGTGTCCATTTACTGATTTTCAGATTTGTAGATTAATTGGCTTCTGTAAATTGCCCATAGTGTGTATGGAGAGGATGTGAAAGTGGGCTGGAACTAGTGTACGGGTGATCAATGGTCAGCGTGGACTCGGTGGACTGAAGGGACTGTTTCTGTGCTGTAATTCTAAATCAAACTAAAACTAAAACTCAAACTAAAATGACATTCTAGCATTGTGACCCCCTGGTACTGCTGACGTGGTGACCCTGGAAGAAAGTCTGTGGCTCTACTGAGCAAGAATCCCTTTCCTTCCCTCACAGAGTCTCCATTCATCCTTTCCATCATATTCCTCACTATTTCCTCTCATCAAGCCTAAAGACTATAAGATTTCTCCAGTCTCTCCGTCCACATTGTTTGCTTATTCTGTATTTTTATTTCTATATTGCACTATTACTACGAACAGACGCTAAACTGCATTTTGTTGTACCCATACTTGTATCTGTGCAATGACATTAAAGTTGAATTGAATTGAATTGAATTGAAAAAAGACATAGGAGCAAAAACAGACCATACATTCCATTGAGTCTACTTCGCCATTCAATCATGGCTGATCTATTTTTCCCTCTTAACCCCATTCTCCAGCTTTCTCCACATAACCTTTGATGCCCATACTAATCAAGACCTATCAGTCTCTGCTTTAAAAATATCCAATGAGTTGACCTCCACAACCGTTTGTGGCAATGAATTCCACAGATTCGCCACCCTCTGTCTGAGGAAATTCCTCCTCATCTCCATACTGAACGTACATTATTTTATTCTGAAGCTGTGCCCTTTGATTCTAGGCGCTTCCACTACTGGAAACATCCTTTCAATGTCTATCTATCTAGGCCTTTCGTAACCGATAGGTTTCAATGAGATTCCCCCTCATCCTTCTAAGCTCCAGCAAGTACAGGCCCAAAGCTGTCAAATGTAAACACTGATAGCTGGCACGAAGATCTCTTCTGCTTTTCACCTCTTCTTCTTCTTTTAGCTTTACCTTGTCTGTTATTTCTTTTTACTAAATCAGAGGTAATTTTGAGCTTAGGTTACTTGCCGTCCTGAAGAAGAAGTCCATCATGGCAAAGGCACACATTTATTGTGGTCCTCGAAAGTGCTTCCACACTCCCCAAATTCTTGCGACCTCCACCCATAAATACTCCCCACATTGCTCTGCTCCACCATCGATCAACACTCTTCACACTCTGTGTCTGTAGAAGGGTCCCGACCCAAAACGTCACCTGTCCGTGTTCTCCAGAGATGCTGCCTTACCCGCTGAGTTACTCCAGCACTTGGGTCCTTTTGTGTAAACCAGCATCTGCAGTTCCTTGCTTCTATTCTTCACATGGCTCTTTTCCATCCCCAGTCAATAGTAGCCCCATTGCAGTCCATCTTCAATACCTCTGCTGCGACCATCCCTCACGTTCCCTGTGGCATTTGGCAACCCGCCAGTTTGCTCAATCTTGGCACATGGTTTTGTTCAGAAACATCGCCAATCTTACATTTCAACTACACCAGCTTTTATTTAGAAGATAGACACCAAATGCTGGAGTAACTCATTGGAACAGACAGCATCTCTGGATGGAAGGAATGGGTGATGTTTGAAGTCGAGACCCCTATCTCGAAAGGTCCATTCCTTCTATCCAGAGATGTTGCTTGTCCTGCTGAGTTACTCCAGCATTTTGTATTTTTCTTCGATGTAACCCAAACCAACATCTGCAGTTCCTTCCTACACATTTTGCCAGCTATTATTTACATTGTGCCCTTAAAATTGCAAATGTTCCAAAGCGCTTCACTGGAACATCACCAACAATGTCTGACACCAAGCTAAACGAGGAGTGATTGGGGCAGATGCAGGGTCTGACTGTAGCTTTTGAGATATTCCACAGATAAAGAATGAGAGCCAGATTCACTGATGCTTTGAGAGGGAATGCCAAAGCATAGACCACTGGCACCTTAAGGCATGTCAGGCAATTAAAGTCAGGGATGGCCAAGAGAACAGAATTGGTGAAATACACAGAACTGCACAGATAGTGGGTGACAAGAAGATAGGAGCAGGAGTGGGCACTCAGACCCCTCAAACCTGCACTGCAATTCACTGCCATGGTTCATCCATGCTGGCTTCAAGTCTGCTTCCATCCCAGTTTTGAATAACCTTCAACTAATTAGTCCTTCGGCTATTTATCCACCACCACCTTAAATATATTTAACAATCCAGTTTCCACTACCATTAGGTGGAGGAGAGGGGGGGGGGGGGGGGTGAGTGGTGCGGTGCAGAGAATTTCAGGCACACACTGCCATCTGAGGGAAGTAATTTTTACGCACTCAGCTTTCAAAGACCGGCCCTTATTTTGTAACCATGTCTCCTTGGTTGTGACCCTCCGAGCTGAGATAACATCACATCATGGAGAGAGGTCATGGGGAAGAGTTGAGCATGCAGGGATCCAAATGCAATGGTGATTGAATCCAGCTTAACAATGCTAGGCATTCGCATTTTGAGAAAGTGGAACACCTTTCATTCACTTCATTCCATTAGCAATATTTTCATAATAAAGACCAAAACACGTTCAAATCTTTATGACCAAAGAAAGCTGTCACCTGGTTTTGACACACTGCCTGGCGTTTAAATGGCTCAGAGTTAATTTTCTTTCAGAAATAAATCAGTTCAACCTAATGGTGTTTAATAGTCAGGCAGGTATTGCTCCATAAATGAAGTAATAATGTAATTGATACAAGCGAAACCCAGTGATGGTCTCCACTCAAGTTGCAATATATCAGTTGCATACAACAAGTGGTCGGACTAAAGATTAAACAAAGAAAGAATTGCAGTTATGATCAGTTGAGGATGTAATATATATGAGAGGCTGAAGAAATGTCTAAATGTGTAGGACATGGGACACAAGTTAATGATAAACTGCAATAAAATGTAATAAAGTCCCAAAACGGCTATAAAAGGGGAAGAGACGGATAAGTGTGAAAGCCATGGGCTGAGAAGAATGAAAACAATATTCAGTACCAATGAAAGATCCTGGCCAGCTGGCGACTGAGAGAGGAGAAGACATTTCGATCAGCTGGAAGAGGCAGCAACAGTGAGGGGTAGTGGAAGTGTCAGGGAGGATTGGAACGGCTGGTTCCTGGTTGCTGAGGAGCATTGAAGAGACTGACACTGATCCCTCTCATCTAAAATGAAGTGGCTGCTGCCTGCCCTGCCAATTGAGTTTTTGCTTCTCTCTCTTGCACTCCACGCAACCTCTGAGGATATAAACGTCAACAAGAAATTTGAAAACCTCTGCGAGCTGGAGTACCTGAAGCAAGTGTTCAAGATCTGTGAGAGTGTTATCCGGCACGCTCTCCTCCCACAGCCTCATGGTGAGTGTGGAAATGCTTCCTCGGTCATGGGGTGAAGGTTGAAATTCCTCCAGGCATCATTTCTACGAAATATGCTCAAATCTGGTTGTCCAAGGCAAAAGGTACCAAGTATTGGAATGAATCAACTCAATGGGTTTACACAATGGGTCAGGCAGCATCTCTAGAGAACATGTGTAGGAAGGATGCTGGTTTAAACTGAAGATAGACTCAAAAAGCTGGAGTAGCTCAGTGGGATAGGCAGCATCTCTGGAGAGAAGAAACGGGTGACGTTTCTGGTCGAGACCCTTCGTCTGAAGAAGGGTCTCGAGCCGAAACATCACCCATTCTTTCTCTCCAGAGATGCTGCCTATCCTGCTGAGTTACTCCAGCTTTTTGTGTCTATCTTCTCCAGAGAGCATCTCCAGTGATGCTGCCTGTCTCGCTGAGGCAACCCATCCCCCTCCTCACCATTCCCCCCCCACCCCTTCCACCCATATTCCTTCTTCTGACTTCACAATTCACACTTCTCTCCCTATCTGATGCCTTTTGTCTTTTCATTTCTGGCCTTTGTCCACCCATCTGCGTATCAGTGAAAACCCCTCACCTGTATCTACCTATCACTCGCCAGGCTTTGTCCTGCCCTTACTCTTTCCTTGCTTTCTCCCGCCTCCCACCACCACCACAATTAGTCTGAAGCAGGGTCCCAACCCAAAACGCCACCAATGCATGGTCTCTGGGGATACTGCCTGACCCACTGAGTTACTATGGCACTTTGTGTCTTCTTTTATAAAGCAGCATTTGCAGTTCCTTGTTTCTCCTTAGTTCAGCACTTTGTGGTTTTGCTCTCCAGAGAGATGCTACCTGACCTGCTGAGTTACTCCAGCACTTGTTGTTCTTTATGCTCAAGATTCCAGCATCTGCGGTTACTTGTGTCTACTGTTAGTCAATGGTCGTGGAAATGCAGCAATGTTAGCAACTTTATCAATGCTAGTGAATATACTAGTTATTCAGGGCTGACACTAAAATGTGTCTGAAGAATGTAGGATTGCGAAAATAAACAATTTCAATGCAAAGCAGATAAAGAGAGGGTTAAATTACATATTCCAAAAGCCTAAGGTTCAATCTTCAATCATTGCTGTGCGACATCAATCCAATTTTTGATTTGAACTCTTCAAACATCTTGGTCGTTGGCATATGTTTCCATGCATGCTTTTCCTTAACAAGGAAACTGTGTGTTTACAGAGATACTTGTGTGGAGGAGGCATGGGGGTGGATGGAGGTGGAAGGAAGAAGTATTTAAAAAGGTGTTAAGCATCTCGGGGTGAACATCTTCTGTAGAGCTAACTAGTCCCTTTCTACCCTTTATCTCCTCATGTTTGCAAGGGCTCGCTAAACACTTGGTGAAATCATGGATAACTCAGGCACTGTGGCTCACTGGTAAACTGATGGACTACCAACCAGAGTTCTGGGCCATCGATGCACAGATATGAGTTTAAATCCCACTGTGGCTGAATCTGGAAATTAAGGAACTGCAGGTGCTGATTTACCACACAAAAATGGCACAGAGTGCTAGAATAACTCAACGGGTCAGGCAGCTTCTCTGGAGTACATGGGCAGGTGATGTTTCGGGTCGGGATCCTTCTTCAGACAGCTATGCTAAAATTTATGCTCGCTTTTATAACAGGGACAATGTAAATATTTGATGCTTTAACGCTTTTCAGGAAATCTACTATCCTTGCCCAGTCTGATCACACGTGGCTCTGAACTGACTGATGTGATTGAACCTTGACAATCTCTTCAGGTCAGAGTTGATTGTGATTCCCCCTTCACCTTAAACCTATGTCCTCTGGTCTTCACCATGAAATTGTGTGAAATTTTTGCCCCACCCAAGTCTCCATTAGCACATCTGTATAATACCAAGGAATATGTAGGAAGGGACTGCAGATGCTGGTTTAAATCGAAGATAGACACAACATGCTGGTTTAACTCAGCGGGACAGGCAGCATCTCTGGCGAGAAGGAATGGGTGATGTTTTGGGTCGAGACCCTTCTTCAGACTGATCCGTCTAATCAATCTAATCAATACCAAGAATTGACGGCCGATTTCCAAGCTTGCCATGCATCACAAGCAGCTCCCACCAGTGGTCTGCGGGATTCACTTGAAGCACATGTGAGCTCTGAGTGTAGTCGTTACTGCTCTGGGCAGCAGAACTCAGCAGGGCTTCTGGGCAGCAATGGCTTGCCAGCAATCTGTTCTCCAGGATGGACCACTGCACAGATAACAAATAGCACAGGGCACTGCTTGACTTCATAACCTGCACACTGCGCCACATGCTACTGCTGATGGCTGGTTCTATCTGCTCTCATTGCTTACAATGTCCTTGACCACATTTAAATGACAAATGCTGCTGAGTTCTAGTTTCTTACCTGAGGTTAATAATGTTTGAAAATAGATGCAACAGGCTAATGACTGACCTTAGGGGGCGACACGATGGCGCAGTGGTAGAGTTGCTGCCTTACATTGCCAGAGACCCGGGTTCAATCCTGATTACAGGTGCTGTCCATATGGAGTTTATACGTACTCCCCGTGACCGCGTGTGTTTCCTCTGGGTGGTTTCCTCCCACACTCCAAAGACGTGCAGGTTTGTAGGTTAATTGGCTTCGGAAATAATTGTAAATTCTCCCTAGTGTGTAGGATGCTGCTAGTGTACGGGATGATCGCTAGTTGGCGCAGACTCTGTGACCTGAAGGGCCTGTTTGCACGCTGTATCTCTAAACTAAAACTAAACTACACTTTGAACATCAGACCTGTTAGCCAACAATGTCCACCAGCATTCTGGACCTGAGTTGCTACTGATTTTCTAATCTAATGCATCTTTTGATATATCACATCCACATTTCCTATATGTGCTACTATGAAGCACAGTGTGAAGTCAAACACTATACATGAAAGCCCAAAATAGTCAACTTTGGGGTTTCTCAGACTTCAACAGACCATTCAATATAATATTAGTTCGAGCCTGTTCCTAGATTGATTCTGGTTGTCGTGTGCTCACATATGTAGGATGATTTTCCTTTACTTGCCTGCCAATCGCAACACATGTTAATATTGTCACTTCAATATGCCCAGATAATAATCATTTATGAATTAAACATTTCAATGCTGTGGGCTGTTCCCAAACTTCTGTGAATCGGGTTTGCCTCCTGACTTGGGGCAAACCAGTAAAACTATTGTATCTAAATTGAAAATGTGTCTGACATTTTGTTTTAAAGTCATCGACTCATACGGCACAAAAACATGCCCTTCGGCCCAACTTTCTCATGCTGACCAAGATGTACAATCCACACTGTTCCCACCTGTCCACATTTGACCCATATCCTTCTAAATCTATCCTATCCATGAACCTGTCAAAATGTATTTTTAATGTTGCTATAATACCAGCCTCAACTAGCTCTTCTGTCAGATCATTCCATATATCTACCACTCTCTGTGTGAACATAATGCTTCATATTAAATCTTTCCCCAGTTGAGGGTCAATGTGCTGGCTTTGGAACGGTTCCAAAGGAGGTTTACAAGAATGATTCTGGGGATGGTTAAGTTAACGTATGAGGAGTGTTTGAAGTCTCTAGGCCTGTACTCACTGGAGTTTAGAAGGATGAGGGGGAATCTCAATGAAAGATACTGGATAGAGTAGATGAGGAAAATATGTTTCCAGTAGGAGAGCCCAGAACCAGAGGGCAAAGCCTCAGAATAAAAGGATGTACCTTCAGAATGGAGATGAGGAGGAATTTCTTTAGCCAGAGATTGGTGAATCTGGAATTCATTGCCACAAATGGCTGTGGAGAGATTGATAGATTTTTGATTAGTAAGGGTGTCAAAGGTTAGAGCAAGAAAACAGTAGAATGGGGATGAGAGGGGAAATTGGATCAGTCATGATTGAATGGCAGAGCAGACTCAATGGACTAATTTTGCTCCTATGTCTTTTGGCCCTGCGGTTTTATGATCGTACACACTCTACACTAGGAGGATGTGGTTAGGAATAAAGTCCAAACCAGCCCAACCTCCCTATAGATCAACCCCTCAAGTCCTGGCGATCCTTCCTCAGATGCATCAAGACTCTGGACACAGGCAGGAATGAAATTTTAATGAATCACGATATCCTTCAGTGCTCCCAGAAAATGTTTCCTTGATGTTTCAGATGATCCAGCTGCCCTGGAGATAATAGAAAGGATACCTCACAACAACAAAGATCAGCAGGATGATTCCTATTATGGAGAGCAACTCCAACACGACGCCTATATATGGCCGGATAGTTATAGTGAAGATGGCTCTGCGACCAGGCGAGGGAGTATGTTCCGGGCATTTCGTCCACATGGTTCAACTCGTATAAGACATAACAAAAAAACGGTGTTGGTCAGTTACAAGTGCTGCCAAAGGGGCTGTACAGCAATGGAATTCCGCCGAAAGTGCCTCATGATGAAATGATGTATCTGTACATAAATGTATGCTTTATATAGAGCCCATAAGATAGAGCAGTACAGAACAGGAACAGGCCCTTCAGCCCACAGAGTCAGGGCCGGACATGATGCCAAGTTACACGAATCTCCTTCGATCCATTTCCCTCCATCCCTGCCACATCCATATGCCTATCCAAAAGCCTCTTAAATGCCATCATCATATCTGCCTCCACCACCGCCTCCCGATCCATGCACTGTGTTAAAAAACCTATGTTAAAAAACCTTTAAACCATTGCCCCTCTCACCTTAAAGTTACATCCCCTAATCTCTGACATTTCCCCCCTGGGTAAAAACTTCTGACTGCCTACCCTATCTAGGCCTCTCGTAATTTTACATAGCCCTATCAGGTCTTTCCTCAACCTCGAAAGTTCCATAGAAAATAATCCAAGTTTGTCCAACCTCTCATTATGGCTAAAACCTTCTAATTAAGACCATGCTAGTAAACCTCTTCTGCACCATCTCCAAAGCCTTCACAACCTTCCAGTTATGAGGAAACCAGAACTGCACACAATACTCCAAATGTGGTCTTATCAATCATATACTTATTAAAAGTCTGATCTTGTTAGTGTGTATATGTGTATATGTTATTGTCTTTACATCTTCGCAAAAACACTACGCAGTAACGATCACATTTTTACATATTCCGATGGACATTTTTCCCATCGAGGCCCAGTTCACCTGATCTGAACATTTCATGCTTTATTTCTCGACTTATTTTTGACTTATTACTGATTAAAATAAAAGACTTTAAAATTAAAACCACCAGCTTCAAATTATGACATCATAATGGCTCAACTAGCAGAGATCAGCCTCAATGAAGATTTCATCCTATATTTGACACATCTTCATGATTAAAGCTTTAAAAATGCCAACTTTCACAAGACTCTTACATATTCTGATTCACATTTTCCCCCTCTAGGCAGATATCACTTTCACTGAACATTTTATGCTTTATTTCTCGACTTATTACTGATTAAAGTTTAAAAAAATCAAAATACCTTCAATTTCTAACTGACCAGCTTCGACTGATGACATCACCGTGGCAGCTTCAACTGATGACGTCACAATGGATGGACTAGCAGGGGGAGGGCGAATTGCTATTGCAACACGCAATTGAAATTTTTTGTAAAGATCACTGCTGAGGGAGGCAAGGGGAGTGCTGGAATCTTACGTTCAGGAACAGCTTGAGTTGGGGGACCATGCCACCCGTGGGTGCTACGGGTAAAGAACGGGTGCGTTGTGGGAGCAGACCCAACAGATCTGCACTTGGTCTAATGTCCTACAAAACTTCAACATGACTTCATGACTCTGATATTTAATGCTTTGACCGATGAAGGCAAGCATACTATATGGCTTCTTTACCACTCTATCAACATGTTGACACCTTCAGGGTGCTGTAGATCTGAGCCTCAAGATCTCTCTGTCCATCAATACTGTTCAGGGTTTTACCATGGCTTACCATATACTATATAGTTTCCCCCTTACATTCGACTTCTCAAATGCAATGCCACACACTTGCTCGGATTAACTTTTATCATCACGTTCAATACACATGAACTTAAAATCAGAAGTTGAGATCTAGGTAATATCTAACAGCCTTCCTCCCCCTTTCCTTTCTCCCCCACACCCTCCCAGGTGCCCCACTTATACTCACACAATTTTCTCCCCTCCCCTCTCCTCCCCCCTCCACCTATGTTCCTTCCTCTGGCTTTACAGCTCACAGCTGTTCAATCCTTCTGTCTCCCACCTTCTGTTTTATGTTAATCTCAGGCCTTTGTACAACTCTCTGCCTATCATAAAAAAAACTTTGCCCGCCGTTCACCAATAACCTGCCACACTTAATCCTGCCCCTCCTCTCTTCCAGTTTTCTATCCCCTCCCTCCTACAATCAGTCTGAAGGAGGGTCCCAACCGGAAACATCACCTATCCATGTTCTTCACGGTTTGTTTCCTGATCTGCTGAGTTTATTCCAGCACTTGGGGTGTTGAATTTAAAATCAAATTGATTTTAAGAGGACGGTAAACTTCATAAATTCTCCCAGCTAACAAGAAGCCATTCAGTGAATCAGGACTATGCAGTCAGCTGACTATGCAGAATTGCCAATCCATAATGTGGATTCATGAACTCTACATCCAAATTCCTGATCTCTTTATCCAAATTCCACATAGGTTGTGAGTGGGAAACTTGGAGCTGAAAAAGCAAATTCATTACATTAATCAATAGTTTGATTAATGTAATGAATAGTTTGAAAATATCTCACGTGGTCCCCGTTACAAACTTGTACTTCCACTGAAATTCTCAATATGCATTAAAAAACAAGTACAACTCCAGTTGTGACAGTACATCTTCATTCTTTCACCAACTTTATTCTGGTAAGCAGCCTCTATTCATTGAGATCGATTACAATCTATTATCTTAGAATTTGCACATAAATATTTTTCTGAAGTGACTCTGGTTTAAATACATGGGGTCACTCTCTGACAAAAGCCTGCGATTACAGTAAATAGAGCACTTAAAATAACGTAAGATCAGGATAGACACAAAAAGCCAGAGTAACTCAGCGGGACAGGCAGCATCTCTGGAGAGAAGGAATGGGTGACGCTTTGGGTTGACACCCTCCATCAGGCTCTGAAGCATCTAAAAAAGTCACTATTCCTTCTCTCCAGAGATGCTGCCTGTCCCACTGAGTTACTCCAGCTTTTTGCGTCTATCTTCGGTTTAAACCAGCATCTGTAGTTCCTTCCTACACAACAAGTAAGATCAGTATTGAACAACAGACACAGCTATTAAAAAGTGTGGTCAAAATCTTGGCCATGAAAGTACAATGTAATATGGATGATAATGGATAACGAGAAGTGGGGGAAAAGGATTTACAGATTTAAAGAAACAGCATCCGCAGTTCCTTCTTACACATTTGAACATACATGTTGCACTTGGACAGTTGTTGGTAAGGCCACACTTGAAGTATTATATTCTATTTTGGTCATCCTGCTATAGAAACAATGGCATGGAGCTGGAAAGAGTGCAGAGAGGATTTACAAGGATGTTGTCAGGACTCAAGGGCCTGAGCGACTGGGAGAGGTTGGACAGGCTAGAACTTTATTCCTTGATGTACAGGAGGCTAAGGGGTGATTTTATAGATGTATATAAAATCACAAGGGGAATTGATAGAATAGATACACTGTCTATTTCCCGGTGTAGGAGGATCAAGAACAAGAGAACACAGGTTTAAGATGAATGGGTAAAGATTTAATAGGAACTTGAGCGGGCAAGCTGCCAGGGGAGGTAGTTGAGGCCTATAACAACACCTCTAGATGATGACCTCTAGGGGCGCTGCACTGGCAGCAGCCTCTACCTACAGCCTGTCTGTTATTTCTATCTTTTTTTTAATTTTCAGTTAGTCCAAAGTCTGTTTTTGGGGGAAACTTTAACTTTTCTATGTGGGGGAGGGCGGGCAGGGTAAGGGGGAAACCGTCTCCCAGTCTCTTCCTGGCGGGGACGCGACTATTTCTCCGAGTCGTGTCCTCGCCCCCCACCTCGCGGCCTACCAGCTGGATCGGAGCGGCCTTTCCTGTCGGGGATCGGGAACCGGACCAGGGCTGCTACAGCGGCGGCGCAGCGCTGGAGTCACCGCGGAGCGGGAGATGCCTACCTGGGTCACCGTTTGGAGTCTAAATTTAACCATTAAACGCTTCTTCAAGTCCTTTGGTCTCATTTTCATTACTTGACGGTATGATTCCTCAAAGATCTCAACCTGGGAGACTTCAATACGACAATGCCCTGCCCTGCAACATCGTGGAGCTCTGGTGCGGAGAACTTCCAACGCGGGCGGCGCTGAACAACATCGCGGAGTCCTGGGGCGCCTTGCAGAGGGTCTCCAGCAGCAGTATCCACCCGACGCGGCCTGCGGACTTTGGAAGCCGCCGACTCCAGTAGGAGAGGGCCGACTCTGTGTCCACGCCGCTGAGGACGTCCCGCGGCCCCGACGTCGGACTTACAACACCTCGGCGAGCGGTCCTGGACATCGGGCCGCCCGTAGCGGCAACTGCGGAGGGCACGGGGAGGCCCTGACCACGGGGAACAATGGAGGAAGAGACTGACTTTGGTGCCTTCCCACACAGTGGGAAACTCTGATTCTGCTGTGTGGGGATGTTTTATGTCAAACCCTATAGTGCCATCTGGCACATGTGATGAATAAATCTATCTTGTATCTTGTATCTTGTAAAAGACATTTGGACAGATACATGGACAGAAAAGGTTTAGAGGGATATTGAACATGGGCAAACGGCGCTAGCTTAAATGGGCCATCATGGTCAACATGGATAAGTTGGACCAATAGGCCAGTTTCTGTGCTGTATAACTCCATGAAACATAGAAACATAGAAAATAGGTGCAGGAGTAGGCCATTCGGCCCCTCGAGCCAGCACGGCCATTCAATATGGTTACGGCTGATCATCCAAAATCAGTATCCTGCTTTCTTCCCATTTCCCTTTATTCCGTTGGCCCTAAGAGCTATATAAAACTCTCTGTTGAATACATGTAGGATTCTATGACAGATAACTTATCAAAGATGCAGCTGTCAAGAGTTTGCAAGCAGTTGAAAGACAAGCCCATGACAGGAATTATAAACAAGGAGGGGAGTTATAAACTGGAGAAACTGATGAATCTGATATTTCAGTGGAGAATGGCATGGCAGGCTAATGGGAGGTCATGGGATAGAATTGAGGAGGCAGAGTTTTGATTGCATGGGGGGTGAACAGACTCGAATAGTTAGATATGATAATGTATAATGAGCGTGAGCGGGAGGGGAAGACAATGGGGACCCGGTGTTGGGGAGGGAGGGGGTGGGGGCACTCTGGTTTAGAATCATCTGTCCAGGGGATAAGCCTGCATTTGTTCGTTCATTCCGCTGAAGGCGCTGTGCCCACGGCAGCCAGACAACAGCCGCTTGTCTTTTTCTTTTTTTCTCACTTTCACTTTCTCACTTTTAATTTAATTTTAATTTCAAGTTTTCGTGTACCTTGTTTTATGTCATGACAGTTGGCAGACCAATTTCCCTCCAAGGATGAATAAAGTTCTATTGTATCGTATCATATCGTATTTATAGCGTTAACAAGATGTACTGAAGTGAATGTGGAAGCAGGTAAAGCCACAATGCTGGGATCAGCTCAACTTTCTCACAAATACGGAACGGAACCTAAAGTTCATGTTAGAAGAGAAGTGAGATAAAAGTGATTCAGACTAAAGGGGCTGCCCCACCCCACTTGGGCGACCTAATTGACGAGTTTAGAAGAGTTTGAAAAAAATGAGATGTTGAAGACCTCCTTCGACTAGCTACGACTAGCTACGACCAACTTCGGGAAAATTGGGCACCGAATAGTGGAGAGTGAAGACGGCCTCCTTCGATCTCCTTCGACCTCCCTTCGACCTCCCTTCGACTATGATGAAGACTATCTATGACTACCTTTGACTACCTTCGACTACCCTCGATTACCTACGACCAACATGCCGACCTACTACGACCTAGTACAACTAAACCTACGAGTAAAAAAAGTATCAATTTTTTCCACGGCAACCTTTTTTTACTCGCAGGCATTTTTAACATATTGACATTTTAACATATTTTCCAAGGCGACCTAGCTGAGGCCTTGAGTACACGGAGACCACTCTCGAGCATGAAGGAGAGTTACGAAGCCCTCCTATGACCCCGTGTCGACCATGCTGCGAGTATGAGTAGAGGGCAAACTCGTAAGAACTCGTGGATTAGGTCGCCCAAGTGGGACAGCCCCTTAAGACAGGAGATGGGTCAGGGTCTAAATTTAATTTACTTTTATTTTAATGTTGTTTAAATGCTGTTATTTAAGTATACTAATCAAACAATCCAGTCATGGGGGTGTTAGAATCATAGAGTGATACAGTGTGGAAACAGGCCCTTCGGGCCAACTTGCCCACACTGGCTAACATGTCCCAGCTACACTAGTCCCACCTGCTAGCATTTGGTCCATATCCCTCCAAACCTATCCTATCTATGTACCTGTCTAAATGCTTCATAAATGTTGCGATAGTCCATGCCTCAACTCCCTCCTCTGGCAGCTCATTCCATACACTCACTACCCTTTGTGTGAAAAAGTTCCCCCTCAGATTCTTATAAAATCATTTCCCCTTCACCCTAAACCTATCCTATAGTCCTCGATTCACCTACACTGGGCAAGAGACTCTGTGCATCTACCCAATTTATTCCACTCATGATTTTATACTTCCTCTATAAGATCACCCCTCATCCTCCTGCGCTCCAAGGAATAGAGTTCCATCCTATTGAACCTCACCCTAAAGCTCAGACCGTGAAGTCATGGCAACATCCTCGCAAATCTTCTCTGTACCCTTTCCAGCTTGACAACATCTTTCCTATAATACGGTGCCCAGAACTGAACACAATTAGTTCAGATAATTAGATAATCAGATAATTAGATGAGTTAGATAAACTAAAAAAGGAAGCTATACTTTGTGTTGTAGAAAAGTGAGAGTACATTTGCTTGCTGAATGGATTCAATGTGGCTCTAGCCTATTGTTATGAACTGAAATTAACTGCTTGGTGTCTATTCTGACAATATGGCTTTGCTGTCCTCCTTTATTGACTAGATAAGAAAATAGTGAGAAAGTACCAAAAAAATTGCCAATATTGCTTAGGATGTGTCAGGCTGAATGTATGGAGCCTGAAAAATTATCCAACCACCAGAAATTCAAAGTCTCACCTCTGCCATCCAAGTAGTGTTATCCAAATGGTGAGCGTTAAAAAAATTCCTTCCAATGATTAGAATAGAGAAATAATTATAGCTCTTTAACAAGGGGAATGGATTAGGACTGGTTGAGGGAAATTTACCAAGATTAGCGGAGGAAAATGAATTTGAATTGACCAAGTGAAAAAGATTAAGTTGGCTCAGCGAAATGGATTGGCTCGAGTCCAGGAGACATGATTGGGTCTGTTCCAGGGGAATGGATTAGGATTCACTTGAGGAATCAGGATGAATATTGAAAAGGTTATTTAACACAGTCCATGGACGCATTGTTCCTGAATGCCAACAATCTGCTCAGTCACATTTTGTGCAGCAGCCTGCCTTTCATTTGATGGCAGGAAGGAACTGCAGATGCTGGTTTAAACTGAAGATAGACACAACATTCTGGAGTAACTCAGTGGGTCAGGCAGCATCTCTGGACAAAACGATTAGGTGACATTTTGGGTCGAGACCCGAAGTGTCACCTATTCCTTTTATCCAATGATGCTGTCTGACCCGTTGAGTTGCTCCAGTTTTTTGTGTCTGTCTTTCATTTTATGGTCTCTGCTCACAAGTGAATGGTTCAGTGAGTGATGGTCTCATCAATGTGATGATCACTCAACAGGCCTTCTCACTCAGTAGCCGTCCCTGGTTTTGTTGGATACCCTAAGATGGTACAGAAGGCTGCTCCCTCCACAATCCCTCAGTCCACTCGTCCCTTCCCACCCAAACCACCTCCTCCCCAGGTATTTTTCCCTGCAGCTGCAGGAGATGTAACACCCCTATCCCTACACCTCCTCCCTCACCCTCCATCCAGGTATCCCGGCAGTCCTTCCAGGTGAGACAGAGATTCACGAGAACCTCCTCGAAGCTCATCGACCGCATTCAGTATTTCCAACGTGGCCACCTTTACATCCACAACACCAAACGTAGACTAGGCGATCATTTTGCAGAACACATGCTCTTGGACTGCCAAGGCCTGCTGGATTTCCTGGTTACTAACCATTTTAGCTCCTTTTCTCATTCCCAATTTGGGACTTTGTCCAGGGCCCCCTCCATTTCTGTTCTGGCCTCCTCCATTGCCAGAGTGAGACCTCGGCAAACTGGAGGAGCAGCACCTCATATTCTGCATATGTAGCTTATTTCTCTCTCCTTCCCCCCCTCACCCACCCCCCATCTCCTTCTATCTATCTTCCTTCCTCTGGCTGCACAGTTTGCTCCTCCATGCGTCACACATTGCCTTTTCACATCTAGCCTTTGTCCTACCATTTGTCAATGAAGCCCTCTTACCTGTATCTACCTGTCATTTGGCAGGCTTTGTCCTGCCCTCATTTCCAGCTCAAACCCCCCCCCCCCCAACAAACAATCAGTCTGAAAAAGGCTCCTGACCTAAAACGGCACCGATTCATGTTTTCTCAAGATGCTGCCTGACCAGTTGAGATACTCCAACACTTTGTGATTTATTCTGTAAACCAGCATCTGCAGTTCCTTGTGCTTCCAATAAGTGGTAGTGACAGAAGGATTAAGGATTGGTTAGCGTTAAATGCAGTGCAAATGTTGTACAGATGTGAAGTGACTAATCGAGATTAGTTGGAGACACAAGGAACTTACAGTCTGAAGAAGGGTCTCGACCCGAAACGTTGCCCACCCATGTTCTCCAGAGATGCTCCTGGACCCGCTTACTTATTCCAGCACTTTGTGTCTTTTTTTGTAAATCAACATCTGCAGTTCATTGCTTTTCCATGAACTAATAGTCTGAAGAAGGGTCCTGACCTGAGAAATCACCTATTCACGTGCTACTGGGATGCTGCAGGACCCTCTGAGTTACTTCAGAACTTTGTGCCTTTTTTCTTAATAGAAATGAAGGAGAAAGAAATAGATTAGGATAGTATTAGTGTACATGGGTGGTTGATGGTCAGATGGTTGGTGGGCTGAAGGGACTGAATCTGTGCTGCATCACTCTGCTACTCATTGACTAACAGTTATATATTCTTCCACTAACTCTTTGTGAGTTCGTCTCCACATGTGTATAGTGATAAATTTCCTTTGAGTTTGTTGGAATAAAGGGCATTCATTGTCTGCTTCAGCTGTTCAGCTGAATGATGTGCAGTTCAGAGGACAATTAAGAATCAATCATGTTGCTTTGGGCTGGTGGGCGAGGGAGGGAGAGGGGGGGGGGGGGGGTCACATATCAGCTGGACAAGGTATATCCGCAGATTTCCTCCAGCAAAGCAGATGAACAATCCAGATGGGATTTTATGACCATCTGGAACTTTCAAAGCCATGATTCCGAAAACCAGATTGTTTTTAAATTTCGGTTTTATTTAATTAACTAAATATAAATATCCAAGCTGCCATCCTGGGATTTCGGCACATGCCTCCAGATCTGTGAGTTATCAATCAAAATGCTCTCTTCACCAAGAAGTATAAAAGGTTCGGCACGGTGGCGCAGCAGTAGAGTTGCTGCCTTACAGCCCCGGGTTCGATCCCGACTACGGATGCTGTCTGTACAGAATTTGTATGTCTCTCTGTCACATGGAATGGGGTACGTCACATGGGTTTTCTCCAAGACCTTCCGTTCCTTCCCACACTGCAAAGATGTACGGGTTTGTAGGTCAATTGGCTTGGTGTATGTGAAAATTGTTCCTAGTGTGTGGAGGATAGTGTTAATGTGCGGGGATCGCTGGTCGGTGCGGACTCGGTGGGGTGAAGGGCCTGTTTCCTTGCTGTATCTCTAAACTAGACTAAACTAACCCAAAATGGTCTGCTCCACTAATCAGTATATCATCACAGACAACATTGCGAGTGACAAACAAATACTTACCTTAACTCCAAACATGGAGAAATAGTAGAAAAACGTGAGGGGCATGGGTGAGGCAGGAAGTGGCAAGCATTAAATGGGCACAGATTTGAAGGGATTGATGTGTATTGGAGCCAGCTGGAGGAAGGTGGGGTGAAGTGAGCACAGAGGCTGGTAGATGACATGGAGACAACAAAATGCTGCAGAATCTGGAATCTGGAAGGTGATGAGCAGAATGAGATCATAAGGTCATAGGTGTTAGGAGCAGAATTGATCTTCTCGGCCCATCAAGTCTGCTCCACCATTCAATCATGCCTGATATATCTCTCCCTCCTAACCCCATTCTACTTCCCTCTCCCCATAATCCCTGACACTGGTATTAATCAAGAATCTAGCTCTACCTCAAAAATATCCATTGACTTGGCCACCATAGATTTCTTTAGTTTTAATTTAGTTTACAGATAGTTAGAAACAGGTCCTTCAGCCCACCAAGTCCACACCGACCAGCGATCCCCGCATATTAACACTATCCTACACCAACTGCGGACAAATATTTATATTTACCAAGCCAATGAACCTACAAACCTGTAAATCTTTGGAGTGTGGGAGGAAACCGAAGATCTCGGAGAAAACCCACGTAGGTCACGGGGAGAACGTACAAACTCTGTTCGCACAGCACCCGTAGACAACAAAGTGCTGGAGTAACTTAGCAAGTCAGGCAGCATCTCTGGAGAAAATGGATGGATCACATTTCAGATCGGGTCTGAAGAAAGGTCCCGAACCCGAAACATCACCCATCCTTTTTCTCCAGAGATGCTCCGTGACCTGCTGAGTTACTCCAACACATTGTGCCTCTGGCAAACTTTGCAAACTCCATCAGGGTATCTTCAGACCCTAACATCCAGGTAAAAATAGAATGTCCCCCATATATGAACATACAGGCATGTGAAACATTTACAGGCATACACGCATCCCACAAGTTGCTTATCTTATTTTAAAGAATCTGTAGCAGGCTTGGTCATTCAGATATTTGTGAAGGCAATGCTCAGAATCCCCTGATCACTGTGTGTGTGTGTGTGTGTGTGTGTGTGTGTGTGTGTGTGTGTGTGTGTGTGTGTGTGTGTGTGTGTGTGTGTGTGTGTGTGTGTGTGTGTGTGCGCGTGTGTGCGTGTGTGCGTGGATGTGTGTGTGCGTGTGGTGTGTGTGTGTGTGTGGTGTGTGTGTGGTGTGTGTGTGGTGTGTGTGTGTGTGTGTGTGCGTGTGTGTGTGTGGTTGTGTGTGCGTGTGTGTGGTGTGTGTGTGGTGTGTGTGTGGTGTGTGTGTGTTTGGTGTGTGTGTGTGTGTGTGTGTGTGGTGTGTGTGTGTGGTGTGTGTGTGTGTGTGTGGATGTGTGTGTGTGTGTGTGTGTGTGTGTGTGTGTGTGTGTGTGGTGTGTGTGTGTGTGTGTGTGGTGCGTGTGGGCACGGTTGTGTGTGTGATGTGTGACGCGTGTGTGATGTGTGTGTGTGTGGTGTGGGTATGTGGTGTGTGTGTGTGTGTATGTGTGTGTGTGTGTGTTGGGGGGGGGTATAGTGTGTGGGGTCTGTGTGTGTGTGGGGTCTGTGTGTGTGCGTGTGTGTGGTGTGTGGTGGGTGTGAGTCTGTTGTGTGTGGTGTGTGTGTGCGCGAGTTACTGGGTGCATGTGCATGTGGGTGTGTGCACACGTATGTGTGCGGGCAGGTGCATGCATGCATGCATGCATATGCGCCTGAGTGTGCGCATGCACATGTGTGTGCTTGAGCGTGCACAGGCACATGTGTGTGCGCCTGCACGTATGCACATGTGTGTGTGCGCATGTATGGATTTGCGCACATGCATGCGTGTGTGCGTGCACGTGTGTGTGCACGTGTGTGTAGACTGAGCGAGTGAGAGGTATGTGAGGACTAAGAACGTTGCCTGGTCGATGTTAGCCGAGTGATGGGTTGTGGAGAAATGAGCAGTAAATGTGTTACAACCGCAGTTCCCATGTTCTGCAGTCGAAGGTATATTTACTTACCTTTACCACTAATGTGAGGTTGTTAACCTTCACGCAGCAGCTACCTTCAAGGGCCAAACTCATGGAGTCTTTCTGTTCCCACACCTTCTTCCCAAAGCCGGGTAACTCATTGATCTTCTCGAGCAGTGTTGGTGAACTATGATGCATATCCTCTCCCTTGGTCAGCCACTGCTCTACGCTACACATATTGCTGGCAGGAGATTAAAATATCCTGGTTGGCAAAGGTATTAAGGATTCTAAGTGTTCAGATACATTACTTATTGAAAAACGAATTTATTAATATTTAATTTAAGATTTATTTCCATGTTGTTTGGATCACAGATTCAGTCTATTAACATGCTCAGTGCTAAACAGTTTGGTGAGTCAGACACAAAGATCCGTACTTGCTATAACTTCAGTGCATAAAAATAAAGGTGGGAATGAGTGTAATTCGACAGTCTTACAGAAATACTTTCAATTTAGAAGTAGATTTTTTATACCAAATGACATAGTACAGCATTGCCTTCTTTCTCCCACTTCAGTGAGTTACTGTAGGTGAGCAACATATTCCTTGGAGTGCAGGAGGCTGAGGAGTAATCTGATAGAGGTGAATACAATCATGCTTGGAATTGATAGAGTGAATGCACAGTCGTTTATTGAGGGTAGAGGAATCAAGAACCAGAGAATATAGGTTTAAGGTGAGAGGGGAAAGATTTAATAGGAACCTGAGGAGCAACCTTTTCACTCAGAGAGTGGTGGATATATGGAACGACCTGCCAGAGAAGGCAGTTGAGACAGGTACAGTGACAGCATTTTAAAGACACTTGGACAAGTACAGTATATGGTTAGGAAAGGCTTAAAGGGACATGAACCAAATGCAGGCAAATGGGACTAGCTTAGATGGGGCATCTTGATCAGCTGAGACAAGTTTGGCCGAAGGGCCTGTTTCCTCCATGCTGTATGACTCCATGACTTTGTCAGAGAGCAGGATTTGTACCCTATTACCAACATTGTGCGGTTGCCATTTTAACTGGGTTAGAAAGGCACAGGCACAAGAAACTGCCGATGCTGACATCTTCAGCAAACGCACAATGTGCTGGAAGAACTCAACTGGCCAGCCTGCATTTGTGGGGGAAATGAAGAGATAATTTTTTGGGGTTAGGACCCTCCTTCATACTCAGACACAAGAAACTGCAGATGCCGGAATCTTAGGCAAAACACAAAGTGCTGGCGGAACTGAGTGGGTCAGGCAGTAAAGATGAATACGATACCATAAGCATAGGTCAGAGACTGGATATTCCTCAACAAATACTGCCTCTCCAAACCCCCCGCCGATCCTGTCCAGAAATAACTGGCACATCAGGAATGTAATATATTATTATCCACTTGCTTAATATTTCATCAATATTAAAGAAGAGTTTGCCCTCTTAAACATTCACCCCCTCTTCTCTGAGCATCCTTGCTGCAATGCAACCAACAAAAGGCTCATTGCGGGAATTCATTAAGACTACTTTGTCCGCCTAAACCTACCTGATCTCCCGGTTGTTGAACACTTTAACTCCCCCTCCCACACTGACCTTTCTGTCCTGGGTCTCCTCCATTGCCAGAGTGAGGCCCAGCGCAAATTGGAGGAACAGCATCTTATATTTTGCTTGGGCAGCTCACACCCCAGCGGTATGAATATTGACTTCTCTAACTTCATGTTACCCTTGCTTTCCCTCTCTTTCCATCCCTCACCCTTGCTAGTTATCCAACCAGTCTAACTGTCCCCTTGTTTTAATCTTATCTCTGTTTGCTTCCTTGTGACACTTTCTCCTTGCTAACAATGATCTATTCTACATTTTCTTTGAGCTTCATCCCCTCTGAAGTATCGTTTTCCAACCTTACACTTCCTTATCTCTGTACTTCCCTCTCCCCTGACTCAGTCTGAAGAAGGGTCTCAAACTGAAACATCATCCATTCCTTCTATCCAGAGACGCTGCCTGTCCCATTGAGTTACTCCAGCATTTTGTGTCTATCTTTGGTGTAAACGAGCATCTGCAGTTCCTTCCTACACAAGACTACTTTGACTACAGCTCTTATAGTTGCAACTTCCTTTATCTAAAATGATAGGACCAGGAAATGCAGTCCTGGAAGGATTCAAAGATAGGCACAAAATGCTGGAGTAACTCAGTGGGTCAGGCAGCATCTCTGGCGAAAAAGGATTGGTGACGTTTTGGGTTGGGATCCTTCTTCAGACTTTCTGAAGTGCAAGAATTCACTCTTAATTAGTCAATTCTAACAATGTAATATGTTGCTGTTCCTTCATCTTTTTGCATTAAAACATTGGTTACACCCTACCTGTGGTAATATTTTCTCAAGAAGGGACAAAATATTTGACAGCAACATCCACTGAATAAATAATAACACTATTCCTGTTCCTGGTCATTGGACAAGTACTACAGAAATCACAGCAACGATTTCACAAGCTCACAAGTTCACAAGTTATAGGAGTAGAATTAGGCCATTCAGCCCATCGAGTCTACTCTGCCATTCAATCATGGCTGATCTCTGCCTCCTAATCCCATTTTCCTGCCTTCTTCCCATAACCCTTGACACCCGTTCTAATCAAGAATTTGTCTATCTCTGCCTTAAAAATATCCACGGACTTGGCCTCCACAGCCCTCTGTGGCAATGAGTTTCACAGATTAACTACCCTCTGACTAAAGAAGTTCCTCCACACCTCCTTTCTAAAAGAGCGCCCTCTAGTCCTAGACTCCCCCACCAATGGAAACATCCTTTCCACAGCCACTCTCCCCCTTTCCTTATTCTGTACATTTGAATGAGGTCCTCCCTCAACCTTCTAAACTCCAACAAGTATTAATCAGCTGGAGTGAACAGCATTTAAAATTGGGTTTGGCAAGTACATCTTGCAGTTGCTTGTGGCTTTGTGGTTTAAAGCCATCCTTAATTATTGCCCTATCTGCCTGTGTTGCAATTGTTCCTCATTATGGGCGTGAGCTTTCATTTACTGTCAGGTGTCGCTGGAGGATCTTTAAAGTCAGCCCCTTGGATCTTGGACAGAGGAGCTGCCTACAGGGAGTTTTCCCTTCGCACGGGAAGCCGAACTAATTTCAGCGAAGGCAAAATGTGTCAGATCATCGGGAAGTTTGGAGAACTGGGATTAAGACTGCCCACCCACATTTGCAGAAAACCTCTTCAGAAAAGCAACCCATTGATATTTGAGCAATTTTAGCTTTTCTTAATTGGGCAGTGACATGGGACAGCAGGAGGGGGCTTTATTTAACACAGAAACAGTGCATATCTTGAAGACCACAAGGTGGCGGTATGCTCGGTACATGTCAAATAGCGAGAAAATAAAATGATGGCATTTAAGTGTTTAGAAGAGCTGGCACTCTATACGAGTCACAGAAAAACACTGTACAGAAGTGTTGACCGACCTGAGTTTCTGTCAACACCAAGGTATGATACATACAGTCAAGGTCATGTTTGCTTGACATAATGCCCCATACGTGGTGAACTTTAAGAAGCTACTGGTAACTGATTAGATGGGAAATGTGTTACATTACTCTTTGCATTCTGGCTCATTCCTCATTCAAGTCAAAGGGATGATGACCTTACATGTCTGATCAAAAAAATCACCTGCCATCTGATGTGGCTGGATCCTCCAGAAGACCACATTGTTTTATTCAATTCAGACAAAGCCAATGTTACTCAGGGTAATCTTGAGCGAATATCCAGATATTCACAACCTTCCTCTTCACCTTCTCCAGTTTCTCCACAATCAAGTCACAACCTTCTTTAGGACTGAAGTTCTGGCCATCTACTCAGGTAGCCCATCCATTCCTATCCAGGCATTTCTCCAACAGACAAAACCTTGAACTTACATCCTTCCCTATTTTCTCTCTCAGGATTCTATATCCCTCCTTGTTCCTCATTACAGGCTATCACTGAATAGCAACCTCTGCAGCCTAACAGTTAGCATTTTTGTCTTTCCATGCATGGATCTTCCACCTAGGCCACCCCGGCTCATGCATTGCGGAATCCCCCGCTGTGATGCATGACCTCACCACTGATGATGCTTCATAACTTCCACCCAGGGGAGACATAGGGAATTTATTTTATATATCAGTGAAGAGAAAATGCTGCAAATTCTGAGCCTTTATTTTTTCCCTCACCTCGTCTTTTTTTTCTCCATGAAAATACAACATGCAGCTTTAAAAAAGTCGAAAATTCCCGTAGTTCATTTTCATAAGTTCAAGGACCAGAATTATGCCATTCGGCCCATCAAGCCTACTCCTCCATTCAATCGTGGCTGATCTATCTCTCCCTCTCAACCCAATTTTCCTGCCTTTTCCCCATAACCCCTGTCATTCTCCACTTTAAAAATATCCCTTAACTTGGCCTCCAAAGCCTACCGTGACAATGAATTCCACAGATTCACCACCCTCCTCCTCCTCACCTATCTACAGATTTGTCCTTTTGTTCTGAGGCTGTGACCTCTGGTCTTCCTGCCACTTAAGTAAGCATTGGTCAGAAATGAACCATTGACTTCAACTAAGTCACAGCCTCTATACATTGGGCACCATTTTGTGTTTATCCTCTTCTTTATTACTTATTTCCTGCTGCCTCCCAAGTAGTTCAGAAATTTCCGCTGGAGAGCGTATTTTTAGTCATCCACATAAAACACTCTCATATTCAAGCTGACAGCTGATGTAAGCTGAGTGCGGACTCAGTGGGACTCTGTGCTCCGGTTTCCTCCCATATTCCAAAGACGTGCAGGTTCATAGGTTAATGAACTTGGCTTCTGTATTGCCACTCGTGTGTCGGATGGAACTAGCGTATGGGTGATTGTTGGTCAGTGAGGACTCAGTGGGCTGAAAGGCCAGTTTGAAGCTGCATACCTAAACTAAACTAAACTAAACTAAACTAAACTAAACTAAACTAAACTAAACTAAACTCAACTAAGCTAAGCTAAAATATAATGAACTAAACTAAACTAAACTAAACTAAAGTAAATAAAAAAGGGATGGAAAAATAGATTTAAATTAATATTGGTTTCTCAAGCTCTGGAATTCTCTATCTCGAGCTAAAATTGGGAATATGGTCAATAACCATAATGAATAAATTAGGAACACTAGCTACATGGACTGATAAATTAATCTGCAAGTGGTTTCCATAAGGCTATTTCCCTTTATCGTTTTCCACTCCACTTTCTCATGCCTCCCTTTAGTACCTTCTGCTTCTACTTTAATGATTGAAACGTAGCCACAATCACCAACTTGGGCATCTTTAGAAAAGTTGATGGTGTGTGAATCCAGGTGCATCCAGTTCAGGTCACAAGTGGCTACTGACACTACAAAGTTTAATTTTGCTGCTGGACGATTGTACATCAATGAAAGAGTGTCAAACGAACAAAGGACCAGGCTATTTAAGATTATGACTTACATTGTTATACCTAAGAGAGCATCTCAAGGTCTTGCACTGGTAACCTACTGCTATAAGTTTCAAGGTTTGCGAACAATCATTCAAACATTTCAAAACGGAAATCACAAATCCATGTTTTGAAACAAGGAGTTGCAGATGCAGGAATCTTGAGCAAAACACAGAGTGCTGGAGTGACTCAGGTGGTCAGGTAGTATCCTTGGAGGAAAGAGACAAAAATGCTGGAGAAAAGCTGGAGGAGAGGTGACACTTTGGGTCAGGACCATTTTTCAGGCTGATTGTAGTGGTGGGGGGAAGGGGGAAGGGGGGAAAAGTTGGAAAAGAGTTGGGCGTGAGACAAAACCTGGCAATGATAAGTGGATCGAGATGCGAGGGCTTTTGACTGGCAGATGGGTGGACAAAGGCTAGAGATAAAAAGAGACAAAAGGATGTGAGATAAGGAGAGGAGGATTGTAATGTGAAACTAGAGGAAGGGATATAGGTGGAAGGGGACGAGGTGGATGGGAAAGGTGGGGCACGAGAGTGGAAGAAATAGGTGTGCATTCGGGTGCGGCACAGGGAAGAGAGGGGGGGAAATTGTGGTGTTGGGGGGCGGGGGGTGGGATTTGTTAGCAAAAATGGGAGAAGGCAATGTTCATACTATTGGGTTGTAAGCTAGCCAAGCTGAATATGTGGTGCTGTTCCTCCAGTTTGCATGTCGCCTCTCTTTGGCAATGAAACAGGCCCAGGACAGAAAGGTCAGTGTGGGAATGGGAAGCGGATTTAAAATGGTTAGTAAGCGGGAGATCCTATAAGCCTTGGCGAACCTAGGTACATCATGAATTTGTGATATTAATGCACGTGCACAAATTCATGATATACCTATCAAACCTGATTGATATCTGGCTTCTGTTATGTAGATTACTAAAGGACTTAATAATTCTCTCCTTCTCCATCATGGTCTGGTATGGCTCAGCCACCAAGCACAACATCCTGAGGCTGCAGCAAATCGTCCGATCAGCTCAGAAGGTTATTGGCTGCAACCTTCCCTCCATTAATGAACTGTACACTGCAAGGGTCAGGAGGCGAGTGGGTAAGATCATCTCTGACCCCTCTCAACCTGGCCACAAACTCTTTGAATCACTTTCCTCTGGAAGGCGACTCCAGACTGTCAAAGCTGCCACAGCCAGACATAAAAACGGCTTTTTTCCCCCACAAGTAGTAGCTTTACTCAATAACCAAAAATCTGTAGCCTCCTTTTGCTCTGGCATTTTATTTAATTTACATGTTTAATCAATATTTTTTTATTATTAATGTTTAATGTTTTATGTGTCATTCCTAACTGTAACTAACTGTATGTCATGTTGTCACTTGCAGATGGAGCACCAAGGCACATTCCTTGTATGTGAATACTTGGCCAATAAACTTATTCATTCATTCATTCATTTCATGTTGAATAATTTCCTGTTGAAATATTGCTGGCTGACAAATATCGCTGTATTAGAATCATAGGGCCATATAGCACAGGAACAGGTTCTTTGATCCAATTAGCAAACTAGAGCACCCAAGAGAAAACCATGTGGTTCATAGGGAGAACATTCACTCTCAAACACGGACAGCCTTTACTGACTTAAAGTTACCAATGGACATTTAATAATTTTAAAAGTTGATCTATTGTTACTTTAAATCTGAGATCTATTCTTACTTAGGCAAATGTATTAAAGGAAAAGTACAAAGGAGAGGCTTATGGACTTAGGTTACATATCAGTCCTAATTTTATTGAATAGTCTTCTTCATAAGATTTCCCAATAATCATCTGAAAATCGGTAGAAGTTCTTGCCCTTGATTCAATGGTTCAATGGTATTTTATTGTCATGTACATGTGAGTATAGTGAAATTCTTGTTTTGCATACATTTCAGTGACAATCCTGCTCATCATACAAATGTAGAATGATTATATACTTGTGTACAGGAGCAAAGATATCCTAAAGCAGTTGTACAGGGCCCTGGTGAGACCACACCTGGAGTATTATGTGCAGATTTGGTCTCCTAATTTGAGAAAGGGCATTCTTACTATTAAGGGAATGCAGCGTGGTTCACCAGTTAATTCCTGGGATGGTGGGACTAACATATGATGAAAGAATGGATTGACCGGGCTTGTATTCAATGGAATTTAGGATGAGAGGATATCTTACAGAAACATTTAAAATTCTTAAGGGATGACAATAGACAATAAACAATAGGTGCAGGAGTAGGCCATTCGGCCCTTCAAGCCAGCAACACCATTCAATGGCTGATCATGGCTGATCATCCACAATCAGTACCCCGTTCCTGTCTTCTCCTCATATCCCCTGACTCCGCTATCTTCAAGAACCCTATCTAGCTCTGTCTTGAAAGTTTCCTGAGAACCGGCCTCCACCGCCCTCTGAGGCAGAGAATTCCACAGACTCACAACTCTCTGTGTGAAAAAGTGTTTCCTCATCTCCGTTCTAAATGGCTTACCCTTATTCTTAAACTGTGGCCCCAGGTTCTGGACCCCCCCCCTATTATGACAGTCCAGCCATCCCGGGAATTAACCTTGTGAACCTACGCTGCACTTTCTCAATAGCAAGAATGTCCTTCCTCAAATTTGGACACACAAACTGCACACAATGGTATGGTCACACTTGGTCCTTGTACAACTGCAGAAGGACCTCTTTGCTCTTATACTCAACTGCACTTGTTATGAAGGCCAACATGCCATTCGCTTTCTGCACTGCCTGCAATAATTGCTCCAATACTCAACTGCACTTGTTATGAAGGCCAACATGCCATTCGCTTTCTGCACGCCTGCTGTAATTGCATACTTACTATCATTGACTGATGAACAAGGACCCCTAGATCCCGTTGTACTTCCTCTTTTCCCAACTTGACACCATTTAGATAATAATCTTCCTTCCTGTGTTTGCTAACAAAGTGGATAATCTAACATTTATCCACATTAATCTGAATCTGCCATGCATCTACCCACTCACCCAACCTGTCCTAGTCACCCTGTTTTCTCATAGCATCCTCCTCACAGTTTACACTGCCACCCAGCTTTGTATCATCTACAAATTTGCTAATGTTGCTTGTAATCCCTTCATCTAAATTATTAATATATATTGTAAATAGCTGCGGTCCCAGCATCGAGCTTTGAGATACCCCACTAGTCACTGCCTGACATTCTGAAAGGGACCCATTAATCACTACTCTTTGTTCCCTGTCTGCCAACCAATTTTCTATCCATGTCAGCATTTTACCCCCAATACCATGTGCCCTAAATTTGCCCACTAATCTCAAATGTGGGACCTTATCAAATGCTTTCTGAAAGTCCAGGCACACTACATCCACTGCCTCTCCCTTGTCTATTTTCCTAGTTACATCCTCAAAATATTCCAGAAGATTAGTCATGCATGATTTCCCCTTCGTAAATCCATGCTGACTCGGACCGATCCTGTTACTGCTATCCAGATGTGGCGCTATTTCATCTTTTATGATTGACTCCCGCAGCTTCCCCACCACCGATGTCAGGCTAACTGGTCTATAATTCCCTGTTTTCTGTCTCCCGCCATAACATAAGTGCCATAACATTTGCTACCCTCCAATCCACAGGAACTGATCCTGAATGTATAGAACATTTGAAAATGATCACCAATGCGTCCACGATTTCTAGAGCCACTTCCTCAAGTACCCTGGAATGCAGACCATCAGGCCCTGGGGATTTATCAGCCTTCAGTCCCATCAGTCTATCCAACACCATTTCCTGCCTAATGTGGATTTCCTTCAGTTCCTCCTTCACCCCAGATCCTCTGGCTAGTACATCAGGAAGATTGTTTGTATCCTCCTTAGTGAAGACGGATCCAAAGTACCTGTTCAACTCATCTGCCATTTCCTTGTTCCCCATAATAAATTTACCCTTTTCAGTCTTCAGGGATCCAACTTTGGTCTAAACTCATTTTTTCCTCTTCACATACCTAAAGAAGCTTTTACTATCCTCCTTTATATTCTTGGCTAGCTTACCTTAGTACCTCATCTTTTCTCCCTGTATTGCCTTTTTAGTTATCTTCTGTTGCTCTGTAAACGTTACCCAATCCTGCTCATCTTTGCTATGTTGTACTTCTTTTATTTTATTTTTATGCTGTCCCTGACGTCCCTTGTCAGCCACGGTCACCGCTTGCTCCCCTTGGAATCTTTCCTCCTCTTTGGAATGAACTGATTCTGCCCCTTCTGTATTATTCCCAGAAATACCTGCCATTGTTGTTCCACTGTCATCCCTGCTAGGGTATCTTTCCAGTCAACTTTGGCCAGCTCCTCCCTCATGGTTCCATAGTCCCCTTTGTTCAACTGTAACACTGACACCTCCGGTTTACCCTTCTCCCTCTCAAATTGTAGATTAAATATATTGTTTAGACATGTGGCAATATGTTTCAATCTGAAGAAGATCCCAACCTAAAACATCAACTGTCCATTCCCTCCCCAAATGCTGTCTGACCAACTGAGTTACTCCAACACTTTGTATTTTACACAAGGTTCCCGCATAGGCAGTTCCTTGTGCCTCTGACAATTGTATTAAACTGTGTAGGAAGAAACTGCAGATGCTGTTTGATACCAAAGACAGAGACAAAGTGCTGGAGCAACTCAGCGGGTCAGGCAGCATCTCTGGAGAAAAAAGGAAGGGTGATATTTAGAGTCGGAACCTCTCTTGAACAAGGGTTCCAACTGGAAACTTCACCCATCCTTTTTCTCCACAGATGCTCCCTGACCCGCCGAATTGAATTGACCTGATTTTTTTACCATACGGTTTTACTAGCAGTGGAGTGCAGTCAAAAGATAGAAACTGAATGGCTTTTAAAAGCTCTACGTTATGGAGGAGCAAGAACCTCTCTTCCAATCTCATTCTGATAGCTGTGAAACCCTTCCAGGATCTATCCCTTGGTCTCCCCATCTGCCTGCTGTTGGCTTGGCAACATAATTGACAGACTCGGGCTCTGTATATACGGTGGCAAATAGTTTGACTTTGTCCCTCCCCACACCCCTCTCTTGACTGCATGTGAGAACAATGTTTGCTTACCCCATGTCTCGGCTTGCATGAGCTAGAAATTCCTCCATCTGTGTGTTAATGAGAGACAAGCTGTCATTTTTAGCCCCTCCGTCAGAACGTTATCCTCGCTGATGAGCCTCCCCAGCATTAACTCACCAAGACCCCTTATCCCCTTAGAGGACAGCTGCCTGCTTCCACCTGTGTAGCATCTAATCGTATCTGTTTCACATCTGTCCACGTCTCAGCACTTCAAGGTGTGCTTATTCCAATACTTGCCTGAAGCCCTTTCATTCCTTTGCTTCTCTCCTTCTTCCAACGCTATCCCACTTGGAGCTTTCCTGCCCAAGTACAACAATCTGCAACGACCTCCCATAAACCCCTGACCCCATTCCCTCTCTTCTTTCAAAAACACTCTCGGATGAAACTTATTTTGTCCAAGTTCATGATAATTGACTTTAAATATTCTGATTCAGTGAAGAAAAGCACTATACATTTCACCTGTAAAATAAAACTGGTGATGGTGTGTTTTTATGACAAGCTGTCTGAGATAAAAAACCTTCCAGTTCGGACATGTAGCAATTTGAATTCATCTGAAGAAGGTACCAACCTGAAACGTTGTCTGTTCATTCCCACAGCAAATGCTGCCTGACGAACTGCGTTACTCCAACACTTTGTATTTGTCTCAAGGTTCCCACTTTCATTGGTTTCTATTCACAACCCTTGGATTATATTTATACTTTAAGATTCCTATGATTTATGTCCCACACCCCTATGATTGCAATCTAGTCATATTTTAAGACCTCCGCTTAAATTATCTGCTTTTGCTTTCTCCCTCTCTCTCTCTCTCTCTCCATTGAGTGCTTTGTTTTCTCTTGTTCTCGCTCAATTGATCCCTGTCACAACATTAAGTGTTTTGACTATTTGTGTAGGAAGGAACTGCAGATGCTGCTTTAAATCAAAGATAGACACAAAAAGCTGGAGTAACCCAGTGGGACAGGCAGTATCTCTGTAGAGAAGGAATGGGTGACGTTTCGGGGCGAGACCCTTCTTCAGACTGAGGGTCGTTTGACTATTTATAATTCAGGTTTCTTTGCTCCTTTCCCAGGCCAGCACCGTGGCACACCTGGTAAAACCACTGCCTCACTGCACCAGAGACTTGGTTTCTATCCTGACCTTGGGTGCTGCTTGTGTGAAGTTTGCACATTCTACCTGTGGCCACTTAAGTTTCCCCTTGTGGCTCCAGTTTTCTCCAACACCCTAAAGATGTGCAAATTTTTAAGTTGATTGGTCTCTGTATATTGACCCCAATGGGAAGAGAAAGTGGGATAACAGAACTTGTGTGAACAGTGGTCGGCAAGGACTTGATGAGCCAGAGTGCCTGTTTCCATGCTCTATCTCTAAACTAAACTAAAATTAAATCCTAATCTTACATGTGATCTCATTTCCATTCACAAATGGAATATATGTATTTTATGGTGTTTCTATATGCAATATAAAATATTTTATGCATACAAAATATGTTGTCTCTTGTCTGGACCTTGAGTCTGAAATAAAGTTTTATAATAATAATAATAATAATAATACCATCTCCGAGTTAAATCACAGTCACAATCACAGTCACAGACCTACACAGCACATAGAGGGCCCTTTATCCCATCACATCCATGCTGACCTTTTGTCTATCTATCTACATCAGATGGTCATTAATGCTAGAACTAATATGCTAGTTATAAGCTTGTTCAGTAAACTCATCCATATTTGGTTGCAGTCTTCCTTGATATTAACTTAAACAATTGAATGGTGTCCTCAAGCTGAGAACCCTGCAACCTGCCATTTCCTTGTTCCCCATAATAAATTTACCCTTTTCAGTCTTCAAGGGTCCAACTTTGGTCTTAACTCATTTTTTCGTCTTCACATACCTAAAGAAGCTTTTACTATCCTCCTTTATATTCTTGGCTAGCTTACCTTAGTACCTCATCTTTTCTCCCTGTATTGCCTTTTTAGTTATCTTCTGTTGCTCTGTAAATGTTACCCAATCCAATCCAACATGGCTGACCAATGTATATCATTCTTTTTCAGCTCCACTATTTAAAGGCAGCACTAGATTTGATAGGCATCCTGATGACAACAGAGCAAGGAGAAGAGAGGATAAAGGATGGGATTAAATGTTTTCATATCGGGCTAAAGAGGTAGACTGGGGCTTGTTCATGGACATCACCCGTGAGCTTCAACTGAGCAGGCCAGTCAACTGAGCAGGCCACTCCAACTTGGAGTGAGTGTGTCCACAGTTTTCCATAGGGAGGTTCAGTACACTATGGAATATTTCACACCAAAATGGATAGAATTCTGCTCACAGAATTGTTTTGAGATCCAATAAGCCCCACTCTGGTCTTACCCACTTTTATTCATATCAAAGAGGTTGCATCTAGAAATTGGATTAGAAAAAAATAAATGTTTTAACCTTTTTTGAGGGTTTAAGAGCTGATAATGAGATTTTGGGGCATTTTTTATAGTGTTTGCATACTTTCCATCGAGCAGAAAGTTGGACCAGAACTGGCTAATGCAATTCACCTTAATGCCAATGTCATTTCTACATTGTATTTTGACATGCAATTGAGTTATTAATGTGTGCAGTGACTTTATTCACTTGATGTAATTGGATCGAAAGACTTGTTAGCGCACAGCTCAACAAAGAGGATACCATGCTGAAAGTCGTGATGTGAAGGAACATCATCCGGACAGTTTTTATTCTCATTGACAGATGTTGTTTTTTTCCCTCGTCCTTGATGCTTCACATCCTTGTGAATCAATCTCTTTATAGCCGTACCCCTGCAATCACCCAGTAACTTCCTATGATCCTACAATCAGCTTCAAATATTTACTTCTCTTTCCCTTTGTTTTCTCCTCATTAACTTTGGATATATTTTTTTAACTCGATCATTTTCTCTTCTCATTGTCTATCACATGGGCCTGGAACACACTGTCACAGGTGATGGAGGAGGCAGATACGATAGTGGTGTTTAAGAGACTTTTGAATAGGCACATGGAATTGCCGGGAAGAGAGGGAAATGGATCATGTACAGGCAGATGAGATCAGTTTAACCTGACATCATGTTCGGCACAAGCATTGTGGGCCGAAGGGCCCGTTCCTGTGTGTGCTGTTCACTGTACGTAATATATGAGAGACAGTCGTGTTCAGTAACCCCACTTCCAAATAGTTTTGTTCTCTCTTATTGGATGGATTGTTTTCAGAAATATTTTGGGAACAAAATGAAGCAACATGAGAACAACAGAGATGCAATTTTCATGTTTATTTGTGATTTAATTGTGACTACAAGCTGTGGACATTGATCCCCACCCCAATATGGGGCACCCACCGCCAGCATGCACTGTTTGATTTGTGTAGGATTTCCCAACCATCAAGTATGGCAAATCCTCCCCCGCAAAATGGGTTACGGGCCATGTTGACTTCCTTGTCAGGAGATTGAATTAATCTCTTCAAATCAATGTGTGTCGACTACTCTGTAAGCATAGAGGCACTGCTCTTATCATTTTAAACTTCACATAAATCAGCAAGTTCCTTGTATTTACACCCGATCTTGCAGCATTTCTCGGAAAGTGGGAGTTGGCTTCTTGTCATTTTCCACCACTTGGAATCCCTCAGACGAATGGGCTGCATCATCCTGCCCTGCCCACCTGTCTTCTGCTTGTCCTTCATCTTCATGGTGTGATTTAATTGATGGTTATTATATGATTCAAGGTGCCGAATCCCATCTTTTACAAGCCCCATCATAGCCTTCTCTAGCTCTGTAACATTGGCGCTGCCTTCATCTCCATTGGCCTGAAAGGGATCTGGAACATGAATTAAAAAATTATCTGTGAGCAGAGAAGGGTTATGGAGACTGATTATATAGTTATTCCTTCTTTCCCAAGGAGTGGGATATTCAATTAGCGCAGACACAGCCGTTCAATTGCATAGCCATGCAGCGAAAGAGTTGACAATAATATACATTAGTTAGAAACATAGAAAATAGGTGCAGGAGTAGGCCATTCGGCCCTTCGAGCCTGCAGTTGTGGAGGAAGGAACCGCAGATGCTGGTTCGTACCGAAGATAGACACAACATGCTGGAGCAACTCAGCAGGTCAGGCAGCATCTCAAGAAAAGAAACAGATGACGTTTTGGGATGGCCACGGTAAGGGGTAAGAGAGAGAGAGAGAGAGAGGGAATGCAGGGGTTACTTGAAATTAGATAAATCAATGTTCATACTGCTGGGTGGTTAGGTACCCTTGTGAAATATGAGGTACTTCCTCCAATTTGCATGTGGCCTCACTCAGACAGAAAAGTTATTATGGGAATGGGAAGTGGAGTTAAAATGTTTGGCAATCGCATTGTCCAAGGCAGACTGAGCTTAAGTGTTCAGCCAAATATCACCCAGTATGTGCTTGGTCTCACCAATACATACTGTAGGAGGTTGAATCAAGAACAATGGGTAGAGTAGATGAGGTTGGAGGAGGTGCAAGTGAACCTCTGCCTCACCTGAAAGGACTTTTCACCCATTCATTAAGTTGACTCATCTCTGGTAAAATATATGAAAATTGAACTTTAGACAGGAAATATCTTAAACATTTTTAACTTAAAAATAATAATATTGTTAAAATACCAGCAGATGGATCCATAAATTTTACTTCATCAGCCTGAAGAAGGGTCTCGAACCGAAACATCACCTATCCATGTTCTCCAGAGATACTGCCAGGCACCGCTGAGTTTGTGTCCGTTTGTGTAAACCAGCATCTGCAGTTCCTTGTTTCTGAGCTTTACTTTGTTGTTTTGGAGGCAGACATTCACTTCAATGTTTACCAATTCTTTCATCAGATTACGTGAACGTTTTATTGAGATTTTGTCAACAAGAGAAATAGGGTTTCAAAACTGTAATCGGCCTAGCAATTGGGCACTGTTTTCTTCTTGTATTGAATACCCTACAATAGGCTAAACTTCAAATGCATGCGGTGATGGACACTATAGACCACTCTTTACACTTTATCACAGTGCAGTGGACTTAGATGACAAATGCATGTGGAGTGTGAGAATTGAAATCAATCTTTAAGCCATGCTGATTTAATGCTCAGTCTGGCTTATTTTGCTGGTTGGTGTACCAAATGCATTGTATAAATCAATCGAATGCAGGAAGCCACGACAACAATCCAGCTTAGACTGAGTTGGTAAGCTACATTCATGCTGCACAAATGCCAAGCAATGGTTATATCCACTAGAGGAATGCTAACCAATCGTTTGCCCTTGGCATTCAATGACATTACCGTCAGCTCATGGGCCAACATCAGAATCCTGGGGTACAAGGATAATCAAAAACGTATCTGATTCAGATCATTCATTGCTGTGCTTTGCAGGTAATCTGCACTGGGAGAACTTAATTCCTGACTTTGCAGAGCCATTTTTTTCATCAGCAAGGCACAAGTCTAGTTGTAACAAAGAGTTCTCTATGTTCTTGGATGAATGCCATCGACATTAAATGAAACAAAAAAATGCTGGAAACACCCCACAGATCAGAGAAAGAGTGCTAACGTGCCAGATCAATAGTCTTTCATCAGAATTAAACATATGGACCTGCGCACCTAATGCTGTGTCACTAGTTCTAGGTGCTGCCTTTGCCTGGGAGACCATGTGCCACATATGTAACGGTAGACTTTGAAGTGAATGCTAATCTACCGCTGAGTTTTCCTTATTCTTCTCGATTGGAAATCTCTCAGAAATTCAATATAACACAATGTGAGCATCAGACATTACGCAAATGCAGGTGTTAGTTTTAACAGGATCATAAAATAAAGTCGCCATGCTGAAAAACGGGGATAATATAAGTCGACACGGGAATTTCCTCCCATTTGACCAAAGAATACCAAAGAATAATGCAGCTATAAAGATATTCCACAAAATGTCAGAATGTACAGGAAACTATTGTCTTCTATTTGAGAACGTTTTGGGCCCGTCCCACTTACGCGACTTTTTCGGCAACTGCCGGCACCCGTCATAGGTCATTACAGGTCCGTGAAAATATTCAACATTTTGAAAATCCAGCGGCGACCAGAACAAGGTACGACTCTTTGGGCGACTACCGAACAGGCTTCACCCCGCAACATTTAGCTAGGGTGTCGCCTGTATGGTCATGAGCAGTCTCCTCAGTCGCCCAGAGAGTCGTAGCGTCTTTCTGGTCGCCGCTGAATTTTCAACATGTTGAAAATTTTCGCCGACCTGCAACGACCTACGACAGGTGCCAGGAGTCGCATAAGTGGGGCAGACCCATTAGGCATCTTCTTTGCAAACACGGAGTCCAAGTGCTTGGGCAGGGAAACTGCGGCCACAGGTTCAGGGAAGAGGGCAAAGAAAGGTGAATGAAAAACATACCCATTAGAGAAAAAGACCAGCAGGCCAGGCAACATCTCTGGAGGACATGTATACGTGATGTTTCAGGGGATTAAGGATTTTGGAGAAAATGAGATCTCTGTAATCAATGAAGCAACATCACTTTTCATTGGGATAAAAGACCAAGCATTCACCTCGTTAATGATAAATCTAAATCGTCAATGCTATTTAATAAAAGGGATTTCAATACTCACCTTGTGGAGTGGGAATCTCAGATCTCCAGACCCACCCTCCACAAATTTCCATGACCTTATTGAGGAAATCTTTGTTACAAACTTTGAAAACCTTGTCGTGATTGACCCCAGGGCTGCTTGCAAAGACTTTGTGGTTGGTCAGTATCACACCAAAGGACAGAATGGGCATCAGGTACCCCATTGCTGCTCACAGTGATCGGTTTCAGCCCCGCTGACCCTCTTGCAACTATTAGTTGCCACCAGACCTTTTCCAGAGGATCTATATCACTTTTCCTATCTCAGATCCCCACTTGACTGGATTTCTCAATTATTTTGGAGTCTCGTATTACGCCTTCTCCGTCTCTGGTTTTGCATTTGTTCGTTCTCTACTCCTTTTTATAAGACCATTGCTCCCTGCCGTGATTCATCATTGTTTTTCATTAACTTTTGTCTCTCTTCTGGAGACCTGGGGATGCTTCCAACATCCCAAATCCACAATGTCCAAACCAAATATGAGTATGATTCTTTCCTCAATCAATGTTGTCTCCAACCAGTCCGTCTTTATAATTGATAATTGACAGCTCTTGGTGAATCGTTTTTTCTGCTATGTTTTTAGTTTAATTTAGATTAGAGATAGATATAGCATGAAAACAGGCCCACCGAGTTCGCACCGACCATCGATCACCCGTTCACACTATTTCCATGTTATCCCACTTACTCATCCACTCCCTGCACACTAAGGGCAATTTACAGAGGCCAATTCAACTGCAAACCCACACTTCTATGGAATGGGGGAGAAAACCAGAGCCCCCAGAGGAAACCCACACAGTCACAGGGAGAATATACAAACTCCACACAGACGGCACCCGAGGTCAGGATCGAACCAGGGTCTCCAGCACTGGGAGGCAGCGGCTCTTGCTGTGACATCACCGTGCCGGGAAGTCCTGAAATTGGGAAGAGTTATTGGGAACTCATGAAATCTCACCCTATTGTTGATGAATGCTTTTCATTCTCCATTTCAGTATTTCATTTAATTTGGGGAACATTGTCAACGATATGGCATGATCGAGTTAGGGAGGCATATTTCTAAATTAAATTTAGTTCTCGAAAAAATCAACGAAAGAAAACCTGAGTACCAATCAAGGGCATTGTCTTGTCCAGTAGGAAGTCATATTTGACTGTGGCACTTTTCATTAGCTTAGTTACAGAATCGAAGTGAGGATTTTATGAAGCAACTTATTCTGTAAAGTATGGATGCAAAAAGAATTGGATAGAAAGTTTATCATCCAACAGCGTATTTAAACTCCATTGCACCTTTGAACAGGCGACACAGTGGCGCAGCGGTAGAGTTACTGCCTTACAATGCCAGAGACCTGGGTTCAATCCTGACTACGGGTGCTGTCTATATGGAATTTGGACGTTCTCCTTGTGACCACATGTTCTATTTATTGGACATTGGAGATGAACTTCTGAAAGCTATGGATTTTTAGTTTAGTTTAGTTTAGTTGAGAGATACAGCGTGGAAACAGGCCTTTTGGTCCACCGAGTCAGTGCCAACCAGCAATCCCCGCGCACTAGCACTACACTAAACATTAGGGACAATTTACATTTATACCAAGTCAATTAACCTACAAACCTGCACGTCTTTGGAATGTGTTAGGAAACTGAAGATCTCAGGGAAAAACCATGCAGGTCACAGGGAGAACGTACAAACTCTGTACAGACAGCACCCATAGTCAGGATCCAACCCGGTTCTCTTGCGCTGTAAGGCTGCAACTTTACCGCTGCACCACCGTGACAATAGAGACAGAGAGACAAGGTTCCAGAGACACCTTCCAGTTGGACATTCCAGAAGAGACACATGCCGCACTTAGTGCCATTTCTGAATTAAATCCGGTGCGGGGAATATCCAGGATAGTAAATATTCTGATTCATCATTCTCTGGAAATTTCACCTGGAAAAATGTAATTTGACTTTTATTCACATCCTGTTATACTTCATGAATACAATCATTAACAAGTTCAGTATTTTAAATTGTGACCAAAAGATCAGAGATTAAGGGATTGAAAATGATATTTGCCAGACCGACTGAAAACACACGGTGGTGAAGAGTTAAGAGAGAGTCAAGGGTGTTTAATTCTCACATGTGAAGAAATGGGACAATAACATTCCTACACTCAGCAAGTTTGTTAACACATAATTCAGTAGATAACACAATAAACAGTAATAGGACAAGAACCATGCACAATATGTAGGAAGGAACTGCAGACGCTGGTTTACAGCATCTTTTCCGAGAAAGAATGGGTGATGTTTCGGGTCGAGACCCTACTTCTGTCTGAAGAAGGGTCTCGATCCGAAACGTCATCCATTCATTCTCTCTAGAGATGCTGCCTGTTCCACTGAGTTACTCCAGCATTTTGTGTCTATCGTCAACCGTGTACAATGTACACTTATTTATCAATCCATATACTGAGCCTGAGAATTTCCTGAGATGGAAGAACAGCACCTCAATGCTCCCTTGGGTAGCTTACAACCTATCCACTCCACACTGTTTCCTTTCACCTGTATCTGTCCAAGTTCAAGTTCAAGTTCAAATTTATTTGTCACATGCACCATAAGGTGCAGTGAAATGTAATTTACCATGCTGTGTTACAATTATAAAACAACATAATACACAACATAACTCAACACAGACATCCACCGCAGCACTCTCCACTGTGGTGGGAGGCAATACAGTTCAGACATTCCTCCTGCTCCTCCTCCCTTGTTCACCTGTAGTTGGGGCCCTGACCCTCCATAGTCGCCGCTATGGACGGCTGGATGTATAGGCCCAATGGTCGAGATGGTCGGAACGCTGATGTAGGGACAGGTCGAGCACACCCCTGGGCCACTGGCCCCGGAGCTCCCCACCAGCCACCTCCTTACCAGAGACCGTGGCTTCAAGATGTTGTAGGCTGCAGGCCGACGGACGGAGCTCTTCTCCGGCGACCCCCGGCGAAGGATTGTCCGCTCCATGACGGATCGGGCCGTCCATAGTGGCGACTACGGAGGATCGCCCGCTCCACGATGGAAGGTCTGCTCCACGCCTGCCTCCAGAAGCTCCACGATGCTGTAGGCCGCAGGCCAACGGTCGGAGTGCTTCTGCATCAACCCCCGGCAAGGGGTCGCCCAACTCCGCGATGTTAAAGTCCCCGCTGAAGCTCTGGGCCTGACTCCAGGAAAGGCCACAGCAAACCAGCTGTGAGGCCGCGAGGAGGTGGGGCCAAGGATACAAGTTGCATCTCCGTCGAGGTAGGTGCCTGAAAAATGGTTTCCCCCTATTCCCTCACAGCACATAAGACATACAGAGAAACACTAAACATACTTTTGGACATACTAAAAAAAAACCACTGCAGGCGAGGCAGTCGACTCGCAGCGCCATTGGAACTGATCCTGCATTTACATTTCACTCCTCTTCTCTCCTTATTGTCATTTATTTTTCTCTCTGTCACTTCTTTCACCTATTTACCAATCAACCCCCCCACCCCCCCACCTCCATCATCACAGCTATATCTATCTATCACTTGCCAGGGTTAGGCCCGTCCCCACCTCTCCTTTCCATTTTTCTCCCCTCTACTATACTCAGTCAGAAGAAGGGTCCCGACCAGAAATATTGTGTGTCCATTCACGTTTACGTCAAGTGTTTTATTATCATACGATGAAAGAATGGAGCGACTGGGCTTGTATTCACTGGAATTTAGAAGGATGAGAGGCAATCTGATGGAGACATATAAGATTATTAAGGGATTGGGCATGCTAGATGCAGGAAACTTGTTCCCAATGTTGAGGGAGTCCAGAACCAGGGGCCACAGTTTAAGAATAAGGGGTGGGCTATTTGGAACGGAGATGAGGAAAAACGTTTTCACACAGAGATTTGGAATTTGTCGAATTCTCTGCCACAGAAGGCAGTGGAGGCCGATTCACTGGATGCATTCAAAAGAGAGTTAGATAGAGCTCTTAGGGCTAGCGGAATCAAGGGATATGGGGGGAAGGCAGGAACGGGGTACTGATTGAGGATGATCAGCCACGATCACATTGAATAGCGGTGCTGGCTCGAAGGGCCGAATGGCCTCCTCCTGCACCTATTGTCTATGTTTCTATGTATATGTCCCAGACAGAACAATGAAATTGTTACTTGCAGCAGCACAACAGAATATGTAAACATAGTACTCTGTAAACAATATTAAAAAGTTCAGTATACATATAAAGCCATGACAAAACCAATGCCCCTAAATCTATGTAGTTCAGAGCTTATTTGGAGTTGGTAGTGTTTAATAGCCTGACGACTGTAGGGAAGAAGCTGTTCCTGCACCTTCTCCCCTTATATTGAATTGAAGGAGTGACCATTATCAGATACAGATGCTGCCTGACCTGTTGAGTTCCTCCAGCATTTTGTGTTTTGCTGAGAATTCCCTGGGTTGTGATGGTTAGCATTCCTTGCAAACGTCAAAGGTGGCTCTATACCTTCGTAGCTCCAGGTCTCAGGGAGTCTTGTCAGGGTTGACAGTAACAACCATCATCAGTATGCACACGGGCCACTTCATTACACTGACGGTGATCGGCCTCAGCACCGCTGTCTCCCTGGAGAGGCCATGTGCCAGCAGCTCCAATCTCTCTCTGAAGCCTCCACTACACAAACTGTCACTGCTTTTTCCAGCTAATCTAAAATTCCTCTTGCTGTCTTAACTCTTATTTGACTGGACTCCTCAACTGATTCAGATAACCTTGATTGTTCTTCCCTGTCGTGGATTTTTATGCTAATCTTCAGATGATGCCTTTGAAACAATATTTCTCCCAACACGATTTATCATCACCGTTTCATTAAATTTTCTAGCAAACAACTTTCTAAAATCCATAATGTCCCTGCAAAATCACAACTGCAGCTCACTCTTTGCTTGTGTCTAGTCTAACCAATTACCTTTGTAATGTCATATAAGCCCACAGCACTTAAATGGACCACCGATGGCTGAATCTGACAATTACTGGGAATTTCTGTGGTTAGATTAGCTTGTTTCCAACAGCAGGAATCATAATGCATGTAATACAGAGAGCTCGGTCGGCTACACAGTGTCGGCTTCTCCGTGGAGCCAGTGCTCCCCCTGCTGCCTCTAGCAGCTTGTACAAGAGACACAATGTCCCGATTGTCCTTAAAGCTGTCCCTCATCTCTTAAAGGGAAAAAATAAGATGCAAAGTGGTGTAAGTCAAGACCTGACCCGAAACATCACCCATTTGTTCCATCCAAAGATGTTGCCTGTCCCGCTGAGTTACTCCAGCATTTTGTGTCTATCCTAAAGATCTCTGGAGAACATGGATGGATAGGTGACATTTCGGGTCGAGACTTTTTTCCAGAATGCTGCCTGACTTGCTGAGTTACTCCAGCACTTTGTGTATTTTTTTGATAAATCAGCATCTGCAGTTCCTTGTATCTAACTCTCTAAAACAGGAGTTGTTTATAATGGCTGGAGCAGATGCTGGGAACTAAATCATTCCCAGGAAAACAAGAAGATAGGTTGACTATTGTAGAATCACATGAATGGCTTTGGGAAGAAGAGAGAAGGTCACGGTGGCACGGCAGTAGAGTTGGTGCCTTACAGAGAATGCAGCGCCGGAGACCCGGGTTCGATCCCAATTACGGGCGCTGTCTGTACAGAGTTTGTACCTTCTCCCCGTGACCTGCGTGGGTTTTCTCCAAGACCTTTGGTTTCCTCCCACACTCCAAAGAAGTACAGGTTTGTAGGTTAATAGGCTTGGTAAATGTAAAAATTGTCCCTAGTGGGTGTAGGATAGTGTTAATGTGCGGGGATCGCTGGTCGGTGCGGACCCGGTTGGCCGAAGGGCCTGTTTCCACGCTGTATCTCTAAACTAAGCAAAAGAAGGGAGGAGGTGTCCTATATCTCTGGATACAGGAAGCCAGAATAGATGGCCTTGGAGGTTGCTGTCATAAGTACAGGAAACAGTGCCCATTGTGTGAGATGGTCTCACACAAGTGTCAGTGCTGAGTGGGTAAATTCCACATCTAACCGAATGAACTACTGAAACCATCACAGCCCAATTCACTATGCCCCATAGGATGAGAACACACAAACCTTTCGATATGGACGATGGAGGAGAGAGTCAAAAGCTTCAAATTCCTGGGAGTGCATATTTCTGAAGATTTTTATTGGACCAGCACACTGATGGAATTATAGAGAACGCACATTAACGCCTAGACTTCCTGAGAATATTGCGGAGATTAAGAAAGCCAGAGAGGACTCTATTGAACTTCCACAGGATTACAGTAGTGAGCATATTGACTGGTTACATCATAGCCTGCTTCGGCAACTTGAACACCTAGCAGCGAAGAAGACTGCAAAACACTGCCTGAGTCCATCATGGATACTGACCTCCCCACCATCAGGAACAGGTTCTTCCCTACAGTCATCAGGCTATTAAACACTATAACCAAATAAGCTCTGAACCACATAGACTTGTGGGCATTGATTTTATCTTTTTGTACTGTTATTGTTTGGTTTTATGTGCATGTGAGTGTGTATGTTCTCACACTGAACTTTTTATTCATTTATTATATAATTTACAGAGTATTATGTGTTGTATAAATTCTGCTGAGATGTTGCAAGAAAGAATTTCATTGTTCTGTCTGGGACATACGACAATGAAACACCCTTGGCATTCCAACACCCTCAGTACCTCATTGGTCACTCAACACTACCCACTGGCTGTTGTTGCAAGCTTCACGTCTCACAGTTTGTACACATGCCATTGGATTCATCACCTTGAGGCATTGCACTGCATTGGGACGCCCACTTACCTATCCATTGATGAAGAAGATGGCTCATAATCAGAGATGGCAGGAGCTCAGAGAATCCCTGCAATGAATAATGGGTAGGCTGCTTAGGACTGAGATGAGTGTGGAAGAAAATATGAATACCAGGTTTAGAAGAGGTTTGTGGGAATCGGAAATAAGATTAGTGGTATTACCTCTTGTGTTGAAGGGTGGATGGTAAATATAAACATGAAATAGTAGATGGAGATAAGGAAGCTTGTTTCTCTCAGCAGTGTGTTATAGTAGACCACCCGCGCCCCCCTACTGCTGGTAGCGTAGATATGTTGCAGTAAATGGGGGTTTATGATTGGCTCGGAGAGGGGATGGTGGCATGGTCCGCCTAAAAGGTGAGATAGAATAATGTTAAGATGCCCTTGTGTTGCGGCAGCCCGACTCGGGGCTGAGGCGGCGTTCCGGCGGCGGCCCGACTCGGGGCTGTGGTGGCATTCCGGCAGTGTGTTATAGTAGACCACCCGCGCCCCCCTACTGCTGGTAGCGTAGATATGTTGCAGTAAATGGGGGTTTATGATTGGCTCGGAGAGGGGATGGTGGCATGGTCCGCCTAAAAGGTGAGATAGAATAATGTTAAGATGCCCTTGTGTTGCGGCAGCCCGACTTGGGGCTGAGGCGGCTTTCCGGCGGCGGCCCGACTCGGGGCTGTGGTGGCATTCCGGCAGCGGCGACCCGACTTCGGAGGTTCGGCCGCGGGCCAGTGGACGACATTGTCGGGAGCTCGCAGGTCACAGAAATAGCTTATAACTTCCCCCATCCGGCCAATCTCCATTTGTGCGATCAGCTAGATCACATTGGATACCAGGAAAGAGTCTCCCCCGGTTGAATAAACTCGAACAATTAACAGCTTGTTTGTTTTTTGGGGTCCCGGGATTAGGAATGATGGTCCACCTCTCTCAAAACCAAAGGGATGGATTTGAGATGGGAGACATTTCTGAGTCACACTTGACCGTAGCTACTAGACCTCCAGCAACAGCAGATGAAATAGGAGAGATGATAAAAAGGCTGAAGGACAAACAGTCAATTCATTTTTTAAAGTTGCCAATGGTTAAAGAAAAGATCCAGATTGGCTCTATAATGACACGGAAGGAAAGATTACATGGGTCAGAGAGAAATGAGATGCCATTTTTGAAAAGAAACAGCCGCCTACTGAGGATCCGCCAAGGGTACCAATGGCTCTGATCCAAGTACCCTCTGAACTATGGGCAAAGCATAAGGATCATGTGGGGCAAGTGCGTTCAGCCCCTGAACAAAAAGGGTGCTGCCTTGCCATGTTTAAAACAGTATTGACTGACCCCGGAGGCCGAAGATGGGATAGCTAGTATAGTCATCATGTCTTTATTACAACAAGGAGTATTAGTGAAAATCGCATAGTCCATGTAATACTCCTATTATGCCAATCCCGAAAGTGGGAAAATGTAGTGAATGGCGTTTTGTCAAGGACCTGAGAGCTATTAACAAAATATTGATTCCTATCACTTCCTTAGTATCAAAGGGGTTTGGAACCAGGGTCCTGGCTTAAGAACATGGAGGGGGAAAAAGACCGGTAGTCTATTATTCCGTGGCTTTACCAGCTGTAGTAAATGGCATGCCAACCTGCTTGAGAGCTGCAGCGGCGACGGCTGCAATGATAGAAAAATCAATCCCCATCGTTCTTGATCACCCGTGTGTAGTGATTGTTCCTCATGCCATGATGTTATTATTGAACTCAGCAGCTACACAGCATTTCACAGCCGCTAGAAGAACAGGATATGAAGTTATCCTTCTATCAGATCCGAACTATACTTATCAGCGATCACCTGCTATAAACCCAGCTACCTTTGTACCACTGCCAGAAGAAGATTGTCTATTGCTTGTAGAAGCTGCTGCCACTCCCCAGCTGGACTTAGAGTCATCCAATTGATAATCCTCACCTGGTCTTATTTACTGATGGATCTTCACACCGACCTAGCAATGACAGATTATTAGCAGGATATGCAGTGGTCACGCCACACCAAGTGCTGGAGGCGTACGCTTTACCATCCAGAACGTCCACTCAGGCAGCTGAGCTGTATGCCCTGACTCGTGCCTGCATATTGGCAAAAGATAAAAGTGCTAATATCTACACCGATTCTCGCTATGCGTTTGGGGTTGTACATAACTTTGGGCAGTTATGGAAAAATAGAGGATTCATCACATCAACAGGAAAGACTATTAAGCATGATGAACTGGTCTTAAATTTATTGGATGCTATTCAATTGCCACGGCAAATTGCAGTTATTTAATGCGAGGCTCATACATCATCGGATGATGATGTATCAAAGGGAAACAGGTCAGCTGATTATGTAGCCAAACAGATTGCTCTCAGGCAAACCCCGCAATTACAAGCGGCTAAAATTAAGTCTGCAGCACAAAGAAAGCTCCCGAGTAGCATTGATGTAACCCAGTTAAAGGACGCCCAGAGCCTAGCATCACTCCAGAAAAAGAATTCCTGGAGCAAAGCAGGGTGTTATCAAGACCCCATGGTCTGGGTCCACCCTGATGGTCGGGTAGTTTGCCCCAGAAGCCCATTTTTGTCCCTGTCTCGCCTAGCCCATGGACAGGTTTACATGTGAAATGGGGTGGATTGTACACACATTGATAAGGTTGCAAGAACATGTCTGGTGTGTCAACAAAATAATAGAGGGAAGATTCCTGCAAAATTTGATCACCTACCACAACCTGAAATGCCTTTTGAGAATTTGCAAATTGATTTTGTACATGCAACTGATTAATGAGAGAAAATATTAAAATCGTTTCTTACTACAATATAAGTATTGATCATAAAGATCAACAAGGAGGGAATGGTAGTTCATTTTGCTTGGAATTGAACAAGATAACGAAAGGGTTTTTGGATGTGACAATTGTCATCTCTCGTTGACCAGGTGTAGAAGAGCTTTGTGGGAATTGGCAAAAGAAGATTAAACGTATTACCTCTTGTCTATGAATGTGTTGAAGGGTGGATGATAAATGTAAACATGAGATAGTAGACGGTGATAAGGAAGCTTGTTTCCCGCGTCCCCTACCACTAGTAGCGTGGATATATGTTGCAGTAAATGGGGGTTTGTGATACGTAGCTCTTAGGGCAAACGGAAACAAGGGATATGGTGAGAAAGCAGGAACGGGGTACTGATTTTGGATGATCAGCCATGATCACATTCAATGGCGGTGCTGGTTCGAAGAGCCGAATGGCCTACTCCTGCACCTATTTTCAACGTCACTTTATTTCTATGTCTATCTACTGCACCAGGGCAGCACTCTGGAACAGCAAATAGGCCTGGGTTCTGCCCTGATCTCCAGTGCTGTCTGTGTGGAATTTGCACGTTCTCCCTACAAACCAGGAGGGTTCCATAGACCTGTGAGTTGGGAAGTTAATTGGCAGCAGTAAATTGCTCCTAGTGTGTAGGTGATTGGTAGGATTTTGGGAAAATTGGTGGGAATATGGAATAAAAAATGGGATCAATATAGGATTAGTGCAATGGATGGCTGATGGTCAGTGTGGACTCGATGGGTGAAGGACCTGTTTCTGTGTTGCATCTGATGCCATAATTCCATGAATCTATGAGGATATCTGATATTGGGATGAGCCACTTGTTACACAACAGGCAAGACTCTGGCATGCAGATCGTGGAGCGGACTCACAGTTCCAGTAACCTGGGTTCAATCCTAGCCTCAGACGCTATCTGTGTAGAGTTTACGGGTTCCCCATGTGACCATGTGGGTTCCCTGAATGTTCAGGTTTTCTCCAAATCCAAATGCTGTGCCAGTTTGTAGATTAATTAGCCATTAATATTATCCCTGGTGTAGATGGGCGGTAGGAAATGTTCTTCCTATTTCTCCTCACCTTTATTACAACCCAATATATGCTCTCTTGAATACTCATGGACTACTGCCAGACCAGCTAGATGTAAAAGAGGAACATTGGAATGAAGATGAAAACTCACTTCAATCTCATACTTGCAGCCACCAATTCATACACTGGCAGTCTGCTGGCAGCTTGTTCCATGTACTCACCACCATCTGCACGAAAATGTTCCCTCTCAGGTTCCTGTTAAATCTTTCCCTATTCACCTTAAACCTATGTCATCTGGTTCTTGATTCCACTACGCTGGGCTAAAAAAATGTACATTCATCCTATTTATTCTTCTCATGATCTTATACACGTCTATAAGATCACTCCTCAGCCTCCTGTGCTCCCAAGTACTAGATTCCTAGCCTGTCCAGCCTCTCCCTATATCTCAGGCCCTCAGTCCTGGCAACATCCTCGGAGATCTTCTCTGCACTCCTTCCAGCTTAATAACATCTCTGCTATAGCAGGGTGACTAAAACTGAACATGGTACGCCAAATGTGTCCTCACCGGCATCTTGTGAGCTGTAACATGACATCCCAACTTTGATACTCAATACATTGGCTGATGAAGGCCAATATAGTGAAAGCCTTCTTGGCCACCCTATCTACCTGTGATGCCACTTTAAAAGAACAATGTACCTGCATCCTAGAGCTCCTTGCTCTACAACTCTGCTATCTATCTCATTGGAGACCCTCAGACTATCGTTGACCGGACTTTGCTGACTTTGTCTTGCACTTAATGTTATTAAAGTTATTCCCTTCATCATGTACCTGTACACTGTGGATGGCTCGATTGCAATTATGTACTGTCTTTCTGCTGACTGGTTAGCACGCAACAAAAGCTTTTCATTGTATCTCGGTACACATGGCAATAAACTAAGCTCATAAACTAAACACAACTCAATCCACCTGGTTTTGCCATTTCATTGCGAAGGTCCTGTCTTACCGACATTAATCATTTATCACCCCACTTGTCCAACTAACCAGGATCATCAGTAATTTTTGATAAACATGTTCACGATCTACTCTACAGTCACCTTTAGTGTCAATGAGAGAGATAGAGAGAGAGAGAGAGAGAGAGAGAGAGAGAGAGAGAGAGAGAGAGAGAGAGAGAGAGAGAGAGAGAGAGATTGAGAGAGAGAGCGATGGTGTGTCAGTGTGAGGGAGATGAGTGTGGCAGTGAGAGAACGAGATTAAGTGTGTCAGTGAGAGAGACACAGATGGAATGGGTCAATAAGAGCGAGAGATGGAGTGGGTCAATAAGGGAGAGAAGGAGGAGCGTTCAGTGCGATAGACAGAGAAGGAGTGTCAGAGAGAGCGATTGTATATGTGAGAGGGAGATGGTGTAAGTTAGAGAGAGATGGAGTGTGTCAGTGAGAGAGAGAGATGGTTTGTCACTGAGAGAGATAGAGTGTGTCAGTGACAAAGAGAGAGATGGACTGCATCAATGAGCAAGATGGAGTGTGCTGGCAAAAACAAACCATGAAATGTGCCGAGAGAGAGAGAGAGAGAGAGAGAGAGAGAGAGAGAGAGAGAGAGAGAGAGAGAGAGAGAGAGAGAGAGAGAGAGAGAGAGAGAGAGAGAGAGAGAGAGAGAGAGAGAGAGAGAGAGAGAGAGAGGGAGAGGGAGAGGGAGAGGGAGAGAGAGAGAGATAAAAAGCAGTGGGTGGTGAATGGCAGGGAGAATGTGAAGGGATATTAGGAATGGGTTGGTAATTTCTGAGTGAGAAAGAGATGGAGGCAGTCAGTGGGAAAGAGAGGTGGAGTGCGACAGTGAAAGATGGAATGTGTCAGTGAAAGATAGAGAGATGCGCTGTGTCTAGTTTAGTTTAGTTCAGTTTAGTGTAGAGATACAGCACGGAAACAGGCCCTTCGGCCCACCAAGTCCGCACCGACCAGCGATTCCCGCACATTAACCTATCCTACACACACGAGGGACAATCTTTACATTTACAGTGTGGGAGGAAAACAAAGATCTCGGAGAAAACCCACGCAGGTCACGGGGAGAACGTACAAACTCCGTACAGACAGCACCCGCAGTCGGGATCGAACCCGGGTCTCTGGCGCTGCATTCACTGTAAGGCAACAACTCTACCACTGCGCCACCGTGCCGCCCATCAGTGAATGAGAGAGAGAGAGAGAGAGAGTCGGAAACAGGCCCTTCGGCCTAACTTACGCTGATGATAACTTATGCCCCATCTACACCAGTCCCTCCTGCCTATGTGTGGTCCATATCTCTCTCAACTTTTCCTACCGTTCTACCCGCCCCAATGTCTGCTGAATGTTGATGTAGATCTCTTTTAATTGGTGTTACTCTGCACAATTACTCCGATTAGTTTGAACACTCCCACATGTAAACAAGGGTGGTAATAACTTCAGAAACTAGCCGTGAGAGTCAGGTATAAATATATTGGTACTTCACCAGGATGGAAATCTGAGCGAATCCAGTCCCACCAACACACACACAGGGCACAAGTGGAGAGGAAAAGACTACAAAAAGTAGTAAACACTGCCCAGTCCATCATCGGCTCTGACCTTCCTTCCATCGAGGGGATTTATCGCAGTCGCTGCCTCAAAAAGGCTGGCAGTATCATCAAAGACCCACACCATCCTGGCCACACACTCATCTCCCTGCTACCTTCAGGTAGAAGGTACAGGAGCCTGAAGACTGCAACAACCAGGTTCAGGAATAGTTACTTCCCCTCAGCCATCAGGCTATTAAACCTGGCTCGGACAAAACTCTGATTATTACCAACCACTTTCTGTTATTTGCACTATCAGTTTATTTATTCATGTGTGTATATATTTATATCATGGTATATGGACACATTTATCTGTTTTGTAGTAAATGCCTACTATTTTCTGTGTGCTTAAGCAAAGCAAGAATTTAATTGTCCTATACAGGGACACATGACAATAAACTCACTTGAACTTGAACTTGATTTCCCAACATGTGTGCCTGGATTGGAAGGCTGGAGAAATAACTTCATCAGCCTGGCCCCAGCTCGGTGTGAACTCACTAATGTTATTTTGTGGGGCTGAGTGATCGGTGACAGGGAAAGGGAACAGTGAGAAACTGTTATGAAATGTAAGATAGCCGCAAAAAGCTGGAGTAACTCAGCGGGTCAGGCAACATCTCTGGAGAAAAGGAATAGGCGATGTTTTGGGTTGAGACCCTGCTTCAGACTGGGTCTGCTGTATGATGAAGGGTCTCGACCCAAAACATCACCTAATCCTTTTCTGCAGAGATGCTGCCTGACCCGCTGAGTTACTCCAGCATTTTGTTTCTATCTTCGGTGTAAACCAGCATCTGTAGTTCCTTCCTCTGCACTTGTTACGATTATTAGTTTTCTTTAAGGGGCTGTCCCACTGCGGCGACCTAATTGGCGAGTTTAGAAGAGTTTAGGAGAGTTTGAAAAAGTGTCATGTTGAAGACCTCCTTCAACCTCCTTCGACTATGTTGAAGACTAGCTTCGGGAAAATTGGACACCGTATAGTGGAGAGTGAAGACGATCTCCTTCGACCTCCCTTCGACCTCCCTTCGACCTCCCTTCGACCTCCCTTCGACCTCCCTGCGACTATGTTGAAGACTATCTACGGCTACCTTTGACTACCTTTGATTACCTTCGACGACCCTCGACACCTACAAATAATATGCCAACCTACTACGACCTACTTCGACTAAACCTATGAGTAAATAAATATCGATATTTTCCATGGCAACCTTTTTTTACTCACGGGCATTTTTCAGCAACCTAGCAGAGTCCTCGAGTATGTGGGGACTACTCTCGAGCATGAAGGAGAGTTATAAAGACCTCCTAGGACCTCGTGTCGACCATGCTGCGAGTATGAGCCGAGGGCAAATTCTTCTAAACTCGCCAATTAGGCCGCCGCAGTAGGACAGCACCTTTACTTGACTTTAGTTGTGTTTAGTTTAGTTTAGTTTATTATTGTCATGTGTAGCAAGGTACCGTGAAAAGCTTTTTGTTGTGTGCTATCCAGTCAAAGTAAAGACTACAGATGATTACATTCAAGCCAACCACAGTATACAGGCAAAGGGTACAACATATAGTGTCGGATAAAGTCTGATTACATATAGGTCAAATGTCTCCAATGAGGTAGATTGGAGGTCAGGACTGCACCAACACAAGGGCTAGATGGATGGAAACTACTTCTTCTGGCCAGGAAATCCATGACTACAGGACATGATTTGAAAATGAGAAGCATGCTTTTTTGGAGTGAAGTCAGGAAAAGCATACATGTGGAAATCTCAAGCCAAGCAGACACAGGAGGTAATGGGTATGAGGTTAACTAAACCTTTTAATAAGAGATTGATTTTATTAACCAAAATTCTTCTCCGATATCAATGTTGCTTCACCCTCCACATTTATTAGATGAGATGTCCAGCAACTTCTGCTTTATTTTGGATTTTCACCAATATTTTGTTTATGGTCTTCTACTCTCTTAAGGCTTTAGCAAGCTTTTACAACTTACCGCTTTGGTTGGAGTGCCAGCACCTTGCGGAGAACAGATGACTGTCCTGTGGATCCCTCTTGAAAGAAGACCTTCCAAGGTAATTCAACCCATCACCACTGTAAGGGACAGTGTCCAAATACTATGGTGACGTATGGTGGCTTGAATGTTGATGTAGGTGCCTTTTAATTGTTGTTACTCTGCACAATTTCTCCGATTGGTTTGAACACTCTCACATGTAAACAAGGGTGGTAATAACTTCAGATACTAGCTGCGAGAGTCAGATATTCATATATTGGTGCTTCACCAGGATGGAAATCTGAGCGAATCCAGTCCCACAAACACACACAGGGCACGAGTGGCCATGTCACAATATGGGACAAGGGAGGACAAGGGACCTGCCCCTCTTATATTTCATGGGACCCTTGCTTGTGCTGTAACTGAACACTGAAATACAATGCAGAGTGAATTAGGATTTAAAATTTAGGAGGTGACTCTTAATCCCAGTCTCATTATTGGATAGGCAGAATATGTTCTGCTGCCTGTCAAAAAGCAATCCCTGAAACTTGAAATAAACCATAAAATTCTGGAATTATTCAGCAGGGCAGGCAGCAACCATGAAAAAAGGAGCAAGGTTTATGTCACAGAGTTGATGAACTGTTTGCAGAATTCTATGAAAGGTAGTCAATGTGAAACACTAGCCCTGTTTCTTGCCTCACAGATGCTGCATGACTTTCCCAGAGTTTAGAATTTCCTCTTTGGTAGACATGCTTCACAGAGGTGTTAATCCTGGATAAATTGGAGCAGCCATGGTATTAAAATTGAGTAAGGGCCGATGTACTGCCAGGCCATTTTGGTCAAGTTAAATGTGCCTTTGCAAAACGAGACAAGCTGCTGAATTGTGCCAGTTTGTCGGTGGCCTAGATAAGTGCTGCAGAGATAGAATGGGACATCTGCAGATGTCTTACAATGAGATGTAAAATGCATGGAACTAATTGGGTCAATGCAAACCAGATATACTTAATTTAAATAATGTTGCAAAGCCTTATTTGGATAGTCGTTGATTGGTTGAAATGTTAAGCTTTGGCTGGGTTGCCTGAATCTTAGGGCAGATGTTGCATTATTCATTTCTTTCTAGAAGTTCCTTTCGAGCTTGATAACTTTAGGGATTAAAAGAAAGGAGTGATGGATTTAGGAATTCTTTTTCGGTTGTTCAGAGACATGGGGAAAAGCATAGACAAGATATGACAGAAGATGCTAGGAGCCCATTGCAAATCATGTGCAATGAGTTCCCTCACAAGGCAGAGAAATTAAGAGATTTGTCAGGAGCGCTATATAAAAAAATTAGGAAACAAGCTATGGCTGCTGGGGGAGCATTAGAACAGTAAAAGGGATAAAATACATAGAACAAATCATTTGGCAGCATTGTAATAGTGAGAGTGCAAAGGAATTAATAGGATTATGGAAGAAATATTACGAGGAACGAAAGGCGAATAAAGAGGTTAGGAGGATGGCGAGTTGGGAAAAAGAGATTTCTATACTTGGAATAGAACTGAAAGAAGTGAAGTAGATCGACCTCCAGACAGTAGGAAGGACAGGAGTGGAGATGAATGAAAAAAACATGGGAAAGGGACGAGGTAGATCTCCTGGAAGGAAACTAGTCCCTGTAAATTTAAAGTTTAGGGATCCAATGGTTGGTGCTGACTTCAAGGGGGAAGGAGATGAATATTTGGAAGAATGGACAAATGTTAATGCTAGTGGAAGCTCACAGCTCCCACCATGTTCCTCTTGCGTTTCCCAGGCTTCACTCGCATCTTGTATGACTTGTGTCTGTAATAAATATTTAAGTCTGCAGAATCTATAACAACTCCAGCAGATTCTACATCTGAGCTGATTCTACCGATAGCAGAGACTGCGGTGCCAGATTCTTTGACTCTATCCACTCCACCATTAATAGATTGTCCAGTAGCTTATGGCACCTGGAGTAGAACGAAAGGGTTAGCCCCGGAATTTAAAGAAAAGGAAGGTAGGATAGATATCGTGTAACCGCCAGAATATTTCTGTGATCCACAACCTAGACAGATTATATGAGCAGGGAGAAAGAGGAACGACTTATTCGGACAGTATCGAGAACCCTCTAGTGAACGGGAAGACTCATCTGAGAGTGAGACAGTGATCAAAGATACTGAGATAGATTTTGAGGTAACTGAAAGTCTACAAATTTAACAGATATTCCATAGGCATTTCCCAGTGAGGGAAGTGTTGAGTACAGCCTTTGATTCGACCAGCGCTGTAGTTATGAACAATCCCTGTACCACAGACATCCATACTCCGTGGAAGCCCCATGAAATAATGGCAGTACTAAACAAAACCGCTGATAGAGAGAAGTCACCTGCTGCCTTTATAGATTATTTAAGAACCACGATGCGTATATATCATGCAGATTCCCGAGATTTATGGGAGACCATACAACAAATAATTACTCCAGCTGAAAACACCAAATTTCTAGTAGCCCTAGGGCACACAACATATGAAGCCTTGGCAAACATAGTAGTGGATGATAGTGCAAGAGAAGAGGCTGTTTTAACGGCCCTTGCAAACACTCTTCAAAAGCCAAGTGATTTAACATGAATTCTGGAAATAAAACCAGAAAGGAGAATTGTAATAATAATCTGGGTAGTCTGGAACTCTAATTTCTTCCATCCCATTCCATTCCTTGCTAACATTTGGGGACTCCATGGACAGATTAATTTTTAGAACGATTCTCAAAATTATATATGGACCAATCAGGTGACTTAAACTATCAAAATGCAGCATGTTCCCCACAGTATTGTGCCATCTTATTGAATTGTCTCCCCACTACAGTAGCGGACTCAATTAAGACTGATAACAGGGACTGGACTGAGAACCGTGCCAGTCAAATGGCCAGAGCTGTGAGGCACTATTGGAAGGATGGTAGGGAAGAGGAAATTTATCCTGGAACTAGAACAGAAACTGAACATATGGCCAAGAAGGAGGAACCAAGCTATGGCTCATGTCCATGGAGTCCCCAAATGTTAGCAAGGAATGGAATGGGATGGGAGAAATTAGAGTTCCAGACTACCCAGATTATTATTACAATTATACTCCCAATTTGGAACCCATTTCCACTGGAACCAAGGGGTAAAAGAAATTCAACCACATTGCCTAATCAATGTTACACTTGTGGGGGAATGGGACACTGGAGTCGAGCCTGTCCGACAAGGGAGCGAGCGACAGAGGGGGGTCAAAGAAGGAATTTCCAGGATCATGAAGAAATTAGGGATCCTAGAGGATATAGAGATATCCGAGATCCCAGGAACTATAGGAGGACCTTCAATTCAAGTATTGGGACCCGAGAGAACAGAGAGGGAGCTGGTTCGAATGTCAGGAACCAAGAAGCCACACACCGTTTACTCAAACCAATCGATTTTCTCAGTCCTGACTTACCAACTTGTCCAGGAATTGTGGACTTGAAAATATAACCCCTATCCTAGAACCCCCTCAAGTAATTTACCAGAATGAAAGAATTGGATATATTATCATAGTAAAAACTGAAGATCACATAAGATAAAATTGTAAACTACCTTAGTCCAAGGAAACTCCTTAAAGCACAGAACATTGTACATTTTGGAGCTTGTTATAACTTTACACAATTAGGTCCTAGGAGTAAGGAGTGCCCATCCAAAAGACAGAATATATCAGACTGGAAGAGAAATCAAGGGGCAATAAAGAAATTAAGGAATGAACAAAGGAGCTGGTGTCAAAAAGGATAAAACTGAAGGGAACTAAACTGGCACTAGGTAAAGAAGAAATGAATTTATTGCGCAGGAGGTATGGGAGTAGGGATAGGAGCCATTGTAATAACTTGTTACAAAGTTGTTGTGCCTGCAGGACAGTGTTACTTACAACGCCACTATCTGGGGAGTGAGGTAAAGAGTATGTGGACCCTTAAGAACGGGCAGAAGACACAGCTCAGGTACGGTGTGTGGCCTTTATCTCCATCCAGGTCGCTCCCCAGAGACAAACACCAACAAAGAAGAAGAAATTATACTCTACTGTCCCTTTAGTATACCATCTGGGAAAGGTCAACAAATAAAGAAGGCTGCTCCTCGGTATTCCTACTCCTTTGGAACTAACATCGAGGAGGAAGAAGATAGCTACCCTAGTGCCCAACTTTGACATACCATATATTTGGCACCAGTATAGGAAAAGAAAAGAACAATATCCAAAATTTTCTAAAAAATACAGACAACCTATGAAGACTAATGGGGCAAGCTCCAATTTTAAGAATTGAATTAGAAATTTGAAAATTGAATATTCCTCTGTGGTTCGGAGGCAAGATACTTACTTGGCGCCCTAATTTAGTTATTAAAAATAAATTGATTTGAAAAGGGCTTGTGGGATATAGTCTTAAAATAATTAGAGAATTGATTGCTGACATGGCATTCTTCTCTTGTCTCACTCATAGGAGGATAATCAAAGATGGGACGGAACTATTTAGTGGCTATCAAGAAAGGGACAGACCACAGCGGATATCAGAAGTTAAGAAATACTCTGGGAGCGTATGGTGGTGGTGTAGAATGATGAGGGATACTGCAAGTTTAGATGACGAGTTCCCCTCGGAGAGGTCAATACTAACTATCCAGAAAGTTGCTCAGTGGTAAAAGAAAACTATTCATAAGGAAGAATCCCTATTGCCTGCGAGTCATACAATGGACTGGAAAAGTGATGTTGAATTAGAAGTACTAGGGGAATAGGTACTTGCATCAGAGTCGATGTATTTGACCGGCGGATCTACATTTGTCTAACCCTTGATGGTAAAGCGGCTCCTATTGTCAAGGTGTAAAGAAATTGTCCCGAGATTCAGCATTCTTAATTGGCCTTATAATAAAATGACAACATATGGAAATTAATTGATTAAATTTGAACAGCTGGGAATTCCACAGGAATTGGACTGAATTGTGTTATTGACCACAAGCTGTGGAATGAGAAGGGTGAGACAGACCCCAAGACTTAAAATATTAAATTGAAGGCTGAGACTGAATTTGGTTGAATTGAAACAGCCCTCATGGTTTGCTTTAAATAGGGAAATCTGGACTGAGCCCAGCTGAAATTTATATGAGAAACCATAATCAGATATACATTGAAGAACATCGTGTGAATACGGAGAGGGCTGATTAGTGTTGATCCTAGGATAGGAAAGATTAATAGAATAGCGATAGTAAATAGAAAAAGGACTTGTGAATGATAGAATAGTATTGTATGGGAAAGCATTAGTGCATGAACTGTAACGTGCTTTGTACCAAGTTTTCCAGGAATTATAGGTTATAGGTTCAATCATAGATGGAGTACAGAGGGATTGACAACGCAGATGGATGGGATTCACACCCACGAAAACTCGGGAGGTGAAGACTCATCAGACGAAACTTGTGAAGCTACGCCCATGAAAACCCTGGAAGCTTGATGAGATTCTGGGAAGAGACATCATCATCTTGTCATTGTTAATAGATTGATAATGCAATAGTCACCCATCTTTATCTGATTATCTAATTATTGGGTTATCGTAAATGATGGTTTATCATATATGATAAAAGGAAGGAATGTTAATCCTGGTTAAATTGAAGCAGCCATGGTATTAACATTGTGTAAGGGCTGATGTACTGCTAGCCCATTTTGGTCAAGTTAAATGTGCCTTTGAAAACGAGACAAGCTGCTGAATTGTGCCAGTTTGACTGTGGCCTAGATATGAGCTGCAGAGAAAGAATGGGACATCTGCAGAAGTCTTACAATGAGGTGTAAAATGCATGGAACAGATTGGTTCAATGCCAACCAGATATACATAGTTTAAAGAATGTTGCAAAGCATTATTTGGATAGTTGTTGATTGGTTGAAATTTTAAGCTTTGTCTGGGTTGCCTGAATCTCAGGACACTTGTTGCATTATTCATCTGTGTTAACTTCTTTCTAGAAGCTCCTTTCAAATACAATGTATTGGTTACTATGTTATTGGGTTGGGGAACTGTCCATCATGTACTGTTATAATCGATATGTGTTATTGGACTGTACAGAGACCACTCCCATTTGGTTCGGCTCCTCAAGGTTCGGGGACCTATAAAAGATAGCTCCCATGAGGTCCAATATCGATCTTCTGGAAGAACGCTTGGGAATGCATGACCTTTACAAGTGTCTCTGTTTGCACAAGGCTGGAAGGGCTTTGCCAAGCAGATACAAGCATCGAACCCGTGGTGGTTAGGTTTTATATAGGGGAATTGTTACTGTGTGATCCAAAATAAAGTTTAGTTGCTCAAGTGCTTGATTCAGTATTTTATTGACTGAAACTAGACTGGGGGGGGCTTAGAACGAGCTATTTACAGAGGCACCTGCCTAAATGAACCTAAACAAACTCCAACATAACACTGGTGCAAATTCCATGCCATCTTACACTTAATATGCACTCATGTAGCAAAGCGTGTAACAACCCATTCATGATCATATTTAGGGTCTTGAATTCAGGTGACATATGTAAAAATAAGTGTAAGTGTGTGTGTGTGTGTGTGTGTGTGTGTGTGTGTGTGTGTGTGTGTGTGTGTGTGTGTGTGTGTGTGTGTGTGTGTGTGTGTGTGTGTGTGTGTGTGTGTGTGTGTGTGTGTGTGTGTGTGTGTGTGTGTGTGTGTGTGAATATGAATAAGGTAGACACAAAATGCTGGAGTAACCCAGCGGGTGAGGCAGCATCTCGGAAGAGAAGGAATGGGCGACGTTTCAGGTCGAGACCCTTCTTCAGTCAGGGGTGGGGGTGGGACAAAGATAGAATGTAGTCGGAGACAGTAAGACTAGTGGTAGAACTGGGAAGGGGAAAGGGATGGAGAAAGAAAGCAAGGGCTATCTGAAGTTAGAGGTCAATGTTCATACCGCTGAGGTGTAAACTACCCAAGTGAAATATGAGGTGCTATTCTTCCAATTTGCACTGGGCCTCACTCTGACAATGGAAGAGGCCCAGGACAGAAAGGTCAGATTGGGAAAGGGAGGCGGAGTTGAAGCGCTGAGCCAACGGGAAATCAGATATGTTAAGACGGACTGAGCGGATGTGTTCAGTAAAACGATTGCCGAGCCTGCACTTGGTCTCACCGATGTGGAGAAGTTGACATCTGGAACAGCAGATACAATAGATGAGGTTGGTGGGAGGTGCAAGTGAACCTCTGCCTCACCTGGAAAGACTGTTTAGGTCCTTGGATGGAGTCGATGGGGGAGGTAAAGGGACAGGACTTCTCTGAATCCCATGCGGTTGCAGAGAAAGTACCTGGGGAGGGGGTGGTTTGGGTGGGAAGGGACGAGTTGACCAGGGAGTTTCGGAGGGAATGGTCTCTGCGGAGAGCAGAAAGGGGTGAGGATGGGAAGATGTGGCCAGTAGAGGGATCACGATGGAGGTGGCAACATTGTTGGAGGTTTATATGCTGCATGCAACGGCTGATGGGATGGAAGGTGAGGACAAGGGGAACTCTGTCCTTGTTACGAATGGGGGGATGGGAAGTAAGAGCGGAATATATATATTTATATATTTATATACCAGGTGGCACCGTCAGCGATGGTAGCCTCGCCAACTATCTTTTCGTATTTTTTGTTTAGATGGTGCGTTTTAAATGTTTGTGTTCATGTTCTCTGGTTTGTTTTATGTGGGGGTGGGGGAGGGGGTCGGGGTCGGGGGAAACTATTTTTCAATCTCTTACCTTGCCGGGGATGGGACTGTTTTCCAGATCGTATCTCCGGTCGCTCTGCGGCCTAACATCATGGAGCTGGCAGCCTTGCTCGAGACAGACCTTGAGCCCCACCACGGGTTTGTGGACTTAACATCGGAGCCGATCCCTTGCCTGGGATCGACGCTCCAACCGCAGCCTGCGGATTTCACCATCGAGGAGCTCGCAGTCTCGGGTAGAGACTGATGTCGAGAAGCTCCAATCCACACGAGGTTCGACCAGCCCCAACCCGGGGTCCGATCGCCCGGCATGGGGGAGCTGAGATCCCCTCGATGCAGGAGCTTGATTGCCCCGACGCGGAGGGCTCGATCGCCGGCTGCGGGAGGAAACGTCAATGGAAGGCTCAATGCCCCCGACCGCGGGAGAACAAAGAAAAGAAGAAGATTTAAATTTTTTTCGCCTTCCATCACAATGAAGAATGTGGAGGAGTCAATGTGGTGGATGTTTATGTTAAAATGTATTTTGTGTATCTTGTTGCTTTTTATTTGTATGACTGTACAGCAAATCAAATTCCTCGTATGTTGCAAAACATACTTAGATAATAATGTATGATTATGATTATGATTATATAAGTATATATAATATATAAAATTATATATATATATAATTTGGAAAGTTTATATAAAAACTTCATAGATATATAATATATATATATGCTTTCCAAATAATCCATCATTAACTTAGCTTTTTTTTTGTTTCAAGAGAGATAAATTGCTGTCAGGCAGGATCAGGGAGACTTCATGGAGATGAATAGCCTATTCTTAATATTTTCCACACACACTCCACCAATGTAAGTTGGTGATTAAGTATTCTTCCCTGAGTCTGACTTGCATATTAACCATATTCTAGTCGATTTACACTGCATTCCAGTATATTCCATTAATAATATTCTGTGTGGTAAATTGATTTATAATTTTGGCGCTCCCTATAATTGTAACCTCCTCTAGCCTTCAGAGAATTCTCTGCCCCTTGACTCTTTTTCTTTGTCTTCCTTGCACCCTTACTTTCATAATCCACATTAACTAAGGCTTTAGTTGCCTGGACCCTTGAGTTCACAACCTGAGCAACTCTTCCTTTAAGATATTTCTTAAAAACCAACAATTTGACAAATTCCAAATTTGAGCGAGGACATTCATGCTATTGAGGGAGTGCAGCATAGGTTCACAAGGTTAATTACCAGGATGGCGGGACTGTCATATGTTGAAAGAATGGAGCGACAGGGTTTGTATACACCGGAATTAGAAGGATGAGAGAGGATCTTATTGAAACATATAAGATTATTGAGGGATTGGACACGCTAGAGGCAGGAAACATGTTCCCAATGTTTAAGGGGTCCAGAACCAGGGGCCATGGTTTAAGAATAAGGGGTAGATCATTTAGAACGGAGATGAGGAAATACTGTATCACACAGAGAGTTGTGAATCTGTGGAATGCTCTGCCTCAGAAGACAGTGGAGGCCAATTCTCTGGATGCTTTCAAGAGAGAGTTAGATAGAGCTCTTAAACATAGCAGAGTCAAGGGATATGGGGAGAAGGGAGGAACGGGGTACTGTTTGTGGATGATCAGCCATGATCACAGTGAATGGTGGTGCTGGCTCGAAGGGCCGAAATTCCCTCAATAATAAGAATGTCCTTCCTCAAATTTGGAGACCAAAACGGCAAACACTGCTCCAGGTGTGGTATCACCAGGGCCCTGTACAACTGCAGAAGGAACTCTTTGCCCCTAAACTCCTCTTGTTATGAAGGCCAACATGCCATTAGCTTTCTTCACTGCCTTCTGTACCTGCATGCTTACTTTCAGTGACTGATGTACAAGGACACCCAGATCTCGTTGTACTTCCCCATTTCCTAACTTGACACCATTCAGATAATAATCTGCCTTCCTGTTCTTGCAATCAAAGTGGATAATCTCACATTTAACCACATTAAACTGCATCTACCATGCATCTTCCCACTCACCCAACCTGTCTAAGTCACCCTGCATCCTCATAGCATTCTCCTCACAGTTCACACTGCCACCCAGCTTTGTGTCATCTGCAAATTTGCTAATGTTACTTTTAATCCCTTCATCTAAATCATTAATATATATTGTAAATAGCACCAATACCCCACTAGTCATTGCCTGCCATTCCGAAAGGGACCCATTAATCCCTACTCTTTGTTTCCTGTCTGCCAACCACTTCTCTATCCATGTCAGCACTCTACCCCCAATACCATGTGCTCTAATTTTGACCACTAATCTCCTATGTGGGACCTTATCAACGACTTTCTAAAAGTCCACCTACACGACATCCACTGGCTCTCCCTTGTCCATTTTCCTATTTATATCTTGAAAATTTTCCAGAAGATTAGTCAAGCATGATTTCCCCTTCGTAAATCCATGCTGACTCACACAGATCCTGTTACTGCTACCCAAATGTGCCGCTATTGCATCTTTTATAATTGACTCCAGCATCTTCCCCACAACCAATGTCAGGCTAACTGGCCTATAATTCCCTCTTTTCTCTCTCCCTCCTTTCTTAAAAAGTGGGATAACATTAGCTACCCTCCAATCCACAGGAACTGACCCTGCATCTGTAGAACATGATCACCAATGCGTCCACGATTTCTAGAGCCACCTCCTTAAGTACATTGGGATGCAGACCACCAGGCCCTGGGGATTTAGCAGCCTTCAGTCCCATCAGTCTACCTAACACCATTTCCTGCCTATTGTGAATTTCCTTCAGTTCCTCCGTCACCCTAGGTCCTCTGGCCACTAGTACATACAGACAGCACCCGTGGTCAAGAGTCTCTGGTGCTGTAAGGCAGCAACTCTACCGCTGCGCCACCGTGCCGCCCTGATAGTTTACATCATGGGGCAATGCTGGGCTGAGCTGTCTATCATTTGTCCAATAAGATGGTTAAACTTCCCCCTGGTGTATGTGAAACAACTGTCTGGATATGTGATGAATTGTTAATGTTATTGTTTAGCAATAAACGTGTCTGGAACACACACAGCTTCTCACCACTGGTGATAAAAGTACAAATGTGTTAAACCTTTGGCACTTGAAGTGGATCTGGGTCCCATGTGTTCCTCAATTATTCGATTTCCCCCAGCAGATGGTGCACAGACATTCCAAGAAAGCAGACTGTGATCTTTCTTAATCAGGTCGATTGTTTTAAGAATGATAACACACTGTGAGATATCATACATCAACGTTTCAATCTTTTCCTTATCATTAGAGTTGCCAAGAGTCAATAAAGCTATGTCCATCAAGAACCACACTGAAATTATCTACTTAGCTGGGATTACATTTCCTTGAATTTGTATGGACCTGCCCTGTCAGCCCACATTCTGGGAATATGGGGGAAGAGATAATCAGGCTCTACAGGATTTTCCAGCCATTACAGATAGAAGACACTGTAGGGGTCTCAATGCCCAGATTCCAAAAATGAGCGGATGACAGTGCTTCAGAAGTTGTCAGATGTAACCTTCCCCAAGATGCCCATTTCCGAATCCACGTGCGGGGAATATTATACAAGTACAGAGTATTATACAAGAAACAGAGCTGGAATCAATCATTTCATGGCGCGCACCTTTGCAGGATGTCAACGTTGGTACATCCATCTTCACAGCATGTCAATTCCAATTGCCTCGCTCTTAATTTTGGTTGGATGACTTGCCTTGAAGAACCCGATTGCCTATTTGGGTCATCAACCATTTCAAACCAATACTGAGCGATATCAGTTGGCAACTGCATATACTGGCTGTAGTCAATGTACAATATCTGCTCTGCATCGCTGGAGGCAGGCTGTTCAACTGCGGGTGTCTCAGTGGTCCTCCTGTAATTCTTTGCACTCGCCTTCACAAAGGAGTCACTGTCATCTGGAAGCTGGAAAGAATCTGAAATGGAGATAATGCTCAACTTGTAAATACTGAAGGATCTATAAGGTTTAGTTTAGTTTAGTATAGTTCAGTTTATTGTCATGTGTACAGTGAAAGTTTTTTGTTGTGATTCATGATATATAATGCATGATTCCAAGGTAGACAAAAATGCTGGGGAAACTCAGCGGGTGAGGCAGCATCTATGGAGCGAAGGAAATAGGCAACGTTTCATTTTGAAACCATTCTTCAGACCCGACCTGAAACGTTGCCTATTTCCTTTGCTCCATAGATGCTGCCTCACCCACTGAGTTTCTCCAGCATTTTTGTCTACCTTCGATTTTCCAGCATCTGGAGTTCCTTCTTAAACATAATTCCAATCCAGCCATTCACGGTGTACAGATGCGTATAGATCTTATAAATAAGGTTTATTTCCTTCCACTGACTCCACTGTACACCATCTCCCTCAGAATAGATTTCGCCACATTTTTCATTTTACATACCTTCACATAATTTTACATACCTTCATCAGGTCACCCCTCAGCTTCCTTTGCTCCAGGAGAAACAAGCCCAGCCGAACCAATCACTCGACAGAGTACTTTGCTCTTGGTCCGCCAAGACCGTTTCACTGAACACTTGCTCTCGGTCCGCCAAGTCCAATTGGATCTCCCAGTTGCTAATGATTTTAACTCCCTTTATCATTCCTACACGGACATTTCTGTCCTTGGCCTCCTCCATTGTCGGAGTGAGGCCACACGCACACTTGCAACCCAACGATATGAACATTGTATTCTCCAATTTTTAGTAAGTCCTACAACCATACAGCCCTACAGCCCATAAATACCAGAACTACCCAGTCGCTGTACATCACAGCTCTCTGCCCCTACACCCCCAGTCAATGGTATATCACTGGCAAAGTGGCACTTGGAGTAACGTGACCAGTTGTGGTCACCACACTGCAGGAAGGATGTGCTGGTGAGATGCAGAGCAATTTCATCTGATGTCGCCAGAGTTGGAGGACTAATTATGAAGCGGGATTTTGATCTTATAGAAGTGTATAAAATCATGTGATGAATAGATCGAGTAGATGCACAGAGTCTCTTGCCCAGAGAGGGTGAATCGTGGACCAGAGGACATAGGTTTAAAGTGAAGGGGGAAAGACTTAATAGGAATCCGAGGGGCAACCTTTTCATACCAAGGGTAGTGGGTGTTTGGAACGAGCTGCCAGAGGAGGTAGTTGAGGCTGAGTCTATCCCAACGTTTCAGAAACAGTTAGACAGGTACATGGGTAGGACAGGTTTGGAGGGATATGGACCAAATGCAGGCCGGTGTTGGCAAATTAGGCTGAAGGACCTGTTTCCACACTGTATTACTCCACGACTCAGACTCTATTAGATAGGCTGAGCTTGTTTTCCTTGGAGAGAATGAGGCTCAGCAATGACATATAAAGGTATATAAAATTACAAGAGGCATAGATAGTGTGGATAGTCAAACTCTTTTCCCTCTAGTACGGGTATTATAAACAAGAGGCCATGAGATTAAGGTGAGTGGAAGACATTTTACAGAAGTTCTGAGGGGAAAAGCTTTTTTACAAGATGAATGGTTGATACCTGGTACTCGCTGTCAGAGGTGATGGTGGAAGCAGATACAGGCATGTAAGAGGCATGTCATCAGACACTTAAATAGGCAAAGTATAGAAAGATAAGGCACACAATGCTGGAGTAACTCAGTGGGACAGGCAGCATCTCTGGAGAGAAGGAATGGGTGATGTTTTGGGTTGAGAACCTTTTTTAGGTCTGAAGAGTCTAGTCCTGTCCCACTTGGCCGTCATTTGCACGTTATTTACGCGACATCATTTACGTGTCACGACGCTTGATGCACGCGTCGTGACACACACGTGACACACGAATGGTAGACATTACGCGCGCATGGTGCGTGGTGACATAGGCAGTGACGCGCGGTCGCGCGCGGGTCCTCAGGATTTTGGTTTGTACAAAATCTTTGCGCGCCATCTGCGTGATGCACAAATGACAGCCAAATGTGACAGGCCCTTCTCGACCCGAAATATCACCCATTCCTTCTCTCCAGAGATGCTGCATGTCTGTCCCGCTGAGTTACTCCAGCATTTTGTGTCTATCCTCGGTGTAAACCAGCATCTGCAGTTCCTTCCTACACATGATTGTAATCATTAATTATCTTGCAGCAGATTGGATAGCACGCAACTGTACCTCGCTACATGTGGCAATAAACTAAATTGAAACTAAACTGAATAGGTAGATAAGGTCCTGATTCAAGCAAATAGGATTAATGTTGGGCTTAAAGATCAGCATAGACATGGTGGGCTGAACAACCCGGTTCTGTGCTGTGAGCCTGTATGAGTAACTTGAGGTAAATGTACAATATATGTTTAGATTGCTATTGACACTCCATGTTGTACATCTATTGCACTTTATCTATCAAACTATCTTTATTAAATAATATAATCATGGCAATTAAGTTACTGAACTAGACAACTACTGATCTGCTGGTGTTAGTTCTAACATAACCACAGGGGCTAAGGAATCAAAGTACCGTTCATTCTGGAATAAAAAGCTTGTATCAACGGGTGTAACCTTTAGATTGTTATAAATATCATTGGGCATTGATTGCAAATATAGATTAGGTCTTGGCCATCTTTAGGGAGGGAAAGAAGTGCATGTGATCATTGTGGTACATGCGGGTGCCCCGGTTTCCTCCCACATACCAAACTCTTGCGGGTCAATAGGTGAAAAGTGCTTTTAGTGTGTAGGTGGGAATCTGGAGGGTGTTAATGGCAATGTGGGGAGAATAAAGTAAGATTACCATGTCTAAATGATTAGCATGGACTGGATCTGCTGAAGGGCCTGTTTTTGTGTTGTGTGGCCCTGTGATGACATGTACTGCCACCACCAACCTTCTCTGCACTGAAAGCTTAATACAAAGATACCAGTAATATCCACATATCAAATCACCACAATATGAGTTTAAATTGTGTGTGTTAGTTATAGAGTCATACAGCATGGAAATAGGCCCTTCAGCCCAACTTTCAAAACTCTTTAGATTCTGGAGTAGTTCCTGAGGATTGGCGGGTAGCAAACGTAACCCCACTTTTTAAGAAGGGAGGGAGAGAGAAAACGGGGAATTACAGACCAGTTAGTCTAACATCAGTAGTGGGGAAACTGCTAGAGTCAGTTATTAAAGATGGGATAGCAGCACATTTGGAAAGTGGTGAAATCATTGGACAAAGTCAGCATGGATTTACGAAAGGTAAATCATGTCTGACGAATCTTATAGACTTTTTCGAGGATGTAACTAGTAGCGTGGATAGGGGAGAACCAGTGGATGTGTTGTATCTAGACTTCCAGAAGGCTTTCGACAAGGTCCCACATAAGAGATTAGTACAAACTTAAAGCACACGGCATTGGGGGTTCAGTATTGATGTGGATAGAGAACTAGCTGGCAAACAGGAAGCAAAGAGTAGGAGTAAACGGGTCCTTTTCACAATGGCGGGCAGTGACTAGTGCGGTACCGCAAGGCTCAGTGCTGGGACCCCAGCTATTTACAATATATATTAATGATCTGGATGAGGGAATTGAAGGCAATATCTCCAAGTTTGCGGATGACAATAAGCTGTGAGGAGGATGCTAGGCTTGGATAGGCTGGGTGAGTGGGCAAATGTTTGGCAGATGCAGTATAATGTGGATAAATGTGAGGTTATCCATTTTGGTGGCAAAAACAGGAAAGCAGACTATTATCTAAATGGTGGCCGATTAGGAAAAGGGGAGATGCAGCGAGACCTGGGTGTCATGGTACAGCAGTCATTGAAAGTAGGCATGCAGGTGCAGCAGGCAGTGAAGAAAGCGAATGGTATGTTAGCTTTCATAGCAAAAGGATTTGAGTATAGGAGCAGGGAGGTTCTACTGCAGCTGTACAGGGTCTTGGTGAGACCACACCTGGAGTATTGCGTACAGTTTTGGTCTCCAAATCTGAGGAAGGACATTATTGCCATAGAGGGAGTGCAGAGAAGGTTCACCAGACTGATTACTGGGATGTCAGGACTGTCTTATGAAGAAAGACTGGATAGACTTGGTTTATACTCTCTAGAATTTAGGAGATTGAGAGGGGATCTTATAGAAACTTACAAAATTCTTAAGGGGTTGGACAGGCTAGATGCAGGAAGATTGTTCCCGATGTTGGGGAAGTCCAGGACAAGGGGTCACAGCTTAAGGATAAGGGGGAAATCCTTTAAAACCGAGATGAGAAAAACTTTTTTCACACAGAGAGTGGTGAACCTCTGGAACTCTCTGCCACAGAGGGTAGTTGAGGCCAGTTCATTGGCTATATTTAAGAGGGAGTTAGATGTGGCCCTTGTGGCTAAGGGGATCAGAGGGTATGGAGAGAAGGCAGGTACGGGATACTGAGTTGGATGATCAGCCATGATCATATTGAATGGGGGTTGGCCTACTCCTGCACCTAATTTCTATGTTTCTATATCCTTGCCGACCAAGATGCCTCATCTATGCTCGTCCCACCTGCCCACATTTGGCCCATATCCTTCTAAATCTTTCCTATCCACATAATTGTCCAGATGTCTTTTAAAAATTGTTATCGTACCTGCGTCAACTACTGTATCTCTTCTGGCAGCTCGCTCCATACACCCACCAGCCTCTTTGTAAAATATGTCTGGGCACTACTTTCCTTTACTCGATGGATTCTACATTTGAAAAGTTGAGTGGTTGCCACATTAGAGAGCAGAGGTCATGTGCCTGAAGAACCGTTAGCACCTTGAACCACTCTTACAACCCAAACCACAAGCCTACCTCAGCAACAAGCTACTATGAACTTTGTAATAAAAAGGGGATGCTGGTTTACATCAAGGGCAGACACAAAGTGCTTGAGCAACTGAGCGGGTCAGGTAGCATCTCTGGAGGAAAAATAGATAGGTGACTTTTCGGGGTGGCCACCTTCTTCAGACTGACCCGCAGAGTTAGTCCAGCATAGTGGAGATGTACTTTGTATAGGTTGCTCTACATACCACTAATACTACATACCGCTACAGTCTGAAGAAGAGTTCAAACCCAAAACTTCACTAATCTTTTTTCTCCAGAGATGCTGCCTGACCCGCTGAGTTACTCCAGTTAGTCCAATGTCTATCTTCAGTATATACCAGCATCTGCAGTTCCTTTCTACACACTGTATACCTTGCCTTCCACTATTACACACTTTGGTTACCTAGTAAACTGATAATTTATTGTATTATTGTTTATTGTACATTAATTTGTGGTGTTGTGAAGCCACAGCAAGTAAGAGTATTTGTCCCATTCCCGGTGAATAGGACAATGAAACATTCTTGACTCTTGAAGGTCTGTTCAAGGCCACGATGGCATTACATGACACTCCCAGGAAGTGGCAGATGTGAAGCACTCAACCTTACCATCTGAAACGGTTCAGAAACACAACTTTCTACAGGAGTCACTGGAGAACGACCAGGTAAGAACTGGCTGATTATTTCACTCCCTCTACCAAGACTGCCCCCGCCCAGAGTAACAAACAAGTCACTCCAGCTATTGAGTTTTGGCAAAACCCTGTGCAGGAATATTTGGCACACAGGGTGGCATGGTGGCACAACTGGTAGAGCTGCTGCCTCACAGCACCAGAGACCCGGGTTCGATCCTGATCTCAGGAGCTGCCAGTGTGGAGTTTGCACGTTCTCCCTGCGACCACATGGGCTTCCTCAAAATACCCCACTTTCCTCCCTCATCCCAAACATCTACAGCTTTGCAGGTTAATAGTTCTCTGTAAATTGCTCCAAGTGTGTACGCAGTGGATGGCAAAGTCAGTTAACATAGAACTAGTGAGAATAGGTTATCAATGGTCGGTGCGGACTCAGTTGATTGAAGGGCCCGTTTCCATGCTGTTTCTCTAAATTAAAAATAATATCATTTCTGTGCCAGTATTCTTTAAATGTAGTCTAAAATATTATATTTTTGTGACTCTGGGTGACTTTCTTGGGCCATATGGATTTTCGTGGGTCATAGCAGAAAGATTTTGATCAACAAAATCACATCACATGTTAAGGTAATGTCACACAATGACACTTAGCTTATTAAAGATCATAATTACTTCTTCAACCTTTGTCAAGCAAGGCGATTTGAATATACTCACCGTACGGGTGATCAACACGTGTTTTCATACTAGCGCAGAGGCTAATGAGCTTTTCTACAAAGTCACGGCCGCAAAGCTTCATCACTTCATCATATGGACGTACAGTAGCCGCGAAGGAGATCAGCAGCATCCCAAAAGCCAGTGTGGGCCCGAGACACTTCATTTCAACTCACAGTGACCAACTGGACCATTGACTGCAGAGGAACCAAGCACCCGTGTACTTAGCACTCACTAATGCAAAATTTCAGCCACTTTTATCCCCACTTCTTATCTAAGCGAATTTCTCCAATGATTCTGAGCAGCCTGCTGATTTTTCTCAGTCACTGACCTTTGTTTAAAGCTTCTTGGTTTCACATTTATAGCCATTCTGTTACCTTAATGCGGCTCATCACAGTTTTTCATTAACTTATGTCCATTTCTTGAATCACTTCTGAAAAGCTTCCAATAGCTTCAAACCACAATGTTCCCAACAACCCATGAGCACAACGCTTTCTTTGATTAATATTTAATCTAACCAGCTGGTGGTCGTGGTTCTCAGCTTATGCCTTTTGGGCCCTCAATTACCACCAATAAATTATCCACCATGATTAAAGTATATTCAGGCATTTGAATCCCACATAATCACATTTTAGTGAATAAACACCAGATTAGTTACTTCTTATTTGAATAAGCATTTAACTGGGTGACACGGTGATGCAACTAATGGTTCTGCAGTATCGCAGCATTAGAGTCCAGGATTCAATCCTGGGTGGTGTTGGTGTGGAGCTTGCATGTTCCCCCTGTGACTGCGGGGGTTTCTTTTGTGAGCTCTGGTTTCCTCCCGCATCCCTCGGTGGGGGGGTGTATTGCTTGAGTAAAGTGTCAGGACATGGTTTTGTTGAGTTGAGTTAAGTTTAGTTTATTGTCACATGTACCGAGGCACAGTGAAAAGCTTTTTATGGCATGCTAACTAGTCAACATAAAGACTATGATTACAATCGAGCCATCCATGGTGCACAGATACAGGATGAAGGGAATAATGTGAATAGCATTTAGTTCAAGAGGATTTAGTGCAATAATGATATTGTTACAACAAGGGACAGAGATGCAATGTGTTGAGGGAGGGCCATTTCTATTAGATAAGGTGGTCAGATTGGATTTGGATCCACAGAAGGTTGAGGTTGCAAACATGAATAAGGGCCTCAAATATTATTGGTAATGAATAAAACCAAGTGATACTTGATTGATCCCTTGGACATCCAAACATAGATCAGGGCTGATCTCCTTTAGGTAGCACAGAAGCAGACTACACCCTCCTGTGTGTGGGATGAATGGTTTGTGGGCCTCAGATGCGCAAATGAGATTTGATCAACTCGCATCAAAGCATGTGTTGCATGCCCTCTGGTGTCACTGCATGCCACCTGACATCTTGCACATTCGTGCACCATATGCGTGGAGCAAATTCTGGAAATGGTGCAAAATGGACAGAAATGGCCTGATCAAATCTGGCAAAAGATTTATATTTTAGACTTTAGACGAGATTTTAAACTTCAGAGATGCAGCATAGAAACAGGCCACCTTGGCCCACCGAGTCCTACACTAGCACTGTCCTACGCACTAGGAACAACTTAGAATTTACAGAAGCCAATTAACCTACTAACCTACAAACCTGCACGTCTTTGGAGTATAAGAGGAAACTGGAGCACCTGGAGAAAACCTACGCAGTCACAGGCAGAATTTACACTCTCCGTACAGACAGCACCGGCAGTCAGGATCGAACCCGGGTGTCTGGCGTTGTAAGACATCAACTTTATCACTTTAGCACGGTACCATAAGTTATATTCCTTTGTAGAGCACATGAAATATGTGCACTAGGCAACACGGTGGCGCAGCGGTAGAGTTGCTGCCAGAGCGCTACAGTGCCCGAGACCTGGGTTCAATCCTGGCTATCGGTGCTGTCTGTATGGAGTTTGTACGTTCTCCCCGTGACCGTGTAGGTTTTCTCAGAGATCTTTGCTTTCCTCCCACAATCCAAAGACGTACAGGTTTGTAGGTACATTGGCTTGGTATAAATGTAAAGTGGCCCCAGTGTAGGATAGTGTTAATGTGCAGGGATCGCTGGTCGGTGTGGACTCGGTGGACCAAATTGCCTGTTTCCACGCTGTATCTCTGAACTAACCAAACAAAGCAAATTCTGGCCCATGGATCCCATTAGAATAATGTACCAGGAACCATTCTGACCACTGTAACAGTGACAATCTCCTTGAAAGATCAATCTCTCATTTCCACTTTTACATTTCATCCCAGAAATGTTTTTCTTCTCCAAATATTTACTCAAAATCTTTTTGGAAATGAAAGAGTTTGCTTCTGCCAGTCTTTTTGTTTTTACATTCCAGATCACAACAACCTGCTGCATAAAATCTCTGTTACTCAAGCCATCTGTGTTTGCATTGCCAGTCTCCATACGTTTATGTCCTGTGGTTGGCGCAGCTTTGCCCACTGGAACCAACTGATTTTTCTGTGCCTGTTTTTTTTCAATGAGCCATATGATTGGCAATTGCAGAATATTGTGTCTTTCATGTAAAACTGATTTTCATAATTGCAATTGGCATCCAATGTTGGCCATACACAGGAACAACCATCTCGTGACTTGAGTACAGCCATGGGATATGAACAATTCATTGAGAGCCAGTTCCACTTTATTTAACTTGACTCGCTAGTTAGGAAAATGCTCGGCAACTAACCACAACCTTGCTGAGTTCTATCTTTGATGAGCACACGGGGTAAGGGATCAAGATGGAAATGAGATGGAAACCATCTTAAGAAGGATCTCGTCCCGAAACGTTTGCTATTCCTTTTCTCCAGAGATGCTGCCTGACTACCATTCCCTACACAGTCAGGTAATTTACAGCGACCAATTAGCCTACTAACCCATACATCTTTGGGATGTGGGAGGAAACCGGAGCACCCGGAGGAAACTAGCGCAGTCACAGGGGGAACATGCAAACTCCACACAGACAGCAGCCGAGGTTGGGATCGAATTCAGGTCTCTGGCACTGTGAGGAGGCAGCTCTGCGAACTCCAGCACGGTTTCAGGTCGGAACTCACAAACGTTTTCACCTGAAATGTTTCTCTTCCCACAGACGCAGCCTGGCCCGCTGAGTTTTTCCTGATTTTCTGGTGTGGTTATAATTACAATTGGGATTAATTGAGGCTGCCATGAACCTTGATCATGTGAGCTTCTCTGGCTAACTCCTCGCAGTATCCCTGGGAGTGTCGATGTCCTCCAACTGCCTGCTTCCTGGATCCTTTGCAAGACTGCTCGCAGTATGCTCACCCCTTCTCGCTGGATCTCAGGGTCACCTGCAGGAGACAGACAGCCTGTACCCGTGCTTGCTAATGCTTCCCAGTTGCTCATAGACACCCAACAATGCTGCAGTCCTTTTAAGAACTGTGGGTATGATATTAAATCGTGCCAACAAATTTCATTGGCGTGAGGGGTGCATACATTTAATCACCGTTGCATTGATGTGAATAGGAACACGGTTGTCAATTCTCCTCAATTATACTCAAAATTCTCAAATTATACTCAGAATTCCTTGCACAAAGTATGTGCATGAAGTTCACTCACGAACACTGCACTGCCTTTCCATGTATGAATTTCAATGCCAGTGTATTTTTATCTATTTTCATCAAAATCCTTCATATTTTTTAACATCTGTTAAATCAACTCTGAAGCTTCTCAGAAAAACAGTAGCAGATTGTTGAATCTTTCCACATAATGAATGTCTCTTACTTCTGATAGCAGTGGAGGAACTTCTTAGAGTCTTTGACCTTGATGCAAAGTGAGCTACTCAGAATTGAAACCCAACTCCTAACGAATGTTTAAAATAGTTTTAGTATATTTAATGTTGAGGGAATTGTACACTTTTGTTAACAGTGGTAACACATACTGCAATAAAACCAGAAAATGCTAAAATTAAAAACATTTCCGGTCGAGACGCTTCTTCAGATTGAGTCAGGGGAGAGGGAGTAGAGATATGGGAGGGTAAGGTGTGAAAAGTACAGATTAAAGGGGACGATGATCAAGGAAAATGTACAATAGTTCATTGTTAGCTGAGGGGAAAGTGACAAGGAGGCATGCAATCAATAAAATTAATCAGGAGGACAGTGAAACTAGTCGGAGAACCAGGGTGGGGAGGGACAGAGAGAGATGAAAAGCAAGGGTTACTTGAAGTTAGAGAATTCAACATTCATACCGCTGGGTTGCAAACATTACCCATTCCTTCTCTCCAGAGATCCTGCCTGACCTGCTGAGTTACTCTAGCATTTTGTGTCAATATTGAATAACAGCAGCTTGGGTGAGGTATTTTGGAGATCCTGCTGCCTATACTCTGCAGGAGGACCTTGGCACAAGACAATGCCTTCAGCAGAACAGCAGTGCAAGAAAATTAATGGAAATTAATCTCTTCATAATGCAACTTGAAACAATGGTTCTCTTACCAAACTGCATTACATCACTCACATTGCGTAAACATTTCATCAATCATCTTTCTATGTCCGCCTGAAATATATTACTATTCACCTCATTATTTGTTAACGTTGGTGGCAGTTAATGCTTCAAGTTTGGAACTCTAGACATGTTCTGTTTATATTGCAGCAGGGGTGACCATTGTAAAGACACAAAGAGTTATCAGTTGCCAGCATTGCACAAAGGCCTCTCCAGAGATGCTGCCTTTCCCAGAGTGTTACTCCAGCATTTTGTGTCCATCCAAGACGTACCTTGTTCTGATCTCCCCAACACCAGCTTTGATTCCAGGTCAAATGTATCCACATTAATGATAACAGAGCCATTCATGGGTAATTGCCATCACAGGGGCCAGAGTGTGCCCCAGCCCAAAGCAGCTGAAAACATCTATAACGTCTGAAAACATCTATAACTTTTATTAATTAGCTATACTGCACTGTAACTTCTATTCCTGGTTTTATTCTATTTTAAATATTTTATTTGATTCCTTTTAATTTTGTAATTATTTTATCTGAATAATCTAATAATCGTTTTACATCTAAATGTCATTTAATATGTGTTTCTTTCCAATGCTTTTAATGTTTTATGTAAAGCACTTTGAATTACCTTGTTGTTGAAAGGTGCTATACAAATAAATTTGCCTTGCCTTGCCTTGGATTCTAGACTGATCTCGGGTGTTATCTGTGTGAAGTGACCCCGTGGGCTTCATCCGGGTGCTCTGGTTTTCTCCCTCATCTCAAAGACGTGCCAGTTTGTGAGTTAATTGGCCACTATAAACATTGTCTCCTGTGTGCAGGGAGTGGATGAGTAAGAGGGAATACCATAGAACTAGTGTCAATGGGTGATCGATGGCCTATGTGTACTCGGTGGGCCTGTTTCCATGCTGTATCTCTAAAACTAAAACTAAACTAAACCATTTTTCATGAAATTTCAATTATGCATTCCCTCAATGGAATTGAAGCATCAGCTCAGCAATTTTACAACTATGCTTATTGAGTTTTAAAACTATAATGTATATGATATCGCTTTTAACATCGTTGACATGTGTGCATCTTAGAAGAAGCTTGCTGTAGTTTCCACAGGTTATTCTGCCTGCTCTGCTAGCCAATGAATTAAAACTTGCAAGACTACACATTTAACACAGGATGGAATTGGACAAAGCCACACTAAAATAGCAAAGTTGTCAAAGGTGATCATGTTTCTTAGCTTGTGCCTTTTGATCTTCAGTGATGTTTGTGTGGAGCCTGCAAGATCTCAGGGTTTTGCTCCTGTTGCTCCAGTTTCCTCCCACATCCCAAAGACATGGGGTTCTGGAGATGAATTGGATGCTATAAAAAAAACCTTAGTACATTGGAGAGCAGTAGAAACTGGAGGGAGTCGGTGGGAATGTGGGGAGAATAGAATACAGGGAAAAATTACAGGGGGATGGGATTGCTCCGTGAAACAGCCTGTACTTTATGAGCTGAATGGCATGTTTTTTTGACAAGGAAATTGGACTTTATAGTAAAATAAATGCAGGAGCATTCAATTCAAATTAAAATAGTTGGAAATTATTTTTCAGAGCAAATAATATAGGTACATTTATGTAATAACAAGGAACTGCAGAGGCAGGTCTATACCAAAGATAAACATAAAATGCTGGAGTAAATCACTAAGTCAGGTAACATCTCTGTAGGAAATGTATAAGTGACGTTTCAGGTCCCGACCCAAAATGTCACCTCTCCATTGTCACCAGAGATGCTGCCTGACCCACTGAGTTACTCCAGCATTTTAGATCTATGTTTTGTTAAAACTATAAATGCCTGCTCCAAATCGAGCAACACTAGTGTTTAAAAAAATAGTCCTACTGACATCAATAGGCTCTGATATGAATGACATCTTGGCTGACCTGGTATCATAGACATAGAGACATAGAAACATAGAAATTAGGTGCAGGAGTAGGCCATTCGGCCCTTCGAGCCTGCACCGCCATTCAATATGATCATGGCTGATCATCCAACTCAGTATCCCGTACCTGCCTTCTCTCCATACCCTCTGATCCCCTTAGCCACAAGGGCCACATCTAACTCCCTCTTAAATATAGCCAATGAACTGGCCTCGACTACCCTCTGTGGCAGGGAGTTCCAGAGATTCACCACTCTCTGTGTGAAAAAAGTTCTTCTCATCTCGGTTTTAAAGGATTTCCCCCGTATCCTTAAGCTGTGACCCCTTGTCCTGGACTTCCCCAACATCGGGAGCAATCTTCCTGCATCTAGCCTGTCCAACCCCTTAAGAATTTTGTAAGTTTCTATAAGATCCCCTCTCAATCTCCTAAATTCTAGAGAGTATAAACCAAGTCTATCCAGTCTTTCTTCATAAGACAGTCCTGACATCCCAGGAATCAGTCTGGTGAACCTTCTCTGCACTCCCTCTATGGCAATAATGTCCTTCCTCAGATTTGGAGACCAAAACTGTACGCAATACTCCAGGTGTGGTCTCACCAAGACCCTGTACAACTGCAGTAGAACCTCCCTGCTCCTATACTCAAATCCTTTTGCTATGAAAGCTAACATACCATTCGCTTTCTTCACTGCCTGCTGCACCTGCATGCCCACTTTCAATGACTGGTGTACCATGACACCCAGGTCTCGCTGCATCTCCCCTTTTCCTAGTTGGCCACCATTTAGATAATAGTCTGCTTTCCTGTTTTTGCCACCAAAATGGATAACCTCACATTTATCCACATTATACTGCATCTGCCAAACATTTGCCCACTCACCCAGCCTATCCAAGTCACCTTGCAGTCTCCTAGCATCCTCCTCACAGCTAACACTGCCCCCCAGCTTAGTGTCATCCGCAAACTTGGAGATATTGCCTTCAATTCCCTCATCCAGATCATTAATATATATTGTAAATAGCTGGGGTCCCAGCACTGAGCCTTGCGGTACCCCACTAGTCACTGCCTGCCATTGTGAAAAGGACCCGTTTACTCCTACTCTTTGCTTCCTGTTTGCCAGCCAGTTCTCTATCCACATCAATACTGAACCCCCAATGCCGTGTGCTTTAAGTTTGTAAACTAATCTCTTATGTGGGACCTTGTCGAAAGCCTTCTGGAAGTCCAGATACACCACATCCACTGGTTCTCCCCTATCCACGCTACTATTTACATCCTCGAAAAATTCTATAAGATTCGTCAGACATGATTTACCTTTTGTAAATCCATGCTGACTTTGTCCAATGATTTCGCCACTTTCCAAATGTGCTGCTATCCCATCTTTAATAACTGACTCTAGCAGTTTCCCCACTACCGATGTTAGACTAACTGGTCTGTAATTCCCCGTTTTCTCTCTCCCTCCCTTCTTAAAAAGTGGGGTTACGTTTGCTACCCGCCAATCCTCAGGAACTACTCCAGAATCTAAAGAGTTTTGAAAGATTATTACTAATGCATCCACTATTTCTGGAGCTACTTCCTTAAGTACTCTGGGATGCAGCCTATCTGGCCCTGGGGATTTATCGGCCTTTAATCCATTCAATTTACCCAACACCACTTCCCGGCTAACCTGGATTTCACTCAATTCCTCCAACTCCTTTGACCCGCGGTCCCCTGCTATTTCCGGCAGATTATTTATGTCTTCCTTAGTGAAGACGGAACCAAAGTAGTTATTCGATTTGTCCGCCATATCCTTGTTCCCCATGATCAACTCACCCGTTTCTGACTGCAAGGGACCTACATTTGTTTTAACTAATCTCTTTCTTTTCACATATCTATAAAAACTTTTGCAGTCAGTTTTTATGTTCCCTGCCAGTTTTCTTTCATAATCTATTTTTCCTTTCCTAATTAAGCCCTTTGTCCTCCTCTGCTGGTCTCTGAATTTCTCCCAGTCCTCCGGTATGCTGCTTTTTCTGGCTAATTTGTACGCATCATCCTTCGCTTTGATACTATCCCTGATTTCCCTTGTTATCCACGGATGCACTACCTTCCCTGATTTATTCTTTTGCCAAACTGGGATGAACAATTTTTGTAGTTCATCCATGCAGTCTTTAAATGTCTTCCATTGCATATCCACCGTCAACCCTTTTAGAATTAATTGCCAGTCAATCTTGGCCAATTCACGTCTCATACCCTCAAAGTTACCTTTCTTTAAGTTCAGAACCATTGTTTCTGAATTAACAATGTCACTCTCCATCCTAATGAAGAACTCAACCATATTATGGTCACTCTTGCCCAAGGGGGCACGTACAACAAGACTGCTAACTAACCCTTCCTCATTACTCAATACCCAGTCTAAAATAGCCTGCTCTCTCGTTGGTTCCTCTACATGTTGATTTAGATAACTATCCCGCATACATTCCAAAAAATCCTCTTCCTCAGCACCCCTGCCAATTTGATTCACCCAATCTATATGTAGATTGAAGTCACCCATTATAACGGTTTTGCCTTTGTCGCACGCATTTCTAATTTCCTGTTTGATACCATCTCCAACTTCACTACTACTGTTAGGTGGCCTGTACACAACACCCACCAGCGTTTTCTGCCCCTTAGATATCCCATGTTATCATGCTAATTCACACTTCCAGAGGACTTGTCAAAGCCATCAAATATTAGTCCACAAATTTATCCTCCATGCTATAATACTTGAACAAGAAGTGCAATCTCAGTTGACAAATGCCCAGTTCAGGGCGTCACGGTGGCGCCGTGGTAGAGTTGCTGCCTTACAACGCCAGAGATCCGGGTTCGATCCGTGAGTTTTCTCCTGGGTCCTCCGGTTTTCTCCCGCACTCCAAATAACGTACAGGTTTGTAGGTTAATTGGCTTTGTTAAAAATTGGAAATTGTCCCTAGTGTGTAGGATAGTGCTAGTGTACAGGAATCCCTGGTCTGCGTGGACTCAGTGGGCTGAAGGGCCTGTTTCCATGCTGTATCTCTAAACTAAACTAAAAAAAACCACTTAGACTGCTTCCATTTGTTAATCAGTAAGTAATGTTCTTCAAAGACAAGTGTTATTCCCAGGAGAGAAGTGCTTGTTCTGCATGGTCTGACTGGTAATGTCCAATTTCATGGTTCATGGTGAAGATGCAATTGTTGTACTGGATCCAGGGTTTGCAGGTGATAATTGAATAACAGCTGAATCTCCCAGCAATGTGGTTCATCACTTCCTGAGCGCTCATGTCTTTAGACTCTAGAGATACAGCGTAGAAACCGGTCCTTTGGCCCACCGAGTCTGCGCAAGCCAGCAATCACCCCATACACTAGCACTATCCTACACTCTGGGGACCACTTACGTTTTACAGAAGCCAATTTCACTACAATCTGTACGTCTTTGGAGTGGGGAGGAAACCGGAGCACCCGGAGAAAACTCAGGTGATCTCAGGGAGAACGTGGGTTTTCTCCGGGTCCTCCGGTTTCCTCTCACACCCCAAAGACGTACAGGTTTGTAGGTTAATTGGCTTCAGTTAAAATTGTAAATTATCCCTAGTGCATAAGATAGTCCTAGTATACAGGGTGATCGGCGGTCGGCGCAGGCTCGGTGGGCCGAACGGCCTGTTTCCGCGATGTGTACCTAAGCTAACCTAAGCTCAGTTGCAGGACAGCAAGAGGACACTGACATTGTTTCACATATCCTTCCAGTGAACCAGGTTTTGGCAGTATTTGTGATACTTTCCCAATACATAGAGATGCCTGGTATTGTTAGAACAGGACTCAAGTCAGAAGCATGTACAAAAGAAAGGATATTTGCTACTTAGTGGACCATGAGTTTTGTGTCAGGTCTGAGGTCTTGAGTTTCAAATACCCCTTTCCTCAAAGACTGACCAGAGAGGTCAGAACGGAAGTAGGATAGAGAATGAGAGTGGGGCACAATTAGCATGGAGTTTTCTACAGAGCAGTCTCGCAGTCTGCATTGGGTTACAGTGATCTATCTAGCTAATAATTATCTTTTTGACATTTTCCTATAACATTTTCCCCTTCGATGTCTTGTTTTCACACCTTACCCGTCCTTAGGAAACCTGAACGGAAACCTCTGGAGACTTTGCGCCCCACCCTGGGTCGTTGGCAGAGCAGCCAGCGGCTACGGACTTGGTGCTTCCAGAAAGCTCCTTGGCTACTGCACGGGGGAGGAAAGCCACGAGAAAGTCTGTGAGGGCCCTGGACTCAGATGAGTGGAAATTTCCCCTCCTTATATGGGCAGCGTAATTGGCAGGCTGACCCACATGGAGAACCTAGTGGAGAGGTTACTCCAGAGAGATATGCTCCAAAGGAGGGAGCTATTGGAGCCCGGAGATTATAGACAACCCGAGGCAGCAGCACCTGTGTCAGGGCTGCAGAATATCTCCCTCTCTGATGAGGGGAGTGTACGAGGTCAGTATTTTACTGACCCAGAGTAGGGAGGCACAGTTGGGTAGCATGCTTCATGGCATGAGGGGCAAACATCGGGTGTACCACCTATGACATCCAGATTTGCTATCACTGCCCTAACAGGGGAGCCATTGGAAGAAGAGCTCGCTATGAGCATAAATTATCTGGCTTCCCATCAACTCCTAGACCAAACTATGGAGGAAACTACGGTAAAATATCATACTCCACTAAACTGTGCCTCACTAAGTGTCCCGGTTGTAAACCAGTCTACCTGGGGACACATTGGAGGGGGTGTCAGAGCCCAAGAGGTAAAAATTCAAAGAATCCTCATTCTACCTGCCTCGGGCATCACGGCCTTTGCCAGGTCAGTGAATGGGGCGCCCCTCTCTGATACTCAGCAGGACGCGATGGCATTAATGTGCAATGCACATTTTCAAATCAATTGCCTCAGGAAGAATGCCATCCGTCCTGCTCTAAATCCAAAATTTGTTGGGCTGTGCCAGCCGGGGAATGTTCAACCCCCAAACCTCCTGTTCGGAGAAGACCTGTCTAAACAGGTAAAAGAGCTGGATGAGGAGGCTAAAACCGTTGGCCTCATGAAGGCACCTCCCAAGTCTTTCTGGAGACAGTACCCCTACCCTCCTCTCCATACCAGACGGTTCGCCGGATATGGTGGACGTGGTTCCGAGCAACAGGCACAGAAGCCTTTTTTTATGGCAGGGCCCAAGCCGGGTCATGTTCAAGATGCGGGGATGGCGTCCTCCAACAGACCTCGGTTTGCAGAAACAGAGACCCTACCGCCGTAACCACTAAGGTAAGTGAGCCTACGATGGATCAATTACAAGTTGGGGGGAGATTGCAATTTTTCTTACATGAATGGCATTGGATAACATCTGACCCGTTTATACTGCACAGTATACAAGGTTTCCAAATTGAGTTCATTTCTGACTCGCCTCCACCCACTCAGCATACACCTAGCCGCACTTTTGTGTTTTCACATCAGGAGTGTATGAGTGCACAAGGAGAAATTGAGTCTTTGCTCAAGAAAGGGGTAATTGAGAGGTCGAGACATGAGCATCACCAGTTTGTGTCCAACATATTTACTAGGCAAAAGAAAGATGGAGGATATCGAATTATCCTTGATTTGACAGAGCTTAACACCTTTGTGCAGTATAAACACTTTAAAATGGAAACGTTTGTCATTGCTAAACAACTGCTTTCCAAGGGATGCTATATGGCAAGCATTGACCTCAAAGATGCTTACTATTCAGTGGCCATTCATGAAGATCACAGGAGATTTTTGAAGTTTAACTGGATGCAGCAGTTGTGGCAGTTTAAAGCATCGCCTAATGGTTAACCTCAGCCCCCAGACTATTCACTAAATTGCTAAAACCAGTCCTGGGGCTACTCAGGGCACAGAATCATATAGTCATGGCATATTTTGATGACATCTTAGTCATTGGGAGGACTTTGCAATTAGCTGAATTATCTGTGTCAGCTACAAAACTCATTTTTGAGAAACTGGGGTTCTTAATCCATCCAGTTAAGTCTAAATTGGTGCCATCAACAATAATTGACTATTTGGGATTCACCATTAACTCAGTACACATGTCAGTGACTCTGCCTCGGGGCAAGCAATTAAGAGTTAATTGAAACCTGCAGGAAGCTCATTGTTAATAATCAACCTTCTATCAGACATGTGGCTAGCATAATTGGAAAATTAGTGGCTGCCTTCCCAGCTGCTCAGTTCAGGCCTTTGCACTACCAAAACTTACAGCGTGCAAAGGAACAGGCACTCAAACGTCATAGAGGTCGCTTCGATAGACCCATGCAATTGCCAGCTGAAGCCCTGGCTGAGTTACAATAGTGGGTTACCAATATTCAGTATTGTTCTAGTACTGTTTTAACCGATACACCATCAGTTATCCTGAAAACTGATGCCAGTGCACTAGGTTGGGGTGCTACGGACACCGTCTTGAGCTGCAGTGGCAGATGGGATCTGCAGGAATCATCGATGCTTCAGTCACACGGTATTAACTACTTGGAGTTGTTGGGAGCACTCTATGGGTTAAAGGCTTTTTGTACCAACATGCATCATGTGCATGTCCAACTTCAGATTGACAACACTACAGCAGTATCGTACATTAATCACATGGGTGGAAGCAAGTCTGTATTCTGTGATAAATTGTCTAAACAACTGGGTTTCAGTTATCTACTTAACAGGTAGATATAACACGGTGGCAGACACCAGGTCACGACAGTTCAATGACAACAAAGAATGGATGTTGAATCATGAAGAGTTTAATGACATTGTCCTTCGTTATGGTGTACCGGACATTGATCTGTTTGCATCCAGGCTTAATCATCAGTTACCAGTTTACGTGTCATGGGAGCCAGACCCAGGGGCAGCTGCAGTAGATGCATTCTCGCTACACTGGGGTGGGAAATTTTTGTATGTTTTTCCCCCATTCTGCCTCATCAGTCGATGTTTGGCCAAAATCAAGCAAGACGCCGCCTTATCTGGCATATTGGTAGTACCAGATTGGCCTACTCAGCATTGGTTCCCACTGGTTCTAGCTTTAATTACACAGCCTTTTATGGCAGTGCCCAAGAGCAGAAATCTGCTGGTACACCCAGTGACAAGGAAAAGCCACCCTCTTCATGACCGTATAAATTTATTCGTTTGCAAATTCTGAGGAGACCGTTCCTGGGGCTCGGGCTTTCAGAGCGTACGATAGATGTCATCACTGCAGCCTGGAGGAAAAGCACACAAAAACAGTACATCACTCACATAAGGAAATGGGAGATGTACTGTCCCCGCTCTAAAATTTCATATGACACGGCTTCTATCACGGACGTTTTGGAGTTTCTTTCGTCACTTTTTTATGATAACAAGCTCATTTACAGTGCCATTAACAGTGCCATTAACAGTGCCAGGAGCGCGTTGCCAAATTATTTGTCGCTGGGGTCAGGGAATCACACGGTAGGATCTCACCCGTTAATAACAAAGTTCATGAAGGGCATTTTTAACTCCACTCCCCCATAAATTCACATATATAGGATGTGAGCATGGTTCTCACGCTGCTCCGTCAGTGGGCACCAGCTTCATCTCTGTCTCTGCACCATCTTACACTCAAAGTTGCCATGCTCATGGCACTGGCCTCAGCACAACGGGTCCAGACATTACATAAACTAAGACTGGACAGTATGGGTACATCTTGTAATAGCATCACCTTTTTTGTTCATGACCTCATTAAGCAGAGCAGGCCAGGGGTACTGGGGCTCAAATTGAATTTAATGGCATACCCCTCAGATCCACAATTGTGTGTAGTGTCACACACAATTCAATACATAAAGGTCACTAAGAGCCTGAGAGGCTCGGAACTCTCCTTCTTTGTTAGTTATACCAAACCTCATAAAAAGGTTACGGTGCAGACCATCTCTAGATGGATTAAACAGGTTCTGGCGTGTGCAGGAGTCGACACTGACACTTTTAAACCTTATTCCACTAGCGCTGCATCGACATCAGCAGCAAGAGATATGGACGTCCCTCTCGGGATGGTCTAATGAGCGAACGTACCAAAGGTTCTATAACAAGCCTATCGCCAGACCGGGGATTTTTGCTGATTCTGTTTTAAGTTCTGTTTCACAGTTTCTCCCTGGGTGAGAGGGGTCACTGTTATTGTTTATTTTGTTATTAAAGCATCAGTATTGTTTAACCATGTTATGTTTGAATGCATTAATTTTTCTTACTCGTCCTGGTCAATTGATGCAGTTGTGACCCGCGGACTCGTTCCGCGGCATGAAATCACAGACCTTCAAAATCTTCACGTAGTCACTCACGTGACTCCGAAGTAAAATAGTAAGATTAAACGAGAATTTAGCAGTTTGAAGTTTGATCATTATTTTATGAGGAGTTACGATGAGCGATTACGTGCCCTCCGCTCCCGACCCTCGTAACATAAAGATCTTCCTGTAAGTTCTAGTCAACTCTAACCTTACTATTTTAGTTCAACAACTCTTTTCTGTGATTTCACACCGCTGCTTTGAAGATTGACGCGCATGCGTGGTGATGGCCTTCTTCACATAATCGCTCATCGTAACTCCCCATAAAATAAAGATCAAACTTCAAACTGGTAAGTTCTCGTTTAATCTTACTATTCTACATGCCTTGAAAATGATTTATTTGCCACGATGCAATGATGAGAAGTAGATTTGTAATGATGGGCACATGCCAGATTTGGAAAGATGAGGCAATGCTTGCAAGTCTGCGAACAGCACCAATTGTTAAATATTTACCAAATATTGTCGCTGGTGAACTCTGCAATCAGCCCTGGGACTTGGGAAAATACCTTGGAATCTCTGGTTATTTCAGCATCAAGAAATGACTGTTGACTTCATTAGCCTTCGCAGCTGCAATTAAACAAGAAATTAGGAATAAAAATGGTATGTCGGCCTTCATTACAGAAGGATTGGATTACAATTGTATGCTCATCTTGATGCCGTGACAGAAAGCCCTGGAGGGACTGCCGCTGGAATAATATGTACAGGGCTGATATCCCTACCTAAGTAAGGACGTACCCACTCACCAGATTGATTTATCGGATTGGGGATTTACCACCAGGTGGCGCTTTGATGGCAGCCTCGCCTGCAGTCTGTCTGTCCTTTTCATATTTTTTTTGTTATTTTTCATGTGTATATAAAATGTGTTAATGTTCTCTGGTGTGGTTTATATGCAGTGTGGGCGGGGGGGTTGGGGGAAATTTTTTTTCAATCTCTTATCTTGATGGAGATGGGATTGTTTTCCGGATCGTATCTCCAGTCGCACGGTGGTCTAACATCATGGAACTCGAAGCCTTGATTGGGACTGACTTTGAGCCCCACCGCGGGGCGTGGACTTACCATCGGAGCCGATTCCTTGCCTGGGATCAACGCTCCAACCACGGCATGCGGACTTTAACATCAAGGAGCTCGCAGTGTCGGGTTGAGACCGAAGTCGGGAAGCTCCAAAACCACACGACGTTCAACTTGCCCCGACTCGGGGCAGATCGCCTGGCGCAGGGGAGCTGAGAATCCCCCCCCACCCCCCCCCCCCGATGCAGGAGCTTGATCACCCCCATGAGGACGCTCGCCACCGGCTAGGGGAGTAAGATCGTCCCGTCAATGGAAGGTTAGAGGCCCCAGACCGCCGGAGGACAAAGGGAAGAGATTGAACTTTTTTTCGCCTTCCATCACAGTGAGGAATGTAGAGGAGTCACTGTGGTGGATGTTTATGTTAAAATGTATTTTGTTTGTTCTGTTGCTTTTTATTGGTATGATTGTATGGCAAATCAAATTCCTCGTATGTTGCAAAACATACTTGGCTAATAAAGTATGGCATGCCTTCAATGGTAAAGGGTATTGAGCACAAAAGCTGGAACATCACGATGCAACTATACAAAAGTTGGTGAGACCACACTTGGGGTATTCTGTACAGTTTTAGTTGCCCAGCTATAAGAAGAATGTCATTAAATTGGATCGGGTGCAGAAGAGATTCACCAGAACGATGCAGTCTTGAGTTATAGGAAGAAACAGGAGAGTCTGGTACTTTTTTCTTTGGAGCATAAGAGGCTGAGGGACGACTTTACTGAAGTATTGAAAATCATGTGCATCCTGGATAAACTAAATTCTCACAATATCTTTCCCAGGGTAGAGGATTTTAAAATTAGAGGGCATACGCTTATGAGGAAAGAGTATTTATAGGGACATGAGGGGCAACTTATTCACTCAGAGGGTAGTCTATTTCTGGTATGAGCTGACAGAGGAAACTCTAGAACAGATACAATTACGACTTTAAGAAGACATTTTGACACAGATATTGATAAGAAGGGTTTGGAGAACGACATGCAGGCAACTGGAACTCAACCAAAGGTCCAGCCAGGACAGCATGGACAAGGTGGGTCAGACAGCCTGTTTCCATGCTGAATAGCTCTGTAACTATCACGCTATAAATTCCATGTAGGTTTTCATGAGTTCCTGGAATCATTTCAGCGGAAAGGGAAGTGCAAATAATGGCTTTAATACTCCTTTCCCATTTTTTCTGGAGTTTCAGTAGATCTTTTTCTAAAATACCAGATGAAGAAAAGAAATCGTTACTAACTGGGTATTTTTGGACAAACCAAAGATTGAAATTAACTGGCACTCAGGATCAAATCATAGGTTATTCATCATAGTAATATCAGAGTTTTAGCTACCTTTGATCTGACGTGACAATAACAATTTTCAGTAAATGGCAAAACTATTTAAAGAAACCCTGCCTTGAGCAATTTGGAGTAATGCATGTTTTTCGGAGGCCAGGGAAGGTTGTTCTAACATTTGTGTACACAGTCACCTTGCGTAATCTGTCACAGTTGAACCACAAATTCCAATGGACAAATGTGAATGCCATTGTTCCATAATGATTTTATCCCCATTCTATACAATAACAGGTCTTGGTTGCTTGTTTCTCTCGCCTCCACTATTGTTGACTGACAACCTACTGTCGAAGACAAATTGCAAAGCTTCAAGGAGACAGCAAGGGGAAGGGATAGGTAGAGTGCCTAAAAATGTTTAAAGTCCTCTTTGTGTGTTATAATAATCCTGTGCTTTAAGGAAGGTTGAAACTGAGCATGTGTAAATGACAGTCACTGCTGTCTACTTTAGTCAGATTCGGTTCTCTGTTGTCACAAATGGCAATCGTAAAACAATAAAATAAGGTCGAAAGGGTAAAGGGCCTGTCCCACTTTCACGACCTAATTCACAACCTTTTTTTACTCGTGGACATTTTAAATCAGGCTAGAAAAAACGCCCCGACCTACTTGATGCCACGAGTACCTACAACCAGCATCACGACCTCCTATGACCTTGTGACGATCATGCTGCGAGTATGAGTCAAGGGCAAACTCGGCAGAGGTCGTGAATTAGGTCGTGAAAGTGGGACAGGCCCTTAACAGGACATTTGCTTATCTGTAATGGTGTGGAATTGGGCTGTGTTTACTCTGCTGTGTCTTTTGGAGGTTTGATGTATATATGTTATAAGACCATTTGGAGGAAGGAAAAGTTCTAAAGTACCTTCTGCAATAAACAAAACAACATAGGAAAATTCTGTCTATAAGGAGGAGGAATCTTTGTTCGTTGAGCAATCTCCTAGATGGCTCCCGGTGATCACTGTAATTGGCGCTCTTAAATAAAGTCTTGATTGTCTTATCCGATCTTTGTGTTTAAAACACAACACAAAGTTTTCTTTAACACCACCCCACCACCCCATTATTACCCTGAAAGCTCTATCTCCATGACTCTGCTCTCTGTACACGTCCTACTCCTGCAGCTCCCAATGTCCTGGTCCTCAGTTAATCCGCACTTGAAAACCTCCTGATCGAGTTCTTCGCTACTCCTCAACTATTTGCACAGTGATTTGCAGTTCATTTGTCTGTGATTGTCAGTGTGAAAACTACAGATTTCTTGTTAAAATGCTCCACATAAATGTCAGTTTCTGGAGTAAATCATCAAATATCATGCTCCCAGAGTCTGTACAGAAGTTACGAGAAATCTGAAGAAACTCCAAGGAAATAAGTACAATCTTTCTTAATCGAGTTTCTTGTAGAAAGTTAACCCCATGATAAGTTACTGAGCCAATAATCTGGACGAATGAATTAATAACACAGAGAGCTGAATTCAAAACTCAAAGTCATTGTGAAATTTAAATTGAGTTTATTAAATAAATCCCAAATGAAACGTGAGTGTCGGCTGTCGGGACCAAGGATCAGATTTTCATAAAAACTTAACAGGCACTTAAATATTCTTTAGAGAACGGAATCTGCATTCCCGCCATCCATAACCACAGTAACATGCCTCAGTCTTTGGCTGCCCTGTGAGATACCTCAATAGGCCATTCAGTTAAATAAAGCCAGATGAAGATGGAAAGAATAAATTCAGGGCAGCACAGTAGCGCTGCTGCTTCGGTTGAGCTGCAGCCTCACAGTGCCAGGGACCCGGGTTCGATCTAGACATCGGGTGCTGTCTGTATGGAGTTTGTACATTTTCCCTGTGTGACCACGAGGGTTTTCTCTGGGTGCTCCGGCTTCCTCCCACGTACCAAAGACATACAGGTTATAGGTTAATTAGCCTCTGTAAATTGGATGGGATAACATAGAAGGCAATGGGATAATATAGAACTGGTGTGAACGGGTGATCAGTGGTCAGCAGGGACTTGGTGAGCCGAAGGGCCTGTTTCCTTGCTGTAGGTAGGCACACAGAAGTGCATGGGAATAATGGGATATGGATCGTGTACAGGTAGGTGATCAGTTTATCTTGTCATCGTGTTCGGCACAAACATTGTGGGCTGAAGGGCCTGTTCCTGTGCTGTACTTCTCTACATTCTATGCTCTATGTTCTAACATTTTTAAACCCTATTATATAACTAGCTCATAAAGAGCAGGACACACCTCACCGATGCCCCACCAGACTAATCTTGATTGTGAACAAAGTGCGTTTGACAGTGTCATCTAGCAGCATTTAATTGTGAGTAACTTGGTGCTAGTTTGGGATTCCACAAGGTCTACCTGGTTCTGTTATCAGTACAGCCCAAGAATGGACATACGGGTTACATTCCAGAGTTGAAGAGAGAGTGACGCACATTGACATCATGACAATACTTGATCAGGAATAACTTTAAATAGCTTCAGTAAATTTGAAGAAAATGACTAAATGACGAAGACTAAACTCTCACTGCTTGATTATACCTGGCACAGGGTGAACAAAGGTGGCACGGTGGCGTAGCGGTAGAGTTGCTGCCTTACAGCGAATGCAGCGCCGGAGACCCGGGTTCGATCCTGCTACGAGTGCTGTCTGTACGGAGTTTGTACCTTCTCCCCATGACCTGCGTGGGTTTTCTCCGAGATCTACGGTTTCCTCCCATACGTAGAGGTTTGTAGGTTAATTTACCATTTTGGTAAATTAAAAAATTGTCCCTTGTGGGTGTAGGGTAGTGTTAATGTGCAGGGATCGCTGGTCGGCGCGGACCCGGTGGCCCGAAAAGGGCCTGTTTCCGAGCTGTATCTCTAAACTAAACCAAACTAAAAAAAGTGCAGTTGTTTGAGTTTAATCTATTCAGCCCCTTGGATTTGCTGCGTGAATTCCTCAAGGCAGTGATCTCGGGTCAAACATTCATTAAAGCAACAGAAGTACAGATGTCACTAGTTGACTGCACAATGCTTAGTTCCGTTCATAGCTCCTCGTGCACTGAAGCCCTCGATGCCCACACATAACGTTGGCAAGGTCCCATTCAACTTATGCTGAAGAGTGCTATAACACATTTACCCCATACGATTTCAGGGAATGATAATTTCCAACGAAAGTGTCCAATCGTCACTACTTGATATTCAAAGCCTCCTCCACTGTTTAATTGACATGATATACATTCTAACAATCATCACGGAACAAAAATTGTAACAGGTAGATCCATATAAAATACGTGGCTGTGAAAATATGTCAGAGCCTGGCTATTCCATAATAAGAACTCTGCTCCTGAAGGCTTAAAGCCTCCCCACCATCTGCAATGCACATCACAAACGTTACAGGATATTGTCCATTTGCCTGGATGTGTGCAGCCCAACCAAAAGAAATTTCAATAGATTATTTACTAAAATAATTTCTCAGTAAATGAAAAAGCAGTTAACTTATCTTTAGGGAAACATCTTTATAAGTCCAACAGGATGAGAAAATCATTCATATAAACCACACATGGGTTTTTCTGCTTTGACTAAAGACCAATTAATTGTATAGAACTTGTTCTGCCAGAGGACATGGTAGGACTCTGGGATAAGCATTCATCAAAGCCATTAATGGGTGAAAAGCATGCACCACCAGCTGCGACCCATTTTGAATGGCACGGCACAGCATTTTTAATACAGACGTGGAGCTGCTGCCTTAAAGCACCAGAGACCCAGGTTCAATCCTGACTATGGGTGCTGTCTGTATGGAGTTGGTACGTTCTCCCCGTGACCGCAAGTGTTTTCCCCGAGTGCACCGATTTCCTCCCAAGACAAACAGGTTTGTAGGTTAATTTGCCGGGTTAAAATTGTAAATTGTCCCTAGTGTGCTGGGGATAGTGCTGGGGTTCGCTGGTCGGCGCAAACTCGGTGGGCCGAAGGGCCTGTTTCTGCGCTGTATCTCTAACTAAACTAAACTAAACTAAACTAATCATACCAATGCCCAGACAAGGACTTGTCAGGTGTTGATTAATTTGATTAATTTAGAATTGATATGTTCCAATTTTCAATAAATACAGTCAACATTATTCCACCCAGAAGCAGAGTTCATTAATAAACTGTTTTTTGGTACATCCTCTTTCACAGCATATTTGAATAAATGACACTCTTTTGCTCAATTTATTCGGGATGAACTCCTTTGGCACAACAGGCTTCATCTGGACATCTCTTTCATTCAGAGCATGATCCGTATTAAAGTAATCCACGATCTGCCCATTTTGGTCGTCTTCATCAACGTCAGGTTCCTGTTCAGACTGCTGAAGACGGTTCCTGTCCAACGTCCTCTGACTGTTCTGATGCAACAATATTTCATTGAAGTAATCGTCACCTTCAGTGTCCTGGACGAAATCTGGAACAGAAATGAAACTCCGACTGTGAAAACTGAAAGATTGTCGTCTTTGATGTTATTGTCTTCTGCTCAGCGTCATCTGCTACATAGAGCTGCTCCCAATCTTAGATCAAGGGATATACTGGGTCCATCATTACGAGAGAGAGAGAGAGAGAGAGAGAGAGACAGAGAGACAGAGAGAGAGAGGGTAAGAGGTAGTGAGAGAGAGAGAGGGAGGGAGGGAGTGAGTGAGGAAGAGAGGAAGGGAGAGGGTAAGAGGTAAGAGAGAGCGAGAGAGAAAGAGAGCGAAAGAGAGAGGGAGAAAGGAACTATAATAATGGAGAGCCATGGGAGTGAATCAGAAAAATCCCTTTGAGCACTCATAGAGTCATACAGCATAGAAACAGGCCTTTCAGCCCAACTTGCCCAAACCGACCAACATGTCCCATCTACATTAGTCCCATCTGTCTGCGTTTGGCCCATATCCCTCTAAACTATCCTATCCAAGATTCATGATTCAAGAGAGTTTATTGTCATGTGTCCCAGATAGGACAATGAAATTCTTGTTTTGCTTCAGCACAACAGAATATAGTAGGCATAAATAAATACCGAACAGAACAGATCAGTGTGACCATATACCAATACACACATAAATAACAGATAAAGTGCAAAGGGCTATTAACGATCAGAGTTTTGTTTGAGTTGAAGGTACACAAAAATGCTGGAGAAACTCAGCGGGTGCAGCAGCATCTATGGAGAGAAGGAAATAGGCAACGTTTCGGGCCGAAACCCTTCTTCAGAGTTTGAGTTGAGTTAAATAGCCTGATGGCTGTGGGGAAGTAGCTATTCCTGAACCTGGATGTTGCAGATTTCAGGCTCCTGTACCTTCTACCTGAAGGCAGCGCGGAGATGAGTACGTGGCCAGGATGGTATGGATCTTTGATGATGCTGCCAGCCTTTTTGAGGCAACGACTGCGATAGATCCCCTCAATGGTCGGGAGGTCAGAACCCGATGATGGACTGGGCAGTGTTTACAACTTTTTGCAGTCTTTTACGCTCCTGGGCGCTCAAGTTGCCGAACCAAACCACGATGCAACCGGTCAGCGTGGTCTCTACTGTGCACCTGTAGAAGTTCGAGAGAGTCCTCCTCCATGTACCTATCTAAAGTTTCTTAAACATTGCAATGGTACCTGCTTCAAGTATCTCCTCTGGCATCTCATTCCATATACCCACCACCCTTTGTGCAAAACAAATAGGTTCCTATTAAATCTATCCTCCCTCACCTTAAGCCTACAGTATGTCCTCTGGTTCTCAATTCCCCTAATTTAGGCAAGAGACTCTGTGCGTTTACACAATCTATCCTTCTCAAGATTTTGTACACCTGTTTCAGATCACACTTCATCCTCCTGCCCTGCAAGAGATAGTCCTAGCCTGCTCAACCTCTCCCTTTAGCTCAGATCATCGAGTCTTAGCAGCATCCTCATAAATATTCTCTGCACCCTTTCCAGCTTGACAGCATCGTTCTCATAACATGGTGCCCAAAACTGAACACAATACTCTCGATGTGTCCTCACCAGCATCTCATTTAACCGCAACATGACCTCCCAACTTCTATACTCAACTCAACTCAACTCAACGCAGAAAGCAATGTCATGATTCACATTACAGAAATAGAAAAAGGGGGTAAATATACAGTTTCAATTAATGGATCAGCAATATGCCTTTTCTGTCACAAACCTATTTTGAAGCATTTACATCACAATGATTTTTCCAGTTCTTATGCCTAGTAAAATGAAGATATTTTATTGTTCTCCTGTCTGTCAGACAAATAGATTTTGATTTAAGTCTTGTGGTGTTCTATTCTGCGGAATAAGCTAAATTATCTTATGACACAGATTGGTGTCTGATTTGAGGTGACTATTGTTTGGAGACAGAACCTTACTTGTGCAGAAGTTATTCTGTGTTCAATTTAAAATCTTCATTGTTGCTAAGGTATTTTCTGCTAAACATAAAGTCACGGAGCACAGAAATGCTGGCCTTCGTACCCATCTACATTAGTCCAATTTACAGTTGCATGCTTTTTATAGTTCTAAGTACATTTATTTCAGTTGGTCGCCTATAGCATGAGTGAAGTGGACAAGCTTCACATAAAATCATTATCAGTCCTTGCAAAGAATATTAATGAGAGAGCTAGATAGGGCTCTTAAAGATAGCAGAGTCAGGGGATATGGGGAGAAGGCAGGAACGGGGTACTGATTGGGGATGATCAGCCATGATCACAGTGAATGGCAGTGTTGGCTCGAAGGGCCGAATGGCCTACTCCTGCACCTATTGTCCATTATCTATTGTCTAATGCTGTCTATTGTCTGAATTAACTTTTTCTAGTAAGTACGTTTAATGGGAAACATACTGTATACGCAAATCCATTCAGTCCTTAAAACAAAAAGATGATGCTACGAAGGAGATGCCATTTTATGTAAACCGCTGATCAGGTTAATCAGCCAGCAAGTTGTGGAGAATGACGGCTCCCTGGACAGCAGTCAATTCAATGAAACTGCTGGCTGCTGTGCACATGAATAATGTTGCCATTAGCACACCATTATTGCTCTAAAAATAACAAGGTCGAAGGCAATGCATGTGTATGTTTCATTTCTTATTCACTATTAGTGCGGGACACATAAATTATATAAGCTCAGAATGATTTCAGAAGAGTGTGACTATGGATCAGTGTTTTGCTGTCAAGGGGCAGCACAGTGGCGCAGTGTTAAAGTCGCTGCCTTACAACGCCAGAGACCTGTGTTTGATACAGGCTACAGTGCTGTCTGTAAGGAATCAATACATTCTCCCCGTGACTGCATGGGCTTTTCCGCAGGTGCTCCTGGTTTCATACCACAGTCCATAGACGTACAGGTTTGCAGGTTAATTGGCTTCGGTAAATATTGGAAATTGGCCCTAATGTGTGGGATAGTGGTAGTGTACGGGGATCACTGGTTGGCATGGACTTGGTGGGCTGAAGAGCCTGTTTCCCTTCCGAGATGATGAAAAACCTTTTCACCCAGAGAGTTGTGAATCTGTGGAATTTGTCAGCTACAGAAGGCAGTGGAGGCCAATTCACTGGATGTTTTCCAGTTCTTATGCCTAGTAAAATGAAGATATTTTATTGTTCTCCTGCCTGTCAGACAAATAGATTTTGATTTAAGTGGTAAGGATAAGAGGGAAGTCTTTTAGGACCGAGATGAGAAAATCATTTTTTACACAGAGAGTGGTGAATCTGTGGAATTCTCTGCCACAGAAGGTAGTTGAGGCCTGTTCATTGGCTATATTTAAGAGGGAGTTAGATGTGGCCCTTGTGACTAAATGGATCAGGGGGTATGGAGAGAAGGCAGGGATGGGATACTGAGTTGGATGATCAGCCATGATCATATCGAATGGCGGTGCAGGCTCGAAGGGCCGAATGGCCTACTCCTGCACCTATTTTCTATGTTTCTATGTTTCTATGTTTTCAAGAGAGAGTTAGATTTAGCTCTAAGGGCTAACAGAATCAAGGGATATGGAGTAAAAGCAGGAATGGGGTCCTGAGTTTGGATGATCAGCCATTATCAAATTGAATGGCGATGCTGGCTCGAAGGGCTGAATGGTCTATTTCTGCACCTATTTTCTATGTTTCCATGTTTCTATTTTTTTTACACACTGTAGCTCTAAACTGAACTAAACTAAACTAAATGTCAATGGAGGCACATTGGAAACCCTATATTTGGTGAAGCAAGATCAAATTTGAGAAATTTGAGAAAACTTCTAGCTATTGCTCTGTAACTTCCATTCTTCATTGGGGAATAGGATCAGAATGTGTTAAAGCACAACAGAGACCATTTACTGCTGTGCATCTTGGAAGGAACGGTCAAATGTATCCCAGAATTTTCCTCATACACCAGAATACACGAAAGCTCCTGAGCAATCTAAGTCCAAGCATCCTCTCACTATTGTGCTTCTGATATTAGAAGCTCAACTGTATAAACTCCGTACAGACAGCACTGTAACCTGGAGCAAACCCGTGTCTCTGGACTGTAAGGCAGCAAATCTAGCACTGCGCCACCGTGCCGTCCCTTGACAGCAAAACACTGCTCCATGGTCACACTCTTCTGAAATCATTTTGAGCTTATATATTTGAGAACGCTTCCTCAATTCCCACCCACCCCCACACCTGTTTTTTTGGCAATTATTTTAACTTTATACCTTGGCTTTTATTCCTAGGCTGGAGAAAGCAGGCAAACAGCGCAGCCCATCAGTTTTGAATGAAGAGGACTTTTCAGATCATTTCTCCTTTTAACAGAATCGTATTGATACTGAGTCATCTGTTTTTAGATGAAGGAACATAACATTGTTTTCTAATTACTTTTTGCTTCCTGCACTTGGAACTCACAGACAGTTCAATCACATTTGGGATTCCATGGAGAATTCTCCGGCTGATGTGCTGCTGGCAAGTTATATTGAACGCCAAAAAGCAGAACCAGCAAGAGGTGGACAACAACTACTTCTCTGATGCTTGAGATAGATGGAGGCCGATGACCCTCAGGGACAGTTGACCCATCACGGTTGATGATCCTGGCCTGATGATGGTCAGTGGACCATGATGCCTATATCCTTGCTGTGTCTCTCTATGGTTCCATGATCTGTGACTGCCTGTGCAGGAAAGAACTGCAGATGCTGGTTTTTACACCGAAGATAGACACAAAATGCTGAACCCCTGTCTCATGGTACGAGTTCATTCCACGAGTTCTCCCGAGTTTGCCCTGATTCGAACTCGGAGATTTACGGTAATGGCCACTCGTCGGTACTCGGGGCTCTCGTGGACATTTTTCAACATGTTGGAAAATCTTCACGAGTCTTCCCGAGCTTACCTGCCGTTAGCGAGTCTTCCCGAGTACCTGCCGTTAGCGCTAAAAGACGTCCCCGAGCACCGACGTACCCGCTACGTTCATTCTCCGTGCTTACCATGAGTTTGATTTTTTTAAACTCGGGAGAGTTCTTGGAATGAACTCGCACCGTGGGACAAGGCCATTACTTAGTGGTACAGGCAGCATCTCTGGAGAGAAGGACTGGGTGACGTTTCGGGTGGAGACCCTTCTGTGATTGCCTGCTCAGTTGACAACAATAAATGAATGTGGTGAGCTGCCATCGTTTGGATATATATTTATTACAGATGTAAGCTCACGTTATATGTAAACTGCAGTTCGTTCCATCGGAGTTTGGAGAGGTACTTAATATATAAATCTACAGAGCCCGACCCTGTCCATTGTGATATTTTAGGCTATTAATATCATTTACCAGCATCACATAACCTAGAGAAAACTCCAGATGTTCCAATTGTGATTGAACAGTTTGTGACTAAACGTAAAGCCCTTAGCAACCATAATATTTCAGGAAAAGAAGGAATTACTTATCCTAATTAAGGTAATGATTACATACGGGAAATAAGTAAGCACTCAAAATGTAGTCAGAAAACCACTGTAATTCTGCAGCGAAAATGACTAAACCTTCATCCTGTGAGGAAAGCAAAGTACAGAAAAGATGCTTGAGGCAGTCTTATTGCTCATCCCAAATGCAGCAGGAATAGAAGATAAAACATCACACTCTTGGTAAGAGGTATTCTTAATGATCTAATTATTCAAGGAAAAGACAGAAACATCATTAAAATTATCCCCAGGAGAACTAATGCCGTGTTAAATAATGTTCATGTTTCTTACATGGAAATTTAAAAGTAAAAGCTTAACTGGTTAAAACATAAAGTGCTGGAGGAACTCAGTGGGTCAGGCATCATCTGCGGAGGAAATGGATAGATGTCATTTCGGGTCAGGGCCTTTCTTCAAACTCAATATCTTCATCTTCAGATATTTCCATTGAGTTCCTCCAGCACTTGGTGCTTTCCTCAAGATTCCAACATCCTCATTCTCTGTGACTCCAAGTTAACTGGTTAGTTGGTGTTGAACTAGCAGCAACATTAGATTAGTAGTCTACTATAGACAGAGAAACAGAAGGTGGGGAGGAAGAGGAAGACATTGCCATTGGACGCTTCATTGCTGCCCTAACCATAGAGTTTGAGGAAGCAGCCGCTGATGCTTTTACTTCTTTTAATTTCTCATTGCCATAAAATTACCCAGACTGATGGATCCTGCCAAACAATTATCAGCACATCCTCGTCAGAAAAATCACACTGAACAACACTAGGGAGAAATAGGATGTACATTATCTACACAAACAAGGAACTGCAGAAGCTGGTTTACAAAAAAAGACACAAAGTGCTGGAATAACTCAGCAGGCAGGCATAATCTAGGGAGAACATTGATGGATACATTTTGGGTCTGGACTTTTCTTCTAGGGTCTGGACCAGAAAGGTCTTCTCTCAAGGTTCTTCAGAGATGCTGTCCGACCTACTGAGTTACTCCAGCACTTCACGTAATTATCTGTCCCTAACAGTGTTGGTCTGCAGAGAATTTATTTAGTGATTGGAGGTTCCAGTTACTGCACTCAAATTTGTCATGAAATCTCTCACCATACAAATGGAGAATTCACCAAAGATCAACTGTGATCCTTACTGAAGGACACATGAAACGGGCAGATCAGACAGGTGAACCGGTGAATAAAAGACTTCCTGTCACTGACCAATCTAGAATTTGTCTAAGATCAGAGCTAAAATGAAGCAGAAGCAGCCTAATTGGTCACCAAACCTTGGATCAAAAAGAAGATGGGTTTTACTAGGATATATTTCCACAATTAATAATTAATTCTCCCAGGTTCTTGCCACAATGGAGCAAGCTCAGTAGTTGTTAGTTTAGTTTAGTTTTATTTAGTTTATTGTCACGTGGTACAGTGAAAAACTTTTGTTAAATGCAGTAAGGATCGGACATACTCACCAAACGTCAGACAGTAGGGCGGCGCAGTGGCGCAGCGGTAGGGTTGCCGCCTTACAGCGCTTGCAGCGCCAGAGACCCGGATTTTATCCCGACTACGGGTGCTATATTATCACCTTGCCAACTGGAAGTTTATACACCCACTTTGTGAATTAAATGTCATGTTCTTTGGATACCTGTTGACTTGTATCCTTTAAACTCCATGTGTGCAGATGAATAACCTTCTGCAGAGAAGAAGGTTATCTAAGATTAAAGAAGGATATGAACCAACATGGCAAGTGGACAGTCATAGAGCCATAGTCTTACAGCATGGAGACATGCCCTTCAGATCAACTTGCCCACACTGGCCAACATTTCCCATCTACACTAGTCTCACCTGCCTTCATTTAACCCATATTCCTCAAAACCTGTCCTCTCCATGCATCTGTCTAAATGTTTCTTAAATATTGCGATAGTACCTGCCTCAACTACCTCCTCCATCAGCTCATTCCATACACCTACCACCCCACGTGTGAAAAAGTTACTCCTCAGGTTCCTGTTACATCTTTCCCCCCTCACCTGGATCACAGAATGGCAGATGGAATTTAACTCTGACAAATGTAAAGTCATGCATTTTTGTAGGTCAAACCAGAGCAGGACTTATAGAGTAAATGATCATGCCCTGGAGAATGTAGTAAGGCATATGGTCCTTGAGGTACAGGTACACAATTCCACGAATGTTGTTGCATATAGGTTGATTAAAAAAATGTTTGCTAAGTTTATTTTAATCAGTAAGGTTACTGAATAGGAATGGTGACTTGTCATGCTACAGCTATACAGGACATTGGTGAGACCTTATTTGGAGTCTTGTGTGCAGTTCTGGTCGACCCATCTCTGTTAAGGATATCAATTAGCTGGAAAAGCTGCAGAAAAAAATCACCTGGATGTCACCAGGATTGATGGTTTGAGTTATAAGGAGAGTCTGGATAGGCTGTGACATTTTCCCTGTTGCATAGGAGGATGAGCGGTGACCTTATTGTATTAAAAGAGTCATGAGAACCATAGATAAGGTGAACGGTCACAGTCTCTTTCGCAGGGTAGAGAAGTCCATAACTAGAGGGCAATTTCTCCGGATTTAGTTTAGCTTTGGTTTAGTTTATTGTCACGTGTACCGAGGTACAGTGAAAAGCTTTTGTTGCATGCTGATCAGTCAACGGAAAGACAATACATGATTACAATCGAGCCACTCACAGTGTACAGATATATGATAAAGGGCATAACGTGAATAATGTTTAGTGCCCTTGCTAATCAAGAATCTATGAATCTCCGCTTTAAATATACCCAATGACTTGGTCCCCACCGCCATCTGTGACAATGAATTCCACAGATTCACCACCCTCTGGTTAAAGAAATCTCTCCTTATCTCCATTCCACAGTTACGTTCTTTTTTTTTAAGGCTAAGCCCTCAGGTGCTAGACTCTCCCACTACTGTAAACAGTCCCTCTACATCCACTCTATCTGGGCCTTTCATTATTCAGTAGGTTTCAATGAGACTCCCCCCCCCACCCACCACCACATCCATCCTTCTGATCAATGTATTTCTGACCATCCCGGTGATAAATATTGGTCACGACTTTAAAGCAGTCACTTTGCTGACTGTCAATGAATATTTCAAAACTTACTCAAAAGGAGTGATTTCAGTACTCACCCTGGGAACTCTCACCACCTTTCAGTTTCTGACAGAGTCCGCTGAGTTTCATAGCGTAGTTTGGTTCACAGAGCTTTATCATATCATCTTCAGGGGTTACACAGCATGTGAAGAAGAACAGCAGCAGCCCGATTGGCAAGATGGGCAGCAGACACTTCATTTCAGCTCACAGTGATCGGCTTCGGCTGACCTTACTTTGCATCAGAGCCAAATGCCAGATGCCCCACCCACCACCTTAACATTCACTTATAACACTGTAGCTGGCGTTATCCAATTGATCAAAAATATTTTCGTATCTAACTTCATTTTGACCTGATTTCGCGATCGATCCGAAATACCTCGCTACTTCCTGTTTGTCCCTAGCTTCTGTTACTTCTCAACTTTATATAGTTTTTCTCTCTCTCTGCGAATCGCCACTATTTCTGATTAACTTTGTCCTTTCTCTGAATGACTTTTGAAACTTGTCCAATGCCTTAAATCCAAAATGTTCCAAGAAAGCTGAACTACAACTCTTTATTGGAATAATATTTAATTTGTCCATTTGGTGGTCATATTTCCATGCCTGTATTCCTTGGTAACGTCAACCCTGCACATAAATGCTCTAAAGCCTTAATATTAAATCTCATAATCCATGCTAATTAATGGACAATGAAAATCAAAATAAAATTTTCAGATGCTGAGAAATCGGAAACAAAAACAGACACTGCTGGGAAAACTTTGCAGGTCAGGCAGCATCTGTGGAAAGTGAAATGGTTAATGTCAGATAAAAGATCACAGAGTTAAAACATTGATTGTTTTACTGTCCAAAGGTACTGCATGACCTGCTAAATTTTTCCAGTGAATTTCTGTTTTTACCTCCAATTCATAGACAGCAGGTATAATATGCTATTATAATATTGCTCATCACAATGACCAATTATTAGGAAATGTAACAGGCTATATCATTTCTTCTACAATACAATACAATACAATACAATACAATTCAATTTATTGTCATTTGGACCCCTTGAGGTCCAAACAAAATGTCGTTTCTGCAGCCATACATTACAAACAAATAGACCCAAGACACAACATAATTTACATAAACATCCATCACATCGCTGTGATGGAAGGCCAAAAAAACTTATCTCTCCACTGCACTCTCCCCCCCGATGTCAGAGTCAAAGTCAAAGTCAAAGCCCCCGGCGGGCGATGGCGAATTGTCCCGCGGCCATTAAAGCCACGCCGGGTGATGCAAGGTCGCACACCGGGTCTTAATGTTAGAGCCCCCGGCGTGCGCTCGCAGAGTCCCGCAGCCATTCCAAGCCGCGCGGGGCGGTGCTGTAAGGCCCCGCTCAGGTGCTCTTCAACCCCGCAACTCGGGCGGGAGAAGTCGCCATTGCGGAAGCCCTGAAAAGCGGTCTCCCTCCAGGGACCCGCGGGCTCCCGGTGCCGCCGCCCGCCAAACCCGCAGTTGCAGCCTCCAAATCTCCGGGGGTCGGGTCGCAGCAGCGTCCACCACAGCTCCACCCGCTCTGGACTCGGCCAGCTCCGCGATGGTGAGGTGAGTAGTCGGCACCACAGCCCCCGGTCTTCCTGTTGGAGGCCGCTCCTCGTTGCAGCCCCAACGACAACGGAGACCCGACAAAGAAAAGGTCGGGTCTCCCGTGCAGGGAGAGATTTAAAAGTTACCCCCACCCCCCCCCCCCCCCACACCACCCCCACCCCCCCACACACATACCCCAACAAAAATAACAAAAACTACATAAAAACATAAGACATAAAATAATAAAAACGCAGACGGACTGCAGAGGCCGCTGCTGACGAAAGTCGCGCCGCCCACCGAAAAGCCGGCACTGAGGCACCTGATTAAAAGCATGTGTTAGACACTATTCTGAACTTCCCAGGAATTGGTTGTTTTGTTGCTGGCTCCATGGTTAATCTCCAGACTGGGAATTTCATTTCACTGTGCCATCTGGCACATGTGACGAATAAATGTATCTTGTATCTTGTATCCAACATGAAGAGTTCATAGGAGCAGAATTGGGCCATTCGGCCTATCGAGTCTACTCTGTCATTCAGTCATGACAGATCTATCTTCCCCTCTCAACCCCATTCATCTGCCTTCACCCCATAACCTCTGACACCATTTATAATCAAAAATCTGTCAATCTCCACCTTCAAAATATCCAATTACAGCCTCCACTGCCTTCAATGGCAATCAATTCCACAGATTCACCACCCTCCGACTAAAGAAATTCCTCCGCATCTCCTTTCTGAATGAACGTCCTTTTATTCTGAGGCTGTGCCCTCTCATCCTAGACTCTCACACTCATGGAAATATCCTCTCCACATCCGCTCTATCCAGATCTTTCACTATTCGATAAATTTCAATGAGATCCCAAAGAGGTTCGAAGAGGAACATTTTCCATCACCTTCTTCCAATTATTCAGTTACTGGGATCCAAGCATTCTTGGCAAGTCCATTATTTGTTGCCCACACCTAACTCATCTTCAGTAGGTAGTGGTGAACCTCCTTTAACAGCTAGCAGGGAAGAGACGGATATGGACCATGAGCTGATACATTTGATTAGTTTAGATCAGCATCAGATATTGTGTGTTGAAGGTCATGTTCTTGTGCTATACTGTTCTATATTCTTTGTTGCACTCCTTCTGGTTGAAGAAACCTGCAGTCCGACCAGTCTGACTGTCCCCCTGATTACATTTTATCTCTATATTCTGCATTGTCAACATTGTCAACTAACAATGATCTCTATTCTACAATTTCCTTGAAATTCATCTCCTTTGATGTCTCTTTCACCCACCTTACCCAATCATTACCTCTTTGTCTCCCTCTCCCCTGACTCTCAGTCTGAAGAGTCTTGACTCAAAACATAACCCATTCCTTTTATCCAGAGATGCTGCCTGTCCCGCTGGGTTACTCCAGCATTTTGTGTCTAGCTTTTGTGAGTACCTTTGGGGAGCTGAGTTTTGGGACTTAGCAGGATGTTGAGGATAACCTGGTGATGAAGGAGCAGCAATATTTTAGCAATAATAAGTTAGGACCTGCAGATGCTGATTTTTCTGTGAGCCTGCTGCCCTTGGCCTTTATGGTGATAGAGTTTGTGGAGATGGCAGGTGCTGACAGATTAGCCTTGATGGATAGTTGCAATACATTTGGTAAATGTTACACAATGCAGCCACTGCCCAATGATGGTGGAGGAAATTAATGTCTGCTGTGGTGAATGAGTTGCAATTTAAGATGGCTGACTTGTCCCTTAGTGACATTATGCTTCTTCAGAATTGTATAGTTTAGAGATACAGCACAGAAACAGTCCCATCGGCCCGAGTCTGCACCATCCAACAATCCCTTTACACTAGCACTATCCTGCACACAAGGGACAATTTACAATTTTTACCAAAGCCAATTAAACTACAAATCTGTGCGTCTTTGGAGTATGGGAGAAAACCAGAGGAATTTCAATGGCATGACACCCTTGTTAAAGCGTGGTGTGCAGAATTTAACACTATAATCTACCCAATATTTATATAGGTTTAGTAAATTCCTTTCTCACATACTCAGTCTTGTGCTTATTTGCCATCCACTATTTTAGAATTGTTTTATTTCGCTAACATCAACTTTATTCTTATTTTTTACCAAAATATACCGCTTTACATATTTTTGCCAATTTATTAATTACAATTGACCAATCCACCAATATTCTCATGATATCTATTGCTTTCATTTGCAATGAGCCCCTTAATATTAGGTCTAATCAATGTTAGGCCTATGGGTGAGACCTAATGCCAAGTTCCATGTCAGTATTGCATTGGTTATTGCATTGAATATTGCATTGGATATACCTATATGGTGCTCACCTGAAATTCCCCTGCAAGGAATGGTGTCTTTTGCAGTTGATATTTTATAAGAATATTTTATCGTGCACCCGGACGTGGCGTTGAAGGACGAGGTGCCGAAGCGAGGAAGTGGAGGTCAAATAACCGAATGGAAACAACGCCGAAAAGCCAAATAGCCGAAAGTGTACATCGCCGAAAAGCCAAATAACTGAAAGTGTACATCGCCGAAAAGCCAAATAACCGAAAGGGCGCAATGCCGATAAGCCAAATAACCGAACGGACGCAACGCCGAAAAGCCAAACAACCGAACGGACGCAACGCCGAAAAGCCAAACAACCGAACGGACGCAACGCCGAAAAGCCAAATAACCGAAAGGGCATGTGGTCGAAAAGCCAACTAACTGAAAGGGCGGGAAGCCGAAAAGCCAAATAACCAAAAGGGTACGTCGCCGAAAAGCCAAATAATGGGCATGGCGTTGCCGGGGAGCGGGACTTGTCAGCGATTGGTCCAGACCCCAGCGTCCATCATATCACTGGCCGGGGGAGATGGGAGGGTGGGGGTCATTTTTAATTTTCCTTCGCTGCTTTTGGACTTTCCTGAATATAAAATAAAACCTTGTGTGATTGGAACTTTCGATTGATTTAACAAAATAATAATCCAAATTGGTTCCATAGATATTTACACCAACTGTAACAATTATATTTTTACTACCACAATACATTTACATACACTACCGTGCATCTTGAAGGCCAGTGGTCCTTTTGGGTCGAGAAACCAGACGAAAAAAATGTAATTGTTTTTTTAAAGAATATCTTAGCTCCCTGAGTTGGAATATTTTATATTCCATGCGTCCATTCGTGTAGTTGGCTTTTCGGCTACGTGCCCTTTCGGTTATTTGGCTTTTCGGCGTTGCGCCCTTTTGGTAATTTGGCTTTTCGGCGTCATTTCCATTCGGTTATTTGGTTCTTCGTTTCAACATCTCATCCTTCGATGCCACGTCTGCACACGATTTTATCAATTTGTTAATAATTTTAATTGGGAATCAGGAACTAATGTTTTTAATGTGACTCGTGCTACCTAATAAATTGGGATTCATAATTACATTCACTCGTGTATCTTGGAAGTATGAAAAGCATATAATTGATGATACCAACCTTTGTGCAATACCAGACTCTTTACCTTTGTTTGCGCAGCAGGCAAGTGATGGCCCAAAACATGCGTAGATGAGTTAAACATGTACATTAGAGATTTGGCCATACAAAGACAGAAGGTGAGCCAGCATCTTTGAATAGGTTAGTAAAGTATGTGGGAATTTATGCAATTGGATAAGGTTGTGTCTTTCAAGAAAGCCTAGACTGTGGGTGCCTCTTCACATTGAGTTCCATACTGCAGAATTCTTCTAGGGCGGAAAGTGGCGTCACAGGAAGAAAGGGAGAGTACATTGTCCTTCATCAGTCAGGGTATTGAGTGTAGAAAATGTAATGTTATGTTTTTAGTTGTACAACACATTGATGAGGCCACATTTGAGTAATGTGTTCAGTTTTTATCTCACTGCTATAGGAAGGAGGTTGTTAAGCTGGAAAGGGTGCAGAGAAGATTTACGAGGATGTTCACAGCATTTGAGTTCCCGAGCTCAAGTGAGAGGTTGAGCAGGCGAGGTCTTTATTCCATGAATTGCAGGTGGATGAGGAGTGATCTTATAAAGTTCCCAAGTTCACAAGTTATAGGAGTCAAATCAGGCCATTCAGCCCATCTAGTTTACTCCATTCAATCATGTCTGATCTCTACCTCCTAACCTCATTTTCCTGCCTTCTCCCCATAACCCTTGACACCCACTCTAATCAAGAATTTGTTAATCTCTGCCTTAAAAATATTCACTTACGGCCTCCAAAGCCCACTGTGGTAATGAGTTTCACAGATTAACTACTCTCTGAGTTAGGAAGTTCCTCCTCACATCCTTTTGAAAAGAGTGCCCTTTAATTCTGAGTTGATGACCTCTGGACCTCTGGTCCTAGAGCCTCCCACCAGTGGAAACATACTTCCCACATCCACTCTATCTATGCCTCTCATTATTCTGTAAGTTTTAATGAGGTCCCTCCTCAACCTTCTAAACTCCAGTGAGTACAGGCCCAGTGATGTCAAATGCTCATCATATGCTAACCCACTCATTCCTGGTATCATTCTTATAAACCTCCTCTGGACCCTCTCCAGAACCAGCACATCCTTCTTTAGATATGGAGCCCATATTTGCTCACAGGACTCCAAATGCAGCCTGACCAGCGCCTATTAGAGCCTCAGCATTACATCTCTGTTTTTGTATTCCAGTCCTCTTGACATAAATGCTAACATTGAATTTGCCTTCCTTACTGTTGATTCGACTTGCAAATTAACATTTTTGGGAGTCCTGCACCTGCTCTCCAAGTCCCTTTGCACCTCCGATTTCTCGATCCCTCTCCATTTAAAAAATAAACTACGCCTTTATTCTTATTACCAAAATGCATGACTCTGCACTTTGCTACGAGTTATATAAGATCATGAGGGGAATAGACAAAGACAGAGTGAATGAACAGAGGCGTTTATTCAAAGTATGGGAAACAAGAACCAGAGGAACAAGGAAATGGGCCTAATTTGAGAGGGAAAAGATGAGGAACCTGAGGAACAAGTTTTCGCACCGAGAGTGATGGGTATATGGAACGAGCTGCCTGAGGCGGTAGTTGAGGCAGGTACGAAAACAACATTTAAACAACATTTGGACAGGTCATGGAAATGAATGGTCTTGAGGGATATGGGCCAAACAGGCAGGTAGGACTAGTGTAGATGATGAGTTATGGTTGGTTTGGGGAAGTTGGACTGAAGAGCCTGTTTTTGTGCTATTTGTCTTTATGACTCTATGACTCTATGGCTGCAAGAGGAAATCATTAGATCGCACTGCCATTCATTGATGTGAAAACTACGACATGCTGCCTAACTCTTATTAATTAAAGAGCAGTATGTGTGGACACCGTAGTAACTACTGGAGTCCAACTTGGAGTCAAGGAGAAGCAATTATAGAACCTTGACCATGAAAATAAACTTGGAAGCCATATTAACTTTCTATTTAATTTAATGCTAGTTTGAAAAAAATGGAACCAAATTAAGCTCAGAAGCATGACCCAGCACAATCCGGTCCAATGTTGCGAATTGAGATGAGGAAAACCTTTTTCACCCAGAGAGTCGTGAATCTGTGGAATTCTCTGCCACAGAAGGCAGTGTAGGCCAATTCACTGCATGTTGACAGAGGGAGTTAGATTTAGCTCTTAGCTAAAGGAATCAAGGGATATGGGGAAAAAGCTGGAACGGGGGGGTACTGATTTTAGATGATCAGCCATGATCATATTGAATGGAGGTGCTGGCTCCAAGGGCCGAATGGCCTACTCCTGCACCTATTTTTCAATGTTTCTATGTTTCTATGTAAGAAGGGCAGCTCCAATGTAGCAATGAAGAACAGCATCAGTCCAATCACGAGTCCACAGGAGACACGAGAGGGCAGATGCTGGAACCTGGAGCAGCAAGCAATGTGGTGAAGGAACTCAGTGGGTCATGCCGCATCTGTGGGTGGAAAAAGATGATCGATGTTTCAGGTTGAAATTCTGCATCAGGACTGAGAGTGGTGTGGAGAGTGGATCGTCAGTATAAAGAGGAGAAGCGGTGGATAGAGAGGAAAGTGAGAGGTGACTAGTGGACTGGAAAGGGGTGAAAGAAGTGCAGGAAGGAACAGCAGATGCTGGTTTAAACTGAAGATAGACACAAAAAGCTGGAGTAACTCAGCGGGACAGGCAGTATCTCTGGAGAGAAGGAATGGGTAACGTTCCGGTTGAGACCTTTCTTCAGTCAGACGTCAGGGGGGATGGAGATGGATCGATTAGGAAGTGTGAAGGTGTGAAAACAGGGCTAAGGTAATGGAGATCAAAGACACTGCAGAATAGATCATTGTTAGCTGGGAGAAGGTAAAACAAAGCAAACAGAGATAAAATGTAGTGTACTATGCTATTTGTAGAATATGCTGGTGTGTATCAGTAACAAAGCAGAGACCTCACCTTTCACCCCATCAGCCGCCGCATACAACATATAAGTCTCCGATATTTTTGCCACCTCCAACAGGATCCCACTATTAGCCACATTTTCCCATCTCCACCCCTCTCTGCTTCCCGCAGAGATTGTTCAAGTTCAAGTTCAAGTTTGCATTCATTGTCACTTAACCAATTAAAGTACAGTGAAATTTGTGTTATCATACAACCATACTAAGTGAAAAGTACACAATACACACATAAAATAAAATTTAACATAAACATCCACCACAGTGGAATCAACATTCCTCACTGGCTATAAAGTTCAGTCATCTTCAGTCATCTTTCTCCTTTGTTCACCCCTGGTCGGGGCCTTTGAACCCTCTGCAGTTCGACGCTACAGTCGGTCTGATGTTCAGGCCCTCTTGTCGGGATGATCGAAACTCCGACGTCAGGACGGATCGCAACACTCCGTGGCAAGGAGTTCCCGAGTCGGTCGCTTCTTACTGGAGACCGCGACTTCAAGGTGTTAAAAGTCCACAGGCCCTGCGGTCGGAGCACTTCTTCTGGCGATCCTCGATAAAGATCGCAGCTCCGCGATGTTAATGTCTGCTCCGCGCGTGCGGCTTGAAGCTCCAGGCCGGTCTCCAGGAAAGGCAGCGCCAATCCTGTTGTTAACAACGCATCTCTGTCGAGGTAAGTGACTGAAAAAAAGATTCCCCCTATCCCCCTCCTCATAAACTAACCTAGAAACATTGAAACACACATTTAAAACATACTTAAAATATTAAAAACAGAGAAGGGACGTGACAGACTGCTGGCAAGGCAGCCATTGCTGGTGCCACCTGATGTTCCCTCCGCAACTCCCAGATCAACTCGTCCCTTCTCACCCAAACCACCCCCTCCCCAGGTACTTTCCCCTGCAACTGCAGGAGATGCCACACCTGGCGCTATACCTCCCCCCTTGACTCCGTCCAAGGACCCTGACAGTCTTTACAGGTGTGGACACCTGAGGGGATCAGAGGGTATGGAGAGAAGGCAGGTATGGGATACTGAGTTGGATGATCAGCCATGATCATATTGAATGGCGGTGCAGGCTCCAAGGGCCGAATGGCCTACTCCTGCACCTAATTTCTATGTTCTATGTTTCTATGTTTCATATCTCTGTAGGTGTACATCTCCCACTTCCTGATATAGACCAGATACTGTTTTTTGGTGGGCTCTCTTTGGGCCGCCGAGATCATGTTCACTGTTCGGTCCGTCAGTCCCAGCTGTAGTAGAGGTGTTTTTAAACTCTACAAATTAATAAATTCAAATAGTTATGGCATGGGTGGCTCTCCCTTGTTACGGGATGAACCAACAAGTCTGGTCTATTCGGGATGGTGATTCATGGTTCTAATACCATGTTCATTATCACTGGGAACCATGGTTGAGTAGGCCAATCGGGTACTACCAAAATACCAGACACAGAGTCCTGCTGTATTTTCCTTAATACCCGACTGATGAGGCAGAAAGGAGGGAATGCATAAATAAACAATTTCCCCCAATGCAGCGAAAATGCATCTGTCGCTGCTGCCCCAGGGTCTGGTTCCCATGAAACATAATTAGGTAACTGGTGATTAAGCCTGGATGCGAACAGATCGATATCTGGTGTTCCATATCGTGCTGTAATATCAGCAAATACTTTTTTATTCAACATCCATTCAGTGTTTTCATTAAGTTTGCGTGACCTGGTGTCTGCCACTAAATTTAGTTTACCTGGTAGGTAAGTGGCTGATATCCAAATATCTCTCTGGATACACCACTGCCAAATTGTATTAGCCAGATTGTCACATGATGTCGATTTGTTTCCACCCATGTGGTTGATATATGCTACCACGGTGGTATTGTCAATCTGTAGTCTAACATGCTGGTGATATGACCCAGTACAATATGACTTTAGGCCATAGAATGCACCCAACATTTCCAGGTAGTTTCCCAGTGTGAGTAATAATGATGCCTCCTGAGCAGTCCATCTACCTCCACAGCTGGAGATGGAATTGGTGACACCCCAATCAAGTGCACTGGCATCAGTTTGTAGCACCATAGAAGGGTTGCTGATAATGATTGGATTGAAACAAAGCCAAATGTTATCTATCCACCATTTTAGTTCCATTATAGCTTTGATTGGTAGCTTCATTGGTCTGTCAAAATGAACCGCATTGATTTTGAGTGCTTGTATTTTTGCTCTCTGTAAATTTTGGTAATGTAAAGGTCCAAATTGTGTGGCTGGAAAGGCAGCCACCATTTTGCCAATTACTTTTGCTACCAATCTGATGGATGGTTTACTGATGTCAATGAGGTTATTGCAAGCCTCTATTAAGTCTATAGCCTTTCCCTTTGGCAAAGTCACCGACATGTGAACTGAGTCAATGGTGAACCCCAAATAGTCCATTGTAGTGGAAGGCGTTAATTTAGATTTAACTGGATGGATAATAAACCCCAGTTTTTCAAATAACTGTTTTGTGGCTATTACAGTTTGTTTGGCCAATTCCAAAGTTTTGCCCACAATAAGTATGTCATCTAGATATGCCATGACCATGTGTTTTCGTTTCCGTAGAAGCGCTAGGGCTGGTTTCAAATTTTTAGTGAACAGCCTGGGGGCTGATGTTAACCCATTTGGCAGCGCTCTATACTGCCAGCGCTGTCCCATCCAGTTGAATTTTAAGAAACATCTGTGGTCACCTTGTATAGGCACTGAATAGTAAGCATCTTTTAAATCGATGCTAGCCATGAAGTAACCTTTGGAAATCAATTGTTTAGCAGTAACAAAGGTTTCCATTTTAAAATGAATATATTGTACAAATGTATTCAATTTGGTCAGATGTATGATGATGCGACAACCACCGTCTTTTTTGTTTTTGGTAATATATTGGACACGAATTCTAGCGGTTCGTGTTGGGATTTTTCAATTACACCTTTTGCGTAAAGCCGCTTCAGTTCAGCATGCGCTTCTGATTTCTCTTTACCAGAAAGTACGAACATTCGGTTCGGTATATGTTGAACTGGAGGGCTGTACTTGTGTATAAATTCTATTGTATATCCCTGGATGCTGCTTAAAATATAAGTATCGGTAGTTAACATGCTCCATGCATCCAGAAAGGAGTGTAATCTCCCCCCAACCTCCATGCTACCTGTATTTTATAGGGAACCAGACCCACCTACCTCCATAGTTCCCAGTGGCAGGTTTACTTCTTTTTGTAAATCCTTCGTTAATGTTGAGGCGGTGGTGTCTGGATTTGTGGTTTGGTCGATGTTGGAGGTTCGCGTATCTTCCAAGAAGGCCGGCCTTTGCCATGGCCTAAAAAGACTCATGTTTGGTGTACCGGACCTTCGAGCTTTCACCAGTCAGTCTTGTTCTACTGGTGGGTGCGTAAGGGTGCTGTCTATGGCCGTGTGTTGCAAAGCAGTGCCAGTGCATCCTGTTGGTCCTGCGACATGTCCTTCTCATCCACTGTGCGGGTGAAAGCTGTTATCCCCGCTGATTAGGAGTTTCCATATACAATTATTTACTACAGGAAACATTCTGGGATATACAATTACCCAGTGTCAGGTGTCCTCCAGGTTTTGGCCAGCCTGGTCTGGCTGTATGAAGTTGGACACCGTGTCCAGTAGATTTTCACGTTCCCGCACCCCCTGCACACTTGATTTCTGTTCTGCAAACCCCTCTTCAGGATCAGCCCAGAACTGACCCCCAGTACTCCCCTCTGACGAGGGAGAAGCACTGTGCAGCCCTACAAGAGGTGCTGCTGTGGGTTTTACATAGAGCCCACAGTGACTCGACTCCATCTCCCGGAGCCTGTCACGTTGGAGCAAATGCTCCACACACCGCTCCATCCGGTTCCAGCGCTCACGGTCGCTGGCCGCCCGCGGCTGCTCAAAGTCGGACTCATCTGAGTCCACGACTTTGATGGGTTTTTGTCTTGCCTTACCGCCCGGCCGCGGAATGGATCTGGCCGGTGCGGAGGCGACATCGGGCACAGCTGATCCCATTATAGGTGATTCAAGTGCCGCTGGCCGCTGCTAGCCCACCAGCTTTGTCGCAGCCTGTTGGTTTCTCCACCTGTAATCAACATGGGAAAACACAAAAAGACCGCAACTCTTACCTGCAGGTCCTGGTTTAAATTGTCGCTATGGGGGAACGTCATTCCACCCCGCCTCCTGCCGTTTTCGACTTGTCAAAAGTCGACGGCCCCATCTGAATAGTCTCCCGCCCGGCCGTGGTGTTCTGGCCGGCGCGGGACCAAAAGTCGGCACAGCTGATCCCTTACGGGGCTTGTGCCTTCAGCTGCTGCTGGCTCCCGCAACTTTGCGGTCCTCCCCAGCCAGCTTCACTCGCAGCACTTGTGGACACTATTTTGTCCAGCTTCCCCCCCCTGTGTAAAAACAGCGCGGGGACAAAAACTACCGCAGAGTAAATCACTTACCTGCAGGTCGCGGTTTCAAACTTACCGCTGCGGGGGAACGTTCCACCCCGCCTGTCGTTTCGCAAGCGTGAAAGCGATATGGCATGCATGCGTCCTGGCGGGGTTCTTCACGTAGTCTCTCACGTGACTCCGAAGTAAAATCTTATACTGGAGGAGTAGGAGTCTGCCTAGCATGTATAAACTGGACCATTCTGTGCTTCCTATTGCTCAGTTGATCAGGGCCCATGTCTTCTCTTGACTCACATGTGAATTATGCAATGATGTGAAGACTCCAATTTCAAATTTATTATTCCTCTTAATTAGAATTTAATAGTAAATGTTATGGGCCTGTCCCACTTGGGCGACACACACACACACACACACACACACACACACACACACACACACACACACACACACACACACACACACACACACACACACACACACACACACACACACACACACACACACACACACACACTCACTCACTCACTCACTCACTCACTCACTCACTCACTCACTCACTCACTCACTCACTCACTCACTCACTCACTCACTCACTCACTCACTCACTCACTCACTCACTCACTCACTCACTCACTCACTCACTCTCTCACACACTCTCACACACACACACACACACACACAGACACATCGCTTCTTTCACCAGCCCGTTATGCAGGCGGAGACAGGGCAAGCGGAGGGAGCACTGTCTGAGTGAAATTCACACGGTGCAAAGCCAATGATACAGACACACACCGCGATGAACAGGAAGGTTGGCACTGTAATTAAGACGTTGAAAACACAGTGTACGGTAAGTCCTTTAAAAGAGGGGGGGAGATGGGGGAGAGAGGTAGGAGAGGGGGGGATAAGAAGGGAGAAGGAGGAGGAGGAGCCATCTTGGTGAACGGCTGCTAGCCAGCAGCCGTCCGTTTTAAATCCGTTTTTTTAATAGTTTTTAGTGAGTCCTGTTTTTTGTTTGTAGGGGATATGGTCTTTTTAATGTGGGGGGTAGGTATAAACTTTATTTCTAGGTCCCTACCTGGTCGGTGTGGCAGCCTTTTCTCCGGGCTGCCCGTCGACCCGTCCTCGTGGCCTACCTGCGGGCTTGGAGCGCCGTTTCCTGGCGGGGACCGCCCAGCACCTTGGCCTCGGCGGCGGCACAGCATTGGAGTGCTGGAGCGGAGCGGAGTGGAGCGGGCGATGCCTTGCCTGGGTCGCCGCGCTGGAGCGACGCGCTGGAGCTCTGGCGAGCTGGACCGCGAGAGCGACATCTCCGGGCTGCGGGTCTGCGGTGCGGAGAGGCGGCAGTGCGGAGAGGCGGCGCCGACTTTTTCATCGGGAGCCTGGGAGCTCCAAACCGGCGCGGCCTTGTCGGCTTCGGCAGCCGCGAGCTCCAACCAGGAAGCGGCCGTTCCAGGTGGCCCAGCCGCCGAAAGGACTCTCCCGATGCCGGGGCAAGACCACCGGCCAGGCCAGGGACATCGGGCCTCCGAGACAATTGCGGTGGTCTCAATAGGCCTGACTTTGGGGTGAACATGGGGTGGGGACTGGACATTGTGCCTTCCCCCACAGTGCTATCCACTGTGGGGGGATGATTTTTTTTTCTAATTGTAGTCCTGTAGGTCTGTGTCCAAGATGGCTGCCGTGAAGAGAGAGTGGACGCTGGCGCGCTTTGGCTGCCGCTGCTCTCTCTTCACACTGTGTTTTTGATTTTCTGTTTTTGGATTGAATTCTGTTTTTAATTTGTGTCTCTGGGATGTCTTTATTACTTGTTATATTCGGATTATATGTTATTCCGATTACTATGTAAGGTGTCCTTGAGATGTCTGGAAGGCGCCCACTAAATAAAATTTATTATTATTATTATTAGACAACTTTTAAGAAGCCAGAGACACACGGCTGTGAAGCTCGGCGGACATTAACATTACCGGTTCTGAAAACTACTGCTTACGTTTTTTTTCCCAATGAGCCAATGAAATTCACCAGTCAGCACCGGCTACAACCTACAAGAACCTTCGAGAACCTTCGACCTCCTGGCGGCCCACCAGGACCTCCTGGCAACCCATCTACGGCACGAGAATTCTCGCTACTCTCCATGGCGGCTTCATTCTGGTCGCCGCAAATTTTTAAACATGTTGAAAAATTCTCTGTGACCATAATGAGGCCGCTACTAGTTCCGAGAATGCAGGAACTCCTCACGACATGAAGGCGACTTCCCGGCAACCGCCCACAAACATGTGGCGACCATGTGGCAACTGCATAGTCTCCTGCAGTCACCTAAAAAGTTGCCTAAGTGGGACAGGCCTATTAACATCACTTTGGCATTTAGCTAGTTCACACTTAAGATTAATTTCCTCCATTAGAGATGGAAATAAAGGCAGGAAATGTTCCCAGCACCTTTCAGCAGGTGTGCAAAGCATAAGGGAATTTATGGAGCGAGATGGAGTCACATAGAGTCACTGAACCATACAGCGTGGAAACAGGTTTCTTGGCCCCACTCATCCATTCTGACCAATCTCAGCATTTGGCCTATATCCCTCTAAACCTTGATGGCTCTTTCAATTAAAGAAGAAATATGAGTGTACCTTCGCATTGGTCTATGCAGTCACGGGAGCAGGAGTAGCAAGGTACAAATATATGCAAGAGGTAAGGCAAGGCATGGGCACAGCGGTAGAGTTGCTGCCTTACAGCACCAGAGATCCGGGTTCAATCCTGACTACGGGGGCTTGTCTGTATGGAGTTTGTATGTTCTCCCCATGACCTGCATGGGTTTTCTCCGAGATCTTCAGTTTCTGCCCACACACCAAAGACGTACAGGTTTGTAGGTTAATTGGCTTGATATAAATGTAAAAATTGTCCCTTGTATGTGTAGGATAGTGTTAATGTGCAGGGCTCGCTGGTCAGTGCAGACTGGATGGGCCGAAGGGCCTGTGTTACTAAACTAAACAAAAACTAAAAGGTAAAGCATTCAAACATTCCTTATTCAATAAACTATAACCCTGCATCTCATAATGACCACCCCAGAGGCCAGGGGTCGGGGGTCTTACCTTCCAAGACCTCAAGGTCGGCTGCGGGAGATTCCCCCGGGGCACAAAAGGCTGAAGGTGGATGGGCTAGGAGAGGGTTAATGGTTTGCTGGTGATCCAGATGGAGGCATTGGCTGCAACGGGCATTTCTGTTCAACAGCAGCTGGGATTTTGAAAAAGGTATCAAAACCTGGCCACTTGCATATGGACTCAATGAGCTGTTTCTATGCCATATATTTATCTAACTGATCTGAATGAATGAATAAGTTTATTGGCCAAGTATGTACACATTTAAGGAATTTGCCTTGGTGCCCCGCTCGCAAGTGACAGCACGACCTACAGTAACAATTAAGAATGACACATAAAACATTAAATATTAATAATAAAACATTATAGTTTAAACATGTGAATGAAATAAAATACCAGAGCAAAATGAGGCTACAGATTTTTGGTTATTGAGTAGAGCTACTACTCGTGGAAAAAAAGCTGTTTTTATGTCTGGCTGCGAAGGCTTTGGAGTCGCCTTCGAGAGGGAAGTGCTTCAAAGAGTTTGTGGCCGGGATGATCTTATCCGCTCGCTTCCTGGCCCTTGCAGTGTACAGTTCGTCAATGGGGGGAAAGGTTGCAGCCAACAAACTTCAGAGCTGAATGGAAGATTCGCTGCAGCCTCCGGATGTCGTGCTTGATGGCTGAGTCAAACCAGACCATGATGGAGAAGGTGAGGACAAAAAAAAGAATTTTACTGTACCTTGGTACAAAAAATAATAAAAGGACCATTGAACCATTGAACAACAAGCTACTCTGATCCCATGTTGGCTGCATTAGGGCTGCATCCCGCTGTACCTTGTTTATTCACTATGTCCATTAAACATAGTGATTGTATCATATTCCACCGCCCCCTCTTGCAGAATGATACAGATATCAACCACTTTCTGTGTGAAAATCTTTCCCTTTAGATCTCCTTTACATCTCCTACCACTCACCTTAAAACTATACCCTATTTTTTTAATAACCTTTACCATGGAAGAATAATTCTATCTGCCCTATGTATGCCTGTTATAATATTGGATGCTTCTATTTCAGTCTCCTTTGCTCCATGGAAAACAAATAAATCATAGCTTGCATGTTCTCAGAACCATAGTCCACCAATCAAGGCATCATCATGGTGCTTCTCCGCTGCATCTTCTCCAGTGCAATGACTGCCTTCCTATAGTGAGACGATGAGAAATGCACACAATACTCCAAGTGTGGTCTAACCAGTGATTCATCGCCAACCAGGGTTTGCGCTGGATTGGCCCAACATGTACATTGTGCAAAGAGTGGGTGAGGATCCTCTAATATTCTCCTTTTCATCAATGACCTCTCAACATCAGCATCACAGTCCAGCAGAGGAGTGGTTGCCCAGTACAAAGTCATAGAGAGATGCAGTGTGGAAACGGGCACTTCGGCCCAACTTGCCCACACCGGCCAACATGTCCCAGCTTCACTAGCCCACCTGCCTGCATTTGGTCCATATCCCTCCAAACCTGTCCTATCCATGTGCCTGTCTAACTGTTTCTTAAACTTTGGGACAGTCCCCGCCTCAACTACCTCCTCGAGCAGCTTGTTCCATACACCCACCACCTTTTGTATGAAAAAATTACCCCTCAGATTCCTATTAAATGTTTTCCCCTTCACCTTAAACCTATGTCCTCTGGTCCTCGATTCACCTACTCTTGGCAAGAGATTCTGTGCATATACCTGATTTATTCCTCTGATGATTTTATACACCTCTATAAGATCACCGCTCATCCTCCTGCGCTCCAAGGAACTCAACCTCTCCCTTTGGGGAACTCAAAGGAACTCAACCTCTCCCATCTAGTCGTACATCCTCGTATAAAGTAAGGAAGCATCACCTGCAATATTCCTCAGATGATCCTAAGCAGCACAACCATGGGTATGATTTTGTGAATCAATAATTTTTATGTTCAATGTTTTCATGTTTATGATAACAATATTTACATTGTTTTGAAATCAGGTCAACAAGGCCTTGTCTTAATTGAATTGTTATTCAGGCTATGATCTCGGGTAGTGTGACCTGAGGCACTGCCCCAGATCATCCTGAGGATATTTTGACACACTGCTGCTGATAAGGTCCATTGAACTGCCTTTAAATGACTCAAGTAAAATAAAAAATAATCCTAAGCTAAGGAAATAAATGTATTTATTAAATGTAGATGGTGATCCAATTTGTGTGTTGGCGTGGGATGTTGGTATCTGTATTATTATTGGTATTATTATTATTATCATTATTATTATGTGTACAGTGATACAGTGAAACACTTTCTTTGTATGTTATTGAAGCAGATCACTCGGCCATGGGTACAACAGGGGGTGGTGCAAAATAGTAAGGAAACAGAGTGCAGAATATAGTGCTACAGCTACAGACTACAGATTTTAAATGTGCACAGGCCACAACAAGGTAGATTGAGAGTACATCCTTAGCAAATGAGATGTTTATTTTATTGGTGTGCTGCAATGGCAACTCAAATTTCATTACACCAATTGGTGTTTGTGACAATAAATGTCCTTTGTCCTTTGTCCTTTTAAGAGTCTGATAGCAGTGGGAAAGCAGCTGTTCCTGATTCTGGTGGTACATACTTTCTTGCTTTTGTATCTTCGACCCAAAGGGAAATGGAGAAAGCAGGAATGACTGGGATGTAGGTGGTCCTTGATTATAATGTAGATGGTGTTTCCTGAGGCAGCGTGGTGTAGATGGAGTCGATGGGGGGGGGGTGGGTTGGGGGGAGACTGGTTTGTATGATGGACTGAGCTAGTTAATGACTCTGTGATTTCTTGTGGTCTTGGGCAGAGCAGTGTTCAAGTGAGACATGTGATTTCCCAGATTATATCCCTACATTGTTATGCAGAGCTGATATCCGAAAAAATTCAAGGTGTGTTGCACCTTGATAGCATGCTTGCTACGGGGCACCTACAGATGTTGGTAAGAGACATTGGAGATATGCCGAATTTCCTTTGTCTACTGAGGAAGTGGAGGCGTGTGGAGTCAATCTATTTTAGCTGTGCATAGTGCAAAGCTGAGGACCTGGACACATGGTCCTATGCTGAAACAAGTGCTGAAGCAGGAGGTTAAATACAAACTCATCTGATCTCCAGTTCATTCCTGACTTCTGCCTTGCAAAGTCTAGGGAAGTCTGGAATGTACTGACCCACAAAGAGCATCTCAACGGCAACCCTCTACCAGCACAAGGTAAGTATGTTCCGCCCGAGAAGCATTTCAACAGCCTGGTTCATAAGTTCTAGGAGTAGAATTAGGCCATTCAGCCCATCAAGTCTACTCCCCCATTCAATCATAGCTGATCTATATAACCATATAACCATATAACAATTACAGCATGGAAACAGGCCATCTCGGCCCTTCTAGTCCATGCCGAACACTTACTCTCACCTAGTCCCATCTACCTGCACTCAGACCATAACCCTGCATTCCTTTCCCATCCATATACCTATCCAAGTTATTTTTAAATTATAAAATCGAACCTGCTTCCACCACTTCCACTGGAAGCTCATTCCACACAGCTACCACTCTCTGAGTAAAGAAGTTCCCCCTCATGTTACCCCTAAACTTCTGTCCCTTAATTCTCAAATCATGTCCTCTTGTTTGAATCTTCCCTACTCTCAATGGAAAAAGCTTGTCCACGTCAACTCTGTCTATCCCTCTCATCATTTTAAAGACCTCTATCAAGTCCCCCCTTAACCTTCAGCGCTCCAAAGCATGAAGAATAAAGATATTTCTCTCTCAACCCCATTCTTCTCCCCATGACTCCTGACACCCTCACTAAGCACAAATTTGTCAATCTACTCCTTAAAAATATCCATTACCTTGGCCTCCACAACCTTCTGTGGCAATGAACACAGATTCACCATACTCTTGACTGAAAGGAATTCCTCCTCATCTCCTTTCTAAAGATACATCATTTTATTCTGAGTATGGCCTGTGGTTCTAGACTTTCCCACGAATGGAAACATCCTCTCTGCGTTCACACTATCCAGGCCTTTCTGGAAGTAGATAGGTTATTCGGTAGGTTTCTATGAGGTCATCCCTCTAAGCTCCAGCGAGTACCAGCCCAGTGCCTTCAAACACTCAATAAACATTAGCCCAAACATTCCTGGGATCATTCTTATAAACCTGCTCTGGACCCTCTCCCACGCCAGCGCATCCTTCCTCAGATATGGGGCCCAAAACTGCTCACAATACTCCAAATGCGGTCTGACCAGTGCCTTATAAAGCCTCAACATTACATCCCTATTTTTGTACACTAGTAAATAACTCAGCACAATATAACGTGGGTGTTGCATTCCGAACGTGTGAGACTGCTCTGGAGAAAAGGACATTGCGATCTCTGCAAGCTGCATGATGTACTGGCGTGAAAGAGTTCTCCTGGATCTTTCAGTTAATTGCCCACGAAAGCCAAGTATTTTTGCTTTATTACTCATGCTTCAATTGATTCTGACCAGCCCGATACAAACAGAGGGTGATGTGGTTACACTGCCACCTGGGGAACAGAATGTTAATAAGCCAATTGACTATGAAATCAAAGGATCTTTAGTGGCTGTTGCTTTCCCACTGCAGGTGCTCTGTTGGCTGTGTTGCAATGTGTACCAACACCTTCTTGCCAAGCCTCAGTCCAAATCTTCCAGACTGGCTTGTGACAGAGAAGCCAACACCATATGCTTAGCACACACAGAGAGTATGCAGGGCTCGCAACTCTCAATCTCCCAAACCTTTCCAATGTTGTGTTGTTTAAGGGATCATCGACCACTTGACACAAGAGAGGAATAGATTGGTTAAATGCACAGAGTCTCTTGCCCAAAGTATGAGAATCGAGAACCAGAGGACATAGGTTGAAGTGAGAGGAGAAAGATTTAATAGGTACCTGAGGGGTAACTCTTTTACACAAAGGGTGGTTAGTGCATACAACTAAGAGGTAGTTGAGGCAGGTATAATTGAAACGTTGAAGAAACATTTGGACAGGTACATGGATAGGACAGGTTTAGAGGGATATGAGCCAAATGCAGGGAGGTCGGACTAGTGTAGCTGGGATGATGTTGGCCGGTGTGGGGAAGTTGGGCAGAAGGGCCTGTTTCCATGCAGTTTGACTCTATGACTCTCTGACACTTCCAGTTTTGTTGGTGATTAATTGGAGAACAAGCTAGTGTGCAGAATTAATTAGTATGTGTAGGAACTGGAGTTAAGACATCTTGAGAGAGCTTTGAGGCTGATGTTAGACCTACATCTTAGCTTAGACCTGTTTCTGCCAGACACCAGTGTGCGTGGGATTTTAAGATACATCTTCAGAAAGGAGATGAGGAATTTCTTTAGCCAGTGGGAGATGAATCTGTGGAATTTATCGCCACAGATGGCTGTGGAGGCTAAGTCATTGTGCATTTTTAAAGTGGAGTTGGACAGGATCTCGATCTATAAGCGTCAAAGTTAACAGGGAGAAGGCAACAGAATGGGGTTGAGAGATAAAGATAGATCAGCAATGATTGAATAGTGGAGTAGACTTGATGGGTTCTTGATGAGTAAGGCTGTCAAAGGTCACAAAAGAAGACTGGAAAATGGGGTTGAGAAGGAAAAATAGATCATCCAGGATTGCATGCAAGACTTGATGGGCTGAATGGTCTAATTCTATTACTGTCTTAGTTGGTCATATGTGGTGGGGGGGGGGGGGGGGGGGGGCGGGAGTGGTGCTTTTGCAGCTATTCCTGTGGTCTCCACAACATGACTTGGGGTTGGGGTTGGGGGGGGGGGGGGTAAGTAGACAGCCAGCAGACCTAGGCTACTGGTGGAAGAACAAGAGGAAAAGGAGGATACTCATTGATGGAAGCACTCTTGAGGACCCATGAGGATCAGTTCTCCTGCATCCACCTGAATAGTGCTTAGTGTGCAAAGAGATTGCTCCCTTCAAAGATGTGCCTGTGGTGATCTGCAATGAGATGCATTTTAACCATAGTCAAGTCAATTGATGTTTTAAAGCAGAGATTGAGGCCAAGTCAATGTTATTTTTAAGGCAGTGATAGATAGATTCTTTATTAGTGCAGGTGTCTGGGGTTATGGGGAGAAGGCAGGAGAATGGGGTTAGGAGGGAGAGATAGATCTGCCATGATTGAATGGTGGAGTAGACTTGATGAGCCAAATGGCCTAATTCTGCTCCTATCACTTATGAACGTGAACTTTTGAATTTTAACCACAGCATCCTAAAGAGAAGGCAGGTCACGATGGCAGTCAGTATCCAATGAAAAAATGTAACCAGATGCTCAGCTGCGTACAGACTGGCCTCCGTTGTGAGGCATGCATTCTGCACCAGTCTTCTCTGAAATCTGTCCTACAGCCAGGGCTTTACACTAAATGCAGCTTGTCCACGGCACTATAAACTATAACAGCGAATGGTGCACCTCAGGACCCTGTGCATATCCAGCGTACAGCATGAGCCACATTTCCATGACAACTCTTATGGTGCAGACTAACTGCTGAAGTAACGGTTTGCTTTGTGGAGAAGAGCTGGGAGTAGTGGGGTAGAGCTTTGGGGCACACCCGAACCACCGTAAACAATGGTCCCTCTTGGCTCTCGGCTGCTCCCCTCACACCACCACCATGGGTCCCTCTTTGTACTTGACTGCCATCGTGACCTGCCTTCTCTTTAGGATGCTGTGGTTAAAATTCAAAAGTTCACCCAGCAGGAGGGCAGAGGTTTAAGCTGAGCGGAATGAGATTTACGGGAGTTGGTATCTGGAAATCTCTGCCAGAAGGGAGTGGTGGAATCAGATGCAATCATCACATTGAAGAGGTATGTGGCCAAGCATTAAATGGGCAAGGTATCAAAGAATACGGCTGTAATGCAGGCAAATGGGATCAGTGTAAATGGGTACAATGGACAGCAAGGATGTAGTGAGATGGAGGGTCTGTTCTGTGTACTACAACCCTGTAAATCTAACTAAGCTCTGTGAATCTAACTCTAAGGAACAGCACTTTATATTTCGCTTGGCAGCTTACACCCCAGCAGTATGAACATTAACTTCTCAAACTTCAAGTAACCCTTGCTATTCCTCTCTCTCCATCCCTCCCAGGCCTGTTTGTGCCCTGTATTGCCAAACTAAACTAAACACGATTTCCCTCATGGGTGGCAGCTCCTGTCTCCAGTTATGCAGCGCACCTTCCAACAGGAGAGAGGAAATGTGTCAGTGAGTGTCACCTACACTGCTTGAATGATGCCGCTATCACAATCAGATAACTGGTGGCCTGTGAAAAATGTGAGATGGCAATACGAGGCATCTTGTTTGGAGATGTATTCACTTCCTTTGAATACCCCTGTGAGATCTTTATAATTTCATGATCGATACAGTCGGGGTCTGTTGTCCACAATTCAAGCTTTAACTTCCAAGGATTTCTGTCCCCACAATGTTATATTTGTTTCACAGGTGGACTGCTCTCCTTTCTATGAGGTCTACTGTGGCAAGATGGCAATGTCAACAGGTAGCAAATGTTTGGAATTCTCAGCTGAAGGTCCATGGATGATAAATTGTTGAATATATTCAAAGCAGAGATGAATAGATTTTTGGGTTCAGGAGAACCAAGAGATAGTATAAAACCTGTGCACGAAAGTCATGGGCTCGTAAAGAGTTACACTATGGAAACAGGCCCTTTGGCCCATTGAATCTGTACTGACCATTAACCCACCTCTCACAGTAGTCCTACACTAGTCCCGTATTTATTCTCCCCACAATCCAATCAACACCTAACAAAACACAAGAGATTTGCAGTGGCCAATTAACCTACCAATCCATTTATCTTTGAGATGTTGGAGAAAACCCACGCATTCACAGGAAAAAATGTGCAAATTCCACACAGGCGGCACCCAAAGTCCAGATTGAATGCGGATCTGAGGAATTGTGAGAGAGTCATGGGTTTGTCCCACCTACGGTACTTTTTCGGCGATTATAAAACATTATTCTTTTTTTGCTTCTTCACTGTTAACTTTTATTAACTTTTGTGCCTTTGTCGTGTGCTTTGGAAATTTCTCCGACATCTTCTAACCATAATGTCCCAACCAAATGTAACAACAACTTTTTCATTGATTAATATTTACTTTAACCAATTATCATGAGATCATGTAAAAAAAAGATAGTAGCAGTCAACCAGCCTGCTTTGTTACTCAGTAAGATCCTGGATGATTGTTAACTTTAGCTGCACTTTGGGACTTTATCGGCGACTGCCGGCACCCGTCATAGGTCGTTGCAGGTCGGCGAAAATGTTCAACATGTTGAAAATTCAGCGGCGACCAGAAGGACGCTACGACTCTTTGGGTGACTGAGGAGACTACTCACGACCATACAGGCGACACCCTGGAGGCATGTTATGGGGTGAAGCCTGTATGGTCGTGAGTAGTCGCACAAAGAGTCGTACCTTGTTCTGGTCGCTGCTGGATTTTCAACATGTTGAGAATTTTCGTCAGGGAGAGTAAGTGAAGATAGTGGGTGTTTGCTGATGCATTCAAAGAGGAAGCACCATTGGGAGTACTGCGTGCACACATGCACAATTCAACAGAGTAGGCAACACACTGGCATTCTGACTGAATTCCAATGAGAGGCACATATTAAACACACCTTAATCACAGCCAAAATAGCAGATCTAGCCCCAGGGGGTCTGCAGCAATGCATCATACCAGACACCTCAACCACAGTGGTTTATAGTGACCCCGCTGAGTTACTCCAGCATGTTGCATCCATCTTTGGTATAGAATAGAATAGAAAGCCTTTTATTCTCATTCAAACAGACAAGGTTTGAACAAAATTTCATTCCTACAGTCATGACATTACAACAACAAAAAACAAGACACACACTTAACACAATTTACACAAACATCCATCACAGTGAATCTCCAACACCTCCTCACTGTGCTGGAAGGCAAAAGTCTTATCTCTTCCCATTGTTCTTCTCCCGCGGTCCAGCAGTCCACTGCAGCGTCGAGGCGACTGGGGCCCACGATGTTAAAGTCCCCGGCGGGCGATGGTAAGTCCCGCGGCCGTTTAAGCCATGCCGGGAGATGTTAGGCCCCGCTCCAAGTCATTTAAACCCCACGATTCTGGCGGGAGAAGCGGCCTCCCACCATCTCCCGATGTTACCGCCCAAAGGGCCTGCGGCCGGAGCCTCCAAAGCTCCGAAGTCGGGTTGCAGCCGCGCGCCACCACAGCTCTCCCCATTCCGAAGTCGGCCAGCCCCGTGATGGCGAGTCCGCAGGCTCCGCGAATGGAGCCCTCAGGTTGGATCCGGTTGGAGGCCGCCGCCGGCTCCATGGTGTTAGGCCCAATGATACCGGAGACCCGATAGGGAAAACGTCGGGTCCCTGTACAGGGAAGAGATTAAATAGATTCCCCCCCCTGCCCCCCCCCCCCACATATACACAGCTAAAAAATAATAACAATTAGAACCAAAAACATACAAATATTTTTTTAAATACAGACGGACTGCAGTTAAGCCCCTCACGTTAGGCACCATCATAAACTAGCATCTGCAGTTCCTATTTATTTCTGGCTGACTATAAGGTGGTTTGGACATCTTAAACCAAATCTTAAACCCTCTGCTTGAGTTCTCCAAGCAATTAACAATGGAAACAAGATGGTGACGATAGCTTAATTGAATACAAACCTGCTCCTCTTTTATTCTTTCTTCTCCCACATTCCACTAACTCCGCCCCACATTCTACCGCCCACATTAAGAATAGGAAAAATGATTAATCTTTAATCTTTTGGGGACATTTTTCAGCAGCCAATTAACATAATTCTGCACATCTGCACATCTATGAAAACCAGAGCAAGCAGAGGAAGCATTCACCGTAAAAAAAAATGTGCAGATTCAACACAGACAGTGCCTGAAGTCAGGATTGAAGTTTGGTGGCAGAAACTGTGAGACAGTCGTTATCTCAGGTGTGCTGCATTGCTACCCAAAGTCGAGCTAAAGCTGCAGATCATCCATGATCTTACTGGGTAACAAAGCAGGATGGTTGGTTCCTGCTGTCTGGTTAGAGTAAAGATTAATCAAAGAAAGAGTTGTTACATTTTATTGGGACATTATGGCTTTCAGATGTTGGAGAAATGTCCAAAGCACACTGCAAATGCACAAAAGTTAATGGAAAACAGCGATGAGACACAAGCAAGGAGCAAGATCACTATAAAGGGGGATGAATGCTAGACAGGGAGAGAAAGATATTTGTTCAGAGCTAATCAAAAAAGTCGATCAAGTAAGAGTTAGAGAGAGGAATAGAAATTTAGTTCTATGTTCTGGCAGTTGGTCAAGGCCGCTTCATTTTGTATTGAGGAAGCGGCAGAGGGAGATTAAGGCAAGTTGCTCCTGGTTGCTGTACACATCTAAACATGCGGCATTTGGTGCCCATACTGACAATTGGGCTGCTATTGCCCTCCTTTGCTTCTGGAAAATTTGATGCTGAATTCGGAAGGAAATGCCTTCAGAAGATGGGAAATACATTTGACACCATGTGTGCCCGTTTCTCTACAAACTGGTTTGTTGTCGATCACCGTACACCTGGTGAGTATTGCAATCTTTACTCGAGTGACCAGAGAAAATGCCACTCATCGCTAATAAGGCGAGTGTTTAGTTTTGCTACTTGTGACCAGGAATACAGCTCACATATTATCATTATTATAGGACAATAGAACATAGAACAGTACAGCACAGAATCAGGGCCTTTGGCTCACAATCTTTGTGCCAAACATGATGCTAAATTAAACTAATTTCTTCATCTGCATTAATCCATATCTCTCTTTTCCCTGCATATCTGTAAGCCTATCTATATACTACTTAAATATCAATCTTGTACCTGCTTCCACCACCACCACTGAGAGGGTATTTAGGCAACCACTATTCTGTGTTAAAGTCATGCCCCACACATCTCCTTTAAACTTTCCCCCTCTGACCGTAAAGGTTTGGCCTCTAGTCATTGAAAATGTCACCTTGGGATAAAGGTTCTGACTGTCAACCCTATCTCTGCCTCTCCGAGTTTTGTGCATCTGTATCAGGTCTCCCCTCAGCCTCCGACTTCCCTGAGAAAACCATCCAAGTTAATCCAAAACTCTCCACATTGCTAATATCCTCTACTCCAGGAAGCTTTCTGGTAAACCTCTTCTGCACCCACTCCAAAGCCTTCACATCCTTTCTGTAATGGGAGACCAGAACTGCACACGGTGCTCCTAATATCATCTGATGAGTGTACCTTTGCTGAGGTATAAATGATGACTAGCCCAATAAAAGGCACTTGATCTAAATTAACATGGGGTATTTAATAGTGGCTGAGGTTCATTGAACAGAGCAAAATCAAGATGTTTGGACCTTTGTTCCAGTGACATGACCTAACCTTAATATGTCAATTGAGCAACTTACAATCAAGTTATACAGTAAATGTGGTCACAGTAATAGCATGCCTGAGGCTATAGGATTCAACAATTCTGCCATCCTTACGCATGTGACTCCAGACCTGTCTCTGCGTTCAATTCTTAACTAACTCCAATACTGAGGAGAAGTTAGGGATGGTCAATATGGCTGGTTTTGACAGCGATATATGTTTCCCATGAATAAAACAAGTGAAATAATTAATCAATACTGAGATAGTGATATTGATAGACAGGGGTTGATTAGGGATAGTCAGCATGGTTTTGTATGTGGGAGATTGTCTGTTACGAATCTGATTGAATTTTTTGAAGAAGCAACCAAAAAGATTGATGAGGGCAAATACAGTGATGTTGTCTTTATGGCCTTTGGCAAGGCATTTAATAAAGTTCCGCAAGATAAGCTGTTCTGTAAGAGATGAGATCCATGGGGAAGCTAGCTGACTGGATAGAGATTTGGCTTCATGTAAGGAAGCAGTGGTGGGTTGTTTGTCGTACTGGAAACCTGTGACTAAGGGTAAGCCTCAGGGAACTATCACAATGTTTAAATAAACGTTTGGACAGGTACATGGACAGGATAGGGATATAGGACAAACACAGGAAGGTGGGACTAGTGTAGATGAGGCTGGTTAGTCGTCATGGACAAGTTGGGTTGGAGGGCCTGTTTGCGTGCTGTATGACTCCAGAAGGCATGATTAGAAAGTTTGCAGATGACACTAAAGTGGATAGTATCATAGATAGCGTAGATGGTTTCCAAACATTACAGTAGAGTCTTTAAGAAGGAACTGCAGATGCTGGAAAATCGAAGATACACAAAAATGCTGGAGAAACTCAGCGGGTGTAGCAGCATCTATGGAGTGAAGGAGATAGGCAACATTTCAGGCCAAAACCCTTCTTCATTCGGTTGGGTAATTGAACTGAGGAATGGTTGATGGGGTTTAATGGAGACAAGTTAGACGTGTTGCATTTTGGGAAGTCAAACTACCCAGGATCTTCACAGTGAATAGCAGGGTTCTGGATAGTGTTGTAGAACAAAGGGATCTGGGAGTGCAGATACATAGTTCAGTGAAAGTGGCATCACAGTTAGATAGCATGGTAAAGAAGGCTTTTGATACAATGGCCTTCATCATTCAGTGTATTGAGAACAGAAGTTTGGAGGTTTTGTTACAGTTGTACAAGACATTGATGAGGTCATATTTGGAATAGTGTGTTCAGTTTTGGTCACCCTGCTCTAGGAAGGACTTTAATCCTTGGAGCGTAGGAGGCTGATGGTGATCTTATCAAAGTATATAAAATGATAAAGATAATAGATATGTTAAATGCAGGAGGGTGAGGGGTGAACATGAGATCATGAGAGGAATATATAGGCTAAATGCACAGTCTTTTTCCCAGAGTAGGGGAATCAAGAACCAGGGAACATAGGTTTAAGGTGAGAGGGGAAAGATTTTAGAGAAACCTGAGGGGTATTTTTTTCATATGGAGGGTGGTGGACATATGGAATGCGCTTCCAGAAGAGGTAGTTGAGGTAAGTACTATAAAAGCATTAAATCAAATATTTGGACAGGTACATGGACAGGACATGGGCCAAACGCAGGCTGGTGGGACTAGTGTGGATGGGACATGTTGGAGGGCATGGACAAGTTGGGCTGAAGGGCCTGCTTCCCTGCTATATGACTATGTCTCTTTGACTCTCTATGGAATTAATAATTGATGATGTGGGCGGATATCTTGCTCGAAAGACATTGCCATGATCGCCCCGATCAGGAAGGGAAGGAGCTTTTCCTTGCCCTAGAACAGATACATGAAGCCCAATTAACAAAATAGTCACTTCAAGTGAACTCAAAGGGAAGGCTCTCATAGCAAGCAAGCATTAGTGAAACGTGTCTGAGAAGGTTAGTGGAAAATATGCTGGATCATCTATGAGATGCTTCCCCTTGACGTCTCGTGTGTGTTCGAAGGAACTGCTCCAGTACATCGAGCGTGCGGGCCGACCGGACTTTGGACTTTGAATAATTACCCCAATCATAGCTCGACCTTTATGATTTTTTTGTTTCAGTTGCCAAGGAATTCCCGCCCATCCAGCTGAAACTAGCTTCACAAATAAAAGGCATAGATACGATCCCGTGGGATGATATGGATATGACAGCCAGCAGGTTTGGTGCAATGGTTCGCAGGGCCAGAACAGACAGCTCCGAGGAGGCAACTGCCTACGGTGAGTGAGTTGTGTGCAGTCAGGGAAAGGGTAGGTCATCATCCATTCACTGAGGGGAAAAGCACATAGGTTGTGCTGCGGATGATGAGTGCATTAGGACAGCCTGATGGACAAATGCAGCGAAATGCTGAGTGCCTTGGTCAGGTCTCCTCAAACGCATCAGCCCACAGCCCACCTGAGCTCCTCAGGAGGCCCGTCATTTGAATTCTCCATCCCACTCCCACTCTGACCTCTCTGTCTGTCGCCCCCAACACTGCAACAGTGAGGCCCAAGGAACAACACCTCAGCCTGCAGGGCCCAATATTGGATTTGCCACCTTCAGATAACTTGTTCTTTCTTTCTGTTTGTATCAGGACTACCCATTTGTGCTTGAAATTCCTCTCTTTCTGTTTTCTTTTGTTTGTATGTCATAGCCTGCTCAGTCCATTCCAGACTATACGGCATCAGTCAGTCTTCACCTTGATGGCAACACATTGTACAGACAGAGGAACTCAGCCTTCAATTCAATGACCGTCTATCCTTTCACCCTACTACAGGCATTCCCTTTGTTCCAGCCATTACCCTCACCCCAACTTCTCTGATACCTGGACCACTCGGTAGCGCAGTGGTAGAGTTGCTGCCTTACAGCGTCAGAGACCCGGGTTCTGATTACAGGATCTGTGTGTATGGAGTTTGTACGTAACCACATTAATTTTTTCCAGGCACTCAAGTTTCCTTCCACACTCCAAAGATGTACCGGTTTGTAGGTTAATTGGCTTTGGTAAAAATTGTAAATTGTCCCTATTGTGCAGGATAGTGCTAGTGTATGGGGATTGCTGGTTGACGTGGACCCAATGGCTCAAAGGGCCTGTTTCCACACTGTACCTCCAAACTATACTTGCTTTCCCTCGTTCTCAGTTCTGATGAAGGGTCTTTGACCTGAAGCGTTTCCCTTTCCTCAAATTATGCTTGACTGGCTAAGTAGTTTGTTTGTTTGATTTAGATTCCAACATTGTTTGGTTTCCTGCTCGATATTGAACAAAGCATTCATTTTTCATGAAGGAAGGAAGTCAACCCTTCAAAGGCAGTGGGTGGTGACACCGATGGACAGTGTGGTAAAGAAGTCATTTGGCATATTAGTCAGTATATTCACTGAAGGAGTTGGGGAACCATGTACAAGACAGCCTTTGAAGGATCGTGCACAACTCAGGTTGACCTGCTACAGGAAGGATGACACTATACTGGAAACGGTGCAAGACAATTTTCCAAGAACATTGCAAGACTGGAGGGATTGAATTATAACGAGAGACTAGATAGCCTGGGGCTTTTTTCTGCGAGTGGGGAAGCTGAGGCGTGATCTTATCGAGGTTTATAACATCATGAGGGACATAGATAAGATGAATCGCCATGTTCTTCTCCCCAGAGTCTAAAACTAGAGGGCACAGATTTAAGGTGAGATTGGAAAGATTTAAAAGGAAAACCAAGAGGCAACTTTTTCACACAGAGGGATGATCATATGGGGAACGAGCCCCCAGAGGAATTGGTAGAAGTGGGTGCAATTAGGGAAGTTCAAAAACATTAGGGCAGCTATGTGGATAGGACATTTTTGGAGGGATTTGAGCCAGGAGAGTGGAACTAGCTTGGTTAGGCAACTTGGTAGGCATGAACATTGGGCCAAAGAGCCTGTTTCTGTGCTGCATAGCTCTGTGATTCTATGACTACCTTATGGCAGTAGGCATAAAGGTGAACAACTCTGTAATGTTATATCTCTCAACCAATTGTCTGATCAATGAAATCTCCCAGCTGAATCAGTTTTTGCCAATTATGCAAAAATGACTACTGTACTGGTTTCTGTTTTTGTTTTTGTACTTATCAATGCTTGATCAGATATGTCTGGTGAGGATTCAGACATGATTAGTAAGGATGTCAGGAGTAGTGGGGAGAAGGCAAGAGAATGGGGTTGAGAGGGAAAGAAAGATCAGCCATGATTGAATGGTGGAGTAGACTCGATGGGCCGAATGGCCTCATTCTGCTCCTATAACCTGTGAACTTATGAACTTACAAATGCTTAAACAGACCTGTCAACTGAATGGAACAGTTGTTCACCACAAGTGTCCCTTTCCCTGTGCAGTAAAGCAGCTTCTGAAGTAACTAAGCAGATAGCAATGAAAAGATTAGAACTCTTCACACCCTGAAGCAGAGACAGAGGGTAGCAATATGTTGTGCAACAGATAACAATTAAAAGCAAACCTATCCCAATAACCTTAAGGGCCTGTCCCACTGACGCGACCTTTCAGCGACTGTCTTCGACCTTCAAGCTCGAGGGCACTCACCTGGAAAACCTCGAGCTGGATCGGCCATCAGCGATGAAACCGCGAGCCGGATCGACCGACCGCACACACACACACACAAACACATCACAAAGGTTGGGGCCAGGGAAAGCGAGGGAGCGCTGTCTGAAATTCACTCCCGCGATGAACAGAAAGGTAAAAGACGGCTGCAAAGTGTATAGTAAGTCCTTTAGAGAGCGCGGAGGGGGGGGTGGAGGGAGAGAAGGGGAGAGAAGGGGAGAGAATGGGAGAGAAGGGGGGGGGAGAAGGAGTGGAAAATTTTTCAACATGTTGAAACATTTTCCTCGACCAAACTGAGGCCGCGAGTATGCGGGAACTTCCCTCGAGCATGAAGGAGAGCTCCAGGACCTCATAGGACCTCCTAGGACCACGTGTCAACCATGCTGCGAGTTTGAATTGAGGGCAAACTCTTCTAAACTTGCAGATTAGGTCGCCACAGTGGGACAGCCCCTTTACAGTGCTCATAGCTGAAATTCTATTTCTCTTGCAGACGACTCTCAGGAATTACATGCGGATGATGATTACAATGAGCGAGATGTGAGGGAGATTCCTGATGCGAATACATTTGATAGTCAACCACCATTTTATGATGACAAAGTTGAGAGTGACGAGACGACAAATTTAGTTAATAAATATGTTTTTGAGGTTATATATAACGCCATAATGCAAGATCGACCTCCAAAAAAAAATGTAAGAAATCGGACTGGAAAACAAATTTCAATTTTACATAGATGTTGCTCTGAAAAGTGTAGCAAACAGGATATGATTAATTTCTGCAGATAATAATAAATAGAACTGACTGCAAATCTGCATTTAAGAAATATTGTTAATATTGAAAAGCCAGACGTTAAAGCAAAGTAGTACATTTTTTTTAGAATTAAGCTCAGTTGATTAGCCATCTTAATCTTCCAGTAGCCTTTTTTGAAAGTTGGATACAGAAGTCTGCAAACTTTCCAAGAATTTCTTTCACATGTTTTGGAAATCTGGTACCATTTGACAAATGAAATTCTCTCACGAAATACTGACAGGGATGGTTATATTTTGGGAGTGCAGGTTAATCAAATGTAGTCTGTAGTCTGCTTTGAAAAGTGTTAGTGTGTGATCTCTTTGAACCACTTGTAATGTCTATGTGATTCTGAATTTCTCAAACAATCAATTAAAATACTAATTGAAGTAGCTGCCGTTCTTTTCGCATTTCTTCGTGAAAGCCAATTAGTTTAATGGCCCAGCACATTGTTGAATGAAGATTGTGCCCTGAAAAGTTTTCCTGAAAACCTCCTGAAGATCTCCCTGAAAGATTTTGCATGCCACCATTGTTAGCATCATCCAAAGAAAAGCTTGCTTATCCATCATTTATGTAAAAAAATTGCAACATCCCATGATACTTTACAAAGGCATAATCAAAAAAGAAAAATGCTACAGAGGCAGTCAAATGTCCTGCAAAAAGAAATAATGCAGAGAGAATATGTTTCAGATCATGAGATTAAACAACAGTTCTAGAGAGATTAAAAGGAATTGCAACCATGGTCAATACTGGAGGAGGAAAAGTCTTGAGGATTGCCTTTTGAAATAAATAATATCTGTATGGTTGAAAGTGGAGAAGAAAGTTATAAATTGGATGTCAGATGGGCAGAAAATTAGCCCGAAAATATGGCGTATGAAGGGAAGATCAGTGCAGAAAAGGAATACATCAAGGGTACACAAGACACCAGATGCTGGTTCATACAAAAAAAGACACAAAGTTCTAAAGTAACTCAGCAGATGAGGCGACATCTCTGGAGGACATGGATAGAGATGAAAAGACAAACAGTGTGAGATAAGGTAGAAGATGCACGAATTGTGAAGTCAGCAGAAGGAATATAGGTGGAAGGTGATGGGGTTTGCAGGTCGGGGCAAAATGGGTTCAAATCAAGGTGGGGTATAGGGAAGAGATGAGAACAAGGAGAAAAAGGGGGTTGCCTGTAGGTTGGTTAGCTGAAATTTGAGAATTCAATGTTACTACCGTTAGGTTATAAGCTACCCAAGTGGAATATGAGGTGCCGTTCTGCCACTTTGTGTGTGGCCTCACTTTAGCAATGCAGGACAGAAAGGTCAGTATTGGAATGGGAAGGCGAATATGGTTGTGAATTTGGCAGACCAAGTGCAAGTGTTCAGCGAAATGGTCGCCAAGTCTACCCTTGGTCTCTTAGATGTAAAGAAGGTCACACCGAATGCAGTTATATATGAGGTTGGAAGAGGTGCATGTGAATCTTTGTATCATTTGGAAAGACTGCTCGGAAATCTGGATGGATGTGAGGGAGTAGGTATCGGGCAAGTTACATCTTAATTGGTCGCAGGGAAAAGTACCTGGGGAGGGGGTGGTTTAGGTGGGAAGGGATGAGTGAACCAAAAATTTGTGGAGGGAGCGGTCTCTGTGGAAGGTGGAAAAGGGTGGAGATGGGAAGATGTGTTACTGGAGGTGGGATCATGTTGGAGGTGACAACAATGTCACAGGATGATACGTCAGATGCGGAGGATGCTGGGGTGAAAGGTGAGGATCAGGAAAACTCTATCCTTGCTTCATCTAGAGGAGGGAGGGGGCTGTGAGCAGAATGATGGGGCACAGAGGAAAAGCGGGTGAGGGAATCAACTGTGGAAGCAGGAGGAAAGTAGGCATCTCAGATGCACTAGAGACAAAAACCTCAATGTGAGATCAGATGCGGAAATTGAGATTGTGGATAGTGTCTTTGCAAGAGGCAGGATGGGAAGAGGTTTAGTCCAGATAACTGTGGGAGCTGGTGGGTCTGTAGAAGGTGTTAGACAATAGGCTGTGACCTGTGTTGGAGACAGAGATATTTAGAAAGAGGACAGAGGTGCCAGAGATTGTTCATGTGAATTTGAGATGGTAGTTACACCAAGGATGTAACTGATAATTAGAAATGTAGAGGGACAGAGGGGGCTTGGCATACATGTCCTTGGGATGGATGTGCTTGAGAGGCGTATGAGGCGCAAGGTGCAGGTCATCCTGGAAAACCCCGGGCATCCCCTCCATGTAATTCTGGAGAGTCAAAAGAGCACTCGGATCAACAACCGGCTCCTCTCCCTGCGCTGTAGAACGGAGCAGTTCAGGAGATCCTTCACCCCTGCAGCCATTAGATTTTATAATAAGGAACGCGAGGCTGTAGGGGTTGCATTTTTGCATTTTTTAAAAATAGTTAATTATTGGACTTTTAAAGTATTTATTGCTCTCAGGTACTGTCCATATTGTGTTTTATGTATTTTTCAGTCTGCTTTCGTTTTGAATGTGTGGGTTTGTTGGTTGGAGGCTTCTGGACATCTGAATTTCCCTGAGGGGGTCAATAAAGTATTTATTATTATTATTATTATTATTATTATTATTATTATTATTATTATTATTATTATTATTATTATTATTATTATTATTATTATTATTATTATTATTATTATTATTATTATTATTATATCTCTGCAGCCAGCCAACAAGCAGAAAACGGAGCAACATAAAATGTAATAGCAGTTCCAAGCCTAGCATGATGGTGAGCTCCTCTACCATTCCTTCACCTCAGTGCCTACCACTTTGGCAAGGAATCCTCAACCCCCACTACCAAGACTCTCCCATGTTACCAGTTACCCTTCCATTCGGGCAATCCCTTCCAGCCTTTTACTAACTTTCATGACTTTTTGAATTCCAATTACCAAATCAACATTGACGGCCTCGACTTCTCCACTTTCACCCATTCCATTATTGCCCCCCCCCCCCCCCCCCCCCCCTCCTCTCCCCCAACACACACCACACCACTCACTCTGCACCAATCCCAACCTTGTCATCAATCCAACACACAGACAAAGGTGGTGCCATTGTGGTCTGGTGGACTGACCTTAGCCTTACAGAGGCTGGACAGTAGCTCAATAACACCTCCTCGTATTTCCCCCCATGAACCCGCCAATGAACACTGGACCACTGTCTCCCTGACTATTGCAGATCTCATTGCATCAAGAGATCTCCCCCCAACAGCCACCATCAACCTTATAGCGCTGCAACCTTGCACTGCCCACTTCCATGTCTTATCCAAGAACCGTCCTGGTGGAACAAAATACAACATGCTGGAGGAACTGAACTGGTCAGCAGTGTCCATGGAAGTAATGGGAAGGTGAGGGAATGTTTCCCCTGCACTCTCAGTCCTGATGCAAGGAACCAACCTGAAAATTAACCATTCATTTGTCTCCGCAAATGCAGCATATTCTTGCAGTAATTTATCTTTTGCTCCAGATTCCAGCACCATGTACCTCCGTTATAGCAGAAATGTTCTGCTAGAACTATATAAAATACTAATCAGGCCACAAATGAAGTATACGATGTAGTACTGGTCAGTTCCGGCCATGGCAGGAAGGATGTGGTATCATTCGAGAAAGGTTGAGTAGATTTTATATGAATGTTGCCAGTAGATAGACACAAAGTACTGCAGTAACTCAGCGGGTCAGGCAGCATCTCTGGAGAAAAAGGATGTGTGACCGATTAGGAAAAGGGGAGATACAACGAGACCTGGGTGTCATGGTACACCAGTCATTGAAAATAGGCATGCAGGTACAGCAGGCAGTGAAGAAAGCAAATGGTATGTTAGCATTCATAGCAAAAGGATTTGAGTATAGGAGCAGGGAGGTTCTACTGCAGTTGTACAGGGTCTTGGTGAGACCACACCTGGAGTATTGCGTACAGTTTTGGTCTCCTAATCTGAGGAAAGACATTCTTGCCATAGTGGGAGTACAGCGAAGGTTCACCAGACTGATTCCTGGGATGGCAGGACTTTCATATGAAGAAAGACTGGATAGACTCGGCTTGTACACGCTAGAATTCAGAAGATTGAGGGGGGATCTTATAGAAACTTACAAAATTCTTAAGAGGTTGGACAGGCTAGATGCAGGAAGATTATTCCCGATGTTGGGGAAGTCCAGAACTAGGGGTCACAGTTTAAGGATAAGAGGGAAGTCTTTTAGGACCGAGATGAGAAAATCATTTTTTACACAGAGAGTGGTGAATTTGTGGAATTCTCTGCCACAGAAGGTAGTTGAGGCCAGTCCATTGGCTATATTTAAGAGGGAGTTAGATGTGGCCCTTGTGGCTAAAGGTATCAGGGGGTATGGAGAGAAGGCAGGAATGGGATACTGAGTTGGATGATCAGCCATGATCATATTGAATGGCGGTGCAGGCTCGAAGGGCCGAAGGGGCAAATGGCCTATTCCTGCACCTATTTTCTATGTTTCTGTCTCTATGTGACGAGTGGGAAGCCTTCTTCAGATTCCGAGTCTGAAGAAGTGTTCCGACCAGAAACGGCACCCAACCTTATTCTCCATGATGCCGCCTGACCCGCTGAGTTACTCTAGCATTTTGTGTCTATCTTCGGTGTAAACCAGCATCCATAATTCCTTTCTACACGAGAATGTTGCCAGGACTGGAATAACTTTGCCCTGTGGCATCTTTAGTGAGGAAACTGGAGGTGTGGGGTGCATATTTATTACGTCAAACTATAAAGGGTTCAGATTTAATAAATGAGAAAAAACCTTCACCCTTAGCAAAGAAACCAATAACCATGGCCTGTAGATTAAAACTAAATGTTAAGACTATCAGGTGAGACACAGAGGCACAGCTAGTAGAATTGGTGCAATTGCCTCACTGTGCAGTCAGGCTGGCTGGCCCAGAGGAATGAACTTATATTTGTTATTTAATATTTAAATGGTTCATCAGGGAAGGACTGCCTGGGTTTTCTCACCCTATTTTTCCCACCTCTTCCTCAATTCCCACATGAAATACAGTAGTTGACTAGTAACCAGTTGGGAGTTACTGTATTAGCACTTTGGAAACAGGTGTACAATCCGTGAACAACATGGATAGCACTGGACATTTGGGAATTTCTGCCTTCGACGTACGTCTCTCATATTGTAAGTTCTAATGGTTTGACAAGGTTTTTTATTGTAAATAGATTTCCTTCCCTGTAACATCATGAACTAAAGGTAGCAATTTAGCTAACAGAATAATGCAATGTTATGTGGTCAACTGTTTGCGAAGTATGCAGCAAATCCTAGTGGTCATGTTTTCAGTTCAATCCATCACACATAAGGGCCATTGTTAGACCAGGGTCCGGCAGGTGCAGATCGCAGTTCTTAAATTAATTGATTGTGGAAATTATGACCACGGGGAATTTGCAGGTTAAGTAATGGCAAGCCGCAGAAACCATGGCAATAATCTGGGCCGATGATGCACTAAACTGTATAAGTTCTGGCTGTACTCACTGTGTCCTTGTACCTCGGCTGCTGCTGCTAGCAGAAGGTACTGTTGTGCGTACATTGCTGCACTTTACTGCATCTCAATTGCCTTTGGAAGTAATAATCGTGGAACATCGTGTTCCTTTCTCAATAGATCAGAAGAAAAGTTGAAGCTGGAACAAGTGAACTAGTACCTTCTGGACAAGAGTGCCACATGACCAAATTGGTAGAGTGATTAAATCCACAAAATTGGAGAAATATTCGCAGCACGGATATAACATTTGCTCAGGGTCAGAAAATAATGAGATTGTTTTCTTATAAATTCCTGGCACTTTACCATTGTTGCATGTCCTCGATTTATTGTTCATTCATAATTCCTTTGAGAGGTTGTTGAGCCCCCGCATATCACATGATGGTAGAGATATAATTGTGATTCGGTAATGCTGAAACCGGTATTGGTCACTTGTGGCTCCTGCCAAGTGGTGGTGGTAACATGGTCTTGGAGGTGCTGCCAAAGATGGCCTGGTAACATATAAATGTCACACATTGCAGCCACAGGGCATCAGAATTTTTTTTAAGCATGTGGATGGTATCCCCACCAAGTAGGAGGCTTTATCAAGGCTGTTGCCAAACCTATTGACTATTATTGTAACGGTGCTCAGCAATAACACTAATTGGTCTGATTGAAGCCCAATTTGTCCTTTACCCACAAACAATTCTGTTGCTATCTGGCCTGCTGAGTTCTGTGCAATTTTAAGATTACTATTGGGCTTTTGAGATCACAAAGTAGGTGGCGTTTCTTCAAGAGCATTAAGCTGGATAATTTCTCAAAACCTGATGAGATCTATCCCTTGTTATTGAAAGAAACAAGAGATTGTTAGGGCTGTGACTAAGATTTTTATATAATTTCTAGCCACAGGTGAAGCCCCAGATATCTGGGGAGTAGAGAGTGTGTGCCCTTGATTAAGAAGGGATATCTGGGATAATCCAGGAAGTTATAGGTTTGTGAGTCTCACATCAGTGGTAGGGAAGCTATTAGAGAGGATTATTATGGGTTTGTCCCACTTATGCAACTTTTTAGACGACTGCAGGAGACTATGCAGTCGCCACATGGTCGCCACATGTTTGCTGGTGGTTGCCAGGGAGTCGCCTTCATGGTCTGTCTCATTATGGTCGATGTGAATTTTTCAACATGTTGAAAAATTAGCGGCGACTAGAATGAAGCCGCCATGGAGAGTAGCGAGAATTTACGTCCTGTAGGTGGGTCGCGAGGTGGTCCTAGTGGGTTGCCAGGAGGTTCTTGTAGGTTGTAGCCGGTGCTGACCGGTGAATTTCATTGGTTCATTGGGGAAAAAAACCGTAAGCAGTAGTGGACGTTGTCTACTTGGATTTTTGTAAGGCTTTTGATAAGGTCTGTCTGGGCAGGTTGGTCCAGAATATTAAGATCTTGGGATCTAAACACATGGGATTCACGGTAACTTGGAAACTAATGCCCCTGTCCCACTTAGGAAACCTGAACGGAAACCTCTGGAGACTTTGCGCCCCACCCAAGGGTTCCCTGCAGTTCCCAGAGGTTGCAGGTGGTTGCCGGAGGTTGCAGGTAGTGGAAGCAGGTATGGAGACTGACAAAATCCTCCGGGAACCACACGTAAGATTTCGGTGGGCCAAAGGTCTGTTTTCATATCTCTAAACTAAACTAAGCTGAACTAAACTAAACTAAACCTACAGTCTTGGATACATAAATATTCTGCTAACCATTCTTCAAATATTTTGTAGGATACTGTTAGCTAAATTAAACCAGGAAACATTACCACAGTGGAATAGTTGTCTATTTGGACTCAGACTGACTGAGTTTCTAGGCTCCTGTCTCTTCCTGAAAACTCTCCAACTGTTTCATTTGGGAATTCCCAGACAAGGGGAAAGCAGCAGCGTCTGCTTTAGGATAAGCACTTCATATGATGGTCTCAGCTTAATTCTGCTCCCTTAATCTGGAATACCGGGTTCGATCCTATGGGTGCTGTTTGTACAGAGTTTGTACGCATGGGTTTTATCTGGGTGCTGAGGTTTCCTCCCACACTTAAAAGACTTACAGGTTTGTAGGATAATTGGCTTCAGCAAAGTTTGTAAATTGTCCCAAATGTGTAGGACAGTGTTGGTATATGGGGAGACTGGTCGGCACGTCCTCGATGGGCCGAAGGGCCTGTTTCCATGCTGTATCTCTAAACTAAACTACACTAAACCTGATCATAAAATGCCTGGCCTTTTACCTACCATGGTATTTGCCTCAACCATTTTGTCAGCTGTCTACATACCACCCCAAGCCAATGCCAAGCTGACACTGAGCGATTTATATGCAGTCATTAACTCTCTTGAGACAACAAACTCTAACGTCCTACTTATCATTGCTGGTGACTTCAATCAAGTTAACTTTGGAAGGTCCTCTCTAAATACCATCATCAGATTTCCAGTCCCACACGGGGTGTTAAGACTACACCACTGCTACCCTGCCATCAAGTACACCTATCACTCCATCCCTTGCCTTCTTTTCGGTCGGTCTGATGATCTGTCGGTGCTGCTCCTGTCACTGATACCCGAGGAGTCAACAAAGAGTAATACAGCAGTGCATCCTGGTGTCGGTGACAATAAACTAATCTCAATCTGGATTCAGTGAACTGCCAGAACATAGTGTCTAATGGGTGGTGTTCATGAAGGGTGGCTCTGAATGTCCTACAGCCTAGTAATAAAGGAGTGGAAAGGAGGACTACAAGATAGGTTTTGTCTCCTGTGTGCTGATGGATCAACATCAGCTACTACCTTACAGCGCCAGAGACCCAGGTTCGATCCTGACTACAGGTGCTGTCTGTATGGAGTTTGGACGTTCTCCCCGTAACGTGCTTGGGTTTTCTCTAAGGTCTTTGGTTTCCTCCCACACTCCAAAGATGTACAGGCTTGTAGGTTAATTGGCTTGGTATAAATGTAAATTGTCCCTAGTGTGTGTAGGATAGTGTTAGTGTGCGGGGATCGCTGGTCGGGGCGGGCTCGGTGTTAGTGTGCGGGGATCGCTGGTCGGGGCGGGCTCGGTGGGCCGGAGCGCCTGTTTCCTCGCTAAACTAAACTAAACTGAACTGAAGGTACAGGATACAGGACAAAGAGATGAAGGCCCATAACCTGGTAATGGTGGTATTTTCTTTTGTTCTCCAATTATTACAAGTGAACTGAAACCCAAGAAAGATCAGGCAACACATAAAAATTTCCCTTAGTTTGGTGATTCACTTGCCACATCCCTCAATACGCTTCATTATCTACAAGGCACTGGTGGTAGTGTGGCAGAATAATCTCTCGTACCTAGTATAACTGATCATTATTGCACATTTATTTGTTGAATTGTTGCATGTAACATGCCTGGAGTTTGTACGTTCTCTCCGTGACCGAGTGGGTCTTCTACAAGATCTTCAGTTTCTCCCTACACTACAAAGAGGTACAGGCGTGCGGGTTAATTGGCTTGGTATAAATGTAAATCATCCCTAGTGTGTGTAGGATAGTGCTATTGTACGGAGATCGCTGGCCGGTGCGGACTCGGTGGGCCATAGGGTCTGTTTCCTCGCTGTATCTCCGAACTAAACAAAACTATGTTGCAATTAGTAAGATCTAATTATTCTGTTCCCAGTTCATATGATGATGACACACTCTTGACTCTTGGTGTGGCTTAGTAGTCAACAGCCCAGCAGCAGTCATTATCCACAGCATCATCCAAGACAAAGTAATCGACTTGGTTAGCCCCCTGTAAACAATGCTAAGTCCACACTCTCTCCAACACTGATGCACTGTGGCTGCAGTGTGTACCTTCTTCAACATCCGCTGCTGCTGTTCATCATGTCAGCACTCCCAAGCACACAACCTTCACCACAGAAGATAAAACATAGAACAGCCCTCCACAGGAAAAGGCCCTTCAGCCCACAATGCCTACGCCAAACATAATGCCAAGACCAACTCTTATCTGCCTTCACATAATCCATATCCCACCATTCCTGGTATTTCCATATGCCTTTCCAAAATTCTCTGAAATCCCACTATCATATGTGTCTGCCCCATCACCCCGCATTCCAAGTACCCACCACCGACAAAGCAAAAAACTTGCCCCACACACCTATTTTAAACTTCTCACGTTAATGCCATGCCCTCTAGTATTTAATAATTCCATATTTGGAAGTAGGTTCCGAATGCCTACACTATCTATGTCTTTATTAATTTTATTACTTCTATCAGGTCTCCTCTCAACTTTCCCCATTCTAGAGAAAGCAATCCAAGACTGTCCAATTTATCCCTGCAGCTATCAACTCTTAATTGAATGGAATTGAATAAATTTTATTAGCCAAGTATGTATACATACAAGGAATTTGCCTTGGTGCTTTCCTCACAAGCAAATACAGGCATCATTAGACTCCTCTGCATCCTTTTAAAAGTCTTCACATCCTTCCTGTAATGGGGTAACCAGAGCTGCATGCAATACTCCAAATGTGGCCTCATCTAAGTCTCATAAATCTGCATCATGATTTCCTGAATCTTATACTCAATGGCCTGACCAATGAAGCCAAGCATAGGATATGCCTTCTTTACCACTCCATCTACTTTGCTGCCACTTTCGTGGAGGCAGACGAGACCAGTCAATGAAAAGAAATATCATCAGCTGGAAGTTTCTCTCCAAATCATAAACTCCCCTGACCTGGATCACTGTTCCTCAAGTATTTTTAAAGCACAGATTGATAGGTTCTTGAAGCTATTAAAGTTCTTGCTTCACAGCACCATTGACCCATGTTCAATAGAACACTGGCACGGTTTGTGTGTAGTTTGCACATTCTCCCTGTGACTGCATGGGTTTCCTTCGATGCACCACTTGCCTTCCAAGCCCCAAAAGGTGCAGGATGGTATGTTAATTGGCGACTGTAAATTGCCTCCAATGTGTAGGCAAGTGGTAGAATCTGGGGTACGTTAATGGGTACGATATGATACAACTCAATATGATACGCTACGGTATGATACGATACAATATTAAGGGGGTGGGGGGGGTGGGAGTCAGTCTCAGTCTACCCCATGGCAGAAGGGGGAGTAGTTGTAAAGTTTGATAGCCACAAGGAAGAAGGATCTCCTGTGGCGTTCTGTGTTGCATCTTGGTGGAACCAGTCTGTTGCTGAAGGTGCTCCTCAGGTTGACCAGCATGTCATGGAGGGGGTGAGCTGTATTGTCCAGGATGCTCTGCAGTTTGAGGAGTATCCTCCCCTCCAAGACACTTCTTATGAATCCAACTCCAACTACAAGGGGACATTAAAATGGGTTAGGGCAGGATTGTTGTTTGTCCCATTGAGTCTGAGTCGACCAGCAACCACTCAAAATGGGTGACTAATGGTCAACACAGACTCAATGGGCCGAAGAGCCTGTTTCTATGCGCCATGTCACTACAATTATGGACTTGAACCGATTAGACTCAACATCAATTCAAGAAAATGCTTTTGAGTTTGGAGAAAAAACAAGGGATTAGAGTTATTGAAAAAATGTCAAGAGATAACAGAACAAGGAACAATAGTTCATTAAGTAGGAACGAATCGCACAATTGCAGCTAAATAGCTATAAAGAGAGAAGTCCATCTATCTATATTTAAAAAGTGTGGCTGCCAGCTGGCTGTGTGTGTTTCTGCCTGACTTGTGGCTGCCAGCCTTTGATTCGTTGCTACGCCAACATCAGACCAAGAAACGCTAAGTTTTTTTCCATTTCGGTAGAGATTTCACTTTTCATTCCAAGTATCCACTCCTCATTAAATTTCATTGTGTTTATGTACACATTTTTTTATTAAACCCTTCTCCCCCCCAACTCACTCATTTTGTCGCCTCCTGCTGGCTGGCGCCCGCATCTCGCCTCAAATACGCCATTTAAAAATAGCCGCACTGCTGATTCCTGAGCCGCTTGAGTTGGAGGACCACGTCTTCCGTGGGGGCTACGGGTAAGGAACGGCTGTGTTGGGGGAGCAGACCCAACGGATCTACACTTGGTCTAGTATAAATGTAAAAGTCAAAGGTCATGGAAGAGGTGATCAGAGTCAAATGGGAAATCTGGTTGTAATAGTTTGAGTCGGTGAAAGACTTGTATATTATGTGCTAAAGGCAGCCACAGCTTGTGTAGTGGAAGTATCAGGGAGAGATTGGGACAGCTGATTGTTGGCTCGTGGTGTGTTGTGTTGGGATTGGTTTATTATTGTCATGTGTAACAAGACACAGTGAAAAACCTTGAGGAGTGTCAGAGTGGCTGCAACTGGTCGCCACCAGCTGAAATGAAGTGTTCAGCCTCTGTCCTGGCAATCGTGCTGCTGTTGTTCTGCTATGTCCCCCCTACCATCCCTGAAACATTTATGTACTCTTTGTGCCGTGAGGATTTGGTCGTTAAAATAGTCCGAGTCTGCGGGAAGAAATCATGGCGATCTCTCCGTCCCCGTCTGCACCGTGAGTGTTGAAGTACTTGATAAACAGTGGTTTCAAACAAGTCGAGTACAAGATGTTACTTCTGTTAAGAGTTTATTTATTCTTTGGACCAGGAACATTGTGACATGTTGGCTCTGTGAACGCCACTGTATATCCACCAACGCTTGTACATCGGGAGGCTGGACCGGGAAAATTCGCCATAGGATGGCGTTGCCACTAGTTTGTACTGCTGCAACATTGATATTCATGTGTTTCAGTTATTCCCAGAATCTTTATGTGTCGGAAGGAACTGCAGATGCTGGTTTAAACCAAAAATAGGCACCAAATGCTGGAGTAACTCAGCGGGACAGGAAACAATTCTGGAGAAGGAATGGGTGATGTTTCGGGTCGAAACCTTTCTTCAGACTTTAACTCCGGTAGTGCACTGTGGTGTTCACTGAGCCAACCTGTCGCAATGTTCATAAAGCATGATCCCAGCAGCTCACTCTGCCCACACAGGTGGCATAAAATAGTAAGAGACAGGGAACATGAAAAGACCATTCAGCCTTTCAAGCGGATGCTATCATTCAATAGTACAAGGCTAATCTGTTTGTTGGCCTCAACTGTACTTTCTTGTGTAGGAAGGAACTGCAGATGCTGGTTTACACTGAAGATAAACACAATATGCTGGAGTAACTCAGTGGAGAAAAGGAATAGGTGACATTTCGGACCCATTTCCAGAGATGCTGCCTGACCTGCTGAGTTCCTCCAGCATTTTGTGTCTACCTTACTTTCTTGTTTGATTCCTACTAAAGATATGCACTCCAGAACTGGCACTTAATAGTAAGGTTACAACATTGGCATCTACCCAGTAATGTCCTGTTCACAAAATGCATGACAAATCTGACCTGGCTAATTATTGTCTAGAGAGTCTACTTTCAATTATCAGCAAAGTGATTCTAGATGCCATTGACCAACAGCCTGCTCATAGATGCCGAAAGTTGACAAATGATCTGAAACCCAGAGGTGAGGTGAGGACTGCCCTTGACATCGAGATAACATTTGAGTCAGTGAGGCATAAAGGATCCCTGGTAAAAGTGACGCTGAATTTCATCCAACTTTTGCATGTCCTTCCTCCCCTAGAACCAGTCGAGAAGCCTTAAGAATATGAGGTGTAGGAATTAACTGCAGGTGCTGGTTTATGCTGAAGATGAACAAAATATGCTGGAGTAACTCAGCGGGTTAGGCAGCATCTCTGGAGAAAAAGAATAGGTGACATTTCAGGTCCACGCCCTTCTTCAGTTTGAAGAAGGGTCTCGACCCGAAACATCTCCAATTCCTTCTCTCTATAGAGATGCTGCCTGTCCCGCTGAGTTACTCCAGCATTTTGTGTCCATCTTAAGAATATGAAGCTCTCTGCCCTGCACGTCTCTTGGTGGGCAGGGGGCAGCCGGAGCAACAATTCTAAAATCTTGTAGAAACAATGAACTGCAGATGCTGGTTGACAGAAAAATGGGCACAATGTGCTGGAGTAACTCAGCAGGTCAGGCAACATGCCTGGAGAACATGGATAGGAGACAGCACCTTCCAATCCCATGACCTCACGCAGATGGAAGGACAAGGACAACAAGGGCATGATGGCACCACCACCGGAATTTGACCTTCAAGCCACCATCCATTCTTTGTCATATCTGCCAGCTGCTATGTGACCCACGACATCATCCCATCCCCATCCCTTTCTCCTCTCCCTAGTTTAGTTTAGTTTAGTTTATTGTCACATGTACCGAGGTACAGTGAAAAGCATTTGTTGCGTGCAAAAATCCCTGTCCCACGGTACGAGTTCATTCCAAGAGCTCTACGGAGTTTTTAAAAAATCAAACTCGTGGTAAGCACGGGGAATGAACGTAGCGGGTACGTCGGAGCTCGGGGACGTCTCTTAACGCTAACGGCAGGTACTCGGGAAGACTCGCTAACAGCAGGTAAGCACCGGAAGACTCGTGAAGATTTTTCAACATGTTGAAATATGTCCACAAGAGCCCCGAGTACCGATGAGTGGCCATTACCGTAAATCTCCGAGTTCGAATCAGGGCAAACTCGGGAGAGCTGTTGGAATGAACTCGTACCGTGGGGCAGGGCTTTAACTTTGCTAGCGGAAAGATAATAAATGATTACAATCGAGTCATCCGCAGTGTTCAAATACATAATAAAGGGAATATAAAGGGAATGACATGAATATAAAGGAAATACCTGTCGCCCAATTTTGGTCTTCCCCTTGTCTATTGTTTATGCATGCATGCTATTTCTCAGATTGAGTAGGACTCAGGTCACGAACCCGACAAAGGGCCCACTGATTGCCTCAGATTTCTAAGCCAGAGATGAGATGCAGGAATCATTAACAAGGATGAGTGAGATGGAGGGGAGCAACATGCAGTTGAGACAGAACAAAATAACATAACTTTAATCCCTATAATCCCGCTGCATTCACAGCTGCATTTTCACTTCAGTTCCAGATCTCTCCCATGTACACAGTGAAAATGGCAACTCTGATGAGATGTATGTGAGCAATGTCCAGAAGATGCTGAACAATGATGAGGCTCAGCGGCTTCAGCCACACAATGGGCAACAAACCCTTTATAATGGCAACAAACAACACAAACTGGTACTTAATGATGTCCGTGACTATATTCCCAAGTTGAAGAAAGACGGCGGGATCCAGCTTGCTCGGGCAAGGAAAATCACCCCAAAACAGTTTCGTAATGATAATTTCAAGATCCTAAAACAATGTTGTGCAGATTATTGTAACTTTAAGAAGCTCCTTTCGGAGATGTGCTGAACAAGACGTGATGCCAACCGCATGCATGGGACCTTCTGCATTACGGATGCAGGATCAGTTAGCTTTGAACATAGAAGGGTAAATCTTGTAAATTCAACATCTAACTGGGGTCCTTCCTCAACCTGACTCTGGGAAACAATGCACAAAGGTCACCAGGCTTTGCAAGGCTTTCTACTCTGATGGGTTGGAAAGTTCTTCAGATTGATGACCTCTATAGTCGACCTTGCAGAGAGGGAGCTGGTGGGGGGCTGTTCTGTAAGGGGAGGGCATATTCATTAGCCTGAGTTCTGCAGCACCGCTCACTGTTTAGAAAATTAGCTGTCCTGGAATGAACTCAAACATAACCAGATGGAAGAATCCACTGGACGGAATCCTCCTGGGTCAAATTGGAGAGGCCCTGGATGTTGTCAGGGGTGGTGTTTTTGATGTCCTCCAGAAAGATGTGTTGGCCAAAATAATCCCACACCGCAAAGCAGCTAGATAAAGTTAGACAAACGGCAAAGCCATCTCACCAACTTTGCCAAGTTTAGTTTAGTTTAGTTTAGAGGAACAGCATGGTAGCAGGCCCTTCGGCCCACCAGGTCCGCGCCGACCAGCATTCCCCGCACATTAACACTATCCTACACACACTAGGGACAATGTTTTACATTTACCAAGCCAATTTACCTACCTACCCGTACGTCTTTGGAGTGTCAAAGCTGCTCCTGGTATTCAGAAGCCCATGCAAAAATATTGGGAATCAAACAATTTGAAAAAAAGAAACTTAGATCTTTAAACGTTTAAAAAAAATTAAATTATCAAAAACTCATAAAACATTAAAAAAAAAACATTACAGATCCACCACCGATTTTCCAGCACTCTTTGATTCAGAGCCTCTCTGGATTATCCGTTTTGCTGGAGGTCACGGCCTTGGAGGGTGGGGGGGGGGGGGGAGGGGGGGGCAAGACACCGGTCCGTAAATTCAGCCAGGGCTATGGGAACAGATCTGCCAGGTTCGGCCGGACCGGAGTTGCAGAGCCCAGGCCACAGGGGGCCAATTCAACCCGCCGATCAGTGTGGAAATCCTCATGAGGTTGAGATCCGCCATCTCCTATGGCCTAAGCACCATATTTTCAGGGGGACTTCCGGGAGGGATTGTGTCCAGATTAAAAGAAAGGTCCGGACCACAAGTTGCCAGAAAATCAGTGGTGGATCTGTGCTGCAAATACAAAAAAATGTAATTGACCTTTCTTCTTGAAAACATCATTTAAATTATTATTGGGCTCACGGATTTTTCAGCGGGTCTAACCACACTGAAAACAGCATATTCCATGGATCCAGCTGAGGAATATATCAACAGATTCTCCAGTGGGAATCTGTCAGCAAGCTCAGAACTTCAGAAATGAAGGCAAACACCAAAGTTTGATAGTTTGATAGTTTAGTTTATTGTCATGTGTTCTGGGGTACAATCAAAAGCATTTTGTTGCAGGCTATCCAGTTAGCGAAAAGATTATACATGAGTCATGCACAGTGTTCAGATACAGGATAACAGTCCCATGTTTGTAGGAGCCTACACAGGTTAATGTTGGCCGTCTCCCATAGCACGTCTGTAAAAAAATATCAAAATCTGTACCATTAAACTTGTTCCATAATATATAGTTGCTCTCAGTAGCAGATAATCTTTGAGTCTCAGTGAATTTATGAATATCAATAAATTAATATTGAATCTGATTGTTTTCACTGGTGTTCAGAGTAACTGCTTGAAACCAATCAATGTCATTGATTAATAAAGATCACATCTGATTTTCTCCTTGTCTGAACATTAATGTTTCCTGCATCACTGCTACACAAATCAACACTCACTGCCTGTGAGCGGCCGGGGCCACCGAATCTGCCGTCACCGCCAGCTTTCATCACGTCCCTGGACACTCACCGGCCAAATTTTGTTTTTTTTTAGTTTGCAGATACAGCGCAGAAACAGGCGCTTTGGCCCACCGAGTCTGCGCCGACCAGCCATCACCCGCACACTAACACTATCCTACACACACTAGAGGCAATTTACATTTATACCAACCCAATTAACCCACAATCCTGAACGTCTTTGGAGTGTGGGAGGAAACCGAAGCTCCCGGAGAAAACCCACGCAGGTCATGGGGAGAACGTACAAACTCCACACCGACAAGTACCTGTAGTCAGGATCGAATCTGGGTTTGTGGCACTGTAAGGCAGCAGCATTACCATTTCTCCACCATGATGCCCTAAATCCACCATCTCCAAACTTTATCGCATCCCCAGCCACTTCCAGGCTGATGCCATCGATGCTGATATCATCGCCGACCCTTACCTGCACTCATTGGGCATCCGCAGTTCCTTTCTTTTACATTTTGCCTGATCCACTGTGAAATCTCCTCAAGGTATGTTTACGCTCCTCCCTCTGACGGGAGTTCTGCATCACCATCTCTCACTGCTCTCCCTCTGTGATCCCTTCTGCAGTTCCTTGTTTCTACTTTTCTCTATAAACTCACAATCAAAAGTACGGAAGAAAGTAAGTGTGGTTTTGCCTTATAATCCCTCAAGGCTGCTCTGCAGTTCAAGAGGATCATAGCAATCTGACTCCGGACTCAGCTCCACCTTCCCGCATGTTGGACAGAGGCTGAAGGAAGCAATACGTCATAAGGTCATAAGGAATAGGAGTAGAATTAGGCCATTCTGCCCATCATGTCTACTCCGCCATTCAATCATGCCTGATCTATCTCTCCCTCCTAATCCCATTCTCCTGCCTTCTCCCCAGAACCCTTGATACCTGTACTCATCAAGAATCTATCTATCTCTGCCTTAAAAATATCCACTGACTTGGCCTCCACAGCCTTTTGTGGCAAAGAATTCACCACCCTCTGACTAAATAAATTTCTTCTCATCTCCTTCCTAAAAGAGCATCTTTTAATTCTGAGGCTATGACCTCTAATCCTAGACTCTCCCACTAGTGGAAACATCCTCTCCACATCCACTCACTATTCTGTATGTTTCAATGTGGTTCCCCCCTTCATTCTTCTAAACTCCAGTGAATACAGGCCCAGTGCCGACAAACGCTCATCTTAGGTTAACCTACTCGTTCCTGGGATCATTCCCATAAATGATCAGTGTTCAGTGAAACCATAGAAGACTTTGTTATACAGTATTTAGAGAAGTAGCTGTTCTTGGCAACACAGCTCGGCGTGCACCCTGCGGGATTTGGTGAGAATAATTCATTTTTATATTGGAATTAACATATATGTCTTTATTGATACTATCACTTGTAGTAGTGTTATTAATAATACATATTGTGGTTACTCAAATTTTTTTTTTTTTTTTTTTTTTTTTTTTTTATTTCTCTTTTCTTTCTTATATATAATCAAATTATTATTTAATCACTCTCTTAATGATTTATAACTGTTCTATTCTTTCTCTATCATTATTTCTAAAAAAATAGTAGATAAGTATTACTAGTGTTTTACTTAATGCAAATTGAATTAATTTGATATAAAGTTGTTTGAAGCATTGTAATTGATTACCTTTAATAAAAAAATATATTAAAAAAATAAAAAAAAGAAGACTTTGTTAACATGGCTGAGTATTTGAAATGAATGTGTGAGCCAAAGACCAGCGCAGGCACCAAACAGAGGGGTGACAAATGATAGGGAACGTGGGCCACATGGGTGACACAGAGACTTGGACATTCACAGGGGATGATGGGATAATCGCCCAAGTGGTAATAAACACACTGATGCAGTTGGTGTCACGGAGATGGCTGGAGCTAACAGCTAGGGAAGAGAGTTTATGATGTGTGGGAAGGAACTGCAGATGCTGGTTTAAACCAAAGATAGGCACAAAATGTTGGAGTAGCTCCGCGGAACAGGCAGCATCTCTGGAGAGAAGGAATGGGTGACGTTTCTGGTCGAGACCCTTCTTCTGAAGAAGGGTCTCGACTAAAAACATCACCCATTCCTTCTCTCCAGAGCTGCTGCCTGTCCCGCTGAGTTACTCCAGCATATTGTATCTAAGAGAGTTCATGATTACAGCTTCTGTCATTTAATAATTTAGATGACAGAATTTCTGCTCCTGCTGATCCTGTATGACAAAAAAAATGAAAGGCAAAATAGTGTGCACGGATGTCTTTTGGGAGCAGACGGTTGTCTACTCGGCACCACTGTAACTGTGATCTAAGAGCTTCCAGCGAATGTGATGCCCATTATAGTCAAAGGGAAACTGCTGCAGAGGGGTGCCCAGACTCCGTGCAGGGAAGGTGACACTCAACAGTGTCTCAAGCATGGATATATTCAAGAGACGGCAGGCACAGGGAAGACCGATCCCCCTTTCTGCTGCAGTTATCTTGCAGCAAACTGTTTGAAATGCAAACATTTGGATATCACACACCCAGACCAGGCTATACTCGCACTGGAGCCTTGGGGAAAGATGTACCATTCTTCTCCTCTCCGGTTTCACCACACACTCCAAAGACGTACAGGATTGTATTCTACATTTTCCTTGATCTCCATTCCCTTTGTCCTGTTTTCACACCTTACATTTCTTATCTATGGATCTCCCTCTCCCCTAACATCAGTCTGACGAAGGGTCTCGACCCTAAACGTCACCCATTCCTCCTCTCCAGAGATGCTGCCTGTCCCGCTGAGTTATTTCAGCATTTTGTGTCTATCTTCGATTTAAACCAGCATCTGCAGTTCCTTCCTACACATTCTTGTGGTTAATTGGATTTGTTAAAATTGTAGAAATTGTCCCTAGTGTGTAGGATAGTGCTGGTGTGTGGGGTGATCGCCAGTCTGCATGGACTCGGTGGGCCGATGGCCCTGTTTCCACGCTGCATCTCTAAAGTTTTCACAACAGGGCTACCTCCAACAGAAGTCTCCAAAGGTGCAGACATAGCAGCACTTTTTGAGGAGGACACATGTGGCAAGAAGTTCAGTAATTTACCTGTCATAAATTAATCAGAACAAGTTTTGGATGTATTGGTGACAGGTACAATATTTCATAAGCTACAATGGTTAATGTCTTGAGCTACCCGTTGTGGTAGATAGTGCCCTGCCCTGGGGGAAGACCAAGAATGGGCAAACAGGAATGTAAACTAATTGGGCACAAATGTTCCCTGCTACAGGTTTAGTATGTTTAATATGTTGCAAAGTCACAATCGTCATTACATGGCAGGTGGTAAACACAATTTCAATTATTAAAATAGGATTAAGCTTAAAATAAGTGTAATTTTCATTGGAGCATTGATTATTTTGAGGTCTAAAATACTCTTCCAATAATTTTTAACACAATGTTTGATTCTTTAGGATAACATTTACCTTGGTTATTAACATGATGCAAATTTGACAATGTGTGAATCAGTGAAAACCTATGGAGGTTAGGAGAGAAAAGACTATAGTTAAGAAGAAAAACAAGAAAAAATTCGCTCTGAGACGGAGAGTAGAGAGAGAGAGAGAAGGAGAGAGAGAGAGAGAGAGAGAGAGAGTAGAAGAGAGAGAGAGAGAGAGAGAGGAGAGAGCGGAGAGGAGAGCGAGAGCTAGAGAGAGAGAGAGTCATAGAGATATCAGAGAGATAGAGATCTCTCTCTATCTTCTCTTCTCTCTCTGTCTCTCTATATGTCTCTGTCTCTCTCTCTGTCTCTCTCTCCTCTCTCTATCTGTGGTATCTCTCCTCTCTCTCTCCTCTAAATCTCTTATCTCCCTCTCTCTCCCCCTCTTCTTCTGCAATTTCCATTCTTCCTGTTATGTTTTATCTGACCAATTCTCACACACTCATCACCCCCCTTCTCAGCAATGCACATGGGCTGTTTAAAAAAAAAATATATAACACAAATCCATGTGGATAATGCATATAGACACAAAATGCTGGAGTAACTCAGGCAGCATCTCTAGAGAGAAGGAATGGGTGATGTTTTGGGTCGAGACCCTTCTTCAGAGAAATAATGCATATCCTGTTTGTCAGCTATAAAAACCTGGATGCAACATAACTTCCTCAAACTCAACAGCGATAAAACAGAATTCCTCCTCATAGGCTCCAAATCCACACTCAGCAAAATCAATAACCCCACTCTCACCATCGACGGCACCACTGTCTCCCCATCTCCCAAGGCCCACAACCTTGGCGTGATCTTTGATTCCACCCTCTCCCTTGAGCCTCACATCCGCCATGTCATTAAAACCTCCTTCTTTCACCTCCACAACATCGCCAAAATCAGACCCTCTCTCACACCTCCCGCTGCTGAAAGACTCATCCATGCCTTTATCTCCCTCCGACTGGACTACTGCAACTCACTTCTCCTTGGCATCAGCTCCACCTACATCAACCGACTCCAGAACGCAGCCGCCCGACTCATCACCCACACCAAATCCTGGCATCACATTACTCCAGTCCTCAAACAACTTCACTGGCTTCCCACCTCCCACCGGATCACCTACAAAATCCTGGTCCTCACCTACAAAGCCCTCCACCATCTGGCCCCCCCATATCTCACTGACCTCCTCTCCCCTACCAACCCTCACGGTCCCTCAGATCCACATCAGCCGGTCTCCTCTCCATCCACAAATCCAACCTCCGCAGTTTTGGGGACAGAGCCTTCTCCAGGGCAGCTCCCAGGCTCTGGAACTCCCTCCCCCAACTGATCCGCAATTCCGTGTCCCTCACCATCTTCCAGTCCCGCCTCAAGACCCATCTCTTCACCTCTTAGCCCCACGTCCCCCTCCCTTTTCATCTGTGCTTGAATTGCCTCATATTGTGTTTTGAATTGAATTCTGTCTTTAATTTGTGTACTAGTCATGTCTCTACTATTTATTTCATTCCGCTTACATGTTTTTCCTCTACTTGCTAAATTTTTGTGTCCTTGAGACTCTTGAAAGGCGCCCATAAATAAATTGTATTATTATTATTATTATCCTGTCTTTCTTTTGCTTATCTGTGCGTCTTCCTATTTTCTTATAGTCCCCACTTTCTCTCAATCAGGACTATTTCCATCTGTCTTAGTTTCCTTATGTTTCCCCTCTCCTGTCCGCCCACATACATCATTCTGGATTACTGTCTCTGAACCCTATTTTCTCTCCAATCTACCTCTGACAACCTTCTGAGTGTCGTCGAGGCCGTACAGCACAGTTTCAGGCCCTTCAGCCCACAGCGCATATGCTGACTATTGTACCAATCTACACTGATTCTATTTACCTAACCTTCAATGCGGGCAACACGGTGGCACAGCCGTAGAGCTACTGCCTATGCCCCTGTCCCACTTAGGAAACCTGAATGGAAACCTCTGGAGACTTTGCGCCCCACCCAAGGTTTCCGTGCGGTTCCCGGTGGTTGCAGGTGGTTGCCGGAGGTTGCAGGTAGTGGAAGCAGGTAGGGAGACTGACAAAAACCTCCGGGAACTTCCGGGAACCGCACGGAAACCTTGGGTGGGGCACAAAGTCTCCAGAGGTTTCCGTTCAGGTTTCCTAAGTGGGACAGGGGCATTACAGCGCAAGAGTCCCGGGTTCTATCCTGACTATGGGTGTTGTCTGTATGGTGTCTGTACGTTTTCCTCGTGACCTGCGTGGGTCTTGTCCAAGAGAGGAGTTGAATATAGGAGCAAAGAGGTCCTACTGCAGTTGTACAGGGCGCTGGTGAGACCACACCTGGAGTATTGCAGGTAGTTTTCGTCTGCTAATTTGAGGAATGGCATTCTTGCTATTGAGGGAATGCAGTGTAGGTTCACGAGGTTAATTCCCGGGATGGCGGGACTGTCATATAATGAAAGAATGGAGCGACTGGGTTTGTATTCACTGGAATTTAGAAGGTTGAGGTGGGATCTTCTAGAAACATATAAAATTATTCAGGGATTGGACACAATAGATGCAGAAAACATGTTCCCGATGTTGGGGGAGTCCAGAACCAGGGGCCACAGTTTAAAAATAAGTAGCCATTTAGAACTGAGATGAGGAAAAACATTTTCACCCAGAGAGTTGTGAATCTGTTGAATTCTCTGCCTCAGAAAGCTGTGGAGACCGATTCACTGGATACATTCAAAAGAGAGTTATATAGAGCTCTTGGGGCTAGCGGAATCAAGGGGTATGGGGAGAAGGCAGGAACGGGGTACTGATTATGGATGATCAACCATTGAATGGTGGTGCTGGCTTACTCCAAATGGTCTACTCCTGCACCTATTGTCATTTTTAAAAAATGGTTTCCTCACACACTTCCAAAGATGTACAGGTTTGTAGGTTAATTGGCTTGGTATAAATCTATAAAATGTATAACTGCCCTTCGTGTGTAGGATAGTGTTAATGTGCGGTGATCACTTGTTGGTGCAGACTAGGACGGCCAAAGGGCCTGTTTCTGCGCCGTATTTCTAAACTAAACTAAACTCAGGCGATTCAAGTTCTTGTCCAGATGCTTTTAAAAATAGTATCTGCCTCCACCACCTCTTCATTTGGTTTTCTCTAAAATCAAACCTTTGTCCCCATGAGCAAATATTCCACCTGAGATGTGTAGGTTAGAACTAAGGTTGCCAACTGTCCCGTATTAGCCGGGACATCCCGTATATTGGGCTTAATTTGTTTGTCCCGTACGGGACTGTCATTGTACCCTATTTGACCGCTACTGCTCGGGTCGAGGGGACTGTCGGGTCGGAGCGCTGCGTCCGGCCCAGCCTCACCCGTCCCAACATAGTGCAGCCCATGGAGTGCAGCAGCAGAGTCTCGCCAGTGCCCCTTGAGTTGGCAGCCCGGCCAGCTGTCCGACCTTCGGACCTTCGCTTACTGCCGACACCACCACCCCTCCTACTCATGGCCTATTATCGGTTCATGAGTTGGATGGGGTGCCGGACATTGGGTGCAACGTCGCGTGGGCCAAAACTCCTCAGCTGACCCGCCGGTTGGGCTTTGTGCGCAGTCCAGCACCCGGGTCAACTCATCATTCACTCAGTTGGTCAGCGAATTGCTGTCGGGAATTTTCCCTTATTTTGACCTTTTGTCCCTTATTTGGGAGTGAGAATGTTGGCAACCCTCGATAGAACTAGTGTGTATGGATGATCGCTGGACGGCACGGACTCAGTGGGCTGAAGGGCTTGTTTCCACGTTGTTTCGCTAAACTAATCCAAAAGGCCTCTTGTAAATCTCTCACTTCTCAAATTGAATCCAGTCTAAGATATGCCCCATCTTTTTAAAGACATTTTTAATCAATGTAATGCTTGTTTTCGTGTCCTGTCTGACGTCTGAAACCAGCGGGAGATGTTTACTGCACTTTGAATGCACTTGATTAATGCAAGTTAATTATAGCTAACAATCTATTTTATTGACACTAGAGTCTCTCAGTTTCACGTTAAAAATCATATCATTTAAAGGTGGATTTTTAACAAAAATATTTTGATTTTAATAAAATGCAACTAAGAGAGTGGCAATTTATAAAATATAACATATAACCACAGTGGGATGACAATCCTGATTACTGACAGGAACAGGGAGCTTACTGGAACTTTCCTGCATAAATCATTGGTAATATTAGCTGAATTAGTAGTTGCTGGACTAAATCGGCCCTGTCATTGCAGGAGCTTGAATCAGAGAGCGGAGGTCACCAGACAGTTTAGGATATTCCAAAGGTTATGATTGGAAAATCCTACAGGGTCCAGTGATCTCTGTGCCGTGTTGGCAACTCCAGGTCCATGTAGGACCCTGAACTACTAAAACCACCTGTCTTCAAATCTGGACGATTCTGCATCTGCGCTGACAGAAAGTTCCACTGACAGTTGGCATCATTTTGTCTGGAAACACAGTCGGCGGATCTGCCTCAATGTACAACTGTTTTTGCAGCAGCGATCGGTGGTTGAAATTTGCCTTTTGGTCAGTTTGCGATGGATAAATGTTTCTTCCAGACCCAGCAGTGCCTCGTGATCTCCCGGGGTCTGTGTGACAAACCCATGGACATCATCAGGCATCTCCTCACTCTGGCTGAGGTCTGGGTGTAATCCTTGTTCTCCGTTGTCCATGTCAGGATCGTGAGTCCCATTACCGGGAAGCAGCATCTGCGTCTTCATCATGTCTTTCACAAGGTCATCATCTCCGGAGGCCTGAGAGGGATCTGGAACAAAAGTAAAACCCGATCTGTCAACATTGGGAAATTATTGCCATCCAATTTTATTTTCTGTCGCTTTGTCTCAACTACATACTGATAGGCTGCATCGCAACCTGGTTCAGCAACTCTTTAAGGGCCGGTCCAACTTGGGTGTCATTTGCGCGTCATTTACGTGACATCATTTACGCGTGACACGCATGTGATTACGCATTACTCATGTGATTACGCACGCATGGCGTGCATTACACGCACATGGTGCGAGGTGACGTAGGCAGTGACGCGCGGTTGCACGCGGCGCCCCAGGATTTTGGGATTCACAAAATCTTTGCGCGCCACCTGCGTGATGCGCAAATGACGCTCAAGTGGGACAAGACCTTTAGATTTTAAACTTTTGGAGATGTGGCGTGGAAACAGGCCCTTCAGCCCACCAAGTCCATGCAGTTCATCGATCACCCTGTGCACTATCCCACATACTAAGGCCATTTCCAATTCACCAAAGCCAATTAATCTACAAACCAGTATGTCTTAGGAATGTGGGAGGAAACCAGTGCACCCGGCGAAAACCCACATGGTCTCAGAGAGAACGTACAAACTCCATACAGACCGCACCCATAGTCAGGATCCAATTCAGGTCTCTGGCGCTGTAAGGTATCGCTGCGCCACCATGCCACTCGGACGCCCAGGAATGAAGGAGCATTGACACCACCATTGAAGAGATCTATAGGAGGTGCTAATTTAAAAAGGCAGCCAGTATCATCAAAGACCCACATTGCCCTTGCCATGCTCTCATTTTGCACCGACAATAGGGAAGAATGGATAGGAATCTGTAAACTGTGACCACCATGTTCAATAAAAGTTTCATCCCAACAATCATGAATCTATTGAGCGCTACTCAATATTAACCTCAGCTATGCCTTTGCTGGCACTCAGGGTTTTGGGTAATTTTGCACCACTGTTAGAGTTATTAATTCATTAGATGTTGTTTATTACATTATCTACGTGTATGTGTTTACAGTTCAGTTCTGCTGCTGTGTTAGGCACTTTCCCCCCCCCCTGGTGAATGCTATGTACTTACTTCTCTGTTTCTATCCCAAGTACAGGCCTCGTGGCTGTGAGTCTGGAATCGAGGGGTTAAAGGCTCCTGTACCCGATTGGCCCAGCTGCGTCAGGTGACGGGTGACTCATCTGAAGTATAAAGACCAGAGCTTCCCAGAATTCCTTCTCTTCGTCGTGGACTCTGACTGATGAGCAGACTGTTGGTGGGGGCCGAGGCAGCCTGACCACATGGCATAGAACTTTGTGTATTTTCACCATTCCTTGTTATCAGATATTGTATTGGGACGGATAAGGGCTGACCTTAGAATTTTCGTGTATTTTGGTTTCAGGGTTGTATCTCTTTGGGCAGGTTTTGGAATCTCCGGTTCGACGGCCCATGGTGTGGCTGGCTGGAGCATTGTTAAATTGTTTGTCGGTTTATCCATATCCCTGACTGGGTTGTTTAAATCAGGTTTGAGTTTTGTGTTCCATGAATAATTAAAACTGTTTTTTGAACCTGAACCTGGTTTTTGACTTGTGTTACGTGGCTCTGAAGTACTTGCATTCGGGAGTCGTAACAAAATGGGGGCTCGTCCTAAGTTTTGAGGACCCTAGACGTTTTTAGGGGGTTTTTTTGGTAGGCTTCTGGACTGAGGAAGTCTGTGTGTTGTGGGGGAATTTTCATTGTTCCCTTGTAAGTGCACATGACAAACAGCCTTGACTCTCGATGCTTTCACTGTCTATTCAACAAAATTCCGGTCAATAAAACAGATGACAGAATGCCAGAAGAATTCATGCAGCACCCGTGGAGGCAGAAAGTGCAGGTCAACGTTTGAGTTCGAGACCTGCATCAGGATTTGGTGCAAGGTCTCATCCTATGCCCTTTGCCTCCACAGATGCTGCTTGACTCCCCATCATTCCTGTCGAACCAGACTGCAGTCTGCTCCAATGCACTAACAGAGTTCACATAAGGTAATAAGGTGATAAGTCATAGGAGCAGAATTGGACCATTCAGCCCATCAATTCTATTCTGCCATTCAATCATCGTTGATCCATCTCTCCCTCCTAACCCCCTACTCCCCATAACCCCATCTATCTAACACTGCATTAAAAATATTAATTGACTTGGCCTCCACAGCCTTCTATGGCAAATAATTCCACAGATTCTCCACCCTCTGACTAAAGAAATTCCTCCTCATCTCCACATGGTTCTCCTCCAATACTGGTTGATCACAATTACCTGAGAAGCATTGCATCACTATTTCACTGTAAGTATTGTTGATCAGACACATTGTCTCATGGTAGAAACAAGGATCTATAGATGCTGGTTTAATTAAAAAAAGGACACAAAGTGCTGGAGTAACTCAGCAGGTCAGGCAGCAACTCTGGATAATATGGATAGGTGACGTTATGGGTCTGGATCCTTCTTCAGTATCCCCTATCCATGTTCTCCAGAGATGCTGCCTGATCCGTTGAGTTACTCCAGTACTGTTCTGAAGAAGGTTCTTGACCCGAAACATCACATATTCCTTTTATCCAGAGATGCTGTCTGACCGGCTGAGTTGCTCCAGCTTTTTATGCCTTTCCTACACCTATGGTCTATGTAGATATGTTCCATTAGCATGAGATTGTCTGTAGTTCATCCTATTCTCCACTAATCCTTCAAGAAATGATATGTCTGGTAATTTGTATCTGTTCATTTTGTTCTTTAGACATCGTGGCAGTGGGGAAGTAGAGTGGCTGCCTTACAGCGAATGCAGCGCTGGAGACCCAGGTTCGATCCTGATTACGGGCGGTGTCTGTACAGAGTTTGTACGTTCTCCCCGTGACCTGCGTGGGTTTTCTCCGAGATCTTCGGTTTCCTCCTACACTACAAAGATGTACAGGTTTGTAGGTTAATTGGCTTGGTAAATGTAAAAAAAAATAACCCCTAGTGTAGGATAGTGTTAATGTGCGGGAATCACTGGTCGGCGCGGACCTGGTGGGCCGAAGGGCCTGTTTCCATGCTGTATCTCTAAACTAAACAAAAGATGTTCATGTTTAGCCTCTTGTGTTTATTATACTCACCACAACATCTATGGAGATTGAATAACCCATACATATAATAAGGAGCTTACAGTATCCATCAATCCATCTGAAGAGGGCTCCGAGCCAAAACATCACTTGTGCATGTTCTCCAGGGATGCTGCCCCACCCTCTGCATTTGGTGTCTTTAAGACCAACACAAAATGCTGGAGTAACTCAGCGTGTCAGGCAGTCTGCAGAAGTCTGAAGAAGGGTCAGGGAGTATGAAGAAGGGTCCTGACCCGAAACATCACCCATCCTTTTTCTCCAGAGATGCTGCCTGACCCACTGAGTTACTCCAGCACTTTGTGTCTATCTTTGGTATAAACCAGCATCTGCATTTCATTGTTTCTACTTTTTGTGTCTTTCCTTGGTAAACCAGCATCTGCTGTTACTTGTTTCCACATATCCGTCAATGATACTGAAGCAGATTTCATCTTTGAATTCATCACTCACTGAACCATAAAATCACATCAAATTTTAATCCCAATGATATCTAAACATCTAAACATCATCTTCCAAACCCACAAACTCTATCAGTTAGAATGACAAGGGCAGCAAAAGCGCAGAGAACATCACCTCCTGGGTGGTGCATCTGCATAACTCACTGCCACAGATGGCTGTGGAGGCCAAGTCTTAGTGAATTTTTAAAGCGGAGATTGTATTTCTTGATCAATAAGGATGTCAAAGGTTACGGGGAGAAGGCAGGAGAATGTGGTTGAGTGGGAAAGATAAATTAGCCATGATTGAACGGTGGAGTAGAATTGATGGGCCGAACGTCCTAATTCTGACAGGAATTCCACACCATCCGAATGGAAATATATCGCTATTTCTTCACCAATGCTGTATCTAAATCCTAGAACCCCCTTCCGTCCCGTCTTGTGGGGATACCCACACCTCAAGGGCTGCAACGTTTCAAGAAAGCAGCTCATCACCACCTTCCACACCAACAGGCGACATGGTGGCGCTGCGGTAGAGTTTGCAGCCTTGAGAGCTTACAGAGCCTGAGACACAGGTTCGATCCCGACTATGGGTGCTGCCTGTACGGAGTTAGTACGTTCTCCCCGTTACCGCGTGGGATTTCTCCGAGATCTTCGGTTTTCTCCCACACTCCAAAGACGTACAGGTTTGTAGGTTAATTGGCTTAGTATGAGTGTAAATTGTCCTCAGTGTGTGTAGGGTAGTGTTAGTGTGCAAGGTTCGGTGCGGACGCGGTGAGTTTGTTTCCGCACTGTATCTCTAAACTGAAACTAAAGGGCCTGTCTCACTTGGGCGTCATTTGCGCATCACACGGGTGGCACGCGAAGATTTTGTGAATCCCGAAATCCTGGGGCGCCGCACGCAACCGCG